>NW_026126517.1:33885000-34520833 GCF_943737965.1 Phodopus roborovskii
ATGTGACTTTCTCTCTACCGACTTCCTTCCAGACCTTGAGGTGGTGCAGGACATCAAAAACCAAGATGATGATCAGGATGGACGGGCAAGTGTGAGGAGCCTCCAGATTGAGGAAGGGATTATCGGTAGGTACTGGCATTCTGAGTAAATAAGGGGAACAGAGTTCAGGAGGAGATACATGTCTGCTCCTCCCAGAGTGGGCAGAGGCAGTGGGAAAGTAAATTACATGGACTCCCTGGTTGGGATAGAATAATGGTGAGACTCTATGACCAAGGGGCCAACAAAAACCAATCTGAGATAGATGGATTTTATTCTACAGTGTGATCAAGGTTGTCATTTCCTCATGGTGGTGAAGACATGGCAGTGAGCAGGAAATGTGTGGTACAAGGTTTAAGGAACAGGCTGGCAAAAAAAACAAACAAAGAAACAAACAAAAAAACCTGGAGCTAGCATCGTTAGCCTCTAATCTGCATGCAGTTGTCACATCCTTGTGGGAGAGTCCATCTTCTAAATGTTCCAAACTCTCCCCTGTTATTCCCCTGCTGAGCTCAGACACATTGGGCTGTGGTGGACACTCATCCTTCCAAAGCAGGATTTAGGATATGTGTCTTATGACCTTGTATGTATTGACCATCTCACATCACATAAAGGAGTCTTGGAAGAAATACAAGGAGTCATTTTCTCCTTGGATGCATTTTTATCATCTTTGTTCCACTGAAGAAGATAGTATGTTCCCAGTTCTGACTGCCTCTTTCTTCATCCTCATGGCACTTTCATTAATTAACAAGTGTTACTTCTAGTTGAGCCACCCGTGTGAAATCCACACTGGAGAAACAGAGAATGCACATATAACAAAGAGAAAATACTTTCTAAGTCAAATGGCACACAAACTGTTGGAAACCATGACTGTGCTTTGAGAAAAGATTAGGCTTCCATCAATAAACACATGACCCTGTTCTCTCTATATCCCCAAGAAAGGCCAGGTAATGCAGTACTTGCCTTTCATGTACATGATTTTCCCATGACTGGACAATTGGCTACAGGTAGAGGCAGTTCTGTTGCTGAGGTGTGGTAGTGTAAATGTAATTGGCCCCACAAGGTCATAGGGAGTGGCATTGTTAGGAGGTATGGTTTTGATGTTGTACATTTATTTGGCCTCTTTGCAGGAAGAGTGTCACTGTGGGGTTGGGCTTAGGTCTTCTTTGTTCAAACTTTCCTCAGTGGCACTCTGGTGCTGTGGTGCAGACAGAGTAAATATCTCACTACACTCTGGTCAGTTCCTGTTTTCTGAACATCAAGATGTATTAACTCAGCTCCTTCTCCAGCACCGTGTCTTCCTGCCTTTAACCATGTCCTATCATGATGATAATGGAATAAATTTCTCAAAGTGTAAATCACCCAATGAAATGTTTTCTTGCATAAAATTGCTATGGTCATGATGTCCATTCACGGCATTTGAACTCTTAAGTAGGACAGAAGTTGTAACCAGGGACTGGCATATTGCTCTGACAGTCCCAATCATGTTTTTGTTAGAAGGAATACAAACCTTGGGACTGTGAGTTAGAAAAGCAGTTGAACACTTTAATTGCTGCTTGTTGGGCCATTCTAGTAAGAACATGGAAGACAGTGTTGTTGAGTATGATTTGATGAACTGCGGGGGCTGAGTCAAGGGGCTACAGTTAAAAAGAATATTATATGTGGCCTAGAGATCATTCTTGAGATACTTTGGTGAAGAATGTACCTGTTTTTGCCTTTGTCCAAAGAGTCTGTCTGAGGCTAAAGTGAAGAGATTTGCACTATTCCATTGGCAGTGGAAAACTCAGAAGAGCCTAGTAAACAATCTCTTGTGGTTACTAGTGTTCATGCTTATAATGATTTATAATGAAAAGGAACAAACCATGCAAGGAAAAACACAAAATGTACAATTTGCGGAGACATGGAGCACCAGGAAGTATATTGGAGCTATGGTCTGTGTTCAAAGAGATACACAGAATTAGAAATGGAATAAAGAGATTGGTGACCTTTGGGCAAGAGCACACCCAGCTACATTCCCAACTTGTGAAAAGCAATAAGAAAAGGTTAGCACCTGGTTTGGTTGTCTATGCCTTAATCCTTGTACTTCAATATTAGAGTGAGGTGGATCTTCAATATTAGACTGAGTCTGAGGTCAGCCTAGTGTACAGAACAAATTCCAGAACAGCCAATTTTAGTAAGTGAAGGAAACCATCAAAAACAGAACGTTGGTGAAGATGTAATTGGAAGACCTCTGAGTTCAGGGACAGACTGGTCTCCAGATCAAGTTCCAGGACTGCCAGTTTAGGCAGTGAAGGAAACCACAGAAAACAGATGTAATTGAACAAGGGGCCATGTTCTAGCCTCAGTAATCAATAGAACTTGGCAGTTTTCCCCATGTGATTCTGGCTTTAGAATCAAGGAGAGATGTAGGCTGAGTTTTCCTTTCCCAAGCACCTACTACCAAATAATCCTCAGCTGCTTCCCAATGAACACACAGGGGCTTATATTTATTATAAATGCTCAGGCAGTAGTTCAGATTTCTTACCAGGTAACTCTTGCATTTAAATTATCCAATATTTCTTCTTCATGCTTCAGTAGGTAGGTCAACCCTATTACCTCATTTTCTACACTTCCTCCTTCCTCAGCAGCTTACTGATCTCTCTCTCTTTCTCTCTCTCTCTCTCTCTCTCTCTGTCTCTGTCTCTCTGTCTTTCTTCCTCTTTTCTTTGGCTCTCCTGTCTTTGTCTTGGTAAGTTTTATTGTCCTGACTAAAATATGTGTCCACTTACCAGAGTTACTAAGAAAAGGCCCTGAAGCTAGGCATGTGTCAGGTGTGTCCCTGAATGGAGGCTCAGAGAGGCCAGTGTTTGAAGCTCTGAAGGAGAAACCTGGATCGCCTTGGAGACCCTAAGTGATAGAGATGCCAGAGTCAAGGGATAGTTTTGTAGATCTTTTGATGCTAGACCTTTCAGCATCCAATCTTAATCTACCCAGTATTAGTTCTGATGTTCATGTTTTCAAACAGGGACTAAGGGCTATGGTCTGAAAATGGAACATTCTTGAGAATAATGCTAATCTTATTTTAGGAATGGACACTGAGTATGGATGCAAGTTAACACAGTCATTATTTACAACCCTAGTTTGTAACGAATGCTGAGCGGTGAGGTCTATTGGAGTACCTTCTGCTAATAAAGTAACCTATTTGAACAATTAAACCAGAATATTTACATTCATGAGGCCAATGAGGAACAACGGAAATATGTGTTGCTTACTCAAGATGCACATTTCCTGGTTGTCATGACACCACAACAAGTGGACTCAGTTTCATCATTTTCAGGGAAAATGGCCCGATTGGGCCTCAGATGTGTGGACTAAGATTTGGAGGTCCAAAACTGCTGGTCTCTGTTCATATTTCAGCTGTGCAGTCATGCTACATACGGGGGGGGGGGCATCTTCTGTGTAAATACCTGGCATTCTGAAGCCCTCAGAATCCCATGTGATCAAGGAGAATCCCAGCTACCATAACACAGAGGGAATATTGCTGCTGAGATTTTAGGTTTTCATCACAGTTCTGAGGTGGACAGCTCGTAGATAGAACCCATGCTCATCACAGTGCTGAAGCCAAGTATTTGAAATATCTATTCTTTGTGAGCATAGGGCCATCTCTGAAGCCTGTCCAGAAGCCTTTTAATGATGGGGAGGTCTGTGATCGACATTATGAGTCAAATAAATGGGCCCAAAAGTTTTGAGGCTGAGTGATCTATCCAACCTAGGATAATGAAAAAAGAGTCCTAGAGCAGCACTTCAGGATTTTCAAATGCTTCACCTCTGTGGAAACTCATGTAGAACCATGGTGCAGAAACTCAGTGGTCAGCAAAGAATACGCATTACTTTATGGACCTTAATGCAAGCAGGATGCTCTGAACCTGGAGATCCTCTTTACATGATGAATACCATGCATGGTCTACTAAAGGAAAATCAGAAGCAGATGTAGATATGTACACAGAGATTTCTATCTATTTACCATGTGACTGAATTTCAAAGGAAAAACAAATCCACGTCAAAGCTTCTTTGGAACAATGTATATTATAGAGGTTCTCATCTCACAAACTTGAGCTGGAATCATGGAACAGCAAGTAGCAGTACTTGCTGCTTTTGCACAGGACCTGTGTTAGTGCCTGAGGATCCATGTGGCCCCTCACCACTATCTGTAACTCCTGTACCAGGAGACCAAACAAGACCCAAGGACCAAGCCTGTATGTGTTGCACATACATAGTTACATGCAAAAGCACACAGACACTTATATAAAATGAATAAATCTTTTTCTTAAAGTCCATACTCTTAGGGAGCAAAAGTTGACTCAGTGTGTAAATAAGCTTCCTTGGCAGGGCTGTGTATCCAGCTGAGTTGGATTCCTGGAACTCATGGAAAGTGTGTAGGATAGAATCAAGTTCGTGAAGGTGTTATCTGACAAGCAGAGAGCTGTGCCATAATAAGTGACCCTGTAACTGATATAATACATGATATTGATGATGGTGATGATAAAATTTCAGGATGAAATCATTTATGCTGAAGGTTAATAGAAAACCTGTGTGTGCTGTTCAGTTCTATTTCACATAGGTTTGGCAGCTATGAAGAAAGGAATGTCAAATTAGCCAACTGTACATGGGTGACAGAAGGAACAGAAAAACTGTCATTTTATCATAACATTTTTCAGTGCTTACCCAATGAGAGATGTATTGTTTGATTTGACTTAAGAGTCTTCTCATGTAGGAAGAGAAATGTCCCAATTCTCATCCATCTTCAGTTCTGCCACTGCATTTCTTTCCCCAGCAATGACAACAGTCTACAGTAGCCCAACATGCTGTTTACTCAGCAGCAGCCATTAAGCTAGCCATGTGACTCATTTGAGCCCACTGGGTTGTCACTATCTTCTGAGAGTTATTTGTGTCCTCCTAGTGCTCCCTGAGCCAGCTCAGATCGTGGAGACCGTAAGGGAACAGGAGAGAGCAGCTCCATTTGTGAGGAAGGTAAGGTGGTCTTTCTCTATTCTAGAGAGGAGGGTGACCCTGTGACTCCTTCCTATTCACTGCATTTTATGTTTGAATCAAACTGAAAATGTTCACTGTGGGTATTGGAGTGTTTACTTGGGACGAGAAAGAAATGGAATTGTGCCAGGACATAGATACCTCCTCATATAAAGTGCAAGTGTCAGGTCCACACTTTATGTTAATTGGGTTTTCTTTTCTCATGAAGCAAGGGTTTCTGTTTTGACTAAACCTTGTGTGGGATTTTCATTCGAGAGCTAACAGGGCACTTTAACAGTAATTTTTTGTGTGTTTAAATACCCTTGCTTCTTAAGGGAATTCTTTCCTTATTCTCTTTTTCCATCCTAAGCAGACTATTTTAATCTCTCTAATATGGGCCAGGCAGAGTCACCTTTCACAGTGTTGCAAAGGTAGTCTTGAACTTTGGTACAGAATGATATGGTCCAGTATTGTGCCAGCTTAGGATACAAAAAGGTACATGATGTAGGAACTCTAACAGCCTGGAGTGGAACAGGTCATGGTTTTGGAGATGGGATGTTCGTGGGCTTCAGAGCAGGTTGGCAGACATAGTTGATCTCAGATGGACCCTAAAGTGTGCAGAGGGCAGCTTTAACCTCCAGGCTGGATAGCAGCTGTTGTAGGTGACCACCCTCTGTCCAGATCAACAGTTCACCACTCTGGAATCACAGCTGTATCTCCTCGGTCCCCTCCAAAATTCACTAGCACGGATGATAGTATTGTTGATGTTGACACGTGTCTTCTGTGGTGGTCACATGGTATACTTTGGTTTAGTGAGTGTGCCCTTTATGGCCCTTAACATGGACAACATTGTACCATTCTTCCAAGCCCATAGGCAACTCAGGCCAGAAGACCACGTAGCTGGTATGGAGTAGGAAGAACAGCTTCCACCTCAGGTCCCAGTAGTGTCAGCATGGATGCTCTCTGGTACCTGGGACATTTTCACCCTCACCAGCTGAAGCTCAGCCTCTCAAACCAGGGGATAACAGTCATAACTAGATTATGTGTCACCTCATCCACCAATTAAGTGCCAAGAGTCCAATGCTGTGTCCATGACAGCCCTCTTGAATGGGGTACAACACACTTGGGATGAGTTCCCTAATTGTCAAAATAGTCAGTGGCTTTTATGTCCCTATAGGACATTGTGGTTGGGAGTCTTTTAAAGACAGGAGCTTAGAGTAGATGTTTAGGACATAGAAACACTGTTAGGGAGATTCATACTAGAAGACCAGGCTGCTTCAGAGCCATTTTTCAGTGAGCTATGGGAAACCCCATATGTACAGCCAGAGTCACAGAGTTACATGATCTGGAAGGATAGGCAAATGTGCACTACAGTTTTTGTTCACATGGCATGCAACCACAGGGCTTTGGTACAACATCACACAACAGACTAGCAGAGTCTCTACCACAGCCAGGGTACCAGTTCTCAGGACTGCACCCAGGGTTGCAGGGAAGAATGCAGTCAGAGCAGCGGGACTTAGAGAAGTTTCTTCTCTATCTGAGGGCTAGCCTTTGTGAGGGTAATGAAGGAAACACCCACACTTTCTGGTGGTAACCATCTCTTTCACTTTATATTGAATAATCTCCCCTTCTAGACAGTCTCTCTTCAGAGTAACATCTCTCTACATACAGCTACATCTCTTTTTACATATGTATATCTCTGTCCTACACAGACATACATCTCTAGACATAATTGCATCTATTTTCACAGTTATATTCTCCACAGCTACACAGCACACATTTCTTATTTACAGAGCCACATTGCTCTCCACATAGCTATCTTCTCCACATAGCCATATAATTCTTCATTCACAGACACCCCTTCTATACAGCTACATCTTCTCTGTCTACCCACTCAGACACAATTCTTCACCCTTCTCTCAAACGTCTTATATCTTTCACGCTGCTTTCTCTGCACACTCAGCTACATGTCTGTTTCAGCATACACACACACACACACACCACACTTCTCTCATACATCTCCTTTTTAACAAGGCTTCTGGAGAACTATGAATCACATTTTCAGGGTAACACATACTTCTTGAGTAAAAAAGAAATAACAGAGTCATCCAGATCACACAGCTATGTGTTCCCAGTAGATGGACTATATATACGAGATAGACACTCAAGCATTGGGGAAAATACCTACAGTGGCACATTAGAAAAACTACAGACAGAGACAACCAGCCATTACAGTCAGTAACCCCACTGTTTTAAAAAGGGGGCTTTCCATCAGAGAGTTATTCATCTGGTGGGTTCACCTATGAAATACTAGTTGTCACCTGCTCTATATACTCAGTGGCCTCTGGTAAAGCCATCACTACCAGCAGCTCTCAGCAAGTCTGCATTTCAGCAGTCTTACAAATTGGTTCACCATTGGCTAAATCATCGGAGGGGGCTAGAGAGAGGGCTCAGGTGTTAAGAACACTGAATGGTCCGGCAGAGGATTGGCTTCAGTTGCTAGCACTGATGTGGTGGCTCACAGGTATCTGTAACTCCAGTTCTGGGGGATTGTGCCCTCTTCTTCTATCCATAGGCGCAGCACACAGCTTGGTGTAATTGCACACGAGGAGGCCAAATGTCTTTATGTATAAAATGCAAAACAATGAGCCTCAAAAATATTGAATCGTTAGCAGAATCAAACATATGTGTGACCATAATTCAAAATGATGTTGTTCTAAGAGTTTTTCTTTTTCTCTCTACATTGCAGGGCAAGTCTCAAAAAAGAAGATCCTGTATGTATCATGTCATAACCTCCTGAGGGCACACTAGTTTTAGATTAGAATGGGGGTAAATTATGGTTGTCTTTTGTCAGATGCACCACTATACTTTGAGTAACTGCTGTCAATGAAGATAGCCAGTGGAGTCTAAAAAACCAAACAGCAGCTGGTACCTAATAACAACTCGAGTTCATGTCCCAGCAAGCCCTGCATTCAGCTCTGGGTTTTGCTCTTTGGGAGAAGTCTGCATGTGTGTTTCCCTTACCAGCTCCCCCATCTAATAGCTTAATCTTCATGCAAAAAGTAAGAATCACACTTTACTTACATCATGGTGTTCTATCCCAGGCCAGTCCGGTATGGTAGATTTCTCAGCTTATCCACACCACATAGGAACCAACCAAGAAACAAGATTGTGTCTGTGATCAAGCAGGCAAGCTATGGAGTACTGGAGCGAATATCTTCCCAAATATAATGTTCAGTCTCTATGTCTCACCAGGACATTAGTCCCTATGGAAGAAGTCTAGCTTTCAAGAGAAAAAAATGAAAACAGTACAACATATAGAGAACGCAATGGCTGATATTCCGGACACACAAACACATCATATACCCAAAGCAACATCCATGCACCTGTCAGCATATCTTCAACACTGTGAAGCAGCTGGAATGTCCAGCCATGGCAGGATACAGAAACACAGCCTGTCTCTCATGAGTTTCTGACTTTGGTTCTCAGTGCTGTGTGAATTGGGTTATGGTGGCACTTTACATGTCATGCATTCAAGGTAATCTCCAGTCTCAGGCGTTTCCAAGCAGGCACAGGCTGTGACATGACATGATGAATGGAAACATCACAAACCACCACAAAAGACAGAACAGAGCCCACCTGCTTCTAGTCACAGTATAACATAACATAGGAGTTTATATTAAAAAACAAGGTGTATGCATGTCATAATTGGGTTCCACTTTAATATGGATCATCCTAGTGAGAACAGGCTGGGTACATCATCATTGTGGAGGCCATTATCACACACACACACAAGACCACACACTCTCCTAAGAACTCCTGTCTACTAAGGGCTATAGTCAATGCCAGGTTATCACTCAGGGCACTTTGACATACCATTTCAAAGACATGCTAGACTTGTGCTTAAAAAGATTTCCCAGCACAGAGTATCAGATTCTGTGTTTGCTGGAAAAGTGTGAGCAAAGGAAGCAGGTGTGTGTGTGTGTGTGTATGTGTGTTTGTTTGTGTGTGTGTGTGTGTGCACTCACTGTATACAAACAATCAGAACTGACTGAAGTGTGACATGACAGCATTACTTAACCAACTGGTGTTACAGGATGTTTCTGATGTGAGGCATTGGTAATGAGGATCTGGGTTAATTGAGCTAGCACTATCTTGCTCCTGGGTTGCCTGTGTATGAGGGAGGTGACTGGAGGGTAGAAACTGGACTTTGGTGTGGAAGGGCACAGCATGGAAGGGACACTCAGAGAATGGCACAGCCTCTGCAGTTCTCACACCTGGGCCAAAGCCAGGCTACACAGATGATTTTGAGTGGATTGTCAGCAGGAAAGTTGCATGAGACACACAGTCCATCAAATGACCAGAGTACTGTGCCTCTTGTCTTGTCTGTTGATGTTGGAGAGATTTGTCCAAAGTTTGTTGATTGAAGGGAAGTGGCTTTTAGTCTCTACTAACATGTGAGAATCAAATTAGAACGACGACTTGGAGCCTGAGTCATCGTCATCGTGTGGTCTCCTCCCAGTGTGGTCGTCTTGTCATTGCCCACATTCACTGATGACAGCCCACAGTGTGAAGGGGATCCTCCCTAAGGTCATTGACACCACTGATTTGCCAGGAAGTGGCCATTGTTGTTTCATGGATGGAAATCTGTGACCTGTGTCCACATCTAAATTTGTCCTGTCAGGTGGTTAGGTTGCAGTGACACAAAGGTAACTAATATAGGAAGTTCCCTGAGGTGAGAAGTAGCAGGGATAGATAGTGCCTTACTTGCCTCCCTCCCCGGAGTTGATCTGATGTGTTTCCTTTGAACTGGAAACATCATGGTTGTGTAAAGGATGAGAGATGTGCCAGTGTGCACTGTGCCTGTGCCAACGCCACGTCAACCATCTCTGGTCCTGCCACTAAGGACTTCCTGAGTCTATGGCAATTAGGAGACTTCACAGAGCACTTCCGTATAGGTTTTTATTTGAGGCTTTACAGTCCTTTGTTTTTTATTGCTTTTCTGTGGTTTTATATTTATTTTTTGCAGTTGTATTTTTGGTTCATTATGGTTAATAATGAGTCCTCTGAAGAAGTGTCATCTTTGACAGAATGGAGTAGTGAGGACTTGCACAAATTCACCTGTATTCAAGTGTCTGTTAAAGCTATTCGCATGTGGTGACCTGGTACCACGTCCACAGCCTCATTCACACTGGTCTGTCCTGTCTACTGTTGCACACACATACACTGAGCCCTTCCCCACACTGACCATGAGTGCACGGGTGAAGTGGACACTGAACTGTGTGATTTTACAGAAGCATTGCTGGAAACGATGAGTGTACTTCAAGAAAGTAATGACAGCAATGCTCAAAGACAGGAAGCAGTTGTAGGTTTTCCTGGTTTTCCTCATTGGATTCAGCTCACTTAACGTTGTCTCCTTTGATGGCATTCCAGTTTCGACCATGATGAAGAAGCTGCAGTTTACCAGGAAAGATACTCTGAAGCAGTGTTTCATCATCACACCACAACATCCTCCTGAAAGGAAACGGCAATTCAGCATCGTGGAAGAGGAAGGTACTCTCAAAATGGAACGATCATGTGAGCCACTCACAGTGTGTAGAGCATCCTGAATCTCACTCACATGTAAAACAGACAGTGCAGTTGTCTCACCCTGCACTTCACTGGATGAAAGTGTGGCTTTGCCTAGCTCATCATAGGACAACCAACAAATACTTGTCGAATGCATTCAAATGTTCATTTAGCTTCTCATTGAATACTATGAGGCAGAAACAATGGAGTTGTACTTATTGGAGCCAGCGTGGCTCCACCTGATATAGACAGCCTCATGTGACTTTCTCTCTACCGACTTCCTTCCAGACCTTGAGGTGGTGCAGGACATCAAAAACCAAGATGATGATCAGGATGGACGGGCAAGTGTGAGGAGCCTCCAGATTGAGGAAGGGATTATCGGTAGGTACTGGCATTCTGAGTAAATAAGGGGAACAGAGTTCAGGAGGAGATACATGTCTGCTCCTCCCAGAGTGGCAGAGGCAGTGGGAAAGTAAATTACATGGACTCCCTGGTTGGGGTAGAATAATGGTGAGACTCTATGACCAAGGGGCCAACAAAAACCAATCTGAGGTAGATAGGATTTATTCTGGATTTTGCTTCAAGGCTATCATTTCCTCATGGTAGTATAGACATGGCAGTGGGCAGAGAATGTGTAGTAAGAGGTCCAGGGGGTGGGCCGTTTGTGGGATAACTAAGCTTCAATGGGTCTGAGAGACACCCTGCCTTGACCCATAGTAATAGCATGCACAATAGATATTTCCTAATAGTCATCCTTATTCTGCCAGAGGGCCTTGATAACAGCAGCTGATCTTACAAAAGACGTCATGGATTTGTGGACAGTAACCACATCACCTCTGCAGAAGGCAGCTCAGTGGATCTCTGCCTTCTGGGGCCGAGTGAGGGGTACATAAATAAGGCTTACACCTTTGTGAAATAAAGTGAACTTGTTTTATCACCTTGTTTCCTGTTCCTGTTCCATTGGTTCTGTGCCTATTTCCCCTTGCCCCCAAGGGACACCGGCTTGGTCCTTGAAACATCTGTCACCCTGCAACATAGGGCTGGACATGCATATTGAGCCTGCCTGGATTGCTGATATTGTTGGAGATGCCTCGGTGATTTTGGGGGCCACCATTTTTGCCTTTTTCTGTCACCACTGCCTTCAGCGTAAGCCAATCTTGAATTCATTTTGATGTCTGGGTCCACAGATCTCTTCTCCTTGTTAGCAGTACTGGATAGCGCCCCTGATGGGTGAATAGACTCCTCAGTGTTGCGCGTTCCCTCAGTCCCACTGCTCGACCCCTTTTCTTCTTGGTGTTTGTGCCATGAAAGTGAGAGGTAGGCACATATCATTTGTCCTGGTTCGCCCAGCATTTCCACATAAGAGTTGACCCTTCAGGAAACAGAACCAATAAGAGAAACATATATCCAGAAGGACTTAGCCCATCATCTCCTCTTTTCTGTCTTTTCTGTCTAAAATAACTTTAACATATTAAAATTACATGTAACAAAATGGTCATTAAGCAAGAACTATAATTACAATATTTAGTCCTTTAACATTATCAAGAATTAAAGAAAATATTCTATGATCTATCCTATTTTTGTGAGTCTAAAGTCTTATGTGTAACTTATCTTTAATCCTAAGGAAAACTATGACTATAACCATCTGTCTTCAACTCCATCAAAGACCACAGAGGATAATATATAAATTCCAGAATTGACAAAGACATTTGCTACCTGGACAGTCACCCAAAGTTCTTCTGTAATGTTGGGGCATCCATCTTCAGCCCATAGGCTGACAGACTTGGTGAAGCTGGAAATCTTAAGCTGTCTGCTTTTATTGGCAGTTTGTCAGTCATTTTTCTCTGTGTCCCGGAGAATGTCTGGCAGACTCTTCCATGAAGCAGGAACCCTGCAGCACTGTCCATCTTGTTTCAGCAGTCACTTTTCTGTGGGTCCTGCATGTCCAGTTTATACAGCATCAACTCAAACAGTCCAGACAAGAGCAGTTTCTTGTCCAAATGGCTAGTCTTGGGAGTAAATTTTCTGTCGAAACAAAAATAGAATGCATTTGGCATTCCAACATTGCTGTTGAACGAATGACTCCCTGTCTTGTCTCTTATTTCAGTCTCTAGGCCTTTGCCCAATTAGTGGAACAGATTGTAGCGCGGGCGCTACAAATAGCAGCCAGAGACCTTGATCCTAGCAACAACACCATAGCTGATCTGACAGCTTCCCTGGTGCCCTTCTCGCTGAGAGAGAGAGAGAGAGAGAGAGAGAGAGAGAGAGAGAGAGAGAGAGAGAGAGAGAGGAGGGAGAGGGAGGGAGAGTGGGAGGGAGAGGGAGAGCTCCAGCAACACCAGCTGACAGGACTTGCTGGAGCTGTAGCAGGCCGGCTCACTTATGATGGATCAAACCAAAACCTAGGTGCCTGAGATGCAATAAGGGTTTTCATTGGGCTAATGACTGCCGTTCCTAGCCTGAGGAGGCTGAGGCTCCTTTAAACTATGGTGCAGCACTCCTCAACTCCACAAGTAAGAGGAGGCCCCACAAACCCAAAGATTTTCTGGACTCTGTCCATCTTCCTTCACTCATCTATGATGACCGTTTTCCTGGATGGGCAGCATTTCATGGGATTGGTGGACACGGGTGCCATGCCACTTTACTGAGACTGAGGTGCTCCTCTTCCCACACTGGAAGTTTAAACCTGATCTCCCCAATTAGAGGAGTAGGGGACCAGCAGGACTCTCACAGAACCACTCGCCCAGTCCATTGGAAGGACCTCAGGGGAAATCCATCCACCCCATCATCTATCCAAATCTGTGGAATACAGATATTCTGGAAGATATGGGAGTTGTCCTTATGACAGATGACAGAGCCCTTTTTGATGATCTGGTAGTACAAAACAAGATGGATGTTTCAGGCTGGGATCCTGAACAAGATCCACATCCCCAATTCTAAGGGCCACTGTCCCCCTGGGGTCTGAGAGTATCAAGTGTTGGGGACCATCACCATCCTCACAACCTCGGTTCTCTAATATAGAAAATGACTGCCTCTTAAGAAATAAGCAGAATGTTCAGCAGAACATTCCAAGATACAGGCTTGTGGTTTTACAGCCAGTTAAATAGCTCAGGTCTATCTCTCCTGCTGCAATTTACAGCCAATTACAGTTTAGCTAAACAACTTAGGGCATTCCTTCTACTGACCTTCTCACTCTGCAGACGTGCCAGTGCCCATGCCCTAGCTATGTGCAAATCCTGCTCACATCCTGCCCTTGGTCCTATTTAAGCCTCCCCTGAGAAAATAAAATTTGTCAGCATGATCAGAATACTGTCTTGCTGTCCATTCTTTGTATCCCTTGTCCCCCTTTCCCTTCTAGGTGCTTCCTGGTTCATCATTGACACCCCGAGGATCAGGGCAATCAAGCAGCCTGACTCCATTCAAATTAATTGGCTAACCGATTGAGGCATATGGGTGGCACAATGGCCCAAATTGTCTAATCTGAGACATCTGGTGGGAAAACAATTGTACCTGGAACATACAGAACTGTCCACCAGTAGACACAATACCCCTATATTGTTATCCCACCCAAAACAGGAAAATACCACTTACTCCAAGATCTTCATGAGGTTAATGAGCAGATGGAAACAAAATGGGCTGAGCACAGCCAGTCCTCCCTCATTCCAGCACTATGCCTGTCTCTCACTACATAACAATATTAGACATTAAAGACTGCTTCTTCCAAATTCCCTTTGCACCCCAAGATCAGGGCCACTTTGCCTTCACTGTCTGGGAGCCCAATATGCACAAGTCACTGAAAAGATGGGTCATCCTCCCACAGGGAATGAAGAATAGTCCTTGTACGTGCCAATTATATGCGGCACAAGCTCTGGTCAATGTTCCAGAGGATGCTGTCCTGGTACCTTACATGGATGACTTGTTGCTGGCCCAACCTGATTCAGGATTGGTAAATTGACGCTCTGAGACCTAGCCTTGTTCAAGTTGTTTGTGGCCCCAGACAAAATTCAAATAGTGCCCCCATTTACATTTCTGGGGTTTGTCATTGCTAAGGAAGATTCTATCAGAATCTTCAATATAGATACTCCAATATAGATACCAAATTATTCCATGTCTTCATCCAGGTCCGTAAGCTATGGAACCACAGCCCTCCCAGATAGCAATAAGACAAAATATGGATGGAGTACTAATTCAAGGAAAGGCGAGAAGGACACAATGTAGTGATGGGAGATGTCATTCTGTAAATATGTTTCTCTTATTGGCTAATGAATAAAGCACTGTTGGAAAGTAGGAAGGCAAGATAGATGGGAGTAGAAGAGGTGGAGGATTCTGGGAAATGGAGTGGAGTTGCAATGTGATCTCCGGAAGAGAACATGTGAGTCTGGCATTCTTGGTAAGATAAGACTATGTAGAAATACATATGTTAGTAATTATAGGTTAATAATTTAGACAGAGCTAGCCAATAAGAAATGCTGGTAACCAGCCAACAGTTTCATGATTAATACAGTGTCTCTGTGTGTTATTTGGGGCTAATACAGCTGTGGGACCAGACTGGCAGGAAAGTGCTTGTAACAATGTGTGTTATTCCAAACCCTGGCTCTGTACCACTGGGGGAATTATTAGTACTCTTTCCTGGTAGAATGTTAAAATAAGCCTGTCGCCATCTTTTCTGATAGTTAATATGCTGAGCGTTGGCTTTCTCAAGGGTTAAAGACTCCCTAAATCAAATAGCCAATACCATGCTCTTTTTTAACTAAATTTTATTTAAATTAGAAACTACCTTATTTTACATACCAATTCCAGTTTCCTCTCCCTCCCATCCTCCTATGGCCCCCTCCATTCCATCCCCCATCCACTTCTGAGGGAGGGTGAGGCCTTCCATGAGGGATCATCAAAAGTTGTCAAGTCATTTGGGGTAGGACCTAGGCCCTCCCCCATGTACCTAGGCTAAGGGAGTATTCCTCTATGGGAAATGGGTTCCTAAAGTCCGTCCATGCACTAGGAATACATCGTGGTTCCACTGCCAGAGGCCCCATAGACTGCCTAGTCCTCCTAGCTGACATCCACATGCGGGGGCCTGGTTTGGTTCTATGTTGGTTCCTCAGTTGTCAGATTGGGATCCATGAGTTCCCGCTGGCTTAAGTCAGCTATTTCTGTGGGTTTTCCCAGCGTGGTCTTGACCACTTTGCTAGTCACTCCTCCCTCTCTGAAACTGGATTCCAGCAGTTTGGCTTAGTGCTTAGTTGTGGATCTCTGCTTCTGCTTCCATGAGCTACTAGATGAAGGTTTTAGGATGGCACTTAAGGTAGTCATTAATCTCATTATCAGGGAAGGGCATTTAAGGTAGTCTCTCCATTATTGCTTAGATTCCTAGTTGGGGTAATCCTTGTGGATCTCTGTACAATTCACTAGTGCCAGATTTCTTTTTAAACCTATAATGGCTCCCTCTATTGATGTTTGTTTTCTTGCTTTCCTCTATTATCTCCCCACTCAATCTTCCTGATCCCTCATATTCTCCTCCCTCTCTTCTCCCCTCCTCTTTCTCATGCCTCCCTTCCCCCTCTCCCCATGCTCCCAATTTGTCCAGGGGCTCTTGTCCCTTTCCCATTTACCAGGGAACCATGTATATGTCTCTTAGGGTCCTCCTTGTTTCCTAGCTTCTCTGGAGTTGTGGATTGTAGTCTGATAAACTTTTGCTCTATGTCTAATATCCATATAAGAGTGAGTACATATCATGTTTGTCTTTCTGTGACTGGATTACCTCACTTAGGATGTTTCTTCAAGTACCATCCATTTGCCTTCGAATTTCAAGAGTCCATTGTTTTTTTTCTGCTGAGTAGTACTCCACTCTATAAATGTACCACATTTTCTGTATCCATTATTCAGTTGAGGAGCATCTAGGTTGCTTCCAGATTCTGGCTATTACAAACAATGCTGTTATGAACATAACTGAACAGATGTCATTGTTGTATGAATGTGCATCCTTTGGGTATATGCCTAAGAGTGGAATTGCTGGATCTTGAGGAAGACTGGTTTCCATTTTTCAGAGAAACCAACATACTCATTTCCAAAGTGGCTGTACAAGTTTGTACTCATACCAGCAATGGAGGAGGATTCCCCTTATTCCACATCCTCTTCAGCATAAACTGTCATTGGTGTTTTTCATTTCAGCCATTCTGATGGGTATGAGATGGTATCTCAGAGTTGTTTTGATTTGCATTTCCCTGATGGCTAAGGTTGTTGAGCACTTTAAGTGTCTTTCAGCCATTTTAGATTCCTCTATTGAGAATTCTCTATTCAGTTCTGTACCCCACTTTTTAATTGAATTATTTGGTGTTTTGATGACTAGCTTCTTGAGTTCTTTGTATATTTTGGAAATCAGCTCTCTGTCAGATATGGTTTGGTGAAGATCTTTTCCCATTCTGTGGGCTGCTGTTTTGTCTTGTTGACTGTGTCTTTTGCCTTACAGAGGCTTCTCAGTTTGAGGAGGTCCCATTTATTAATTGTCGATCTCAATGTCTGTGCTACTGGTGTTGTGTTCAGGAAGTTGTCTCCTGTGCCAATTCATTCAAGGGTACTTCTCACTTTCTCTTCTAAGAGGTTCAGTGTGGCTGGATTCATGTTGAGGTCTTTGATCCATTTGGACTTAAGTTTTGTTCATGGCAATAGACATGGGTCTACTTGCAGTCTTCTACATACCATCATCCAGTTGTGTCAGCACCACTTGTTGAAGATGCTTTCCTCCTTCTGTTGCATAATTTTAGCTGTTATGTCAAAAATCAGGTGTTTGCAGGTGTGTAGGTTAATATCATGTTCTTCAATTAGATCCCATTGGTCTACCTGTCTGTTTTTGTGCCAGTACTAAGCTGTTTTCATTGCTATAGCCCTATAGTAGAGCTTAAAGTCAGGGATAGTGATGCCTCCAGAAGTTCCTTTATTATACAGGGTTGTTTTGGTTATCCTGTTTTTTGTTATTGTTTTGTTTTTGTTTTTTGTTTTTGCTTTACTATATAAAGTTGAGCATTGCCCTTTCCTTTCTAAGTCTGTGAAGAATTGTGCTGGGATTTTGATGGGGATTACATTGAGTTAGTAGATTGCTTTTGGTAAGATGGCCATTTTTACTATGTTGATCCTACCTATTCAAGAGCATAGGAGATCTTTCCATTTTCTGGTATATTCTTTAATTTCTTTATTTAATGACTCAAAGTTCTTGTCATATATGTCTTTCACCTGTTTGATTAGAGTTACCCCAAGATATTTTATGTTTATTGTGGTTATTATAAAGGGTGATGTATTCTTTCTCAGCCCCTTTATTGTGTATATATAGTAGAGCTACTGATTTTTTTTTTTAAGTTAATCTTGTAACCTTGCGGAAGGTGTTTATCAGCTGTAGGAATTCCATGGTAGAATTCTTTCCTCTAGTTTATCTTCAGCGCCTGAGATTTCCTCTTCCATCCTTCTATTATGTTAGTTATGCTTGCATCTGTAGTTCCTGATCGTTTACTCAGCTTTTCTATTTCCAGCATTCCCTCAGTTTGTGGTTTTTCTTTTCTTTTCTTTCTTTGTGTGTGTGTGTGTGTGTGTGTGTGTGTGTGTGTGTGTGTGTTTTCTTTACTGTCTCTATTTCAGTTTTCAGGTCTTGAACTGTTTGAATTGTTTCCTTCATCTGTTTAATTGTTTTGGGTTTCCTTGATTTCTTTAAGAGATTTGTTGATTTCTTGCATATTTTTTTTCGTTTTGTTTTTTTTTGTCTTCCATTTCTTTGAGGTCGAGAGCCCCTATCATTTTCCTTTCTTTTTTCCTTTTTTTTTTTTTTTTTTTTTTTTTTGAGCTTGAATGACGAGTTTATTTAGAAAAGGGAGTGAGGGAGAAGGGAAGATACATAGAGGCACTGGGAACAGAGAAGGAGGGAGGGGGGAGAGGGGAAGAGAAGAAGGGGGTAGCTGGTGGCCAACCAAAAGCAGGAGAGAGAGAAAAAAAGAGAAAGCAAAAGAGAGCGTAAGTGGGCAGGGGTCTGACTTTTAATGGGGTCCTTTACACCTGAGCCCCTATCATTTTCATGAAGTTGTTTTTATGGTCATTCTCTTCTGCTTCATCTGCATTGGAATGTTCAAGTCTTGCTGGCATAGAATCCCCAGACTCTAGTGGTGTCATATAAGTCACCATATTCTTTTGTTGTTGTTGTTTTTCTTTTTTAATTAATTTATATTTTATATTCCTATCCTAGTTCCCCCTCCTTCCTCTCCTCCTGCTCCCCCCTACTTCTCCTTCACCTCTCATCTGCTCTTTGGAGATGGTAAGGCCTCCCTGAGGAAGTCTACTAAGTCTGTCCCATCATCTTGTTGAGGAAGGACCAAGGCACCTCCCTACCACCCATACACCTGTGCCTCAGCTAAGCAAGGTATCTCTCCAAATAGAATGGGCTCCACTAAGTCAGTTTGTGCATTAGTGTTAGATCTTGGACCTACTGCCAGTGGCCTCATATATTGTCCGAGCTGCACCATTGTCACCTATATTAAGGGAGTCTAGTTCTGTCTTATGCAGGTTCCCCATTTGTCAGATCAGAGTTGGTGATCTCTCATTAGCTCAGGTCAGCTGATGCTGTGGGTTTTCCCATCATGGTCTTGACTTCTTTGTTCATATTATCACTCCTCCCACACTTCAAGTGTACTCCAGGAGCTTGGCCCAATGGTTAGTTGTGAATTTTTGCATCTGCTTCCATCTGTTTCTGGAAAAGGGTTCTAGCTCTCTGGGGTTGTGCATTTTAAGCTGGGTATTATTTGCTTTATGTCTGGTATCCACTTATGAGTGAGTACATACTATATTTATCTTTCTGGGTCTGGGTTACCTCACTCAATGGTTTTTCCTAGTTCTAGCCATTTGCCTGCAAATTTTAGAATGGCATTGTTTCTTACCACTGAGTAGTACTTCATTGTGTAAATGTACCACATTTTCTTTATCCATTCTTCGATTGAGGGGCATCTAGGTTGATCTCTAATTTTCTGAGAAATCACCATACTGATTTCCACAGCAGCTGCACAAGTTTTCACTCCCACCAGCAAAGGAGGAGTGTTCCCCTTTCTCCACATCCTCTCTAACATAAGCTGTCCTTGGTGTTTTTTATCTTAGCCATTCTGATCAGTGTAAGATGGAATCTCAAAGTTGTTTTGATTTGCATTTCCCTGGTGACTAAGGAAGTTGAGCATTCCCTTAAGTGTCTTTTTGTCATTTGAGACTGTTCTGTTGAGAATTCTCTGTTTAGATCTGTACCCCAATTTAAATTGGATTATTTGGTAGTATGATGTCTAGTTTCTTGAGTTTTTTGCATATTTTGGAAATTACCCTTCTATCAGATGTGGGGTTGGTGAAGATCTTTTCCCATTCTGTAGGGAGCAGTTTTGTCTTTTGACTGTGTTCTTTGCTTTACAGAAGCTTCTCAGTTTCAGGAGGTCTCGTTTATTAATTGTTGTTCTCAGTGTCTGTGTTACTGGTGCTCTATTTAGGAAGTGGTCTCTTCTGCCTATGTGTTCAAGAGTATTTCCTACTTTCTCCTCTATGAGGTTCAGTGTGGATGGATTTATAATGAGGTCTTTGATCCATTTGGACTTGAGTTTTGTGCATGACAATAGATATCGATCTATTTGCATTCTACATGTCGACAGCCAGTTATACCACCACCATTTGTTGAATATGTTTTCCTTTTTCCATCTTATATTTTAGCTTCTTTGTCAAAAATTAGGTGTTCATAGGTGTGTGGGTTAACATTGGGATCTTCAATTCCATTCCATTGGTCCACCCGTCTGTTTTCATGGCAATATCAAGCTGTTTTCATTACTATGGCTCTATAGTAGAGGTTGAAGTCAGGGATGGTGATGCCCCCAGTCTATCCTTTATTGTACAGGGTTGTTTGGCTATTCTGGGTGGTTTTGCTTTAGCATATGAAGTTGACTATTGTTCTTTCCAGATCTGTGAAGAATTGAGCTGAGATTTTGATGGGAGATTACACTGAATCTGTAGGATTGTCATTTTACTATGTTGATCCTATCTATTCAAGAGCAAGGGAAATCTTGCCATTTTCTAATATATTCTTTAACTTTTTTTCTTTAAAGTCTTAAAGTTCTTGTCATACAGGCTTTCCACTTGTTTGGTTAGAGTTACCCCAGGATATTTTATGTTGTTTGTAGCTATTGTAAAGGGTGATGTTTCCCTGATTTCTTTCTCAGCCTGTTTCTCATCTGCAATATCATGCTCTTAATGCAAGATATCCTAAATCAAAGAACTAAACTCTGGTATTTGCAACATATTTGGTCACATTCCATATTACCAGTAGTCTTGGCAAAGGGAAAAAAATAACTGATGCCATTATAATGATAGCTACAGTAGGTAGCTAGAGCAAGCTGTAAAGTTATATCAGCAATTTCACTTATCACCATAGAGCTTACCTAAGTTGCTCCCAGAATTACCAATTTCACAGTTCAAACATCTATCCAAATCCTCATATGATGCATTTTATCATCCTTCCTCCATTGAAGAAGAGAGTATGCTCCAAGTATAAACTGCCTCTCCATCTTCATGGTGCTTTTATTAATAAGTAGTTCAGTAATTTCAATTTCACTATATTCAATATCAAGCTGTAATCTACCCACCATTCTGGGGTTCATCTCTTTCTTTTTTAAAATTACTTTACAAACCAATCACAGTTTTCACTCCCTCCTCGCCTCCCACTTCCTCCCCCCCAACCCTCCTTCCATCCACCCGCAACTACTCCTCCTCTGTCTCCATTCAGATGGAGTTAAGGCCTTCCATCAACAAAGCATGGCATATCAAGTAGAAGCAAGACCACACTCCTCCCTCCCCCCCCCATCAAGGCTGGGCAAGCTATCACACCATAGGGAATAGGTTCCAAAGAGCCAGATCATGCATCAGGAGCAGGTCCTGCTGGGGGACCCACAAAAGACCAAGGTACACAACTGTTACCCAGGTGCAGAGGGCCTAAGTCAGTCCCATGCCTACTCCCAAGCTGTTGGTCTAGTGTCTGTGAGTTCTTACAAGCTAATACCAGCCAACTTTGTGTGTCTACCTATCATGATCTTGACCCTCCCTTGTACATATAATCACTCTTCCATCTTTTCAACTGGACTCTCAGAGCTCGGCCCAGTGCTTAGGTGTGGATCTCTGCATCTGCCTCCACCAGTCATTGAATGAAGGCTCTGCAATGACAATTAGGGTAGTCACCAATCTAACCACAGGGGAAGGTCAGTTCAGACACCCTTTCTAGCACCACCAGGAATCCCAGCTGGAGTCATCCCTGTGGATTCCTGGGAGTTTCCCTGGTACCAGGCTTCTCCCCAACCCCATAATCATCAGCTACATCAAGACATCTCCTTCATTACTTTCCCCCTCCATCCTGCTCTCAACTTGACCTGAGAAGAGGAAATATATGAGATGTCCTAGGAAAACTGGGGCAGGAATGGAGGGAAAAGGAGGGGGGATGGGAACATGAGGGATCAGGATGGTAGTGTTGGTGGTTGGGGTTCATCTATTTCAAACATGACCTAAGGACCATGGTATGATGTAGCACAAGTTCTAACAAACTATTATGCAATTTATTCCTGGGGTGGTCTTTATTATCCTAAAGGGCCAGGCATACCTGAATGGGATTGGATGTGATATATATGGGATGATTCCTATTCCTGATTATTTCTTGTAACTGAATAAATAATAAGGTCAATTCTGTATCATCTAGTATAAATTCAGTGGTCTAAATATGTAAACCAACTCTGCATAGTGTCAATCAGTAAGTAACTATGTTGAGAGAGCATGTACAATCCATAAATGTCATGAGAATAGCATATAATTCTGACCTTTGGACAGAATTATAAGGGATTTGAGATACTTTGCTTAAAATTTCTGATTTGTAACCTGCCTTTCTTGATTTATTTTCATCAGTGTTCCCCATACATAGCCAGGAAAGTTCCAGTTAGTTCTCTTTGTAAACTGAATTCTCTTGGTTTGGAAATACTTGTTGCTAACCTCTCCAAAAAATTACTGCAAGCTCTTTGCCATGGTTCATTTTCTACCCATAATTTGTCAATTTCATCAATAGTAAAAAGGTACTACAGTTTTTTTCTGTGTCTATTCCTGATAATTGTTGAGGCCTCAATTTTTAGAATCAGCTCAGAGACTTTTCCATATATGTTTTTAATTTTTTTCTCTGTTTATGTGGTAAAAAGGTCCATTTTGAGATGGCATCTTCCCTCTGCACTAACATCCCTGCAGGGGATGCTTGGAGTGTGGTATGGACAGAACACAGCTAAGCTTTAGTACCACTTGACCCACCTGCACATTGTAATTTCTCTTTCACCAAAGCCAATTATTCGGCTTTAGCTAGTAATTCTCTGGGACTATGTAAGTCCTTGTCACCATCTAAGATTTTGTTTAAATTAGTCAAGCGGTTTTATCCCAGTAATATGCCATAATAGGAAATGTCTCCTAGCAATCATTGAAAGTCATTAAGAGTCTGCAATTGAGCTCTCCTAATTTTCACCTTTTTGGGGTCTAATTATTGTAAATCCATTTTATAGCCCAAATAATTAACAGAATCTCCTCTTTGTATTTTTTTTTTCAGGAGAAATTTGTAATCCCCAACAAAACAAAATTTTCTCTTTTTTTATTTAATTTATCATTTTACATGCCGATCCCAGTTCCCTCTCCCTCTCTCCGTCCCTGCCTCCCTCCCTCCCTTTTACTCTCTCTGCCCCCTCACATGCACCCTGATGACCCTCCCCTCCCATCCCCCCACCCCAATTCCACATGTAGGGCAATGCCATCCAGGTGGGGCCATGTACATCTGTCAAGTCATTTGAAGTAGGGACTAGGACTTCTTTCCTGTCTCTAGGTTAAGGCAGTATCCCTCCATGGGGGATGTTCGCAAGGTCCTTTTGTGCACCAGGGATACATCCTGGTTCCACTGTCTGAGTTCCCTTAGACTTCTGGCTGAGTCCCATATTCGGGGGGCCTGAGTCAGTCCCATGCTAGATTCCCAGCTATCAGTCTGGTGGCCCATTAGCTCCTCCTTGTTCAGGTCAGCTGTCTCTATGTGTTTCTGCAACCTGGTCTTGTCCTCTCTGTCTGCATCTAGGTTCTAGTTAGACTCAGTGTTTAGGTATGGGTGTTTGCTTCAGTTTCCAACAGGTATTAGATGAGGGCTCCATGGATAAGTTAGTTGTTGATCTCACTACCCGGGACGGGCATTTATGGTAGCCATTCCACGCAAAATTTTCTTTACTTCTTCAAACATTCTAAAATTGAATCAGCTAGCAAGATGAGGAGATTGTTTATGTATCATTTCCAATGGCTGACATACAAAATATTGGCACAGCGTGGGCCTATTTAACATTCCCTGTGGGAGAATCTTCCATTGATATCTTTTAACACATTGGGTGCCAAATGTAGCATGAGTTCTAGTAGGTCTTAATAATAAAAGCTTGGGGTCAGATATAAAGGTAAATGCTGAAAGATCAGAGAGACTAAGGAGCAAACCACAGCTACACCTTTCCTCATCAACTTCCTAGCTGAAGAGACCGAGCTCTCTTATCTCCTCTGGCCTTATGTTCCTCTCTCCACCCAGCCATATCACTTCCTGTCTTTCTGTACAGACTTCCAGATCTCTATGGTTGGCTAGTGGCTAGCTAGCTCTGCCCCCTGATCTTCAGGCAAGCTTTATTTGTTAGAGTAAAAACAAAAATTTTACCACAGTAAGGAAATGGAACAGTCTTAAAAATAATATTGACCTTACTTTAGGAGGGATACTGATAGGCATGCAGGATAACACAGACATCATTTAAATTCCTTTACATGCCTCTTTTGGAATTAAGTCAGGGGAAGCAGATATATATATATATATATATATATATATATATATATATATATATTATAGAAGAACATTGGCTTGAGAATTTGAAACTGGGGTGTTCAAGATTCTTTGAAGAATGCTAAGCTGAGAGGCAAATGGTCAACCTTCTACCAATAGCTTAACCTCCTGAACATTTATACCACATGCCTTATGTTCATTAAGCCACTAGGAAACAGCCAAAATATGTCATTTATTTGTAGTGCACATTTACTGGTTGTCATCAAACAGACACTGTAATAAATAGACCAATTTCGGGATGCTCAGGAAAAGTGGGCATGTTGGGCATCAGATATTTGGACTAAGATTCTGAGGTCCTAAACTGCTGGCCTCTGTTCTTTTTTCATCTGTGCAGTCATGATCCATACATGGAGGTCCATGTTCTGTGTAAATACCTGGCTTTCTGAAGCCCACATAATCCCATGTGATGAGGGAGAATCCCAGATACCATAACCCAATGGGAATATTGCTGCTGGGATATCCAGGTTTTCAACATAGTACCGATGTGGGCAGCCCATAGATAGAACCCATGCAGATCACTGTGCTGATGCTCTGCTTTTGGGGTGCTTATTCTCTGTCGGCACTGGGTCATCCCTGAAACCTTCTCTGAAGCCTTTTGTAATGGTGTGGACTGTTATTGATGTTAGGAGTCAAGATAAGTGTGTCTAAGAAGTTTTAAGGCTGAGTGATCTATCCCAATGAAGACAGTGAAACAAGAGTCCTAGAGTAGCACTCCTTGGTTTACATGGAAACTTCACCACTGTGAAAACCCATGTAGAGCTATGGTATAGATCCTCCAAGGTTAGCAAGGCAAAGATCATAAGAACTTTGAATTTAATGGGAGAATGTTTGCAGAAGGTTCTTAAAAATGCAATGATCTCAGGAGTCATACATAGTATCATTATATGGTACTGCACATCACATCTAAAAAGGATGATGTCTAAGTCTCCTTATACTTTACATAGCTCATTAATACAGCAACACCAAAATCTTTTTGAATAACATTTAAATGTTCATTTAGCATCTAATTGAAGGCAAAGAAGCATTGGAAAGCTGAGGTTGTTCTCATAGGAGGGAGTATGGCTTCAACTGCCATAGACAGCAATATGTGTGAGCCACTCTCTCTACTTTCTTCCAGAGCTTGAAGAGGTACAGAACATCAAAAAGATGGAAGACGGTAATTGGGATGATCTGGCAAGTGAGAGGAGCCTCCAGAGCAAGGAAGGGGTTATCAGTAGGTACTGGCATTTCAAGTCAGATGGGGGGGGGGACAGAGTGCAGGAGGAGTTGGGTGTCTCTTCCAACCAGAGAGGCAGAGAAAGTGGGAAGTTAAATTTCATGGACTTCCTAGTTGGGGTAGAACAATTGTGAGATTCTATGACCAAAAGTCCAACAAGAAACAATTTGGGGTAGTTTGGTTTTATGCTGGATTGTGCTTCAAGGCTATCATTTCTTCGTGGCAGTGAAGACATGGCAGTGGGCAGAGAAAGGTTCAGGGACCAGGCTGGTCACATTGCATCCACACGCACGAAACAGAGGTCAAACAGACCTGAGGCTCCACTCCTTAACCTCTGGTCTTCCTGCAGTTCTCATGTTCTTCAGGACAGTCATTCTTCTACAGGTTTGAAACACTTCCCTGTGGTACCACCAGCTGTGTTCAAACACATGGGGATGAAGGGAACACTTCTTCAAAACCATAACAATCTATGTTTTCTATGGCCTTGTAAGGATTGACCATGTCACATCATGTAATGGATTCTCAGTGCAAATACAAGGGCTCATTTTTCTCATGTGATGCATTTTATCATCCTTCCTCCATTGAAGAAGAGAGTGTGCTCCAAGTACAAACTGCCTCTCCATCCTCATGGTGCTTTTATTAATGAGCAGTTCAGTAATTTTGCATGTGTTACATCTAGTTGGAAGCACATTTGTGAAAAGAAAAATCTTTTGTGACATCAGGGAAGCCAAACTGAATGCACATATATCAAAGAAATAAAACCAGGGGAGGAGAGGCATCACCATTATTTTGTATGTCAAAAAACATACAAACTGAAACAATAGCTTACTCTCCAAATTATCACATTCCTCCAAGGCAAAGGTTAACTTTCAAGTTGTCAGTTGGTAAATTGACATGATTCATTTCTCTGATGTGTTCGCTATGTGGATTGACATATTTACCTTTTTATAACTTAAAAAATTATTCTGGCTCCCTTTCTGCCATTTCTCTGAGGAGGCAGCTCTCTCTCTCTCCCTCTCCTCTCTTTCTCCTCTACTCTCTCTTCCCTTCCCTTACACCCTTCCCTTCCCCCAACAAACTTTCTACATAAAAATATTATTTGTGTATGGTTTGCCTGGTGAATGTTAGTGTACCACTTGCATGGCTGTGCCTATGGTGGTCAGAAGGGCATTTCAGAGCCCTGAATGGGAGTTATAGATACATGTGAACAATCGTGTGGATGCCCAGAAATGAACCAAAGTCAATGGCAAGAGTAGTAAATGCTCTAAGCCACTGAGCCTCATTTGCTTAAGATTTTAAGACAGTTAAAAAAATTGTTTGAGCATTGTATTTACTTATTATTTTCATGTATGTGGATGTATTGCCTCATATCTACCTGTGCATCCTGGCTTCTGGGGAACCCAGAATAGAACGTTGCATGCATGAGGACTAGAGTTACAGATGATGCCGAGCCACTGTCTTGGCACCTGGCATTGAACCATGGTCCTCTGGAACAGTTGGCAGATGCTTTTAACTGTTGTCATCTTTTCAGCATTTTTCACATTTTTCACCAATCACAGGCAATCAAAGCAAAGCTGTTTGCTTACCTCTGCTTTCATTTGCAAGCATTTGTTATATGATGCATATTTTTTGAAAGAGCTTACATGAGATAAAGAATATTTTTGACATGGAGAACTGAGAAAAAGGAAAATATGTCACACAAACAATCTGAACCCTTAAGGATTTGTATGTCTGAAATCACAGAAATTCAATGCAAAAATGTCCTTCATTGTATGAAAAGATTAAGCGATCAGGCTTCACCATCAACTACAGTTGACCAAAACTCTGAATGTTCTTTCTAGCAATGGGGAGATAACTCAGATAGTAACGTACTTGCCTTGCAGGCACAAGACCCCAGTTGTAGTTCTAGAAGCTCACATGAGAAACTGTGCACTGTGGTAATAGTTGTACTTTTCAATCCCTTCTGTAAGGAGCTCAGGTCCTGTGTCCAAGCAGCCTAGACCACTTGTAATATCCCAGGTCATTGCTCACCTTTCTCAAAAAAGGGGAAATAGAGGACAGTGCCTAAGGAATGACTCCCACGGTGGTCCCCTATCCTATACACAAGCACTTGCATGCGTACATGGGCACCGGATACACATGTCTACCTTGACCAGCAAGGAAAAGGCAAAGCTCAGACTCTTCTTTAAGCAGTTTATTCAGGAACCTTGTACAATCTTCTCTCCCCGGGGTAGCCTAGCCCACAGCTTAAAAGCCCTTGGGCATTCAACCCCAGAATGCCATGCGGTGAAAAACAAAAACAGGTCCACATACATGGAAGCAGGCCAGATTCTCAGCCTTAGCCAAATATGGAATTGTTTAATACAGAGAGCACTCACCATCAGGAAGGTGGAAGGCGGAAGCCAGCGCATCTTTAAGGCGCGGCACTTCGCAGCTCTCTACACACACACACACACACACACACACACACACACTTTGCAACAATTACCTACAACTTTACTTCCTCTGCACACAGCCTTCAGGAATGTGTCTGTTGGCTTCAGTACCACATGTGCTTTCTAGAAAACTCCCTGAGTGTGTCCTCTGTGAGTGAAACCATCTTCACAAAAGCCATAAAAATCCTAATTCTTCAAAACAGAGAAACAAAATTGTGTGCACACATAACAGGAGAAATACTTGGCAGGTGAATTTTTTTGTCTGTTGATATTGATGAAACAGGAGGGAAACAATGAACCAGAGGAAAGCTGTTGAACTGTGTGGCTTCACCTGGCACAGGCAGGAATGAGGGAGCCAGCCAGCATCTGTTCTTTTTGATAAATATGAGCGTTATAGGACGTTGGGATCTAATGACCCTGACGAGAGGAGGAGAATTGGGGAAAGTCATAGCATCCCTATGGGATGCAGTAAGTAGGATCAGCAGCAGCCACATCACACCCTGTGCTTCAGAGGCCGAAGGAGCACAGGAGGGGGTGAGACACATGGAAGCCTGTGTGCTTTTCCTTTCAATGCATTAGGGTAAGCATTGCTGTCTGTGGGCTTTGCTGTGTTTGCTGGTGGCTCTTCCATTTAAAGATGGTCTCTATCGAATGCCTGGTCCCTCCCATAGTTGTCATCAGCAATTTCAGAGTCCTGCACTTTCAATTTCTAGTGTTTGTCTCCCTCCAGAGCCCAGTGCTACCACAGCCCTGCCTTCCAGGACTCTGGTGTCACCAAGCTTAGTAGGCAATAAAAGTTTTCAACTCTTAAGGTACTGGTTATCCCCAAATCTGTCTTGTGCTTCTCCAGTGTGGCCTTCATGTCCAGTGATGGTCATAGGCCCCAGCTTCTGTCAGCCATGTCAGAACAACTTAGTGTTTCTGTGACTGATACCATGCTTACACTGGTCTCATGGGCATTGCTGACACAGGTTGCAAGCAGTCTGGCACGTGTAGCATTTATCAGGGATGTTAGTATAATTATTAATGGATATATGTTGTACAGCAATATCCACCTGTTTGTAAGAGGAAATCAAGGCTGGCTTTGGTGACATGCTATCACGGAATGTTGAGTCATTGGACTCTCAACTGAGTATCCAGTCACCCCTCCAGCCATTTGTATAAAAATTAGACTTGGTGGTAGGTGGCTTCAGGGATGATGAAGAGGGCCTATATATAGTATATTTCCCAGGTAGTTTAACCTATGATAGCTCCATCTATGCAGCCACAGGGGAACCATGATACATGTTGGCTACAGGCTTCCAGCATGGCTACTCTGGGGCCATTCCTGTCCATAACCCCTCATGAGTGCTGTCTATGTAAGCCTAGTAAGTTAATTTGCCCAGGGTCATAGAGAAGTCCTCCTCACCTCTGGTGTGTGTGGCCAGAAGACATGCATTCATTAGAGGAATCTGGCCAGAAGGTGGGAAGTCCTTGTCAGAGCCAGGTCTATATGCTAGGCCCTGTCTGTCCACCAAGCAAGGGTCCTCTTTGTTTCTTTCCAGATGGCTAGAAGACTCAAGGTTCTAATGATATGTGGGTAGTCTTGTGTCATCTCACTGGGGTTCCTGTCCATCTACCTCAGGCTTTATTTTACCCATCACCCCATGTGAGAAGTGATTATCCCTGCTCTGCTCATCACAGAGGGGAAGAGGAAGAGAAGCACATGGTTGCAACATAGACCCAGCTCTTAGTGGGAATCAAGACTAGCTCTTCCCAGGAGTGTGGTATCCAATGGAGAAGCTGCAATCACTGTCTTAGCAGCCTTCTCTCCTCAGCCCAGACTCATGTGGCTTCTAGATCTGAATGATTAGGCATATATGTAGTCTCTTTCTATTAGATACATCTTGGGGCTGTGGGAGTTAGGTGAGGCATAGTCTTCCCTCCAAGTAGCTGAATTCTTCCCATAAATACTTGCTCCATCCAGGGTTCAGTCTGGGTATCGAGCTGGGCCCTGGCCCTGAGCAATTTAAACTTCCTGGACACCATGAATGCCAGAGTGCACTAGGACACTCACATACCTAATGTAAATGTTTTGACCTGGCCTCACACAGATCCAGTGGTGAATGTATGAACGTTCACTGTCTATCTTAACAATCCTGCATTAGCCTTCCACCTTTGTCCCTTTGGGTTCTTCGTCAGGTCTTGGTGATGCCTCCCACACATCCCATGTCTCATCTGAGTCCCAACTCAGATCTTCCCTTCTCCTATGACCCTTTTCTTGGAGGATCTTTTCACTCAGTTCCCAATACAGCAGTTAGTGGGTAAGCACAAAGACAAACCTGCAAGGAAGTAACTCAAGACAACAAATAAACTATACTTTTAGGTGCCACTCAGCTAGACTAACTCTTTTTTATTGTGAACACATTCCATTTTCAGCTATGGTGAGAATTACTAATGTCGATATCCTGGCTTCTCTCTCTCCACAGGTTCTGGGCAACCTGGCCCCATTCCTGCTCCCAACTCCTTTCCTTCTCCTGCCCCAATGGTTTCTCCTCAGCACCTACCTGCCTGTCACTCTACACCAGCCCTTTCCTGGGTCTGTGTCTTCTTAGGGAACCTTTCCTGGTTGTGGGGTCTCTCTAATCCTTGGGTTCTCTCCCAGCCCCAGGATCGCTCTTCTCCAGGTGACCGTCCCTCGCCCCTGGATCTATCTTTGACAGGTGATCACTCCTTGCTGACAGCTCAAAGGCTGTCAAAGATTGTGTGGCTGCATTATGCATGCATTAAGTGGCTGCATAAGGACTCTGCAAGCAGAGGCCTTAAGGAGTTGGGCCAATGGCAGCTCCATGACTCCAGTTTCAAGGGCCCCAACTGCTGAGTCTCTTTCTAAACCACTCCCTTTCCCTTAATATAAGCAAGTGCCTCCACCTGTTGTCTCCATTAACACCTACCCTCCCTTCACTCCCTTTCCCAATAAACTCCTCGTGGGTTTGTTGAGTTAGGTGGATTGTGTTTCATCTTCCAAAGCTGCAACAAAGAACTAAGTTTTAAGAAAAAAATTCTAAGACACAGAATTGCAGTAAGACATCATAATGAAGCACAAGCCTGAGGCACTTTTGAACCTATTGTGGAAATTAAAAGATTTCAAGGACACACCTAGGTAAAGACAAGAGATCCTTGTCTGCTTCCTGTGGCAGCTGCAGTGTCCTGGGAAGTGATCGCAGCAATCAGGAATTTAATTCCTTTCCAGGCTGTTCTCCTGACCCTCAAGGAGCTTGCAGGGAATCAGGTAAGGGAGGTCAGAGACTGCCTGTCTATCTGAGTTCCTCACACCCAATGAGGGATGAAGCTTATGGCCTTTTGGTTCAGCTTCCTCCTCACCCCTTTCAAATATTCATGCTTGATCATTCAAGATGCATCAGTTGTGCTTGCAAGACCACCCACCCTAGATACTACTAAAGTGCATAGTGTGAAGCTCCTGGACATTTGGACATCCAGGCTTGGGATCTCTCCCTGTAAGCATTACAGCTAGGATCGCAAGATATCCTGGCAAATTGTGAGCCAGGGAATACCCAAGGTGACACTGCACAACAAGCCTCACACAAGAGATTTATTGGGAGGGAAGAACCAGGAGGATGTCTGCCTCTGCTCAAGTGAGAAACAGCAGAGAACTGAACAGGATACAGGGTTGGTTTATTTATTTATACAGAGTTTCTTGGGCAGTGGGTGGAATTTTCCAGGGTGGAGACTGGTGGGATTTCACGTCCAGAGATTGGGCCTTTTACTCTGTAGGGTGGGGGCTGGAGCCAGCAGTTAGGGCAGTTACAGTGTCCTGACAGTTGGAGGCCCTGGGGTGGGGGGAGGGGCCTGGCCAATCCTCTGCCTCCAGGGGCTTACACTCCTGGCCTCTGCTTTCCTGATGGTCAAGCTTCACTCTCCTTCCCTGTCTTTCCCGTCACCTTGTATCTGTCTATGACCAATGTCTGTCCTCTGAGTTCTCTGGTACTCAAGTGTGCACTATTCCTGGCTAGTTCTGCACTGTCTTAGTTCTGAGACACTAGGTTATACTCTAATCATAGTAAGTATAGTCTAATTATACTTTTCTGTCAGTCGTCTACTCATTACAAAATGGAACTGTCTGGCCCACACCTGTGTGTCCTGGGTACTCCTGCGGCTTTGCAGCATGTCCTGCAGAGCCGCCAAGAACCCACCTTCCTGGTCACATTCTTCAATTATCCTTTATTACTTCTTACCTGGGGCCTCTCCCACCTTTTCCTGTGGCTCTGGGCTTTGGAATCCCTTTCACCTGCCACCATGCTCCAGAACTTGTGTCCCTGGTCTCATTGCCCACATGCCTTGACCCAAGCCTCTGTTGTGTGCTTTCCCAGCCTTAGAAGGGATGGCTGTGGTATGGCTCTTCATTCACCATCATGATACCTGTGTAGATGGAGGTTTCTCATCCCACTTGTCAGTTCCCAAATTACCCCTCTAAGGCTTCATATTAATTATAATTGTTCTTCAGATGGCTCAGGCTTTTTACTGGCTAGCTCTACCTATAAATTAACCCATTTCTTCTTTCTTTCTTTTCTTCCCCCCACCACCCCCAAGACAGGGTTTCTCTGTATTGCTTTGGAAGCTGTCCTGGAACTTGCTCTGTAGACCAGGCTGGCCTTGAACTCACAGAGATCTGCCTGCCTCTGCCTCCTGAGTGCTGGGATTAAAGGCATGTGCCAACAATACCCAGCCAAATTAACCCATTTCTAATACTCTTTATTTTACCGTGATGCTTGTGGCTTCTTACCTGACAGCTTGCCTCTCTGACAGTTGCGTGGCATCTCTCCGACTCTGCCTTCTTTTTCTCTTTGTCTCTGTTTGGATTTCCCACCTTGATCTATTTTCCCTGGCCATTGGCCAAATCAACTTTATTTATCAACCAATAAAAGGAACACATGTTCATAGCATACAGGACATCCCACATCACGCCTACCTCCTGAATCCTAGCCCTATTGACTTCCTCACAAGGCTGCTTACACAGACTTGAGCCGAATGGTGAGAGGACAGAACGGAGCACTTCTTAGGAACATTCCTATAAAGATAGTAATCTGCGACTTGGTATGTCACCTGGTTCAGTCCTTTTGCTTCAGTGCAGGTATGAAGGGTTGCTGGCAACCTGCTCTTCAAGCAGGAGAGCAGCACTTCGAGGGAAGTGTGAGAAGCCCAGAGAAGAGTCATCCCTAGCATGAAACACAGAAAGAACCAAGCCAGCCAAAAACCCCCCAAACTGCAGATAGCAGTGAAGGATGGGGAAGAGACACCAGGTTGCCTTCGTCTCCGTGGAATGCCCTGTTGCAGGGAGCCCACCAGAGATGAGCACCCAGTTTACAGCCAATTGCAAGTCTTTATTCCAGCTGGCTAGGACTGCACTTAGGTATCAGGAACAAGTTTAGTTCTCAGTGTCCAGAAAGAACATGAAGTCTTTGAGGACAGAAATCACAACCTGGCATCATGCTCAGCAGCTGCAGAGGGACTTCCCAGAGGAGCAGGCACATAACAGAAGCCAACATAAGTGGCTAGTTGGTTCCCAAGAAGCAGGCAGTTGAAGGGACGCTAAGTGGTTAACTGGTAGGGGTTCCCACCAACTAATTCCACTTCCATGATTCTTTTGGAGGATCTTCTTTATGCTCAGTTCCCCTCAATAACATTTAGCGGCTTAGCATAATGCCAAACCTACATTGTGTGCCTACAAGGAAGTGACTCAGGACATCAAGTAGACTTTAGTTTTCACTGCCATTGAGCTAGCTGCCCTCCTATGCTGTGAATACTTCTGTTTCGGGCTCTGGGGAGAAGACTGCATTTGAGGCTCCAGTTGCTCAGACCTGGTGCTGTAGTTGCCGTTGAACATCATGATGAAGCACAAACTGCATCACTTTTGAAGCTGTTGTGGATATTATAACATCAGTGTGCTGTCCACTATAGTTATAGATTACTCTGCATCTCATGCAAGGATGAGTGTGTCAAGCAGTATTTTTTTTCATGTGTGAATATTAATTTGCCAAGTTCATGAGAACTACAACCATAGCATCTATAAAGCTATTTAAAAACAAATTTAAATGGTCTGAATTTCAAGATGATTGAGAGCACTGGCTGCAGTTCCAGAAGACTGGATTCCCAGTACACATGGTGGCTCATAACCACCTGCAAACCCCTGCTCCAAGAGATCTGTCACACTCTTCTGGACTCCACAGGCACCAGGAGTGCACACACATTTTGCAGCCATATGTGCAGGCAACACAAACATATACAGAACAAACAATAACATCTAAATATCCATTTTCTTCTCTCTGAATGATACGGAGCATAGGAACACCAAGGTCGTTCTTATGTCAGGCAATGTGGCTTTACCTCCTACAGACACCAGTGTGTGTGTGTGTGTGTGTGTGTGTGTGTGTGTGTGTGTGTGAGCCGCTCTCTTCTCACTATACTTCAGACAGCCATGGTCTAAACAGAATAAACAGTGACAAGAAGATGCAGGGCGAATGTGAGGGACCTGCAAAGCAAGGAGGGGTAAACTGGTGGATAAGGATGGCATTCCTAGTCTGATCCCATGGAAGAGTCCAGGAACAGTCACATAGCTGTTTGAGAGGCAGTGGGAAAGAGAGGGTCAGTTTAATGTACACCCAAATAGGCAAAAGCAATGGAGGGACCCTACCCCTGGTCACTATGTGGTAGTTACTTCCCTCATTGCTGTGACCAAAGGCCTGCTGGGAAGTAATCAGGGGAGTAAGTGTAGCATGATAAACAAAAGACCCAGAGACTGATACTGGGCTTCAAGCTTCAAGATGAAGATCAGAGAAGCAAAGCAGCCAAGCTACTAGATCTTACTTCTACCCGGCTGAAATGGCAATCCTGTCCCCACGAGTCCTCAAAGGCAAAAGGCTCTGAATTCCTGTCTCCTCCTCCTTATATTCCTTTCTCTGCCCAGCCATATCATATTTCCACCTCCCTAGTGCTAGCATTAAAGGTGTGTGATCCCTGGTGCCGAGATCACCTTGTGTGAGCTGTTTCTTTTAGGACTGGATCAATTTCTTGTAGTCACTGTGGCCTTGAACAGAGAGCTGTCTATCTCATAATCCTGAGTCCTGGGATTAAAGGTGTGTACCACCACCACCTAGCTCTATGGATGCTGGGATTAAAGGTGTGTATCGCCTCTACTTGATCTCTATATTTTGAGACTGGCTTTGCTCTGTGAGTCCTCAGGCAAGCTTTAATAAATCATAAATAATATTATTATACAAGAAAGGGTTTGTTCTGGTTCATAGTTTAAGGGGATAATTCCATATTGATGCAGAATACATGGCAGGGTGTGTGCACATGATAGGCTCAATGGCATTTTCCATCTCAGGCATTTCCTGGTCAACTGGAAACATCAGGGTTGTGTGAGGAGTGAAGAGAAGTGACAACTTCCTTTGCCTTATACACTGGGTATCTATACATATTGTTCAAGACAAGTTTCCATGGAGGGTGAATCCAGACTGCCTGAAACAATCCCACAAGCTAAATTATAATAGGCTTATCTTGACGCATATTTCTGTAAGAGATAGTAATCAAGGCTGGCTTTGTCAATACATCTCACGGAATGTGCGGGCATTGGAAGTCACTGTACTCTTAACTGAGAATTAAGTCACCCCTCTAGCCATTTGTATAAACATTAGACTTGGTTGTAGGTAGGCTCATTGATGATGAAGTCTTTGTGGTTTAAGCTATAGCAGCTCCATCTATGAAGCCACAGGGGAGCCATCATCCATGTTGGTTACAGACTCCAGCATGGCTAGTCAAGGGCCATTCCTGCCCATAACCTCTCATACATGCTCTCTTAAGTAAGTCTAACAAATTAATTTGCCCAGTGTGATCTTTGAAGAAATCAAATTTTGAATTGTCAGTCAAACCTTTGATAGAGGGGGTAGAAATTTCCTCAAAACCCACCCTCCAGAGAGAGAGAGTTCTTATCATGTATGTTTACCACGCTTACTTTCTTATATTTCCAGTGGGCAGGGTCATTCCCTGTGGCCTCCAGGCCCACCCCTCTGATATGGCTCTAGAAATCCTCTATTAGGACCCAAACTTGCAGAGGAGATGCCTGGAACCTTCAAAACTGTTCCATTTTGTCTTATTTCCTCTTAAATGTTATACCAAGGACTTCAGGAATAGAAAAAGTATTCAGAAGTCAGAAATACAGGCAAGGAGCTGTGTGAGCAGCATGTGAGGGAATTGAACTCATGAGAAAGGGGACAAGGTGCTCCAATAGGTGAATGAAGAGCTATTAATGTAACACTCAGTTCAGAGGCTGAGGAAGCACACAGGCCAGGCATGAGAGCAGGGACACAAGATCAGGAAGCAGGCCAGCAGGCGAAAAAGATCTTAAAGCCCAGAGTTCAGTGGCAAAATGTGGTGTGGGACAATGCTTTTGTTCACTATAGAGATTTGTCACTCATTTAGGTATATCAAAATGTTGATCGGCCAGTAGCCAGACAGGAAGTATAGGCAGGGCTACCAGACTAAGAGAATCCTGGGAAGAGGAAAGGCAGAGACTCAATCAATAGCCAAAGAGGAAGCAAGATAAGAATGCCTTATTGAGCAAAGGTACCAAGCGACGTGGCTAAACATAGATTAAAAATTATGGGTTCATTTAAGTTGTAATAGTTTGCTAGTAATAAGCCTGAGCAATAGACCAAACAGTTTATAATCAGTAGAAGCCTCTGTGTGTTGATTTGGGACTGAAAGGCTGCAGGACCCAGTGAGACAGGAGGGAGTGGGGCTCTTGGTAAGAGGTAATCAGAGAAAGTGTGACTGAAGGATGTGACCAAACAGGTGGGTTCTTGGGAATCACAGAAGAATGTGTGCAGTTTGCTCAGTGCATCTCCCATCATACTCAACGCAAGATCTTCCCATCCATCATGGGCACTGAAAGGTTAGGAGAATGGAGGGTGCGAAGACTGATATTGACAATAGCAGTCAAAATAAGTGTGTCCAAGAAGTTCTGAGTCTATGATTTATACCTAGCATAGTGACACATGAGTCCCTAGAATAGCACTCCAGAATGCATATTATGCCTCACCCCCATGGAAAGTCATGTGGAGCTGTGGTGTAGAACATCAGTGGCCAGCAGGGTGAAGTTCATAGGTATTTTGATCTCAATGCAACTACTTTTGGAAAAAGTATATAAAAATGCATAATCACATGAGTAATACACATTATCTTTATATGATACTGCACATCATATCTAAAGGGGATATTGTCTAAAACTTTTACTGTGTAATAAAGTGTGATTTTTACAGAGCTCATTGGTATAACTGTGGGTGTTAAAGCTCCGGAGGGAAGTCAGGCTATACCTACAACTGTATAGGGAAGTATCTTGGATACAGCTGTGAGGAGAAAGGTACCCTGATTTGTCAGGAAGTCAGGCTGTACCTGAAGCTGAGATGCAGTGGGGGAGGGTCTCCCTGCAGGATGTAGCAACCCTGCTCCTCTCCAAGAGAAAGTCATTATAGCTGAGCTTTGCTCTATTTCCCTCTTAAGGAAACATCCTAGCAGAGCTATCCATCACGTCTGCTCTGGCCGAAGATGTTACTTCTGCTCCACTCTGCTAAAGGGGAACCCCAGTAGGAATGTAACAATCTCCTCTGGCTCCAGCAATAAGTTGTTACTTTTTTCTGTTCAACCCCCACCAAGGAAATGTCTCAGCAAAAGTTCTTTTGCTCCCTGTTGGTGAAATACTATCTTCGCCCCAAAGTCTTTAAGAAAGAGATTTATTTGGGAAGGAGGGGTTCAGGAGAATACCTCTGCCAGTGTAGGAAAGGACAGCTAGCAACTAACAGGCAGAGGACTCCTTCGGGGTGGAGTTTTCCCAGGAAGAAGATTTTCTGCTCAGGGACTGGTTAGTTTTCCTGCTCCATTATTAGTTCATTTAGTTGGTTGGGGCAGAGTCGGTTCTGCTTTCAGGGCCAAATTGTGTTTCTTTCACTGTCCATTTTCAGTCTGTTGGCTCTGTTTTCAGGGCTAAGGTGTATTTATTTCACTGGCTCTGGTTCTAGAGCCAAAGTACATTTTTTGGTTCTGGTTTTAGGGTCAGGTTGTGTTCCTTAAGTTCCTAGGTTCAGGGCTAAAGTGTTTCTTGTACCGGCTCTGGGTTCATGGTCAGGGTGCCAGATTTTGTGCTCAGGGATAGGTTGGCTTTCCTGCTCAAGGATTGGTTGGTTATTCTGCTCAGAAATTGCTTGTTTTTGTGCTCGGTTGGTCAGGGGCAGATTTGGCTCTGGTTTTGGAGTCAAACTATGTTTATTTCACTGATCCTTTTTGGCCTTTTGCCTCTTATTTTCAGGACCAGGGTGCATTTACTTCACTGTCTCTTGTTCCAGGGCTAAGGTGTGTTTCCGTGGCTCTGGTTTCAGGGTCAGGCACATTTCTTTCGTTCTAGGTTCAGAGCTAAAGTGCTTCTTTCACTGGCTTGGTTTTCAGAGCTAGGATGTGTTTCTTTTCACTGGCTCTGGGTTCAGGGCCAGGGTGGGTTTCTTTCACTGGCTCTGGCTTCAGGGCCAGGGTGTATGTCTTTGGCTGGGCCTTTTACCCTATGATAACCACACCAAAGGCATTTTAAAACTCATTTAAATGCTCATTTACCTTCTCTGTGAGTGCTACAAAGCAGTGGAAAACTGAGGTTGTTCTCATAGGAGGCAGTGTGGCCTCACCTGCCATAGACATGAACCTGTGTATGAGCCATTCTCTCTCTCTCTTAACTTTCTTCCAAACATTAATGAGTGTTGTGGAATATTCGTTCAAGATGTGTTACATTCGTTTCTGCTGTGGACTATTTGTTTAATGATGCAAAGATGTGTTACACTCTTTTATGTTGCATTTGTTTAACTCTGTAAAGCTGTGTTCCTTTGCCTGTCTAAAACACCAGATGGCCTAATAAAGAGCTAAACCATCAATAGCTAGGCAAGAGAAAGGATAGGCAGAGCTGGCATGCAGAGAGAATAAACAGGAGGAGAAATCTAGGGAGAATGAGGAGCAAGAAAAGGAGGTGAAAGGGATGCCCAGGGGCCAGTCACACAGCCAGCCATAGAGAAAGAAGGGAATAAAGATATATAGAAGATATATAGAATACAGAAAGGTAACACAGAGGCAAAATGTAGTTAAAGAGAAATAGGACAGTTTAAGTTAGAAAAGCTGGCTAGAAACAAGCCAAGCTAAGGTTAGGCATTCATAACTAAAAATAAGTATCTGTGTATTTATTTGGGAGCTGGATAGCAGGCCCCTAAAGAGATTTAAAAAAAAAAACAAAACAAAACAAAACAAAACAAAACAAAAAGCTACAGGACTTACAGAACACTGAACAGGAAGAAGACAATAAGAATTAGGATGGTCTGCCAAGTGTGAGGAGCCTCCAGAGCGAGGAAGGGATTATGGGTAGGTACTAGCATCCCAAGTTAATAAGGGGGACAGAGTTGATATCTCCCCCTCCCAGAGAGGCAGAGGAAGTGGAAAAGTAAATTACATGGACTCCCCAATCAGGTTGGAAAAATTATGAGACTCTACTACCAAAGGCCCAACAAAAAACAATTTGAGGTACAGGGGTTTTATTCTGGATTTTGCTTCAAGGATGCCATTTCTTTTTTTTTTAATCTTCAAAATAAATTTATTAGTGATTTGTAGAAGCTACCAATTACTTAATTTGCATGAATAATTCTATGAATACATATTTTATGCTCTTCAGCTTTTCTATTTTTTCAATTTATTTTTTCTTATTTTACATATTGATCCCAGTTCCCTTTCCCTCCCTCCTTCTCTCCCTCCCTCCCATGCTCCCCCACCTTCCCATCCTATCCACCCCCCCACACACACACATACACACACACTCCACAGAGAGGGTGATGCTTTCCAGGAGGGATCAACAAAATCTTTTGAGTCATTTGGAGTAGGGACTAGGCATTCCTCCTGCCTCTAGGTTAAGGAAGTATCCCTCCATGGGGAATGTGCTCCCAACGTCCTTTCATGCACCAGGGATTCATCCTGGTTCCATTGTCAGAGGTCCCTTAGACTGCCCAGGCCTTCTGAGACCCATGTTCAGGGGGTTTGAGTCAGTCTGGTTTCCCAGCTATCAGTCTGAGGGTCCATTAGCTCCTCCTTGTTCAGGTCAGCTGTCTGTGTGGGTTTCTGTACCCTGGTCTTGTCCTTCCTCTCTGCATCTGGATTCCAGTTCAGCTCCAGTGTTAAGCTGTGGGAGTCTGCTTCTATTTCCATCAGCTACTAGATGAGGGCTCTATGATGGTGGATAAGTTAGTCATCAATCTCATTATTAGGGAAAGGCATTTAAGGTAGCCTTTCCACTGTTACTCAATTTGTTAATTGGGGTCATCCTTGTATGTCTCTGGACATTTCTCTAGAGTCAGTTTTCTCTTCATACCTATAATGGCTCCCTCTTTTATGGTCTCTCTCTCTCTCTCCCCCTCTCTCTCTTTCTCTCTTTCTCTCATCTATTCCTCCTCTGACTCTTCTCTCCTTCTCTTTCTCCTAGCTCCCTCTCCACTCACTGCCCCCCCCATATGCTCAGGAGATCTTGTTCCTTTTTCCTTTGTGAGGGACCTTGTATGAATCTTTTAGGTACCTCTTTGTATCCTAGTTTCTCTGGTGATGTGAATTATGGGCTGGTTATCCTTTGCTCTATGTCTAAAATCCATATATGAGTGAGTACATACCATGTTCCTCTTTTTGTGACTGGGTTACCTCACTCAGGATGGTTTCTTCAAGTTCCATCCATTTGCCTGTGAATTTCAAGATTCCATTGTTTTTTTCCGCTGAGTAGTATTCCATTGTGTAAATGTACCAACATCTTCTTTATCCATTCTTCAGTGGAAGAGCATCTAGGTTGCGTCCAGGTTCTTGCTATTACAAATAATGCTGCTATGAACATAGTTGAACAGATGTCTTTGTTGCATGTATTTGGATCATTTGGATATATGCCTAAGAGCAAAATTGACAGGTCCTATGGTATACTGATTCCCATTTTCCTGAGGAACTGCCATACTGATCTCCAAAGTGGCTGTACAAGTTTGCACTCCCACCAGCAGTGGAGGAGTGTTCCCCTTTCTCCACATCCTCTCCATTTCTTTGTGATGATGAAGACATGGCAGTGGGCGGAGACATGATCAAATGTCCAGGAAGCAGACTGGTCACATTGCATCCATACTCAGGAAGCAGAGAGCAAACAGAATGAGTACTCACCTCAAGCCTCTGGTCTTCCTGCAGTACTCACGTCCTTCAGGGAGGCTCCACCTTCTAAAGGTTCTAGACTCTTCCCTATGGACCCCCAGATGAGTTCAGACACAGCAGTTGTAGGGGGGGACACTCTCCTTCAAAACCAGAATGTGCTGTGCAGTGGTGGTACATCCCAGTACTCAGGAGGCTGAGACAGGTGGATCTCAGTGAGTTCAAGGCCAGCCTGATCTACATAGGGAGCTCCAGGACAGCCAGGACTAATATACAGAGAAACCCTGTCTCGAAAAACAAAAACAAAACCAGAACATAAGTTATGTGTTTGGGGACCTTGAATAAGTTGCTCATCTCATGTCACATACTGGATTCTCAGTGCAAATACAAGGACTCATTTTTCTCATGTGATGCATTTTATCATCCTTCCTCTATTGAAGAAGAGAGTGTGTTCCAAGTACAAACTGCCTCTCCATCCTCATGGTGCTTTTATTAATGAGCCGCTCAGTAATTTCACATCTGTTAACTCTAGTTGAAACCACACATGTGAAATTTGGAATCTTTTATGATACCAGGGAAGCCACACAGAATGCAAATATATCAAAGAAAGAAAAATGGGTGAAGAATTTAACATTATTTTGTATGTCTAATGACATAAAAACTAAATGGAAAAACTTTCTGTATTGTCGGGGAAAGATTAGGCTTTCATCATTAAATATGATCCTGTTCCCTCTATATCCCTAAGAAAGTCCAGGTGGAGAACTCAGCCAATGAATTTGCTTTTCATGTACAAGGACTTTCCTATTACTCAGCCAATGGCTACATGGAGAGGCACCCATATTTGTGAGGCATTAATAAGGAAAGATGCTGGGTTTTGTAGGTCTTTTGATACTAGACTGTTCACTATCCAGCCAGCCTTTATTTACTCAGTTGTTCTGGAGTTTGTCTCTTTTAAACAGGACCTAAGGATCATGGTCAAGATATGGTACAGTCTTGAGAGTAATACTGACCTTACTTTAGGAGTGGGCACTGATGCACACAAGCTAAAACAGATGTCATATAAAATCCTTTATCTGAATCTGGAGAGCTGATATATATATATATATATATATCATAGAAGAACAATGCCTTGAGAATTTGAAACAAGGGTGTTAGTGAAACTGTGAAGAATGCTATGCTGTGTGTCTATGGCAGGATCTTCTGGCAATAACTTAACCTCCTGAACATTTACACCATGTGCCGTATGTTCATTAGGTCACTGAGGAATAGCACAATCATGTGTCCTTTACTTGTGATTCACATTTCCTGGCTGTGGTCAAACAGACACACAAACTTCATGGTGCTCAGGTAAAGTGGCCACAATGAGCATCAGACATGTGGTTAGTGATTCTGAGATCCTAAACTGTTGACCTCTGTTCACTTTTCAATCATGAGGTCATGATCCATACACAGAGATCCATATTCCATGTAAATAGCTGGCTTTCTGAAGCCCACAGGATTCCATGTTATCATAGCTCAGTGGAGATACTGCTGCTGGAATGTTTTCATCATAGTATCAATATAGACAGTCCACAGATAGGACTCATTCTAATCACAGTGTTGATGCTCACTATTTAGGATGCCACACTCTGTGGGGTCTGGATCATCATTGAAACCTGCCCTGAAGCTGCTCAGAAATGACTGAGGTCTGTTATGGACATTTGTAGTCAAGATAAGTGTGTCCAAGAAGTTCTGAGACTGAGCCATCCAGCCTAGGATTCTGACACATGAGTCCCTAGAATAGCACTCCTGATTTTTACATGATGCCTCACCCTGGTGGAAATGCCTGTGGAGCTGTGGTGCAGAACCTCAGTGGTTGGCAGGGCAAAGACATCAGTATATTAACATTCCTGCCAGTATTGTTGAAGAAGGTGCTTTAAAATACAATGCTTGTAACTGGTCAGTGGTGGAGCACGCCTGTGATCCCAGCACTTGTGAGGCAGAGGCAGGCAGATCTGTGTGAGTCTGAGGTCAGACTGGTCTACAGATCTAGTTCCAGAACAGCCAAGGCTATATAAAGAAACCCTGTCCCATAAGTAAACAAATAAATAAAAAACAAAGTCCACTGATCACTTGAATCACATATAGTGTCTGCATATCTGTACATAGTACCGCATATATCTAAAAGTAATATTGTCTAACACTCCTTTTACTGTATGATAAAGTGTGCCTTTACCTAGCTCTGTGAGTGGTACAAAGCAGAGGGAAACTGAAGCTGTTCTCATAGAAGGCAGTGTGGCTTCACTGCCTGACCTTCTGAGTAGATAAGGAGGGCAGAGGGAGTTGCATGTCTCCTCCTCCCAGAGAGGCAGAGGGAGTGGGAAAATCCATTACATGGACTCCCTGGTTGGGGTAGATAATGGTGAGACTCTATGACCAAAGGGCCAACAAAAAACAATGTGAGGTACAAGGGGTTTATTCTGGATTGTGCTTCAAGGCACAGAGATAAGGCAGTGGGCAGAGAAGGTGTGGTAAGAGGTCCAGGGACAAGACTTTACCTGGGTCTCAGCTCTCTGGTCTTCCCCAATACTCACTTCATTCCAAAGATTCCAAATTCTTCAAACTGAACCATTTCTCCCATTCTTAATTATTAAAGTAACCATTACACATTATTTCTCCATAATTCTTATATATCAAAGCTCTGTATTAAAAGACACCTCTTCTAAACAAAAGCATGTTCATGTATAACATAATTTTAGTAAGTAAATGGAGTTTAATTCAACTTCACTTTTTTTTAAAGATTTATTTTTGTTACGTGCATGTGTCTGGTAACATGCCAGAGGACTGCATTAATTTCTATTCTTTTTAAATATTCTCCTCAGTTATCCAGTATTAATCTCCCGACTTATATTCTATTGACTATATTAACATTTTAAATATATTTTTATTTAAACAAATCTTATTTTACATACCAATCCCATTTTCCTCACCCTCCTGTCTTCCCATGCCCCCACCAACCTCCCATCCCACCCCCCATCCACTCCTCAGGGAGGGTGAGGCCTCCATGAGGGATCATCAAAGTCTCATTTGGGGCAGGACCTGAGCCCTCCCCCATGTATTTATGCTGATAGAGTAGTACTCCATAGGGAATGGGCTCCCAAAGCCCATTCATGCACTAGTGATAAATACTGGCTCCACTGCCAGAGGCCCCATAGACTGCCCAGGCCTCCCAAGTGACACCCATGTTCAGGGGTCTGGTTGGGTCCTATGCTGGTTTCCCAGCTGTGAGACTGGGGTCTGTGAACTTCCACTTGCTCAGGTCAGCTGTTTCTGTGGGTTTCCCCGGCATGGTCTTGACCCCTTTGCTGATTACATCTAAATAAAGTACATTATCCTCTCACCAATAATATCAGTTACCTCTAATAATCCTAACACCCTGATACCCTTTAGAAGTCTACACATTTAACAGGGTTTTTAATAAAATTAATCTTCAATAATTAACTAAAAATCAGGGTCTGTGAGACAACTTAGTTGGTAAAGACACTTGTTGCCCAGGCCCCATATGATGTAAGGAAAGCAGACTCCCCAGCTTGTCCTCTAACTTCTACCCCCATCATGTTACATGGGCGCACACACACACACACACACACACACACACACACACACACACACACACTGGAGTGACCAAGCTAATATCTTCTTGTCCTGGTCTCCATCTTGTGTCTGCTGCTCAGGCACTTTTTGCAAGCCCCTAACCCCCTAGAAAAGTCATGTCTGCCTTAGCAACACATTTGAGACTTTTATAACCCTGCCCAGAATACAACTGATATGTTTGTCCAAAACAATGGCCTACATTTGACAATAATGCCATCTTCTTTAGTTTTTTTTTTTCTCTCTCTCTTTATAAATGCTGTACCTCAGAGCTTCAATGCTGAGAGTTCTTTGTGTCAAGAACCTAGCTTGTTCTCAGTTGCTGGGCAATAAAAGACTCTTATTTGGCTTTATGTACATGGTGATCTGAACCTTTCTTTGCTGGACTATAACATATGGAGGCCCCCAGTGATATTACCCCATGCATATGGGACTCAATCTTGCTTCAGGCCTGCCTGGACAGTGAGGAGGTTACAGTGGAAGTACCCCCGAAACACTTTTCCAGGGTCTCAGGCTTCCCACTGAGTCCAGAGGTCTAGAATGAGTGCCACCATGTTCCCTGATACTAAAGTGGATCAGGTCCTTCTGATACTCCTAGGAAGGAAGTCTGCATACTGATTTCAGTTCTGGTTAAGAGAGATAAGCCGCTTGAGGAGCCTTCCCTTCTCCTCTCTTGCTATACCAGGACATCAGTAGCAGAGGACCCGGTTTCCTGGTTCTGCTGCTTCCCGTGAGTATACAGGATACTGGGTTTTGAGTGTATGGCTAGCCAAATTGTTGAGTGAGTGAGCGGATTCTGAACAGGTCCTGCCTGGAGAGTCATTTTTACTGTTGGTATCTGCAGGGTGAAAAGCACCAAGGAAAAAACACCCTGGTCCTGACTTCACCTCAGGACCAGGACTTGAAATTGCACAAATCCTGAGCTTGCCACAGAGTCAGGCTGCAGAATCCTACTAATCCTTGAGGTCCTTGAGCTTGAAATGCCTTCAGTCCCTGAGCTTGCCCCAGAATCAGACCACCAAATCCAAAAAATCCCAAGCCATCCTGGAAAGCCACCCCCCCCCGAAATCCTATATAAGGTCTGTATCTCGTTCACTTTTCTGCTATTTCTCACCCAAGGCAGCTATGCTCTTGGATTCTTCTTTCCCAGTAAATCTCTTGAGGGAGGTTTGTTTTGCAGTGTGACATTTTTGCTGGAGTGAAGCCCAATTGTAACAACTTTGGCTGGAGCCAGAGGAAAATAGAACAGAGAGGAATTGTAACACTTTCACTGAGGAAACACTACCCTAGGGGAGCAGAGCTGTAACAAATTTCACTGGGAAAAGCTTCCCCTGCCTGGACAGAATTGTTATACTGGGAAAAGCATTCCCTGGAGCCTACCTGTACTTGGCTTTGCTCCAAACTGCCAGGGCACCTTTCCATCCCAGCTGCAATGTTTACATTATCTGTCTCATCTTGTTTCCTTTGGATGTCTGTCTTGAGAATAGGAGAGCTGGTCTATTCTCCAAGCTCACTTAGACTTAGTGGCAACCAGAAGCCAACCTAGGGTGTGCACCTCACTTTTGAGAAGAGATCCACCACCCTTGCGGCCTATGCTAATGGGGCTGGTCTCTTTCTGGGGTTCTATGGGCAGTTCCAGTAAATCCTGCCCACGGATTCTGTCAGTTCCTCTCAGTCTTTCACCCTCAGACTCCTCACCTGCCACTCCCTTTTCCTTCCTAGGCTCCCTCTTTCGCTTTACTTGCCTCTTACCTCAGCAGCTCATCGCCCCTTTGTTAGGTGACAGGCAGTCCATACATCCAGAAATGAGTTCAACCTGGACTATAGGAGGGTTTCGTATTGGTAGATAAAAGCCAGAATTCCCCCCCCCCCCAGGAACTTAGGAAACTGGTTCTCATCTGCCAAAAGGAGTCATTTTCCTTAGCTCTGGCAGAAGGGACATATGGCTCCATTGACACACCCGTGACTGCACACCAAAGTTCATGCACTGCCTCCAGGCTCCCTTAGTCCCTACTTACAAACACCATTTGTTCTCTTTCTAACAGTAAGGTTTCCAGCACCCCTGACCTGCTATTCTTTCTTCTCTCGAAGATAGTCCTGGCTATATCCAGTCTACTTTTGAAGCAGTCATCCCCTCTTAAAGCAGGACTGACCTCATGACAGAGCCCAAGTAGCCTTGCCAAAAGATCGGGCCTCAATTTCAGTTTCCTGAGCTGAGATGGCCCTCCCAGAGAGATAATCACAGCCTAGGGCCAGCCAATTGAAAGGCTCCCCACCACCTACCTCATGGTGACCAAAGAAAGATAGCCACCCCACCCTGAAGCTGGAAGTCCCAGCTCCTAACCAATCCCCTGTTTGACCCCCACTAATCAGCCCAAAGGTCCAATCCCCTCACCCTGAAATTCCTCTAACTGTGCTTAAAAGCAGCTTGCACGCTCCCCTCGTGGTCATCCCCATTTTAACTCAATGGCTGACCCCTGTGGGCAAGAAATTTGCCTGTAGAAATAAAGGCTGTTGCTAATTGCATATGTGATTGGTGCTCTTTGTGGAGTGGTCTAAGGGCCCTAACACTCTCTTTTCTCTCTTCTCTGGACTCTTCCAGATGCCATTGGATATTTTCTCTCTCACACACAATAAAAAGATATCCCTTAACCATACCAAGGTGTGGTCATGTTGGCAGTTTCTTTATTACACCCCTTACATACACCATTTAGGGTCTTACCCAGAACCTGAACCTAGTCAATTCCCAGCTCCCTTCTCCTAAAGGAGCAAGCCATAAAAGCTTATATGCTGAGTACTGTACATGAGATCCCAGCTGGGACAGGATGGGCTGTGGCCCTGGGCATTTTGTGGCTTCAGCAGCCACTGGAGCAGGAACTGCAATGTGAGCAGTAACAGGGCAACCCTACACCCCTATTTACTGCTGCTGAGACTCCAGGTGTCTTGGCAGCCTTACCAGCCAGTTAGTCTGGAACCCTACCTTAAAGCAGCCAAAGGGTATGCAGCCAGTTTTCCTGTGTGGGAAAGGCCCTTGACTACACTGCTGGGATGAGAGACTGGAGATAAAAGCTATGCTGGGTCCTTTTCACTAGGTCTCCAAGCTTGCTTGTTCTAATTGAGATAGGTCATTTTCTGCCCCACTAACCTGTATACTTTTGCTTTTGTTTCTACTTTTCAGGTACAGAGAAAAAAATGCCTTTTGGGTAGGACTAATATTTTTTAAATATTGTCATATGTTGTTTGAGATCACTGAAAAGCTAGCCCTGGAGATGGGATTTGACTCATTCACTTCAGACCCAAATATGATGTTTGTTCTAATGTTTCCTCCAAACCTTCTGTTCTGAGTCAGGCTGGCCCTCTGACTCTGAATTAGAGAGGGGGGAAAAAAGAAAGGACACTGCACCCTTAAAAACAGCTTATGAGACACTCATACATAAAACGGACTTTAAAAATTAAAAATGTTTAAAAAGACCCTATGTCTAAAATCACTCAATAATAACTCTAGCTGCTATGCCCAGTCCACAAGACCTCCCGAGAAACCACCACTCCCCAAATGCAAGCACAAGGGTTTTTTTTGTTTTTTTTTTTTGTTTTTTATTGATTTCAAGCCTAGGCAGGGACCTTATCCCACAGACTGATGCAGCAGCTACAGAAGGCTCTGAGCCTAGCAAGCAAGGGGTTTATAAAGACTAAAACCACAGGATAGGGTGAGAGGGGTATGGGTTCAAGGCTGATTGGTTGGGGTGTCTAGAGGAACTTGGGGAATTTCCATAGGTTAATCTTTGGCACAGCATGTGCCCATAAAAGTTGTTTTGCAACTCTGGTGATTAACCTGGGTTGTCTGCTCTTCCTGCGGGAGTCAGGGCTGTGTGTGATCATCTGTTCTTCCTGACAGCCTGCTGGCTGGCTGATGTGAGCCATCTGCACAGGTTATGGGGTGAAGTTCCCATATTTTGTTTCTGGCCAGAGACCCTGGTTTTGGTCTCTTATTTCCCCCTTCTAGAAGTACTGATGACAGGACCCAATCATGGATCCTGCCTGTTAGGGGTTCAAAGGGGGTGGTAACAGGCCCTCAGAGTCATTAGCTCACAGGTTTTTCTTGCATCTTGGCCCCTATTTAAGGGGGTTTCCTTTTGACTTAGTATTTCAACCAGGGAGCAAGGAACAATATATTCTTTTCTGTAACTTCTTCTGGATGACTTTGGAGCATTGTTGTCAGGAGCCCAAGAAGGCTGAAATGCTAGTCAAAAGCAAAGAGGGAATCCAGGCAATAGGCTTTATCAGAATCATCTAGTTCACAGACTCTGTTGAAGACAGGGAGTGTTCACATCTGCTGGCCTGGTCCACATCAGCAGCAAGTGCAGAGCTCACCGTCTTTAGGAGCAGGTTGTAGTCAGCAACTGATGCTTGGAAGTGTCTGCCAGAAGTGGAAACCTGTTGAGACAGTTCAAACTATGAACTGAAGTTAAAATTTATGCACTTAATCAGAACTTTTAGGCCTACATTTTTCATAATAAGGAAGGGCAGGCGTCCCAAGACCAGGAGAGAGAAAATCCCATCCTCAGGAATAGACAGGTGGGAAAACACTGGCTGTACTTATCTGGGGTCCTTTTGACCTGTGAGAAGTGGATCCAAGCTTTATGACTTTTTGATCCTCTGAAGCCTATATGAACTTTATTTTACAAAAGGACATAAAAGTTTTAGATATATTAGTATTACGAATCTGTACTGAAATCCATAATGTAGGAAAAAAACAGGTATTGGTATCTGTAAAACAGCAGAATAGACCTTTGAGTCCTAGTAAAAATTACAGATTTGGGTTAGAAGCATGTACATTTTCCTTCTGTCCAGAGAGAGCCAGATTGGACAGAAATGTCTTTGGCCTGATGAGAAGCCCTTTAAAACCTTGAGTTTGTGACTGAATAGCAGGTAGTCAGTGTTCTACCAGCTTATCATAACTCTATTAATTACTAAGCTCTGAACTTTTATATCTTAGGAGGGAAAAATAATCTGAAACCTTTTTATATCTTAAGTTATTTATTTATCTTAAATCATTTTTAGGCCCTTAAAACTTGTATATTCTTATATCCTCAGACCCCCTTTCCAGAACCAAATCAAGGCTTGATTTTTATATGTAAAATGAGGTACCAAGCTGGCCATAGCCTTGCGGAAAGATCTGGTTATCTGATGTTGCCAAGCTGACAAAATTATTGCTAGCCTAACCATCAATACTATGAGAGATCTGAGAAGGATAAATTCTATGCAGCTTCTGAGTCTATTAAAAATGGCAGGGACCAGTACTTACACAGTTAGCCATACCCAAGTGTCCATAGAATTGGAGGCAGAAGTAACAGAAGAACAGCATCAATCTTTGCCCATAAGCTGAGAGTGGTTTGTTTTGTTTTGTTGTTTTTGTTTGTTTGTTTGTTTGTTTTCCTCTGTGGAAGAAGGACATGGAAAAGACTGAAATTATTTTGTCTAGGCGAAAGTGGTGCAATCAATTCTCCAGTGTCCTGCTGCTTGTCTACAGTCTGGCCCGGTCCTGGTATCAGGTCTAGCACTGGAGCATCTCACCCACTGGTTTGCATCGCCATAATCCAGGTGCAGACATCATGGTGCCACTGTCAGGATCTGGGAGTCTCTGTCTAATATTATAAGCTTTTTAATCAATATTTTAAATGCCGTATTCTGCAGATCTCTGAAGTATTAGAGGGCTTCCTAAGTAATCTGAATAGACAACTTTGTTTCTAGTTATTATAAGCTTAACTTTTAAAAACATATACAGGGGACTAAGTAAAGTTTATCCCTGTAATTAATTATATCAGTACTTAGCATGACTACAATTAACAAACTTGATCGTTTATGAGGATGGTTATTAACTTGGTTTTTGTTGTTGTTGTTGTTTCTTTTGTTTTTCGAGACAGGGTTTCTCTGTATTGTTTTGGAGCCTGTCCTGGAACTATCTCTGTAGCCCAGGCTGGCCTCGAACTCACAGAGATCCAACTGCCTCTGCCTCCAGAGTGCTGGGATTAAAGGTATGCACCACCAACACTAGGATAATTTATATCTTTTAACATTTTACAATACATTATTGGCTTTCATAAAACTAGGACTTTACATTACACTGTCAGGTTTAGCTTTTTCCTGTTATTCTCAATTCAAACATCGACATGCAGGTGATCCTAGGCTACCCTTGTAAAAAGGCTTTTTAAACCCCCAAAGGATTGAGACCCATGGCCTTAGAAGTTACTCCAAGCCCTTTGCTAGACTTAGGTCATTGTCTGACTACATCACAAGAAATAAATATCCCAGTTTCTGGCCCCTATTAGGTTGCGTCTGAGTCAGCATCTGAACAGTCAAGATGATGGCAAGACAAACAAACACAGCACTTAGACAAATGGCCCAACTCAAGAACTTGGAAACTTCATATTTCCTCAGACAGCCTGTACCCTCTCCATCAGTGGGAGACTATCAGGCCAAAAACCAGTACGGATGGGAGGTGAGCTCCCCAGCAGGTTAATCCTAACCTTGACTGGACCCTCACTCAGGTCAGATGTCAGGTTAATCCGACGCTCAGTAGGATCCTCACCCAGATGAGGAATAGGGGCACCTCTAGCTCCTCCAGGTCTGACCCTCTAGTGTGTCCACCACGATCCTTTTGACCTGTCAGATACAGATTGTTTCACTGGCAAGCCAAAAGTAAAAGAGGTAGAACTGCGTGGATATGACAAGCATGGATACAACAGACACGCACAGAAACTGAAACCTTTGGGTTCAGGGGTCCAAGGGGATCCCTAAGGTTCCTGGACAATGCACCAAATGTTATGCCTAGTCCATGATATCCCCCAGAGAGACCACCACTCAGAGCCAACTCCCCAAATGCAAGCACAAGGTTTCTTTATTGATTTCAAGCCTAGGCAGGGACCTTATCCCACAGACTGATGCAACAGCTACAGAAGGCTCTGAGCCTAGCAAGCAAGGGGTTTATAAAGACTAAAACCACAGGATAGGGTGAGAGGGGTTTGGGTTCAAGGCTGATTGGTTGGGGTGTCTAGAGGAACTTGGGGGAATTTCCATAGGTTAATCTTTGGCACAGCATGTGCCCATAAAAGTTGTTTTGCAACTCTGGTGATTAACCTGGGGTGTCTGCTCTTCCTGCAGGAGTCAGGGCTGTGTGTGGTTATCTGTTCTTCCTGACAGCCTGCTGACTGGGTGATGTGAGCCATCACCTGGCCCTCTTTTCTAAAATGGCCCTGGTTTTGCTCTCTCACAGCTATGCCTGTTTAGAATAATCATAGTTGGCCAAGTTAAAAGTTAATATTACTTCACCTGAGCTAGTGAGAGATCAATGACTCGGGTCTGACAAATGGGGAACCTGCATAAGACCAAACTAGACTCCCTTAATATAGGTGACAATGGTGTGACTGGGACAATATATGAGGCCATTAGCAGTGGATCTAAGACCTAACACTAATGTACAAACTGACTTAGTGGAGCCTATTCTATTTGGAGAGATACCATGGCTCAGCCTAGACACACAGGTGTGGGGATGGAGAGAAACATTAGTCCTGCTTCAACTAGATGATGGGGCAGACTTAGTAGACTTCCTATGGGAGGCCTTACCCTCTCCATGGAGCAGACAGGAGGAGGGGGGAGTGCAGGGAGTGGTAGGAAAGGAGGAATGGGAACTGGGGTTGGAATGTAAAAAAGTAAATTAATTTTAAAAAAATGGAAAAAAGTTAATATTATTTCAGAAACAGAGATGGAGACAAGGTCATTTGAGTAGCCTGTGGTTTCTTGCAGATGGTTGCATTCAGTTAGGCCCTATATGAGGGCCTCAAGGTTTTCTTGAAAAAACTAAGGTATATATGCTAAAAATTAAGAACAGGGGTGGGGATTAAGAATGCCATTGTGGACAAGCTATTGCATATACTAAGTGGAGACCCAGATACTGCCTAACACCTCCCACCTTCAAGGAAATGAGGGAATTTCTTACAAGAAATGTATATTTGCGGATGTTATTATGTCTCATGGTATTCAATTTTTTAAAGATTTATAGATAAAGGTTAAAATGGCTAAATATAATTGCAGCTGTTTGGCTCTCTGAATACTCACTCCTCTTCTTGGTTCTTGTTTGCAAAGAATATTCCCCCATTCAAGATCATTTGCTATCTTTGAGAAGCATGCCAAAATGTAAACTTTCTTACTATAAGGGTCTGTAAGGTCATGGGGCTGGGGATGGGAAAAAAATGTAACATTTCAAGCAAAAAAAAAAAAAAAAAAAAAGCTTTAAACTTGCAACAAGAAAGCTTGATAACTAAAAGTATTGTTGCAGAGTGCAGAGTTCAAGAACACCAAAAGACCACTTGGTCTCTATCAAGTTTTAATTAATTAGTCAAGTTTTTACTAAACTGCATCTAACCACAGCCCTCTTGGTCAGATTTATGGTTGCAGCTTTTAAAGACAAAAGCTACAATTATTCCTTTTTACAGATTTGCACTACTCCGGCATGAGCTAACATCCAGGTCTTTGGCATTCCTGGAATAGCTGAATGGATTTTAAATTCCTAGGATGTCTTAACAGGCTCAGGTCACTGACAGGGCAGGCCACAAGCCTCTAAGAAAATTCCATTCCCTACTGGCTCTGTTTCCTATGGATCAAATCATTGATTCACATACATGGAGGGTTAAAGGTTGTATATTACAAGGTTTTATTCTGAATTTTAAAAAAGAAAATTTTGGCTGGGCAGTGGTGGCACATGCCTTTAATCCCAGTACTTGGGAGGCAGAGGCAGGCGGACTCTAGGTGAGTTTGAGACCAGCCTGGTCTACAAGAGCTAGTTCCAGGACAGGCTCCAAAACCATAGAGAAACCTGTCTCGAAAAACCAAAAAAAAAAAAAAAAAAAAAAAAAAAAAAAAAAAAATTTGTATAAGGATATGTTTTGTATGATAAAAATAAGATTTTGTTCTAAGAATGAAAAATAATAGATGAAGACAATACCATGAAAACTTTCTTAAAGCCAGTGGAAAATCGGACATATGGTTGATACATGTTTGATGATTAAGACTTAACAAAAGCTGACTTAAAGATGTATGCCTAATCATTTATATCTTTGCTAACTTTGTTAATCTAAAAACTGTAAAGCCAGAAAGCCATCTTTTGTGCTAGGTCTCTATCTTTGTACCTAATTAATGACCCCAGTCCACCAGTCCAGAAACATGGTTGCCTTGGCCACTTCGCACAACAGACCTTTTTTTTTTTTTTTTTTTTTTTTTCTTGCTTGGGTAGATATTGATGGTCTTCTTGTGGCTTTTGCCTTTAAAAAAAAATCCTTCCCTGCACCTCTCCTTGATGACATACCTCAGACCTGGCTCTAAGGCTGTCATCCTGCTAGCATTGAATCAATAAGTCTTTTAATTAGAATTGGATTAGGTCTGTAGTCTTTTTCCCAGATGTCTCAAATGCCAGAACAAACTATTTGGAGAAACTAGGTTATAACAAAAAACTATGGTGAAAAAAATATGTATTTTATAATAAAAGTATCAGAAGAGCACATGTAGAGGGCACAAGGTTCTTGTGCTCACAAATAACACTAGGGAAAGCAGGAATGTTAACTGTGATATTTTCCTCTTCAATAGAAGGGATTTACACCTGTTTTGCCCAGGAAACCTGGGAATGGATGTAATTAATAACCTAGTGATGTTTGCTATCTGCAGGGCCAAGCCCCATTTGAGCCATTTGAAACCCCCAAGCCATTATTTTATCCCAGACTCCTGAGCACTGTTTCTCAGTCAACCCATTCTTAGGGAAGAGGTCACAGGTACTTTGCAAGAGTTTCAGTGTAGCCAGGCCTTAAGCTTTATTGTGATAATTGTCACAAGGACACTTTTTATAAAGTTATACTGTGTTTTAAATGTCAAAAAACAAAACAAAAAAACTGCTCCAGGTCATATACTAGAAGTTTGAACAAACACTGGCTAGCCATACTTCCTTCTTGCCTCACATGGATCCTTACTCTGCTAGCCATGCTGCATGCAGAGACCCCCACAAATGTAGGTCCTAGTTTCTCCTTGAACTGTATTTATCGTTTAAAACTCATTTTGGTTCTAAAAGGGCTTTGATTAAAAATATCTTCACAGGCATAAATTAACTTTCATTTATAAAATCCTAATCTTATGAGAGTTACTAATTTTTTGTAAACTGTTAAAAAGTCACTAAGACATAAAAGTTAATGATTAGTCACTTTATAAATGATCAATATCTTTAATGTGCTCAAAATTGTGCTTGTAGTCATGCTAAGTATAAATGTATTTAATTTACAGAGACAACATTGGAGAGAGACCAATTTATATCTCTTATTATATAGTTGTCTTAGTTAGGGTTTCTATTGCTGCGAAGCCATGACCATAGCAACTCTTTTAAAGGAAAACATTTAATTGGGTGGCTTACAGTTTCAGAGGTTCAGTTCATTATCATCATGGTGGGATATGGCAGCATGCAGACAGACACGGTGCTGGAGAAGGAGCTGAGAATTCTACATCTTTGATCTGCAGGCAACAGGAAGTGAGCTGAAATGCGGAGTGTGGTTGAGCCTATTTGAGACCTCAAAGCCCATCCTCACACGGACATCCTTCAACAAGCCCATACCTACATCAACAAGGCTACACATCCTAACATCCCCATGAGCTAATGGGGGCCAATTACATTCAAACTACTACAATAATCTTATATATGTTGTCAAAGTTAAGCCTGAAGCAAATAACTCAAAACAAGTTTAGGGGTTGAAGAGATGGCTCAGTGATTAAGAGCACTGACTGTTCTTCCAGAGGACCCAGGTTCAATTCCAAGAAACTACATGGCAGCTCACAACTGTAACTCCAGTTCCAGGGATCTGACACAATCACATAACAATGCCAACAAAATATTTCAAACACAAGTTTAAAGTAAACATAAAGCTTGTTTAATATAAAATAATATTCAGAATTGGGTCTATTTTTTTTAAAAACTGAGCTAAAAACTGCTCAGGGTCAGACTCTAGAGGTTTGACCCAACACTGGCTAATACCAAACCATACTTCCTTCTTGCCTCATGTGGATCATTACTCTGTCCATGGCATTTGCAGATACACTCGCCTGAGGGGACATCCCTAGGCTCATAGAGTGCCCATTCCCTTGGATAGGATGCAGACCCCATCAGAATAAAGGGCATGCTACCCTCTTTCAGGATAGAGATGCATGGGGAAATAAGACCTGCCAGGGGTCTGTTGTCCTTTCTGTAGCTATTATGTAGGCCAGACCAGAAAAACCTTTTATTTAGGAGAGATGAATTCCTCCGCATGTTGCTCATGGCAAGGGGATGGATTCTTTCACAGAATCTCAGAGTCTGTACCCACATCCTGAATTGTCTCAAATAACAGAAAGGCAAATAGCAATTAACCTGCATAATGTCTCCAGAACTGAAAAATGAGAATGCTAAGAAAGGGATGCTATGGACCTTGTACCTAAGCCCGCTCCCTAATTGGTATGGGACCTACATGTTAGTTCAATTGGCCATGCCTTCTACCCTGCTTTCAATTCTCTTCCTAGCATACCAACAAATGAAATTTTCTGACACTCACATGTACACCTTGGTGGGTGAGCACCTTTTTCTCTGCCTTTCTCATATAGTCAAACACTATAAATGAAATGTCATTGGCTATTACAACAACAAAACAAAACAAAACGAAAAGCAGTAAAAAGTAGAACCCAGTTAACTGGATGGAATGACAAGCTACAGCCAATGGGAAAGCAGTGGTGGAAAAAGCTACTGATCTGCAAGTAAACTGCCCAGTGGGGAATGGGGAGTGGGGAGTGGAATTTTCCCGTGAATCAATCACACTGTACTAGATACAGTGGGATCCTTTCACATAGTAATCACGCTGTGCCAAATGCAGCAGGAACATGGCAACCGCAAACAGGAGGAAGCCCAGCAGAAGCAGGGGCATTCTGGAGACAACCCTCCCCCACCCCCTAGTCAGGTGGAGGGAGGCGGAGGAGCAGACTTTACCTCTCCAAGGTTTAGCTTTGCTATTCAGTGAGTTGAACTCTGTGACCTCCATTGCTGACTATGAAAACCACCAATCTTGTGCCCCAGTTCAGGACACCTGAAACATGGAAAGGGTGGGTGATGTGCCCAACCACATATACTGCCATCCCCCTTAGCTGCTATGCTATCAGGGAGCAAGGGACCCAGAGGGGCCATGACACCAACACGGGAGAGATGTAGTGAGGAAGCTACCGACAGGTAAAAACGGAGCGTATGCAGGAGGGGAATGAACAAGATAAGGGGAGGGGTGGCAGTAGGGTACCTGGAATGTGCTTGGGACACATGAAAGACAGCCTCTGAAAGGGAAGCATCCAGGGAATGGGGCAGAGAGCCATATATCCTGTTTATGGGCTGGGCTTGTCAATAGAGTTCTTACAGACAGCTGCCATTCAGTTCCCTGTCCCCAGGACTAGTCCTCAACACAGCCTAGCCTAGGAAAAAGGAAAACCTTGGCTTCAGGAAGCTATGCATGGCTGCCATGGGAGGGTTAGACCACCTAGGCTGCATATCTGGTGGTGCATAGAGAATGGGTACCATGACTGGGAGGAGGACACCACAGGACCCACAGAGACCCTGCAGCAGACTGAGGTGGGAGAGAGGGGAGATAGCTGGTGGGCATTTACCTTCTTTTCCCACCTGTGCCATCCCTAATCCAGAAACGAAAAGGAAAACAGGAAGAAATGGACTATCCAGAAACTCGGTCTCTTCCCGCCCTCTGGTGGCCATAAGGCAGAAAGACAAGATCAGATAAGGGTGAAGGAAAAAGTAGGCAGCAATATATTTGGCCACCAACTGATTCGATCCCATGTCAGCCTAAAGTAGCTACCCATCTGCCCCCAAGCCCTTGATCCCGCCTCTGCCACATTTCCCTGGCCAGGGATGCATCCCCTCCCCAGGTAGCCTGGGCCATTTACCAAACTGCAGACTGTGTAGGTCCCATGGCCACAGGGTGGGCTGCAGACTCCCCACTCTCCAAGCTGCCTAACCTTTCCAAGTGAATAGGGGAGTGCCTTGGGCCTGGGAGTGGGTGACAAGAACCAAAGGATCCTGAAGATGCTGAAGAGACCCTCATTCCAACCCTAGGTTACAGAAGTAGGAATTGAGGCCCAAGAATAACAAAGCGGAAAGCACACCGATGGGGCGGCAAACGGAAGGCCAGCATCTGATGCCATGCGCCCCTCTTCCCACCTTTGCCTTCTCCTCCCTGTGACCTGCATCTCAGGCCAACCTTCCAACTCTCGGGTATGCAGTGTTGCTCTTAAGCACAGGACCTGTTGAGAGAGAGCAAGCTAAGGGTCTCGTGGGCGTTAAAGCTGGCGTCTTGCTTTCCTGGGCCTTGGCTGTACTCCTGCCTGCTCTTGGAACACACTTCTTGCACTTGTCTAGGGCCAGCAGATGTCCCCAGACTCAGACCTAATGAAACCGGTGGTCTCTGCCATAAAAGAGCCTTTCATCCACTGGAAAGCTAGATTTCCCACTAACGGGGGTGGGAAAGTCTATAGTGGGAAAACTCATGGAGAAAGCTCAAGGGATGAGCTTTGAACATGTAAAATCACATGTATATCATATATTTTGGGTAAGAAGGTGAGTGTGGCCTTCTGGAGAGAAGGTATCCTGGGAGCTAGTGGGGGAGAGGGGAGAGGTCACAGAAAATTACAGGCTGAAGCAGCAGGTGCCTGAGCCTGGAGAGCATGTGCTCCCTGAGCCCCACGACTGGGCAAAGTGACAATTTGCTGATGATGGTGAGTCACCTACAGACGACTGAAGTTCTGCAGGGGACATTCATTCCTCACCTAGGCTTGCTGCAGCTCTATGGCCATGCGTGTGGGTGCACCACAGCGAACCAAACCCTGAAGGGACTGCCCTAGAAGATGTGGAATGGCCAACAGAAACCTCTGAAAGTGTGACTAGCAGTAATGGATGCTGTGAAGAAATTAAGTTGTAGAGGAAGATGGTGAAAGAGGAAATAATGTTCAGAGTACTAGAGCACAACATCCCCCAGCCAGCCATGTGACGGGACCACAGTGTGAACATGGGGTATGGGGATGCAGGAAGATGGAGTTAATCCAGATCCCCATGAGCCATGCTCTGGGGACTGCCAGGCCAGTGTGGCCAGAGCAGGGGGTGGGGTCAGACATAAAAGCTGGGGTTAGTATCAGACTGTAGCAGTCCCAGGCAAGGTTGCTGGAGGAAAGTCAAGTTTTAGAATGCTAGACTGAAGGTAGCTAGGCCAGAAGCCCCATGTACACCGCCCATGCTAGAGGGGAAGCTGAGCAGACCCTAGGCAGCAAGTCCGAAAGGCAGAAAATGGACTCAGGATGGAGAAATAGGGGCTCTAATTTGCCACAGCTTTCCAGATGTGGGCCTCTAGATAATGGCTTCCTTTGCTCGATCCGTTGCCTTCCATAGCCCCTTGTGCTTTTGTTACAGTTATAGGAATAATCCTGGAGAAATGGGTGGTGGTCCCGAGTGAGTGGGGTCCCAAGGTAAGGAAGGGACCACGTGGGAGAGCATAGCAGGTTCCATAGCAGGAGAGGGTGACCCAGGCAGAGGGAGTAACACGACAGGCAGATAGAGCTTAAATGAGGAGTTTGCTTAGAAAGGGGAGTGAGGGGGAAGGGAAACCGAGAACAGAAAAGAGAGAGAAGGCGAGGGGAGGGAGGGGAGGGAGGGGAGTGAAGGGGAGGGAGGGGAGGGGAGGGAGGGAGAGGAGGGAGGGGATGGGAGGGAGGGGAGGGAGGGGAGTGAAGGGGAGGGAGGGGAGGGGAGGGAGGGAGAGGAGGGAGGGGATGGGAGGGAGGGGAGGGAGGGAGAGAAGGGAGGGGAGGAGAGGAAAGGGGAGGGGAGGGAGGGGAGGGGAGAGGAGAGCTGAGCTGGAAGGCAAAAAGAGAGCATAAAAGAGAAAGCAAAAGAGAGCGTAAGTGGGGGTGGGGTGGGGGGTGTCTGTCTTTCAAAGGGGTCCTTTACACCTGCCTGCAGACTAGTACTCATGGAACCCTGGGCTGGCCAGAGTACTGCCTGAGTGCATTCTGCCATGTGACGGGCAGGCCAGAATAATGCCTGAATCCTTACACCCCTGACCGGGAAAGGAGAGCAGGAAAGGGATGTTTACATTTACCTTCCAGTGCAGGCCTGAGATCCCAGCAACCAGCACCATTACCCAACCGCCATCAAGACACAGGCTCAAACATGCTGAAATGTAAGCTGTGACCATTTTCTCAGAACCTTCTAGAAAACCACTAAAGACTAAAAGAAAAAGCAAGCCTATAGCCGAAGATGTTCCAAGGCCAAAACTGAGGCAAATTTATGAAAGCCATATTTTGAAAGGACAATGAAATATCATAAAAACAAAATAGTCACCCCCAAACTTCCCACCGTTCCTGCTCCTCATGCAACTACTTTCAGCTGAACACAGAGTGCCCAGCCTGCATTCCAAAGCACCCATTTTCCCTCAGAGAGAAGCTACGATCATGAACATACCTTGACAGAAAACTACATTTTTAATATGGAGAAGAAATTGAACTGTTGACTAGTACTCTCTCTCTACAGGAGGAACACTTTAATCCCAGTACTTGGGAGGCAGAGGTAGGTGGATCTCTGTGAATTCGATGCCAGCTTGGTTTAAGAGGTGAGTTTCAGGACAGCCAGGGCTACACAGAGAAACCCCTGTCTTGAAAAACAAATAGGATTCCTGAGGAGTCAGCCTACGGGTGTTGGACCGGGTTTGTGTATCTGTGTGTGGTGTGTGGTGGAATGGGGGACGGTGTTTGTGGTGTAGGCAGTGTGTAGAGTGTGTGGTGTGGGTGTGTAGGGAAAAACTCCCACACAGCTGCAGCTGGCTGATTCCAGAATGTCTGTGGGCACCTAGACTTAATCAGCCCTTTTATCTTAGCACCTTCTATTTAAAATATGTAAATGATGTCTGAGAGTTTCCCAAGGGTACAAAGCCTATGCAAAAGTTGGGGGAGAAATCTGGCACACAGTGATATTCCATAGTTGAGAATTTGCCTCTGGAGTTGTCCCTTTGGAAGTTAATTAGGATGTTTTGGGGAAATGGAAGTCAGTTTGCTAAAGGGGTAAATTAGAGAACAATAAAATGGCCCTGAGCTAAGGGAGATTGTCTCAGCCCTCAAGAGGCTGAGCCCCTGCTGCTGAAAGGCTAAAATCATCCTTAAGGTGCCCTGTGTCTTCTTCCTTCTGTCCTGCGAGAACCCACATGTCTTTTACATCAAGGTGTGCGGTATATGGCATGTAGATATTTATGCATATGTAGACTTAAGCCACATAGCAGCACTGGTTTCTGCAGGAGCTCCCTAGCACAACTTCTGAGCTTTCCCACTCACAAATGTGTCACACACTGTGGTCAAGTGTAAAGGAAACAGGTCTGGCTGCAGGCAGAGCTGGGGCTGAAGCAAACGGAGGCTGAGAGGAAGGTCACGAATTCGAGGAGGAGCAGGTAGGGCAGGGGACCTGGCGTGGGCCATGAAGAGGTGTGTGTTAGAAACTACTCCACTAGAATGGGGGTGAAGACCTAGGCTGAATGGGGGTAGCTGAGTAAAAGTCACTGGATGCCTTTGAGTGCTGCCGGGGGTGGGGGGGGTGGGGGGTGGGGGGTGTAGCCAGCTCCCTTTCTGGGCCATGTGGTGTGCTCTGGCTCTCACTTCTGCTCAGTGTTTGCTTTCACTACTTCTCTGCTGTGCCTTGATCAAGATACAGAGAACTTGGATCCTGCAGCACAGGTCACCTGTGAGAACCTTCAATAACACTAGGAGACTGACATAGACTCAGTCAGCAAGTTTGTCTGTCCCCACCTCCCCTGACCCCATCAGTGAGTAGCACAAATAGCAGCACCATCAGCATGACCAAGGGAGTGCGTGCTGGTCTTTAGGTGAGTGTGATCAAACCTGATGGTCTTCAGTATGCAGTATTATTGTAATTTCCACTTAGGAATTGTGATCATTGTGTTATTGTGAGAGAAGGCCATTAATCAGAGACCAATTGGACCCTGGTGAGAGAACCTTCACACACATGGCCCAGGAATCCCAAACTTCTAGATTCTGGATGCTAGGAACTGCCAGCACAGAAGAACTACAGCCCTGCAGACTAGAACCAGACCATTGGGCCAGGGCTGCCATTACTTCCATGACCCAATTTCACAGCCCTATTTGCATGGCAGAGGTTGCACAACTGGAAAGAATGTACACAGTGGCTCATACCAATCTCTAAGAACTGTACATCACTCAATCTACGTGGTTCTCCTTCCCATGAATGAAATTACATGCTGGGAAGTGCACTTGGCTACAAACTAACTGTAAAAAGGGCTTTCCCCCCCCCAGTGGAGACCCCTCCAATGCAAAACCCCTCCCTGTAAATGAATTCCCTCCCACCTGCCAGTTCCCAAATAACCACTCAGAGGCTTACATGAATGATAAATGCTCAGCCAATAGCTCAGGCTTATTACTAACTAGCTCCTACATTTTAAGTTACCCACATTCTTATTTACCCTCTGCCATCTGGTGGCACCTTTATTAGCATGGCACATTCATCTCCTGCTCCTGCATCTAGCCAGTGACTCATGACTGCACTGCACTTCTCCTTCCCATCATCCTCAGTTTGGTCACCCCACCTGTACTTCCTGCCCGGCTACCTGCCGTAGAGTTTTATTAAACCATTTCAAGTGACAGATCTTTACAGTGTACAAGAGGATTATTCCACAGTGTGTGTGTGTATGTGTGTGTGCACGCATACACACACAGGAGAAACTCCGCTTATCCCTCTGCTTCCCTCTTGTAGTACACTTATAATCTGCTCTTCTTGTTCTAAAGGATAAACTCATTTATCACCTGCCAGTCCTTTCTCCTTTATAGAAGGGACTGGATTATATGATAATTATATCCTTTTCCAGGAAAACAAACAAACAAACAAAACCAAAAACAAGAAAAAAACAACCTGGAATTCTCAGAGAAGTGAAGATCTACCTGTAAGTATCATATAAGAAAGGAGTCATTCAAATTTTGTAAGGATCAAAGTCCCTTTGACCATGGCAGCTAGACTCAGAGACCATGAAGCTCATTATTATTCCTCTGTTTCATTTTATTGCTGACAAGTCACCCAGAAACATTAATAAAGGCAGCTTGACCTTTAGGTCCTGACCCAGCACTGGTTTCACTGCAGAGGAGAAGCCCAGGGTAGGACAGGACAACTAAGTCACTGAGTCCACAGGGGACATCATAGAGAAGGGCTCAGGGCCCCATGGTAGCTGAGGGCCTATCTTTTCACCTCATAGGTCAAGATGAGGCCTGTGATCAGGGCAGAATCTCATGTCTTCCAAACCACGACTCACCTCACTCATTTCGTCCTGCCTGCAGCTAGCTTGCTGTTCACATAGAAGACGAGTGTCTCTTTACTGACAGAGGGACTGGAGCACCATTCCTGGAGCTAGAAGGGGTGAGGCTAGGGGGCTACAGAAGAACTAGCCTTGCCAAAAAGCTATAGACTCCAGAGAAAGATGGGATTCCCAGAACAAGTCCTACCTGAGACCACACACACACACACACACACACACACACACACACAGCTTCTACCAGGCCCACCACAATTCAGTGCTTTCCAGCATGCCTCCCCAAATTAGCAGAACCCTGGGCTCCCACTGACCACCAACCGATGCCTCAAACCTGGCTTCCTGACTGGCCCTGATCCCCATTGCTGAAAAAAAGGAATTGGCGCTGGTAGTTGTGGTGGATGCCTTTAATCCCAACACTCAGGAGGTAGAGGCAGGCAGATCTCTGAGTTTGAGGCCAGCCTGGTCTACAGAGCTAGTTCCAGGACAGCCAGAGCTACACAGAGAAACTCTGTCTCAAAAAAACAAAAGGAATTGGCACTACCTGGCTCCACCAGAAAGGTTTTAGGAAATCAACCAGAGAGAAGAAGATCCCTTTGTTTCGCTAGCTCGAGGGGTGGCCACTGTCTACTCTTCCAGTCTGGCCTGGTAGGTGGGTCAAGAACGGCCCTGAGACATACCCTATGTTCATTTGACTGGCAGACTAGGAGAAGCCTCTAGTGAGGATTCCCAGGGATGGGTACAGAGGAGGAGCCATTGCAGGAACAATGTCTGGTGTAAATTTAGAGGAGGTTGAGGCAAATTTGGAGGTGGGGTACCCTGGCATTAGGCCCTGACTCCACATAGGCCCAGACAAGCCTAAACAGGCCGAGTGTCTGCTTCCTGACAAAACCAACTATAGCTGTAGCTGGTTTCCACGCTGATTTTTACACAATGGCATATTTAACATAACTAGGAGCCCCATGACCTGGTGTGGATGGACAACACTACAATCAACAAATAAGTGATGAAGAGATGGGAAAGATAGAAAATCGTAGTGGTGCATGCACTATGGAGAGAGGCAGAACTGGAGACGTGATGGAGGTGACAGGTGAGACAAGAGCACTGAGGTCGACATACTGTCATTGTCCAGCCTGGAGCACACATAGACGTAGACTCAGCCTCCAAACCCATCTGGCCATGGGATCCTCCTGACTCTGAGCAACAATGGAGGCCCAAGATGAGGAAAGTTTCACTGTCTGAACTGGACCTCCTCAAAGAACCACTGTGGTCCACGATGCCACAGGAGACCACGTGGATGACTGTGGTCCATGCTGCTGCCACCCCATGTCACAAGGAAGTCTGAGATCCATGTGGACATATGCAGTTTGTGCCCTGCCTGATGCCTTGATGTCCTAAGGCTTTGCTGTGGGGGGAGGGTGATAGCATATTGAGTAGCATGTGTAGCCACATGAGGCCAAGTTGAGACCCGTGGCCTGTGCAGCTGATGAGGGCCATGAGTGGACCAGTGCACTGAAGCCACCTGCAGATGTCCGTGGTATGGGCTGTAGCCTGAAGCCAAGTTAATGTCTGAGGGCATGGGGGAGTTGGCCTCACCCCTCTCCACCCCATAGCATGTGTGGCAAACAATGGTGTGGGTGCAGGAGAGCTGGTCCTGCCACCACATGGCTCTCCTCGTTAATGGCTTCTGGCACGGATGCAGACTCCTCCTCCCTTGCGGGGCTAGCCACTAAGAATTTGACCGTCGTGCTCCAGTGAGTATATGGACAACACAAAATGGAGTTCTTTTTTTTTCTTTTGGTAGGGGGAGGTCACAGGGGAGGGGTGGCAGACATGGGAAGACTGGGAGGTGAATTCAATCAGGGTGTATGAGGTGAGATTCCCAACTATCAATAAAAAATGATTATATATCTGGACCGGTATTGTATGCCTGTAACCAGTGCTGAAGAAGCAGAAGCAAAAGGATCACAAGACTGAGGCCAGCCTGGTCTACATAGTGAGTTCTAGGCTAGCCAGGACTACACACACACACACACACACACACACAGCACATTATGTAACTAACTGCGCTTGCTTTTGCTTTGAAGGCAGGGTCCTACAGTAGCTCATGCTACTCTGAGCCATACATCCCAGGCTGGCCTTGACATAATCCTCCTGTCTTGGTCTCACAAGTTGATTATTGTGGTAAAGCTGACAAAGCAGTAGAAATTTAAAAAATGACTAATCAGGAAGTCCTCTCTTCCTCCTGCCCGAAATGTCTGCCTCTGCCACTTACCTGGCAAGAACAATGATTAAAGAGCTGCCTCCATCTGGGCTATCAGATTACTGAGGCAGTGGAACCGCATGCTGACAGTGGGGAAAGATGAAGCTTGGTACCAGACAGAGATGAAAGCTATCTCCCTACAAGAGACTAGAGTTCTGATAACTTGTCAGGCTACCTCTCGGGAGAGACTGGAGCAGGGACATGACAAACATCAGCAGTACTCCTTGACCACAGTTGCTTACTTATACTAACCTATTCCCTCTGTCCATCGGACCTCTTTGCTGCTCTTCCCAAAGATATCACATGGAATAATCTTTTTTCTGCCTTTCACTATTTGTGAATAGCTCTCTCACTGGCCTATTGAGGACTGTTTACCAAGCTTGGCATGTTAGAGCTGCCAGGGCCCAGGCAAACCCTGATCCTAACAATGCTGGTAAAATATCGGCCACACCATGTCGGGTCTACCTCGACCAGCAAGGAAACACGACCATGACTCTTCTTCAAGCAGTTTATTCAGGAACCTTGTACATCAGCTTCTGCCTCCCCCAACCCCAGCAAGCTCTTAAATGTGCGCTCACTGCCCAATCAGCTCATGCCACCTGGCGATCCCGGATAGGCCACAGAAGGAGGAAGCGCACCAGATCTATCAAACACTTCCAAATAAGGCTTGTTTACAGTTAAGCTCAGACTACCTGGCATCCAGCCAGGCGCCATCTTGGGGCTATGGCTTCCCACAATGCCCTTCTGCAAAACTAAACACACTTGACAGATCCCAGAGCACTGTGTATTGTGACCTTGTATTCAATTATTAAAAGGCAGCTGTAGAGAGAAGGAAGGCAGAAAGAGAGGCTTGGTCTTGTAACAGGTTCCAGACCATAGTAGGCATTCTTCAGACCTTAGCACAACTGACCCTGAAAGACCCTCAGAGCGTGGGCCCTCACGCTCAGACTCAGGAAAGGTGACACCCCAAATCACAAGAAGCGGTCTTGATGCAAACTGCATGAGGATTTTTTTTTTTTAATTCCAAGTGCACTGGGGTCCACAGTCATATGCCATGCAAGGGTGGAGGACTGAGGACCCCGAATGCAGAATTGAGAAAGCTTTTATAGGGTTTAGAACAAAGCCTGTGCATAGTAAACCAATTATCTCATAGCATTCAAGAGTCCTAGTGGGGCAGGCCAATCAATTTAAACCATTTTATAGTTTTTAGACCAATCATTTTAAATCATCCAAGCCTGTGCTTTATAGACCAATCAGTTTTCTATAGCCACGGAGGCCTTCATTTGCACAGGCTCCTAGGTGGGGTGACAAATGACAATTAGGATAGGTCACTGGGGTGGGGGTTTCACAAGCAGTTAACAAAGTCAGATAAGTGGCAAGGAGTGTGACCTTTCGCCTATTTACTGGCAGAGGACAGGGTCTGGAATTTGAGGTTTTTAGGGCTTTTTAGATAGTATTTCTAAACTTTTAGCTTCCTGGGGTCATTGGAGAGTTAGGCTGTATTTCCTTTCATTCCCTAATTCTTGTTAATAGTTCTAATCTTAGAACTGGGAGGACTAAAGGGCAGCCTCCTCTTGGCTAGGAAGGCTCTTGTACTGTTGTCTAAGTACCATGATCTGGACCACACTCACTCATTCCCTAACAAAAGCAACAATTTCCCAACAGTAAGCAACAAGAGAGGAATAAAAATGACTGCTGGAGCAGTTGTAAGAGGCTGTCCCTGGGTCTTATAACCTCTAGTGGCATGGGGTTGGGTCCAGGGGAAGAGGACATATTCTGGAGCAGCCACAAAGTGGGCCTTTTCACTGAGTCTCAAGGTTTCCTGCACAGTGACATCTAATGTAGATCGAATCTCCAACTTGAAAGTGATGTGGAAATTTCAAGTCTCCTGCTGAGTAGGCCTCCTGGAGCTGCTTCCAAGGTCGATCAAGCACCTTGAGCCTAGCAAACAGAGGCTGGGAGAACAGCACATCAGCACTATGTACAGAGGCAATTTCCACCAGTGGAGGGGGCCCCCATAGAGCCATTTATAGGGGGTCAGCCCAAATGGTCCAGGGTTGTTTCTAACCCTAAAAAGCACAAAGGGTAGGAGAGCTATCTAATCATAAACGTCAGTCTCTGTGGTCAAACAATAAGGAACTTGTACAAACCATAGGAGACGTAGTAACAAGGATTTGAAACGTTGAAAATGATAGAATTCAAAGCATAGAAAGTATAGAAAGAAAGGTTCAGAATATTGAAGATGGCGTTGGAGAGCTGACAGGTAGAATTTGTTTCATGTCAGACACCTCAATAACCAGAACAGAAACAATGCAATGCATTAACATGCTAGCAGAAACAGCTTGTTCCTGGTCGGAGGAAGCTACTAATAAGTTTAAAAAACTGGAACATCAGATAGAAAGACTAGATGATAGAATCTCTTCCATGTCTGAGGATAATGGCAAGCTAGCAGATAGAACATTGTTTCTGGAAGGCAGTTTACATGCCATTCAGATAATATCTAAGGATGAGAAGATTAAAAACATGGAATCATTTGTAGTTGGAGAAAGTAAGAAACTGATTGATGCAATTAAGTCTCTAGAAAGTTATTTGATTCAAGAAGTTCAGACACTCAAAGAAACAATGGTGAATAGATTTCAGGCTTTAGAAGACCTTCAGTCTGATACATCAGAAGAACTACTACAGGTAACAGGGCATGAAAAAGACTTAAAAATTTCCACACCATTTAGGATCAGGGGAGCTTTCCCTGTATCTATTAATGAAAAACCAGCAAGGAAAAAACACCCAAAAGGTGTCATTGCATATCAGTGGGAACCAATACGTACGAAAGATTTAAAAGGTATAAAGGAAGCAGTAGTCTCTTATGGCATGCACTCACCTTATGTGAAGCAATTAGTAGAATCATGGGCAAGGAATAACAAGGTAACCCCTAAGGATTGGGATCAATTAATATCAGCTGTCCTTGAAAACGCCTCTCAATTAGAATGGAGGGCTTTTTGGAGAGAGGAAGCAAAAGCTCTTGAACTTAAGGGCTTAAAGAAAGGTTATAAAGCTCCCCAAGATAAAATTCTTGGTGAGGATCTCTATGCTGACCCAGAAACCCAAGCTGCCAATGATGAACATATCTTGTCTCTACGCAGTACAGCAGCTTTGAATGCTTGGGATAAGGTTCATGAATTAGGAGAGAGGATAGAACCCTATACCAAGATAAGGCAAGGACCTAGAGAATGCTTTAGTGTCTTTCTAGAAAGATTATCTAGGGCAGTACAATTAGAGGTAGCAGACATAGATGCTAAGCGAATACTCATAGAATCTTTAGCTTATGAGAATGTGAGTCCTCAATGCAAACAGGTGCTTTGTCCTTTAAAAATGCAATCAGCACCCTTAGATGAATGGGTCCTATATACAGGCAACATTGAGTATAATGACAATAAAACTGAAGCATGGGTAGGAGAAGCCATATCTAAAGGTCAGAGAAGACATCAAGATAACAGAGTTCCTTACTATGGTGACTTAGAAGCTTGGGTAGGAGAAGCCATCTCCAAAGGTTTGAAGAGATATAAACATGTCAGATGTTATAACTGTGGTAAGATAGGACATCTAAAAAGAAATTGTAGGCAAAGCTTCCCTAGAAATAACACTCCCAGGAATGAATCAAACAGAAGGCCTCAGCCTCCTGGGTTATGTAGAAGGTGTGGCAAAGGCAGACACTGGACAAATGTGTGTAGATCGACCAGAGACAAGCAAGGAAACCCTTTACCATTGGGAAACTCCTTGGGGGGGCCTCTCGAAGGCCCCCACGTCACAGGTGGTCCCAACATTCCCAGTCACAGTGGAAGACAATCTCCCACAGGACAATTAGAAAATTCTGTGCCTATTATAAAAACTCATACCACTCTGGATGACAAACTAGTGACAGAAATTGAATCAAACATGACAGAAGGAAATAAAAAACGTTTATTTTGGCAAACCGCTATAAATAGTCATAGGCCTAGATCGATAGTTAAGATGAATAACAGACTGTTTGATGGGCTACTGGACACAGGGGCGGATGTAACTATCATATCTAATAAATCTTGGCCTTGAAGATGGCCCCTGCATGAAGTAAATGTTCAATTCTTAGGGATTGGAACCCTGTCTCAGGTAAAACAAAGCATGAGATGGATTGAATGTATAGGACCAGAAGGACAGAGAGGAAGGTTGAGACCATATGTGGCTGATGTAGTGATAAATTTATGGGGTCGTGATCTATTACAGCAATGGAATACACAGATTAACATTCCTCCAGTATTAGATAGGAACCATAAACGACCTCATGATTGTGGAAAAAAATATTATTAAGTACTATACAAGACAGATACCAAATATCCAGGCGGTACAAAAACAGAATACAAGTGCTGAACAAACAGAGGAACCAAAAGCCCTATCTTTAAAATGGTTAACAGAAGAACCTGTCTGGGTAGGACAATGGCCTATGACGTCTGAGAAGTTAGAAGCTTTAGAAAGCCTGGTTCAGGAACAGCTAAATGCTGGACATATTGAGGAATCAACCAGCCCTTGGAATTCTCTTGTATTTGTGATCAAAAAGAAATCTGGTAAATGGAGAATGCTTACAGACCTGAGAGCCATCAATAAAGTTATCCAGCCAATGGGCTCTCTACAGCCTGGAATGCCCTTGCCTTCTTTGATACCCAAAGAATGGCCTATTATAGTTATTGATTTAAAGGATTGCTTCTTCACTATACCTTTACAAGAACAAGATAAAGAGAAATTTGCCTTCACGGTACCTAATTACAATAATTCTCAACTGGTGAAGAGATATCAATGGAAGGTTTTGCCACAGGGAATGTTAAATAGCCCCACCCTGTGCCAATATTTCGTACAAAAACCGTTAGAAATAATTCGTAAACAGTTTCCACAATCCATAATCTATCATTACATGGATGATATATTGTTAGCTGACTCTAAAGGAGAAATATTAGAAAAAATGTTTGAGAAAGTAAAGGAAGTTTTACCTCGCTGGGGATTACCAATTGCACCTGAAAAAAATACAAAAAGGAGAGTCTATCAACTACTTAGGATATAAAATAGGTCTACAGAAAATTAGACCACAAAAAGTACAGATCAGAAGAGATCGCTACCAGACTCTTAATGATCTTCAAAAATTACTAGGAGAGATTTCTCAACTGCAAACCATTATTGGAGTAGAAGGGCATGATTTGAAAAACTTGAAAATGGCCCTAAAAGGAGATAAGGACTTGAATAGTCCACGAATACTATCAGCTGAAGCTGAGAAGGAATTAGAATGGGTAGAAAAGAGGATACTAGAAACACATGTGGACCGTGTGGATCCAAACCTAGGCTGTACTCTGGTTATATTACCATCTAGAGAATATCCTTCAGGGATTTTGATGCAGAGAGAAGATATCATATTAGAATGGATATTCCTACCACATAAACAGAATAAAAACCTAAAAACATATATAGAAAAGATCTCTGACTTGATTATAAAAGGTAAATTAAGACTTTGTCAGCTAATAGGAAGGGACCCAGCAGAAATTATAGTACCTTTAACTAATGAGGAAATTTCCTCCTTATGGAAAGATAACGAATATTGGCAGAGAGCTTGCAGTAAGTTTTTGGGAATGATTAGCAACAACTATCCCAAAACAGAGAGAATCAAATTCATAAAGAAAACGATTTGGATCCTTCCACGCATTGTAAGAAAAACACCTATTTCTGGAGTTCATACATTCTACACTGATGCAAACAAATCAGGTAAGGCAGGATATAAATCAGGAAAAATTAGCAAAGTGGTTCAAAACCCTTACAATTCTGTACAAAAGGCAGAATTGTATGCCATTCTCATGGTATTTATGGATTTTAAAGAACCCCTCAATATAGTTACTGACTCTCAATACGGAGAGAGAGTTGTTTTACACATTGAGACTGCAGAATTTATGCCTGACAATACAGAATTAACTTCATTGTTTATACAGTTACAAGATACTATCAGAAAGAGGATTCATCCTATATATATATAACACACATCAGATCCCATACGGGTCTGCCAGGTCCTCTAGCACAAGGCAATGATGAAATTGATCGTTTATTGATAGGAAGTGTGCTAGAAGCCTCAGAGTTTCATAAGAAACACCACGTGAACAGCAAAGGTTTAAAAAAAGGATTTTTCTATCACTTGGGAACAAGCCAAGGAAATAGTAAGGAAATGTCCTACTTGCTCATTCAATAACCAAACTCCTTTACCACCAGGCAGTAACCCTAAAGGTATAAATAGGAATGAAATATGGCAAATGGATGTGTTTCATTTTATAGAATTTGGAAAATTAAAATATGTACATCACACTATAGATACATTTTCAGGGTTTCAGTGGGCTACTGCTCTGAGCTCTGAAAAGGTTGATTCTGTTATCACACACCTATTAGAGGTAATGGCCATTATGGGCATACCTGCACAAATAAAAACTGACAATGCTCCAGCATATGTCTCCAGCAAATTGAAACAGTTTTTTTGAGTATTATAACATAAAGCACATAACTGGTATACCACACAACCCTACAGGACAAGCAGTGGTTGAGAGATCCAATCGTACTTTAAAAGAAATGCTCCATAAACAGGCAGGAGGAACCAAGATACCCAAACACAGATTACATAATGCTTTATTAACATTAAACTTTCTTAATGCTGATGAAAAAGGAAACACAGCTGCAGAAAGACACTGGACAATAGAAAAAACTTCTGAACTAAATCAGCCAGTGTACTTCAAGGATGTATTGACCTCAGAATGGAAAGCAGGATATGTGTTACGTTGGGGTAGGGGTTTTGCATTTGTATCTACAGGAGAAGAAAAACTATGGATACCATGTAAGTTAATCAAGATCCGAGTTGAACAAGAGAAACATCTTAATGAAGAGAAATGACAAGTCATCCAACAAATTAGGTCCCATGAGGTATGCGGAGGCCTCTCAAAGGTAGGGGAAGTGTTCTGTTCTTGTTCTTACAGGAAAACAGAGAAAACCTATCATCAAACAGCCAAAAGACACTGAACATGTAGGTAACTACAGAAGAGAAGACAGCTCTTCAGAAACAATCACTTAAGGAAGCAGAATCGGATATATGGTTATATATATATATATATATATATATATATATATATATATTTAATTGTAGTAAACTATTTCTATACAGAAATCTATTTCTCTCTACTATCTAGTATTCCTGAAGTCCCAATTTATGTAAGCCAATACTGGCTTTGGAGTTGGACTTGGCTTTCCTTCTCTAAATTCAAGCATGTTGTTAAGATTAAATTCATGGTTTCTGCCTTAAATAAAAAAGCCAATTGGGGTAAGGCAGAAGAAAACAAAATCTGGGGACTCATTTCTTATATGCAATTTTCTCTCTGAAATCCTAATTTTCTCACATACTTTTTAATGCTTATTGTTGTCTTTTCCTAATGCATACCTTAAAACTTGAAAATTTTACTTTAATATTGATGTGTAACTTTTCCACAAGGAATAATAACGATTCCTAACAGCAGTCTTTGAACTCTCCGGAAAGAAGATGGGGCCCCACATCATCGTTTCCACTTGACTCAACCTGATGCATCGGAACTACAAACATCACCCTAAAACTGGTTTGAGACTGTTTTGCTCGAGACAACTCATGACTAGCTAGCTGTAATGGTGTACCTTGTTATTACACCCTGGCCAGAGTTTCAAATAGAACTACAGTCAAGCATTTTCTTCCACATAGTGACTAGCTACATATGTTATAGCCAGTTCTGTTGAGAATTTTGGTTGCTAAAAATTTTCTTCCTACAGGATCCATTGGAGCAATCATCATCCCATTTCAACAGGAAGTAACCTTAAGGTAACGACGCCCCCTTTCCCTACCCTTGGAATTTTGGGGTAATAGTCATCGTCTTTGGGTTGGTTTTAGTTATTTAGGGTTGGGTATGGAAGGTGGTACTTACACTCAGGTTTATCTTTTAGACAGGAATAGGGAATGGTTGGGAAAGGTATGGTTTAGATGGGATATAGGTAGATTAGCCTATTTTCTTGTGAATTTGAGTAAGAACGAGATAGTATTTTACAGCTTACATTGTTATGTATTCTTATATGTGGTAAGCTATGTAAAATTAAGTTTATATTTTGTTATATTGTGTGAAATCTTTCCACTTACGATGTTTTATGAACATTATTTTTTACCATATTCTATGTATGTATACTTTTCTTGTATTCAAGACATTTGTATATTGATACAATTTGGGATATTTATCATGCTGCCCTTTATAGTTCTACCTCTTGTCTTGACATTTCTACTCTACTTCTATTTTAGGGATTTATATGTATGTATATGTATATAGTTACATTGTTTAAGTATTTGTTCCTGCTTTACTCAGGGAAGTTTTAATCAGTTTTTTAGCTAAGTTCCCGAGTATTACAGATTATCTTCACTCATGTTTCCTGTACCTATGAGCTTAGTCAGATATAGATGCTTAATCTTCAATCACTTCATAGACATGCAGAACATGGCATTTAAATGTTTTAATATTAGTACTCCATTGACATGAGACAGTGTTGCTCCTGATAGCACCGTGCACTTTCCTGAAAATATGTTGGACACTGTTGTTGCTCCTGCTGGAGTTCATTCTCGCCTCAGCTAATGGCCAGTTGGGCAAAGAACTGCCCCCACCTTGACCACTGATTTGGATATGCAGTCCTATGTGCTTGCAGGAGACAAATATAGAAGACTGCTGGACCTTGCCAAGTCAGGGTAAGACAGCCATTCTACCTCCCTGCTGTTGTTGTGGTCTGTCAAGTTCTCTTGGCCTTAGCCAAAACTGGGTGTACCAACGTTGCTGTGAGAACTAGGGTGACTGTCCAGGTGGCTTGCTGTTTCTGTCCTTGCTTCACCTTTTGGAAGTTGTCCATCCGCACTTCCTGTCTGCTCTAGTATCATTATTTTCCTTCTCAGGTCTTGATGAGGTTGAAGATTAAACTATCACAACTATTATTCTCTCTTCCTAGTTAGATATATTAGGTACTAGACTTAAGTTTTCCAGCTTAGGACAACTCTATTGTAAACTCCTTATGCCTTCACCCTAGGACTAGATATGTAGGTCATTTTGTTCTCGATTTTCCTTTTCTTAGAGCACACTTGTTATTCACTGTTTTGTATATAGTTTTGTATTAAGCCTAAATCTTTTCTTTAGACTAAAAGGGGAATTGTAGTGAGATAGTCCTTCGGTGGCACTGACCACGCCCATTGGGGGTGGAGCCATGGGTGGAAGTGACCTGTGGAAGAAGGTCGGAGGAAGAGCCGGGAAAAGCTCTCTTGCTGGTGTGACTCAGACAGGAGAGCATCGGGTGGAATTTCCTGGTCTTCATCTGTCTAGGTTGTAAGTTATTTCTCCCTGAATAAATATCTCTTTGGCCTATTTGTTTATCCTGATCCTTATTTAACCGCAATAGGTGGCCGCGGATTCCCGGCAATGCACCAAATGAAAGACCCGCAGAGCGTGGACCCTCATGCTCAGACTCAGGAAAGGTGACACCCCAAATCACTCACGAAAAGCAGTCTTGATGCGAACTGCATGAGGATTTTTTTTTTTTTTATTCCAAGTGCACTGGAGTCCACAGTCATACACTACGCAGGGGTAGAGAACTGAGGACCCTGAGTGCAGAATTGAGACAGCTTTTATAGGGTTTAGAACAAAGCCTGTGCATAGTAAACCAATTACCTCATAGCATCAAGAGTCCTAGTGGGGCAGACCAATCAATTTAAACCATTTTATAGTTTTTAGACCAATCATTTTAAACCATCCAAGCCCGCGCTTTATAGGTCAATCAGTTTTCTATAGCCACGGAGGCCTTCATTTGCACAGGCTCCTAGGTGGGGTGACAAATGGCAGTTAGATTAGGTCACTGGGGTGGGGGTTTCACAAGCAGTTAACGAAGTCAGATAAGTGGCAAGGAGTGTGACCTTTTGCCTATTTACTGGCAGAGGACAGGGTCTGGAATTTGAGGTTTTTAGGGCTTTTTAGATAGTATTTCTAAACTTTTAGCTTTTGGGGTTATTGGAGAGTTAGGCTGTATTTTCCATCCTTTCAACCCCATGATGGAAGTTCCATTCAGGCTGTAAAACTCAGTTCACAGACATCACCAGCCAGCCAAAATGAAAACAAAGACCTAATCCATCAAAGTTCATAGTTCTGGGAAAGTACTAGCCTTGCTTTTTTGCTTCTGCAGATCTGTTTCTTGCTAACTGTTCTTGTTAACTGAAGTGTGTCAACCCAAAGCATGGTTTTTATGCTTAAAAGCTCACCCTGAGAAAGACTCAGGGATACACTAGGATCCCAAACACCCAGTATAGTCATCAGCTGGCTAGTAAAGACATTCTATTGGCTTAAACTTATGTCCCAGCAGTCTGCTTTGTTGGACATCCCATGTAGGACCATGTTTATTTACAGTGAAGAAGTGTTTCATCACCTGTGTGCAGATGGAAAAAATGCCTACAGGGAAAGATGGAATACGGAACCTTCTAGGGGCATAAATACAAAATGACTTCCTTCAGTAGTCCACAAGGGAAGATGGGAAGTGTAGTCTTTCAGCTGGATACCATCATTCCTAACTCAGAGAGGCTATAAAAATGCAGATCAGGGGCATTGTAGCTGTTTGCTATGAGGAAAGCTTTATCAGAGGGAGTAGTTCTAGGCCCATTGAAGAGGGGACACACAGCAAGGGGAAAGTCTTAAATGACTGCGATGGATCAGGTGATGGTCATCCTGTATTTCTGAAGACTTGGAAAATCTTCATTAGAGGGCTGTAAGCAGATGCTTTGGTTACAGAATAAAAATTGAGAGACTCTGCAGGAAGACTGAGGGTTAAGGAGCAGAAGAGGTGCAGTGAGCCGGTAAGAGGGAATGTGCATACAGCTGACTCAGGCTGACATTGCCAGGACTGCTCTGTGGTGATATCTTGCTTGTATAAATAAAGCTTGTCTGAAGATCAGAGGATAACCATGGAGATCTGGAGGTCTGTACAGACAGGCAGGCAGTGAGATGGCTGGGCAGAGAAGAGATAAGCTGGAAGAAACAGCAACTCTCTTTTTCACTAGGAAGCTAATGAGGTAAAAGTGGCTTTTGCTTGCTCCTTAAACAACAACAAATAACTCATTTACACTGTTGCACCAAAATGACCCGGCAGAAGTAGCAGGGAGCTACAGAGCATCAAAGGAGGGGAGCAGGGGAGAACAGAGGACTAATGTAAAGAATTGTATTTGGCCTGTGGTGAAAGGGATGAAGGCCTATCTTAGTTTTTCCACAGCATTTAAAAGGTCTTTTTTGGCAGTTGTATCAGGAACAAGCTGTGATAGGGTGAGAGTTCTTGGGAGACATTGTGTGGAATATTTTGCAGGGTAAAGTTAAGTAAGTATAACATTTAAAAGACAGAGTAAAAACATAGGTATGAGGATAAGGAGGCAAGAGTGAGCAAGGGGAAGAGCCAGAGTGGAGGAATTTTTGTCTGGTCCCTACAACTTTAGGCCTCATTTCAAACCAGTTAGGATTTGTTGCCATGGAAGCAGCATCATTCTCAGAGCAGGGCACAGATCCCATCCTTAGCAGCAGTCAGAGCTGGCCCTTTTTAGTTGTGGAATACTGCAGCAGTTGAGTCGAGCTGGTCCTGAAGGATGTTAAGTTATCAGGACTGGTGAGGCAGAGGTGCTAATAAAGCAGAGGAGGCTTTAGTCCAGCTGTTTCCTTTCTGAGTTCCCAAAACAATGTCCAGGGTTGCAAGAAGAGAGATGAGTAGGATGGCCTGTAGCTCTTAGTCCACTGAGGCCACTTGAGGGTGTTGATCTCTTCAAGGCCGACAGAAGAGCAATGAGGGGATCAGCAGCTAGAGTGCCTCAGAAGGAAGTCTGTCTAAGGGGCCATGATAGAACTCACCAGTCAGCAGAGATCCAGAACATCAGTCAGGAGATAACTGTACAACTCGGGGGGGGGGCAATTAAGAGATAAAGTTGCATGAGGACAACTTTTACATAAAGACTGAGTTAGATGAAACTGTACAACTGGACCATGTACCAGAGCTCTGCAGAAGGATAACTGTAGTTAGCTGTTTGCTTACACTAGACTCCTGCGTAACCAACAAGCACTTGGAAGCTGTGTAACAGAAGCATCCAAGGACTGAACCTCAACAGAGAGTGTCTAAGTGATATGACGAACTGGGTACATTTGTTTCAAATATTAACAATGATAAACAAAAACAGAGTATTTCAAGTAAAACATAATTTTTGGTTAGAAATTATTCAATAAGCTATTTTTTAAAATTAGGACTATTACCTTAAATGGCCATACCTAGTATTTTAAAACACGACAATACACATTTTACTTAAAATCAAATTGTTTTATCTATATCCCAAGAGACAATTTAATTCTAAATTGTATTTCCCAAAAAATATTTTTAATTTTCAATTTAAAAATACCCCCAGAGTGGGTCAGTGGAGGCAGAGGCAGGCAGATCTCTGTGAGTTTGAGGCCAGCCTGGCCTACAGAGTGAGTTCCAGGACAGCCTCCAAAGCTACAGAGAAACACTGTCTCAAAAAAAAAAAAAATACCTCCCAAAGAACTCCCAGAGATAGTGACTACTTCCTCCTCACTGGGCACTTCTATGGAACACTTTAGAACATCCAAAATTGCCACCTCAGTCAGTGACCCAAGTCAGTAAATGATTCACTTTACAAAGGTTACTGTGAAAAATCAGAATGTTTCCCTAAAATTAACCCTATTAAATGAACCTTTTTAAAAAAATCGTATTTTCAATCCATACACTAAACCAACAGATGAAAGCAGTCAGTTGTTACATCTGTAATAACTGGCATATAACATGGACTGGATTAAAGAAGGAAAAGCCAGTTCTCTACAAATCTCTAGATCACCACATACTGATAACAATAAGCTTATCAGTATGCTTTCTTCACATCATCCTATTCATTTAGAGGCACAGTTAGTAGAGCAAGATGTAGTAGTTTCAATGTAATTGGTCCCCATAATCTCATAGGGAGTGGCACTATTAGGAGTTGTGGCTTTGTTGTAGTATGTCCTTGATGGAGGTAATGTGTCACTGTAGGGTGGGCTTTGAGGTTTCCTATGCTCAAGATACTTCCCAGTGTCTCAGTCGACTTCCTGTTGCCCACAAGGTGTAGGACTCTCAGCTACTACTCCAGCACCATGTCTGCCAGTACACTGCCATGCTCCCTCTCATGATGATAACAGATTGAACTTCTGAAACTGTAAGGAGCCACCCCAATTAAATGTTTCCTTTATAAGAGTTGCCATGGTCATGGTGTCTCTTCACAGCAATAGAAACCCCAATAACCAAATTAAATGAGCTTTTAGCTTTTGGAATTGGAATTTCTTAGGAAATATACACAAGCTCATTGCCTTCTAGACTTTATGATTTAGAGAGTGAAGGTGCAGGTCCTGGAGCTCCCTATCTAGGTAGAGACAAGATTGTATTGTCAAGGCACCACGAGTGAGCCCAAGTTGAAGAGAACCTCCTTTATTGAAGTTATCTCCTCCTGAAGAATCTGAGGGTTTGCTTACTCCACAGATATAAAACCAACTGTCTAAGACACTGTTTGGATACTCTAAAAGTCTCCAAAGGTGTGTGGTTGAAGACAGTATCTGGCATCTTCCTTTCATCATGGACTATGGCAGATTAGGGTATAGACTGAAATTAGCTTTTGCTAAGATAAAAAACTGGATAAAGGGCATGGTCAGTTGAACAAGTATGCATGTCCCATACCAGTTGGGTGGTAGGCTTGCACAAAGGCTGCCATGGTCATAGCATCCTCATATGCCAATTTGGGAGACATTGAGGGCAGAGTGATTGTTATTTGCCTCTCTGTTGTTTGAGACATTTAGGACATGGGTATGAACTCTGAGAACCCCTACTGGGTAAAAGAATCCATTTCCCCTGTCAGGTGAGATGTGAAGAATAATTCATCTTTAGATAAGGATGGTCTTTCCTGGTTTGGCCAAAAATGGCCAGAGCTGATCAGGCCTACACAGCCAGAGCTGGGAGGTCTACACAGCTGGAGGTGAAAGCAACAGACTTCTGGCAGGTCTTCTTCCCCATGTATCCTTGTCCTGTAATGTGGCTAGCTCAAAACCTACTCTGGTGGAATGGTGCTCCATCCAGTGGAACTACTTGAGCCTAAGGACTCCCTGCCATGTAAATTTATTGTAAATTTAACCCATCTTACTCGAGCATTTAATTCTTATAACCAATTTTTATATACCGGATTTTGAATATTATTTAACATTAACTTTAACCTTTTGATTTTAACAGTTACTTTAAACTTGTTTTGCTTTACTTGCTTTAGGCTTAATTTTGCCAACAGACATGGAATACTATATTATGGGAAATAAAAACTGGCCTCTCCCTCCAAGCTTGTCTCTGTAAACGAATTACATTTGACTTAGTATGACTACATAGTTCTGAGCACATTAAATACTTCCATCACTTATCAAGGTGATCATTAACTTGCATGTCTTAATTCTCTTTAACAGTTTACAACAAGTTGGTACTTTTTTATTTGTTTGTTTGCTTTTCTTTTTCAAGACAGGGTTTCTCTGTATAGCCTTAACTGTCCTGTAACTCATTCTGTGGACCAGGCTGTCCTCAAACTCAGATATCCATCTGCCTCTGCCTCCCAAGTGCTAGGATTAAAGGCTACCCCGTCACCACTGGTCAGCTCAAGTTGGTACCTTTTATAAGATTAGGATTTTACAATTTTATTCCTATTAAGTTTGAGTCTTAAAAATTATAATTCTTGAATTAAAGATCCTCTAGTATCAAATTGTAGGGCCCTGCATGGACCCCCGAGGCACCTTGAGCAAGCCTGAAGCCGTTGGCTGGAACTCCTTGCCCCCACCCCCACTCACACACCCTTCCCATCCCCAGTTGTTATTGGTACTCTTCCTGTTTCACTAACACGTATCTGCTGCTGAGGAGCTAAGCCTGAAAACTCGAACTCTTGATCCTGGGTTATTTTCCACTGTGCTGTGAGTCAGTATATAAGCCCACCCCATCCCCTTAATAAACAGCAGTCGGCATTCGGCATTCAGCATTTGACATTGCTCTTGAATGAATACCCACTACCTTGTCTCTTATTTACATCTCTAGGCCTTCACCTGATTAGTGGAACAGATTGTAGCGCGGGCACTACATCAAATATAAACTTTAAACTATAAATATAGCCCAGAGAGAGATGGGGAACCTTAGCTTCCTGATCATTTTATAGTGTATCTTTATAAAATGTCAGTTTTTAAAATATGACTTGTTTCATCAGATAGCTAAAGTTTAACAAAATTAGCAAAGGCGTAAGTGACTAGACATACCTCTTTAAGTCAGGTTTTGTTAACTTGAATAGATAATTATAACTTTAGGAATTTATAGGACTTAATCATCAAACATATATTACATAGATATTGTTCATGGTTTTACCCTCATCTGTTATTTTTCATTTTTAGAACAAAATTAATCATACACAAAAAAAATATCCATCCTAATTCAAAATATTTTGGAGACTTGCTATTGCCTCCTTAATACAGGGAAAATAAAATAAAACAAGCCATCTTGATGACCTGGCTTTGCCTCCTTCGGGAGATATAATGATTAGCAGAGGGCTCACTTGGTCCAGTCATTTTATGGGTGCTTCTTTGATTTACTTCAAGGTGAACCTAGATCATCAGCCAATATTATATAGTGAATATCAGTGGTAGTGCATGCCTCTAATCCCAGCCTTGGGAGGCAGAGACAGGTGAATCTCTGTGAGTTCAAGGCCAGCTTGGTCTACACAGCAAGTTCCAAAACAGGCTCCAAAGCTACAGAGAAATCATGTCTCAAAAAAAGGGGGGCTGAACAGGGGTCTGACTCGGACCCCCCTGAATATGGGTCTCAGCCAGAAGGTCTGAGCAGTTCTAAGAGACCTCAGACAGTGGAGCCAGGATGTATCCCTGGTGCACAAAAGGACTTTGCAAACATATCCCCCATGGAGGGATAACTGCCTTATTCTAGAGATAGGAGAGAAGCCCTAGTCCCTACTTCACAGGACCTGTCAGATCTACATGACCCCAACTGGATGGCATTCCCCTACATATTGTATTGTGGTGGGGGGTTGGGAGGGGAGGGTGTTTAGAGTGCATGGGAGAGGGTAGAGAGGGCAAAAGGGAGGGAAGGAGGGAGGGAGGGCTTGGGGGGAGGGAGGGAGGGAGGGAGAGGGAACTGGGATCGACATGTAAAATAATAATAATAAAAAAAAAAAAAAAAAAAAAAAAAAAACGCTTTGACTCCAAAATTTAAGTTGAAGAACAAGTTACTGGGGAAAAGTATTTCTATTTTTGTTTCCACAGAAAATGAAAAGATGTGGATTCCTTCCAGACTAATGTGGTTTGATCACACCAGACCGCCTGAAACAGAGTACAAGCTGAGCCTACATTCCAAACAGCTGGACAAAACAGCCCTACAGACTACAGCTAGGATATCTGAATCTTCTTCAAATCCCCCAAGACAGCGCCCCTTACCAGCAGGAAGTAGTTTGGAAAGAACGACGCCCAAATTCCCAAATATTGTGTATAAATGTTTGTTTTCATTTAAAAAAAAAAAAGACTAAAATTTAAATTAAATAAATAAAAATTACAAGATTAAAAAAAAAAGGGGGGGGGCTGGAGAAATTGCTTGGAGGTTAAGAACACTGTCTGCTCTTCCAGAGGACCTGAGTTCAATTCCCAGCAACCATGTGGTGGCTCACAACCATCTGCTATGAGATCTGGTGTCCTCCTCTGGCAGGCAGGTGTACATGCAGGAGGAACAGTGTATATGTAATAAATAAAAAAATCCCTTAAAAAAGTATCAGGTCACATAAAAAGACAATATTCCTCTCTACAACTGCCCTAAAATAATCTAACACCATGCACAATGCATAAAGAATGGAAAAAGTATTTTGGACAGAGGTCTTGAATGAGGCATCAACTGAGCACTTTAGAGTTTAGGCACTTTAGAGTTATTTTGAAAATGATTGTCCCTTGCCTCTTTTGAGCTATTTCTGATAGCCATATCGTTTACATACCAGTCACGTTTGTCTCACATATGAAGGAAAATCAACAAACTTAAGTGGAGGGATCTTTTAAGAAATAGCTGGGACAGCTGGGAGATCCCAAGGAGAATGCTGGCCAGCTGGAACCGAGAGTCCTTTCTCTGATGAGGCTTCATTCTTTATTACTATCCTGGAAAGCCACCAACTCATGTCTCAGATAATGACTATGAAGACAAGATCCTTCTCTGACACTCAAATAATGGCCATTATGATTCTGTGTACTCAGAACAATTTCAGTCAGCTGCAGAAAGCTGTCAAGCTATATTATGTAACATTCTCTGTAAGGGTGTATTTGTAATGGTTGAAGGAATATTGAAAGCTGCAGTTGATTTATTTCAAAATGGTTCCAGAAGAAACAGAAACAATGCTTTGTCTGGAAAAGCAGAAGCCAATACGGATCAGAAGAGCTCAACCCAGACATTGATAGCATTTTCAGATGTTATCCAACTGAGACTCAGACACAGGGCTGGGTCAGCACAGGGGCTGGCTTCACCCCATGCTCTAATTCAGGTGTTTGAGGGAGCAATCAAGTCTGGACCTCTGCTAAGCTGATACGTGCTGCTAATGCGGTTGGCCCAGGAGGCTGACTTGAAGAACCTGTGGTCCGAAGCTGCTGTGTCAGTCAGCCTTGCCTCTGCCACACCCCAGTACCTCACCCCTGCCCACAGCAAGTGAGTATCCATGCTCCGCACACTTCCGTGTTCTAAAAATCTCCCCTCTAGAGCCACGTCTATGTTATCTGGGTTTGGATTCCTCCATAGAGAAGCCTGAGCTAAAGCTTGTGGGTTCTCAGGTGAAGTGGCGATATGGTACTAGGGACTGAATCAAGGGCCTCCAACACAATAATACTCCGCTAACCTTGGCCCTTTTTTCAGGTTTGGAAAAAAAATAAAAAGGGTTGCACTGAGTTACCCAGACTCAGTGATGAAGAGAAAGTCAGAGGCATCAAGAAAGTAAAGCACAAGTGTACTGAAGCTAGTCCTGTACCATGATGCCTGTCTGTTCGGACCCTCTTCAGAATGCCTCTCTAAGCACTTAGCAGTGCTTCCTGGCCTCCGCTGACTCTGAGTTACACACAAGAATGACTGACTCGCCAGGCCGCCTCCACATACTCACTCCTCCACTGAAATTCATAGGGCACACCAGTTTTCAGATTGAATATACTTTTCCAGCCTTGCACCCAACCCCAAGGAAGATTGTGATAGCTGTAGACCAAAGAAAACCATCGGGTGAACAGAGTTAGCAACCACCACAGCCGTGCTTTGCATGAGCAAACACAGTCCATACTGTCAATAGGAGACCAGATTTCCTGTCCCAAACAAAAACACACAGATTTAAATCAGAAGTGTTTGATTTAAAAGAAAGCTTGCCAGAGATGTTCATACACCTGTTTGATCCTAGCATTTGGGGAGATAAAGGCAAATGGATCTCTGTGAGTTTATGACTAGCCTGCTCTACACAGTAAGACCCTGTCTCAAAAATAAATAATTGTTTAAAACTTAAACATAAAATATGCCTTTTTTCTAGGCTTGTGATATATGCCTGTAATCTCAGTATTTGGAAAGCTGAGGCAGAAGGAATGCAGACCAGGTATATATAGCAAGACCATGTCTAAAGGAAGGAAGAGGTGGTGATGGTGAAGGGGGGAGGGATAGAGACGGGAAGAGAGGGAAAAGGTAGCTCTAACATTCCCAGTTCTGAGACCGTGGCAACTGCCATGTTTATTTATATTGTTCGTTGGGTTGGTTAGTTAGTTAGTTGATTAGTTTGGTTTTTTAGAGACAGGGTTTCTTTGTGTAGTCTTGTCTGTCCCAGAACTAGCTCCGTAGACTAGGCTGGCCTCAAACTCACAGAGATCTGTGTTTTCCTCCCTAAGTACTGGGATTAAAGGCATACACTGACTTTGCCACCACCACCACCCTGACACAAATGGTCTTTAAATGTCCAGGGTAGCATACACATGATAAATATTTAATTGATTTTGGAGTTTCAGAGCAAAGTGCCAACTCCATCAGCTCTAAGCAGGTTAGGCCACACCACCTGACCCAATGTGCCAATTAAAGAAGAGAACAGTAGAAAAGTGGAAAAAAATATATTTACATCAATGGGGCCATGTTGGGAAATACAGATAAGGATTCCAATGACCCTAAGCAAAGCCCCCCCCACTTCTTTTAACAGTCTCATTTAGCCCAGATTGACCTTGACCTTGTTATGTCTCTTAGGATGACTTGGGCTTCTGATCCTCCTGCCTCCACCACTGAAATGCTGAGATTATAGGCATGTGCCACTATGCCCAGTTTATGTTATGTTGGGGGTGGAACCAAAGTCTTGTGCATTCTGGGTAAGCATACTACCAACTGAGTAACATCTCTAACCCTCCAGGTCTGTCTTTGAGGTACTAACATATAAGCTTGAGGTTTTGTTGAAACAAGTTCTTGCTATGTAGAGCTTGGATAGCCTGAAACTTCTTATGTAGACCAGGCTGGCTTTGAACCTACAGCTATCCTCCTGCCTCTGTATTGCGGTTAAATAAGGATCAGGATAAACAAATAGGCCGAATAGATGTTTATTCAGGGAGAAATAACTTACAGCCTAGACAGATGAACACCAGCAATTTCCACCGGATGCTCTCCTGTCCAAGTCACGCCAGCAAGAGAGCTTTTCCCGGCTCTTCCTCCGACCTCCTTCCACAGGTCACTTCCGCCCATGGCTCCACCCCCCCAATGGGCGTGGTCAGTGCCACAGAAGGACTATCTCACTACACCTCTGCCTCCCATCTTCTGGGATTAGAGGCTTGAGCCACCACTCCCAGTGAGTTTTAAGTTTGAAAAATATGGCAGGGTGTGGGAAGAACATAACTAAGAGTCTTGGTCAACATGTTGTGTGGTAGATTACTATCAGATCTGCTTCTCATGGTAGTTGGAGGAAGTTACCACTGTCATCGTGTGAGGAGTATAATTTGGTTCCCATGAGATTACTCACTTCTGCCTAGTATGGTGTCTTATGCCTGTAACTCCAGCACTCAGGAGACCAAAGCAGGAAGACTGCCATGAGTTTGACAAAAGCCTGGTCTACATAAAAAGTTCTAGTCCAGACTAGACATGATATCAAAAAAACAAAAGGAACTGAGCATTGTGATGTTCGCCTTTGACCCCAGCATGATGGAGACAGAGAAGCAGAGAGACACAAGGAGAGAATCAGTCCTGCTCTGGAGTCATCATAGAGTGACATGCCTTTCAAGCCTCAATGTTTTGGAATCCAAGGTAACTGCAAGCTTAGGACAATGACTAGACAGCTTCAGGCACACTTTAGGAGGAGTCTGGAGCAAGACACTGTAAAAGCCAATGCTGAGGTTTCTCAGTTCCTCTTCTTGCTCTGCCTTTAGGCTTTAGTAGGAAGAGTCTTCAGACACTCGTCACTGAGTTATTAATCTGTATACATGCACAGGCAAACAAGTGACACAAAGCAAAGGAGATGCATGAAACAAAGGCATAGGTCCTGGTCCCACCTGATTTTTGTTACCTGCAGGCCCAAGAGCCATCACATCATTTAGCAAAAGGAGTTTCTAAGTAGCTAGCTGTTCAGGAATATTTGCACTTAGCGGAAGGCAAGGATAGTATTAAAGGCTCCTCAAAATCAAGGCGAGGGAAAGCAGTACAAGCTTGTAATCCCAGTACTTGAGAGTTGGGGCAGAAGCTATTTGCTGAGGTCACTCTCAGTACATAGCAAATCCAAGTCTAATCTCAGATACACAAGACCCTGTCTCAAAACAAAACAAACACCCCAGCACAACCAGTCTGTTTTGTAATCTCTACTACAAAGGGAAGTAAAGGGGGAAATTGAAAGTACAGACTCAACCTAAGTTGTATAGTGAGTTCAAGGCCAGCCTGGGCAACTCAAGGAGAACCTGCTTCAAAAATAAGAAAGTAACCTGGGTATGGCATCTCACAGCTGAAATCCCAGAACTTGGAAGATGAAGGCATGAGGATCAGGAGTGCAAGGCTATCTTTAGCAACATACTGAGTTCAAGGCCAGCCTGGATTACATGAGGAACTATCCCAACAAAAACAAACCTTAATTTTGGCATAGGTTGTCAGGTAAGTTGAAATCCCTTTGTAGCTGGGGCAGTCATTCCTGTGCAGGCACAGATTCAAATCAAACTCAAGTCAAAAACACATAACATCAGACACATCAGACATACATCAAACATATATGTTGCGAGCCTATCTTACCTCCAACTGGCAATGGAATGGAGTCTGGAGGTCGACCAGATCTCGGTGGGACCTCCAAAAATGTAAGACCCTCAGAATGAGGAGTCTCCCAGTTTCGGTCGGTACCCCCAAGAACTCAATGGCCAGTCCAGTTGATGTAACACGCAAGAGGTTTTATGAACAAGAAACGTTTGTGTAAACGGGACCCTTCGGCACGCAGGCTAGAGAGAAGTGTCATTCTCCAGGCACAGTCGTTTTTTTAAAGGCAAAACCCACAAGCTTAGGGAGAGGATGTGATCCTTTTGTCCATTGACCCTTTGAGGGTGGATGGTCTCGCTGTTAGTTAGGGTCAGCAGACCTTAGGGCCTCTGGGTGTGCTAATTAATCTTGTCTGGGCAAACCGGAGTTGCAGCTATCTCTTTATTTCTTAAGGACCCCATTTACCACCTGCTGACTTGCTGAAAGGAGGGGCAGTGTGAATTCTTGGTATTCTGCTATCTCAAGGCTGGTGGTTAGCAAATTCCAGGAGCTAAGTCACAGTGGCCTTGGTCAGCTTTCTGGGTCAGATTGCCCTTCATTTCAATTATTTGGGCTCCATTTCATTTCTTTGCTAGTTTAAGTCTTTCATCACCGTGTCCAAATGATTTCACTCTCTTCTAATACCACACATACCCAGGCAGTACGGGCAAGTTGGCAGGCCAGGTGCCAGCCTGGCAGGAAAGAGCAGGAAGGGGAAGCAGAAGCACCTTTGGAGGCAAGGAGCAAGTCTCGGGTTGGAGCACCAGCAGAACACCATTATCCCTCAGTGAAGCAGTATAGTAGCCAATGGGGTAAAGATGGGCCAGGACATCCTGATGATAGCCAAGCATCCTGTCTGCTTGACCTAGCTGCTGGCAGGCTCAGGGGATGCTTCTAGCTCACACAACCAGCTTAGAAGATAGGAGGATGAACCAGAAAGTTAGATGAGAAGAAGATAGCAGGACGTTAACCAAAACCCTTCCAAGACCCTGGAGGATCCATGACTTGAAATTTAAGATCAGCAGGGAATCAAAGACTGGGGAATCCTGGGATTGTAGCTTCCCTCATTTGTCTGTACACACACACACACACACACATACAGAGAGAGAGAAAGAGAGAGAGAGGAGAGAGAGACCCATTCACCTCTTTACCTGTGGGGCCAAATTCTTGCTGTTCCTCCTGCCTGGAACTCTTATCCTGGCAGCACAGAGTGTAGACAAATTCTCTCTCCCTCTCCCTTCCTCCCCCCCCCCCCCATAGCAAGAACATGGCCAGTGCATGGAGGAGTCTGGCTGATTCTGGATGGGATTGACCCAGTACTGAAGCCTCTAGTGCCACATGCAGAATCCAGAATTGGAAAGAAACCAGGTGTGGGTGCCCTTAGAGATGGCTGCACTCCATCTTGGCACAAGGACAGAGTTCAAAGCTGTCAGCAAGTCATAAGACCTAAAGGTCAAAGGTGTAGCTACAGAAGGATGTTTTGGCTATCTTAGTCTAAATAACAACAGACCTGAATCTGAGGTGTGGCTACTCCTGACCTCAAGGCTAGAGAAAGAGAAGTTGGAGCTAAGGTGTGGTTACTGAACCCTTAGAATAAGTGAGGAAGAAAAGTCTGGTTGTTCCTTATGCATGATACTGTGTTCCCCTTGTTGGACAAGGTATAAAAGAGTGGTAAAAAATAAACTTGTGGCATTTCAGTATTGACTGATCTGCCCTCCTGACCTTTATTCTGTCTCTCTGACTTTATCGTCTGTAGTTAGCCTTTCCCTCATCCACACTCCCCCACTCAGGTATGGACCTGGGGCCGCTCAGCTGGCTCCGATTGCAGCCCCACAAAGACCGCTCCAGACAACTAGGCAGGTTCTTAGGCATCTCACTCTTTTCTGCCTGGTCTCCAGAGGAGCTGCTAGTCCTGTCCTGCTGGGTTGAGCCTCAGGCTGTCAGAGTATCCTCTCTGATGACTAAGATGACATCCAGGGACTGGAGGTCTCCTGAGTAGTGAAAGATTCCATGCTACTCTTCCTCAAACAGAGTGTGGGATGGGATCCAGGAAGAGGGTATCAGGAAGGAGAGCCCATCTTGGTGCCCCATTCCTGCAATGAGGAAAGTTCCTGTTGGAAGCTGTTTAAGCAAAGCTGAGCATCTGCTGGTCCATCTGTCTGTGTGTCTAGGTAAATGTCTATCTGGCTCAGAACCCAACCCCAGAAGGTTCCATCCTACCTACTAACCCCTCTCAAGACCCTTTGAGTATGTGCACACTCCGTCTTTGAGCCAGGGACACAGGAAAACAGTGAATAACATCTCCTCCTGCAGAGGGTACCAGGTAAGATACAGCCTGTGGGAATCCGTGACTTAGTCATTAGGGTAAGAGGTCTCCCGAACACTTAGCTGTATTAGGGACCAGAGCGTGATAGGGCTGGAGTGTGGCTGCCAGGGCCATAGAGCTTTAAGAGGAAGAGAACCCTGCTAGAGAGCCAAGAGAGTCCTGACCAGAGGATCAAAATTGGCCCACAAGAAAAAATGTTATCAAACCCTTGGGCCAGACCTTGGTACAGCCTAGCACTTACAGATCTTCTAATTTTGTTGACATTTTGAGACATTGGTGTGGGGCCAGAATCCATTTAACTTACTCCATGTATAGGTGGCATTGTATCTGGCTGGGGACCCAGAGTCAGCAGGGAGAACAACCCCCTGCCAGTCTTAAACTTGCCTAGCCCTAGTCCACAGTGAGCCCAGACACTTGTCACAGACTGAGTACTAATTCTAACTATAAATTAGCTTTCATCTCTCATACACACTGAACCCTGGTTTCACTCTCTTCCTATTAGGGCTGGAACCAAGAATCTTTGCAAAGTTACTCCTAGAAAAGAATTCTATGGCTTGAAGTATACCTCTAGTCCTCTCTTATTTTTGAGACAAGATATTGATAAGTTGCCTAGGCAGGCCTTGAATTTACAATCTTCTTGCCTTAGCCTCCTGAGAGCCAGGCTTCTGAGCCTGGAGGTCCGGACTGGTTTGGTCTCATTTATTTACTTACTCACTTACTTATTTAAGTTTTAGACAGTAATTCACTATGTAGACCAAGCTGGCTGCCCTCAAACTTGTGATAATCCCCCTGCCTCTGACTTCTAAGTACTAGGATTAAAGTACATACCACAAGGCTGGCTCCCTAGGCAGCTACAGCTTTTTCCACTGTGGCCTCAACAAATGAACTTCTCCAGTTTGACAGTTTGAGCCCAGTCTGGCCTGCAGGAGGGCAGAGGGGCAGAGAGTCTTATGAGTAAGCCTCACTCTTTATAATAGAGCCATCAGGATCTTCCTTAACCTTAGGCTATTGGGAAAGCAGTAGTCCTGCCCACCTGACAGGGGTGGAGCAGAGGGTGATCACACCAAGCTCTAGTCTCCTCCTCAAGGGCAGAGGCTTTTTGGCAGCACCAGGGATACCAGGTAAGACCTGGGCACCCAGGGAACACAAGCGAGGGAAGGAGACACACAGAAGTGTGTTTACAGGCTTGGGGACTGGGAAGGGGCCGCTTCGGGGAGAATGGGCATAGCGGAACCAGGATTGCAGGTGGGAGATGTCAAAGCCAAAGCTGTCTCATGTTCCTGGGAGGCATCTCTCCCATAGCATTTCTCAGCCCAGCATTGAAATGTCTCTCCAAGGATAGTAGGGAAGAGGCAGCAGCCTCGGAGATACAGTAGTGCACCGGCCTACACATAGCAAATGTCAGAGAAGCCAAGAGAGTGAGTTGGACGGGAAGGCCTGTAGAACTGTGGATCTGTGACCTGGGGTAGAATTGTGCCATAGGCGACAGTTTTACCTCTTAGAAAATATTTCTAGCAACTGTGCCTATTGATACAGGAATCTAACCCCAGCTACTAGGAAGGCTGCAGCAGGAAGCTTGCAATTCAAGAACTGTCTAGGCTACAGAGTGATTTCAAGACCAACCTGAGCCATTTAGTGAGACAATGTCTCAAGATTTAAAAAAAGAAAAATTAAAGGACTGGGAATATAACAGGTAGAACCTTTGTGCAACATGGTAAAGTCCTGCTTCAACAGTCAGTTAAGCAATATAACTAAAAAGACAGACAGACACCTTCAGGTGGGAGGGATGTGCCCAAGTAGAAGGAGCTGCAGGTTGGTAGGATCCTGGCTGGGACTCCCCAGGCCCAGTTGCTAATGGAGAATTCCCTCCTTCAGGGTTCTAGTTATTTTCTCCTTATCAAGGCTTTGGTGACCAAGAAAGTATTGACCCGGAAACAGGGTTGGTCCATAGAGGCCAGGAGACATGATCAGAACGGCTGCAAGCAAGAGTTAGAGGGTTGAGGCATGAGCCTGCTCCCTGTTTATCCCTGAGCCAAGGGTGCTAAGGAGTTCAAGGCTGCCTATGCCAGGCTCCAGCAGTGTGGGTGAGCATGTCTTAGCTTTCTATTGCTGTGATAAAGACTATGACCAAAAGCAACGTAGGGAGGGAAGGGTTTGTTTGGCCTATAGTTTACAGTCCATCACCAGGCAAAGAGAAAGCTGAACTCAGGGCAAGAACATAGAGACAGGAACTGAAGTAGAGGTCATGGAGGAAGGCTGTGTTGCACTGGCTTGTTCTCCACAGCTTGCTCAGCTGGCTTTCTAATATACCCCAGGACCACCTGCTCAGGCGTGGCATGCCACCCACATCAATCATTAATCAAGAAAATGCTCCCATAGACTTGCTACAGACCAATATTATGGAGGCATTTCCTCAGAAGATGACTCTAGCTTGAGTTAAGATGAAAAACAAACAAACAAACAATCAAAACCCTAACCAACATGGGCAGGGCAGACACAAAACTGCAGCTTGATAAAGGTCTGTAAAGGACCCTTCTACCCAAAGCCCCTGCCATCCCCACATACCTAGTTCATGGCTCTGACCAGAACTTTAGGAAGGACCACTAACATGAATGGGGCTCTCTCCAGATCTGCCATAATCCAGGCCCTCCCTGTCTGATGGAATAGGACAGAGGCAGGGCAGGGGCTTTGAGTAGAAGATCTTCTCTCTCTCTGTCTCACACACACACACACACACACACACACACACACACACACACACACACACACACACTCCCACATCACAGCACCTTGTTACCCTTATAACGCATCTCTGATTACCATGGTCATTATATCCCCTACCACCAAAATGCCACTGGAACTCCCTCCTCTCCTGAAGACAGGTTTTCCTCATCCATCATAGCTCCAGGAATTGACCTGACTGGGGTGGTGAAGGAATAAAGAAATGACAGACATGGTCACATGCACAGAAAATCTGGGACTGGGTGGCCTAGGCTCTCTAATAGACCACAGCATGTTTATCATATACAGTTGACCAGGGAGGTGGGGTCATTGTTTACTGCTAAATCAAGGAGGTGGGGTTAATGCACACAGATAAACAAGGAGTCGAGGTTTATATATTGCTGAACAAGGAAGGAGGCAGGTTTAACATATTTCAATACAAGCAGTCGGTAGGGGAGCCTTGCCTAGGAAAGGTTTTGCCATTTCCCATGGGACTGAGGCATTGGCATCTGTCACAGGGCCAAGCCCATGTCAACAGCACACATCCACTCAGGACTTCACTCACTCAGGGCTTCCTCCATGCCCAAAATGACATTTAACTCTGAACAACCACTGGCAGAAGTGGATAGCTGAGTGATGGGGGTGGGACTCGGGGCATCCAGCATTTTAGGCAAGAGCTCTACATTAAGTTCTACCCCAACCTGATGAGTCCTTTCCTGAAGGGGACTTGCAAAGGTCATCATTGTCTGTCACTTGGCACTGCATCCTTGGAAGTCTTAGCAGGAGCCTGAGGCATGGACAAACGATGGTTTCCTGCAGCTGGAATTCTGGCTGGTGAGTAGGGAAGGGGTAGGTGAGCTGGCTTCCCTCTCCCCATCACCTGTTTACTTGGTAAGGAAGGGCAGAATCCTCAGCAAACTCCATGATTCCCACCTCAGGGCTTCCCTTCATTGTCTACACCTTCCCCGCCTTGACCAGCCTGAGGGACGCTAGGGAAAGATTGGAGACCTCAGGCTCCTTGAGAACACTCACGGTCACCTGCTTGGAGCTGTATATATGTGTAGGGAGGTTTAGCATTAACCCTGGAGCCTTCAAACATTCCCTATGTACGTGCTCCACCACCCAGTCAGCCCCTAAGAAGAGCCCTGTGTGCAGGGAATGTGGTCAGGTCACAGCCTCACCCACAGTAGAGAATCAGACAGTATTTTCAGCCCCATCAAGCTAGTCTAGGCTTCAGACATGGTTTGAATAGAGTATGCAAGACTCAACTCCTAGTGACCACTTATACCCGAGAGACTTCTCCTTGGGAAGGTCCTTGACATGGAGGCAAGGTGACAGATGACAAACCCTGAAGGCATGTCACATTGTCCTCAGAGTGTCTATTCCTGGGTGGAGGTAAAGGCATCCCTGGTATCGGCCAGGCTAGAATTGGGGAGGAGAGGTAACTTGAGTGACTAGCTTCATGGTTTGGGGCCTAACCTGGCCTGGGTGTTGCTCTCAGTGAGCCAGATGTGACAGGGTGAGGTCTGAGAGGCTAGGTCAATCCTGCCCACCAGACACTGGAGAACCAGGCCTGCCTTGCTTTGCAGGCCTCCTGATAGTCTCAGCTTCTACCCTGACCCTTCTCTCTACACATGAAGACCTTAACCAGGTTCCTTCAGCCTCTGACACATCTGTTCGGCAAAGCAGCGGCATTTTGGGCATCCTGACAGAAACTGTTGGTGGCATCAACTCAGCTGAGAAGGAATCGGAGGCCCTGGAGAGGAGGGCAGGAGCCCTTTCTTCGGAGGCAGTGGGGGGCCAGAAGTCCCCCTCAATGCCTGGCCCCTTAAGAAATATTAGGCCCTCAGGCAGGGACATACATGGACCAATCCCCTCAGTCCTGAAAGCATCTGTAGCCCACATGACTGTTGACTCTCAGCCAGTATCCTCTGGGGTTGACCCTGTAGAGGAAAACTTGGCCTCTGGAACTCTAGAAACAATTGCTATGTCATTGCCACAGCCTTCTCCCACACATGGATCTGAGCAGATGTTCAGCAAGGTCCCCAAGTTGTATTGGACCATCCCTGCCTCTGCATCATTGGAGACAATTGTTGCGTCTAAACCAACATGGCATCCAATCAGGGCTTCCCTTTTCCCCATAGTCCCTAGAGCTCCATGCCTGTTACTGAACACCTCTTGTCCCCCTGCGTGGAGGGACGGCCACTCCAGACCAGAGGCATCCCCACCTGTAGCACCGGCTCCAAGGAGCCCCTTAGGATTGCCTATCTTTCCATGGATGCCTAACATACCGAAAACTACAGAGCTTCTGTTATCTGCATCTTCAGGGAGATCAGGATCAGACCTGACCTCCCAAGCCTTTACAGTGGACTCTGGGTCATCTGAAAACACTGCAGCTTTGGGCACAGGCTCAGTATGCAGTGGTGCTCCTGTGTTGCTGCTGTCCTCGGCAACATCACCTTCACATCCATCCTCCCCCTGCTCTCCACCCTCTTCATCAGCTTTGCTCCTGTCTTCATCCCTACCACCTGCATCTTTGTTACTCTTTCCATCACCACCTTCAATCCCAGCCCCAGTTTCCTCTATCACCACAGGGGCCAGGGACCCTCCTAAACCTTCTGTGTCTGTGACTGCACTCTCAACTGCAGACCCTCCCATTCAAACCTCGAACCTTGCACCCCCAATGGCCCAACGACCCAGTCATCCTGGGCCACGGATTCCTAACAGCCTGATCTACCTGCCCAATCTCTCCCTCCAACATTTTTCCAACCCTCCCTCTGCCCCACGTAGCTCTGGCTTCACAGAGTTATCTGGGGGTACTGTCTCTACCCAGTCCTCTACCCTGCCTCACTCTGGTCAAGAAGTGTTTTTGCAGGACCTGAGTTCCTCCACGCCAGGACCTAGTCATGTGACCCACTCTGTGACCTTCAGGATCAACAGTAAATGCTTCACCACAGCTTTCTGGAACCTGATACCCCTGAATCGAAGACTGCTGAGTAATAGGCTTATCTGCTACCAGGTGTGGCACCTGTTCCCCGGGTAGAGGGATATGGATGAAGACACTCTTTTCTGTTCTGCTTCTCTTCTGAGTATGCCAGGCACAGCCACAACACTAGTTACACAGATCTTGGCTCCTAAGAGCAGCTAGATACAAAATAATAAAATCTAATGGATGCCATGCTGTGCTCCCAGGAGAAGTCTGAGGAAAGGCTAGGCAGAAATACTTCTTAGAAGTCATTACAGAGGGAAAATCTCACAGTCGGGAGGCCTCACCTACCAGAAATAGAACAGGTCCTCACTGTGCAGCTGCTAGCTTTTTATCAGTATATTGCCTTATTCAGGATCCTGATGCCCTGGCAGAGTGAGGCACAGTTCCTGCCTTAATTCTGGAACCAGGAGCAGGGCAGGTATCCTGGACAGGAGCTGCCATTTCTCCTGTTGAATGGTTCATTTCTGTATGTAATCAGGAAATAACAGGCACAAAGGACTGCTCCTACCATAGGACCTACAGTCCTTGGGTCTGATGGAAACCAGATTACAATCATGACAGACAAGCTGTAGGAAGGAATTTAGGAAGCCTTGCACACACTGGGTGACCACTCCACCCCAGCAATGGGTCCTCCTTTTGTTGTTGTTGTTGTTTATTTATTTATTTAGTTAGTTGTTTTGAGACAAGTTCTCACTGTGCAACATGGGTGGCCTAGAACTCACCATGTAGACCAGGCTTCCAAAAATCCACCTGCCTCTGCCTCCCAAATACTAGGATTAAAGTCATGTGCCACCAGGCCCAGTCCTCTTTTTGGTTTGGTTTTTTTGTTTGTTTGTTTGTTTTGTTTTACTTTTTGTTTTGAAACAGGGTTAACCTGGCTTTGAATTGGTCCTTGGGCATGCCTCTCCGAAGTGCTGTAAAGCTCAATGTGTTAACCACATCTGGCCTGGTTGTGGATTTTATGTCTATTTGGTTGGTTGAGTTTTTTTTTTTTTTTTTTTTTTTTTTTTTTTTTTGGTTTGTTTGTTGCTTGTATCTGTTTGAGCAGGTCCCCACTGTGTAGCCCAGGCTGACAGTGAACCTGCCTTATCTTCCTAAGTGCAGGGATCAAAGGCATGCACTACCGCACTGGGCAGTGGGGAGCATTTTAACTGGAGTGGAGAGAGGGTAGCCACATTGAACACTGAAGGGCTTCTCAAGCTTCAGGGCAGAAAGAACACTGTTGACAGGGACTGGCAAAGGACTTATGGTAAATGAGGATGGGAGTGGCAGCCCAGGCTGGTGGTTGGCTGGATGCAAAGCCCAGAGGTAACTGGACTGCCTAGGTAAAACATGTGCAGACTCTGGACAGATGGATCCCAGTTAGGATCTCAGTACAAAGCAATCACAAGCCTCAGGCTACCAGAGGGGAACAGCCTGGGAAAAGTCCAGCTGGAACAGGATCAAGGATGAGACAAATAGAGGCCAGGGAAGATGGAGGGACACAAGGCATCAGTGGGCATGCTGACCCTCATGCCTCTGCCTCAGCTCCAGCTCATCTACCATGAGGCCTTCTCCAGCTTCAAGAACGTCAGTGCCCTGCTATTTCGGTAAGTGTAGTTCTGGACTGACCTAGCCCAGGATGCTCAACCCTGCCTGAGTGTCCAGGAACACCTTGGCCCAGATGGGTGGGTAAGAGGCCCACACTTGTTGCTGCCACCAGCTGTGCTAAATGACCTCAATTGGCCTTCCTGCTATTTCCTAATTCCAGCTGTTGGGTTTGGATGATGACATCAGGATTGTGTACAGTGAGAAGGCAGCCAAAGAGCACATCCTGCTACTTATTCTGGGGACAGGGCCATGTAAATGTTATGTAAATAAATGTAAATCATTGGGTGGAACTCTCTCATTCCAAGCTGCTAGGAAAGTGGACTACCTCCAGAGTTGGGGGAAGGAGTATCCAGGCCATGATCCCAACTGCTTCAAAATTTTTCCCTTTTGCCAGGTGGTGGTGGCACACAGCTTTAATCCCAGTACTCAGGAGGCACAGGCAGGCAGATCTCTGTGAGTTTGAGTTCGGCCTGGTCCACAGAGTGAGTTCCAGGACAGCCAGGGTTACACAGAGAAATCCAGTCTTGAAAAAAAAAAATCCCTTTTAATAAACTGAAGTCCACTTCTGTTGGTTCCCTGCTGAGCCTGAGCCCAATTTGTCTCCCAGCCCTGGGATGGCACAGGTGCCCACAGGAAAAAGCAAGTGTTATTTTAGATTCTGAGGCGTTTGTTTGAGTAACACCTTACCCCAGTCTTTCCCTGGTCAAGATTCCCAGTGCCCCTGTGAGAACCAGCTCGTTGAAGAGTCCAAGAGAACTTACTTTAACTGAGCACCTGTTGTGTGCACGCCCGCCTGCATCCTTCATGCCTTACAGCAGCCCTCTATGAAGGGGATTTTAGCCCCTTTTACCAAGGACCCCAGCCAGCACCAAAGGGGTCACACGATCGCTCCAGTCATACTGCAGGGCTCTTCTCTGCCGCTCCTAGCTGCCTGGTGGGTCTCTCTCTTTCAGCACACTGTCTTCTGCACCAGCCAGGCCTATCTTGCCCCCACTGCCCCCCTCCTGCAGGCCTGGTTCTACAGAAGTGACAGCCTCACTCGTATTTGATCAGCCGGATCCCTCAGCCCTAGAAATCCTCTGGGCTTTGTATCGCAAAGTGAAGGCCTCCAGATGGTTGCTTGGGCACCTGTCCCTGGCTGACAACAGCCTCTCCTCTGATGGTGAGTCTAGAGCAATGTCTGTCCTATGCCTCCTCAGCCGCCCATGGAGGAGGCTGGCTGGTCTCCTTGGAGGGATCCCGTTCAATGTACCCAAGCCCTAAGTGGGCCACGGTGGGAAAGGTGGCTATATGTGGCTCTGCAGAGTACAACATGGAAGACCTTACCAGGGAAACCATCAACATTACCTTCACACTCATGAGGCCCTTCCTGCCTCAGCTGCTTCTGCCTGGTTCCCAACCTTTTATCCTGTTGGAGAAGCAGATCCTCCAGCTGGTGAGGTGTCCTCTCCCCTGCATCTGGTACTGGGATGTTCTCCCTGCCTCCCTTGGCAGCAGGCCTGTACAGCTTTTAGTGGTGGGTGCAATGATGCCCACCAGCTTGGTGTATGTGGGAAGGCAAGCAATGGAGGAGGGGCAGCCCTGCCCTAAAGGGAAGCTGGTTAAGGAGGAGAAAGTTCTAAGGGAAGTCAGTGGCTTGGCTGTCACCAGATATCCCTGCCCAGGAGACCACACTAGACTAGAGAAAGCTCTCGGGTCCTACCTTACCTATCTAAAGCCTAACCCCACCCCATACTGGGCCTCAGGACAGGCATTTCCCAGGCAACCTGACCTCCAGGACTTCCTATAGGTCACCCATGAGGTGTCAAGATTCTACAAGACTAATCTCCAGGACCAGCCCCTGCTCCTATTCAGGTAGGTTGAGTATCCCAGTCCCCTGCTGCCCCATCCTCGCCTCCCCAGCCTACTTGGTTACTCTCTTGGAGGTATAGCACTAAGGCAACTACACCCCTAACCCAAAGCCAGGAGACCACCAACAAGGACTTTGTCTAAGCGGGCTTGAATCTGCCTCACAGAGCTCTGCTTTTGGAAGTAGGAATATAGGGCATATATTTAGGTGTTCAATACTTGCTTCTAGAAGCATGCATTGACCAAGAGCCCATGACACTGCACTCTCCCATCCTTCCCTAGCAACGTGAACGAGTGGGTGAGCATTTACATGGAATACAAGTTCAAAAGCCCCATCCCCACCCACCTCCGAGGCCTGGCCAGTTACTTGGCCCATCACATAACAGACCCTACCCTCCAGAAATCCAGCATGGTGGCCAATGGTGAGTGATCTTGGGCCCCACATATGGCTCTGGGTCAGTCTATCCCTCTAGGTCTCACTGCACACCCACCTGCCAGGGGCAGAACTCTCAACAGCAAAGCTTGTGCGCCAGCCCATTAGGCAAAAATGAGTTCAAAGCTCTGTGGGAAACTTGGCTCAGAGAGAGAAGATGGTCCAGTCAGCTCTCAATCCTCACCTTAATCCTTAATGTCCCAAGAGAAGAGACAGCAATGGGTCAACTCTATCACCAAGGTCAGAATGGCATGATTTTCCCATGCGGCCCCTGAAAGAAAGAGTTGAGCATTCCCATCGGAGAGATCCAAGGTCTCTCAATCTCCTGAAGCCACAACCTGAAGCTTACTTTCAACATATGGCCTGCCTGCTCCATCAGTGGTGACCCTCAAAGGACCCATCATCCCCTCAGCAGACAGTGGGACCACCCACTCCTCTTCAAGTAGGACTGTGCTATCTATTTCTGCAAGTCATTATGGAGCCCCTCCCAGGAGATCAGAGATTGTAAAGAACACAGTGGCCAGAAAGATCTCTTGCTGTCTGTGTGAGCAGGCCAGCCAGCACCCCTCCATTAGACACATTAGAGCATGGGCTGGCAGATAACCACAAAGAGAGTTTGTGGCTCCTAGCTCCTCCTATACAGGGAGAACACAGCCAAGCCCTCCAAGGTATATCACTGCAAATGAGCTGGCTGTGTTCCAGTACAATTTCATACACAAACATGGAAATTGTGTATTGTATTCTTTTCATACTATACAATTTCCTACTGTTGACACTTTTCATTCACTTAAAAATGTAAGTCCATTTTACCTCATTAGTCTAACAAAAGCAAGCAGCAAAAACGGGCCTCAGACCAACTGTGATGATCACTGGACAGAAGCAGTGTGTTTGGGCAAACAACCCTGGGTCAGAGTGTGGTCCTACCCCAGAGCATCCATCAGAAGACAGGAGTCCTGACTGCTATCACCACCCTGCCCCATTGCTTTAGGGGAGAAAGCAGAGCTGGCACTTTATGAGACATGGCTTCTGATCCTGGGTCACCCCTACAGCGAGTCCTTGGAGAACAAGACTAGTTCTGAGTCCCAGGAGCTTCGTGGACTGCTGACAAAATGGGTGACATGAGGGGACAGAGGCATGGAGAAAGGGAGTATGGCTGTCGTAGGCTGTGTAACCTTGTGACACTTTGTTGTCTTGTGACCTCAGATAACCTCAGCCCTCAAGCCTCTGCACAACTTTGGTCAGGTGGTGGTGGAGGAATTCCAGTGAGTCTTCAGTTCGGAGGGCGGGTCCCGGGGCTGGATGAGAGGGTCTCTCCGCATCTCTCCAGCCCCCTGAAGCCTGTAATGATCCTCCCAGGCAGGAGCCACTGATTGCCAAAGTGCAAGCTGCCTTCTTTGGGGCTGCACCAGCCCAGGCCATCATTCAAGACTGCATGCACCAAGCCCTGCACTTCCTGCAGGAAACTGAGGGTCTCCAGTTAGAGATGCTCATCCCAGTCCTTGGTCAGTGCCTCTCCCCCTGTTCACATCCTCCCTCCCTCCGCCGTCTCCAGCCTTGCTGTTTCTGCCAATTTGGCCTTCCCTCCTGCACACAGCATTGCATGGCCATGTTTGCTCTTACCCTTCCTGTGAGCCCACAGGCTATACTGGCTCCAAATATCCTGGGAACAGCCACCAGGCTTACAAGTCCCTGAGGACTTTGAAGATGGAAAATCCACTCCGCCTTTCCATTCTCCTCCAGGCACCCCCAGCTCCAGAGCCTCTAGAGGCCCCAGCCACGGATTCACATTGAACCTCCAGCTCATCACTTCTCTCCTTGTCCTGGTGAGTTTGGCCAGGCCAGAGCTTCTCCCTAAGAAACAAGCAGCCCGCTAATGCACCTGCAACTGAGTTCCCTTCACATGCCAGCTAGAGCGGCATGTGACTGCATCTCCATAGTTCAGGCCGGAGGGCTGAAGACCCCACCACAGCAGTAGCTGCACCACACAAGGTGTGGAGGCCCTTCTTCTGCCAGGCAAGCAGAGGCTAAGCACTCTGGTTGTCCTGGGGAAGTGGTACAGAAGAGATATCTCTGTGTGATGTACCTAACCTTCTGCTAAGTTGCTGCCACAGTGCTGGCTGGTACCATCCATATAATAGGGATCTACTCTGCCTCGGGCAAAAGCCAAGGGGTGGTCAGGCTGACCCCTCCCAGAAGCCACTTGAGCTCTCAACATGGGCTAGGGTGACAAAATCAGACTTTTGGCCACAAGGGGAGAACTGGGGCAGAGAATGGAGATGTGCAGAGGGGTCTCAACTCCCACTACGTAAGGAGACTGTCAATGACCACTCCAGGCCCTTGACAAGGCCCCAGATGATGCCAACTCAATTCCTGCCTGCACTCCACCTTGACCGGGTAGATTGGGGAGGGCAGCACCAGTCAGCAATTATGACAGTTTCCTCACCATGTAGCCCAGACTGGCCTTTAACTCACTGCACAGCCCAAGCTGGCCTCAAATTTGCATTGGTCCTCCTGCCTAATCCTCCAAGAGGTAGGACATTGGCTGCCATGTTCCGATTTGTTTCCAGACTTTAGTTTTGATTACTGGCTTTTGTCTCCTTTCTATACCCCCAGGTGGCCCTTGATGCTGCTCCCCATTTCACCAAGAAGGAAACCCCATACCTTTCCTAGGTCACCTCATCTCATTTCACCTCATCTGGGACTGCCAGACAGTACCTCAACCCTGAAGACTAAAGCTGCTAGAGCAGAAAGTGCAAGCCTGGGACTTTCTTTCTTCAATCTCCTGCCTCACCCCACCTCCACACTGCATAAAATTGGGGAAAACATTGGCTCCTGTGTCCAGTTGCAAAGCCAGTCCACTTGGGGCTTCATATCCCCCTAGGTTCCACCTCTCCAGGAGGTGGGTAGTGGTTTCTTTCACATACTAAGGCCATGCCCAAAGGATCCCCAAAGCATGCACAGGTGAGTCAGGACAAAAGTTAGGTCCCATAGAATGTTCTGTCAAGCCCTGCTGGCCACCACACACTACCCATGGAATGAGAACCACACTTAGGAAGCTGAGAGACCAGGAGCCAGTGTGTATACACAGAGCATACTGGGCTAAAGCCAGGGCAAGTGTCCAGGATGCTCATGTACACTGAACCGCCAGGGTGGACATCACAACTTTGCCCAAGGATTTGTTTCCAGGCTACACAAGGTGTCCCACCTGCCTGGCAACCTGAGCATAGCACAGCCACCCTGGCCAGCCAGAAAGAAGAGACTCCATAGCCCTTCCTGCTGAATAAGCAAGGGACCTAAAAGGCTGCACTGTCAAGAGTCTGGAGGTGGCATCCAGGGAGGAGGCCCAGAAAGCAAGTAAGACAACAGCTGGCAAAAAGAAAAAAGAAACAAACCAGTATCTCCTGGCTGGCTGCCCTCAGTAGTGGACCTTAGATGAGGTGACAGGTGGAGCTAGAAGCACCTTGCCACCTCCAGCAGAGGGAACCAAAGCAGCACACAGGCCATGTTCCCAGCTGCTTTGGGGAGTGGACATGAGTCAGCCCAGCCCCCCTTAGCAAACCAAGGAAGGTGCATAGGTAGTCTTCGCCACTACCCTGTCTTTCCCAAGACAACTTAGGAGAAAACTGTTCCTCCATTCACCTTGCAGACCCTGCTTGTCAGCAAAACTGGCTACTGAGGCCCTCAGCCTCTTGTCTTGGGCTTTAATGCCAGGGTTCCCCATGCTGGAGCCTCCTGGCATTAACCCATTCATGTGGCCTGTGGGTCTAGCCATCGTGACAATCCCCCCACCCCCAGGCACATTTGCTCAGGCAGGTCCAAGATAGGCCTTGGGGATGCAGAGGGTCCCACCTGCAAATCGCAAGTCCTGAGCTAAATCTTCAGTCACTAACTTCATGTAACCCTGCAGCAAATCCCGTCCCCAGGTTTCTCTATAACTTAAAGGAACATGTTGGTGTTGTTACTCTGGAACCCAGTGCTTGCTGGGTCAGCTTGCAAATTTGGTTAAACCTCATATCTACTTCCCTGCTACAGGAGGCTGAGGCAGGATAAATGTTTGAGGCCAGCCTAGGCTGCGTAGTGATGTGTGAATGGGCTGTAAAGGGCGCTGGGGATGAACTCAAAATCAGGAGCTTGTGAAACTAGTTTCAAGTGAAGGACCTGTAAGTTGTTGATGCAAAGTACAGGACTCAAGTCTCTCTGGCCCTGGGTAGAAATATGTTATCCTGAAGCGCCACTATTATCTAACAAGAGAGTGGGGGTGGAAGAAGGTTGACATCCCCTCCTAGTGGTTCCTGCAATGACCACACCCACCAAATATGATGGCCAGGTGCTGGATCTAGATGTAGTTTCAACATGACCCCCAAGTGTTCACACTGAGATTTAATCCCCATTGTGAGGTGAGAGGGTGAGAATTTAACCCAGCTATTGTGCTTAGAGGTGGTATGTTTGAGGTGCAGGGAGCCTCTATAGACCACCCAGAAGACACACATGCACATGTTCTAACCATGTGGTGCCCTGAGCCACCTCAGGATTCTGCCAAGGCCATCACCAAATATGGCTGCTCAACTTGGACCTCTTCAACCACCACCCAAGGATCTCTCTCTCTCTCTCTCTCTCTCTCTCTCTCTCTCTCTCTCTCACACACACACACACACACACACACACACACCCAGAAGTAGAGAAGCTGGGGCAGGAAAACTCACTAGAACTTCTGCCTGTGGAGTCTCTGGTGAGAAAAAGGGCATTCCCACCCAAGGGGCCTTCTTGGGCCTGCACAAGGAAAATGGCAGTTGCCACTTCAAACCCCTCAAACCTGCTCAAGGCCAGGTGGATTCAGGTGGCCAGTGTAGCTGGGCACAGGCTAGCTGTACACAGTCCTGGCGAGCACTGGTGGACTGAGCCATGGGCAGGGTGGGAGTGTTGAGGGTGGGGTCTAAGAACACTCTCAACAGGGAAAGTTGATGGGTTGCACAGGAAGAGGTGATAGTTCCAGACTCTAGTGGGCACAATTGTAGGAGACAGGCGCAAGGACGTGATAACCAGTAGTTACAAGACCACCAGTCTCTAAGATTCTCCATAATTGTGGGAAGGCCTTTCCAAGGTTGGAGTGGCTAGCTACTAGGTGTGAGAGGAGAGACAGAAGTGATCCACACCAGAGTACCAGAAATCTCTAGTACATTCTGGGCAGAAGAGGTAAGTCTATTGGTGAAGGGTGATATGCAACATCAACTCATAATCCCTCAAATACAAGCTAGGTCCCAGTTCTAAAAACAAGCCAAATGCTTTAATAGCTAGCCCCCAGGGCCCAGTCTCATCAAACCCCTTAAATAAGGCAGGAGCCACAGCTTGCGAACCCATCAGCTGAGGTCAGCCCACTACAGGGAGGTGGCCTTGGGAAATACCGGAGGCCCCAGTCCAGATCTTCAGAGACCTCCTGGCATTGAGCTGATACCGCTTGTCAGGTCCCTGAAGCTGCTTGGTACAACTTTATTAGGGTGTGAGATGCAGCCCAGGAGGGTCGCTGATAAGAATCAAAGCAGACCTAGGGTCTTCAGACCAGCCCCAGGCCAGGTCCCTGCACCAGCAGTGGACTCGGGAAGTGTATGAGCTATATACATTGTACAACGTACTACTCTAAGGTAACCAGCTCCAAGACACATGGAGACTTACCAGACTCCATCTGGTTATCCCACAGCCTGACTGAAGTCAAAGCCCTGTCCTGGGCAAGCAGACCAAATCATAATAGGTGTATATCAGACATGATCCTCACAACAACCCTTGTGAGGTAGGCTGTGTTGTCTTATTCTACAAATAGGGAACAAGGGCTCATGCGAGGTGAAGTGTTTGCCCAGGACACGCAACAAGGAACACAGCAGCCAGGATTCAAGGTCAGGTCAGGTTGGCTCCAATGCCCACAGGTTTTCTCAAGGGAAGGAATCCCTTGTAACACAGACCCTCAAGTTCAAAGGTCCAAAGTCTCTGCCCACTTAGGTGGGCCCAGACCTATTATTCACTATTAGCTTTGGGCAGCTGGATGTCAACACAGGTCCCAGATGGTCCCCAGATGATTGTCCCAACAACATTAGGTACTGATGCTAAAGGTGATGGCTCTGGCTGCCCAGGAGCTGGGGGTGAGGTGAAGGCCGGTCTGGTCCTGAAGCCTTGTGGCCCCAAGTAGGCAGTGCCACACCATTGAGCCAGGCGGTTTCCAACAGGCTACGGAAGCGTGCCCTCAGAGTGGGCCCTGGTGGGCTGGGGCTGGTACTGCTGGCACCAGAGCTAGATGAGGGATCACATGACCCTTCCCCGGTAGTTGTCTCTGCTTTCTCAGGGCCAGGTGTTGGTGGCTTCTTCCCTGGCTTCTTAACCTTGGGGGCTGGTGACTTTCGAGCCAGGGCTTGACTTTCTGGCTCATCTCTGGTCACTGTGGGTTGTGATGGGGATAAAGCTCTGGCCTCAGTGTTAAAACCACCTACAAAAGGAAAGCATAGTCAGACTGCAAAATTCAAACTTCAAGGTCCCACCTCCAGTCTCAGAGTCACCCCCAGTGTCAAAGCCATCACAAGCAGCCCTTCTTCACAATGACCAGACCAGAGGGAGCTTGCTGAAAAGACATGCTCCTTCCCAAGGATCCCAGAGCTCCACTGGTAAGGACACAGCTCAGAAGTGGCTGCTTAGGAGCAAAAATGTGGAAAGGAGGCTTGCAGGTCAGAAAACAATGGCTGGGCATCTCCCCACATAGCTGAATAAATTACAGCGTGGAAAGAGAAGGCTATGCTATATGAGAACCACCATCTTTCTGCCACTTAATCCCCAGGGCAGAAGCCAAAGGCCAGGCTGCTGTGAAGACAGTTCAGATGGAGGAAGGCTCCTTAGGCTGCCAGGAGAGCCAGTAACCTAGACAAGCAAACCGGATATGCAACCCGTACGAAAGGGTCACTGGACACTCCCCCAAGGTGCCATAAGAACCATGAGTTTTAGGGGTAGTTGTAGCTCAGGAAGGAAAATATCGAATAAGGGTCTTCAAACCTAACCAGTGGCAGACAGCTGAGCTTTAACAGGATCAGAGTTCTAATAAGCAGGCAGACCAGAAAAGGGACCTGATTCTCTGGCTCCAGACAGGGCAACAATCTGGAATGTGGACCAGCTAGGGATCCCGTCCCATGGCAGTACTTTGCCTTGGGCCTTCTCCACCTTGACCTGTGCTGTCCTGGGTCAGGAAGGCCCAGCTCATTAAGGAAGTAGAATACACTGCTCAGGAAATTGGCTGGGTAAGGACTAGGAGGCAACAATGTGTGACAGCAGGCAGGGAAAACTTCGGAACCTAGAAATCAATCTACTGACCAAGAAAAGGCCATGCCACCCTTACCTTGTGTCCCCAACGCACAACACTGTAGCACATGTATCCTCTAGGACATTAATAATTAAAAGAAAAAAGCAAGTTCCACAGCTGAGCAATGGTACTAGATACAGGAGCATTTTGAGTTTGAGGGTACTCTGAGAGCAACTGAAGAACCAGGACGATGCATCATTGTAGAGGAAAAGAGAACCACAAACAATTCTCCAATTCAGGGTAACATGGGTGTGTGCAAGGGCCAGGAGACCAGAGAAAACGTACATTCAAAGGTATGTGCTTATGTGGAACCCTGCCTGATCCTGTGTATGGAAGGCGAACAAGAATGCAGTGGATTATTTAGTGCTCAGATGGAAGACACTGAAAAAGAAAACTTCAGGTAGAAAAAAGATGGCCTGACCAAAGTCCCAGATGCCCTCCTAAGACACAGAAGGTACAGATAGAGAAGTAGGCCATCTAGAAGGGGACCAAGAACATTTCCATGTAAATAGAGCTCACTGATACCTAGATGGTCAGTCAAGAGGGCAAGGGAAGTCCTAGAGCCCCTGGAATCCCATCCCTTACCCCAGCGTCAGTTTCTGGAATCATTCAGACCCTTGCCCATCGGCCATACAAGCAGAGCACACACCTGTCACTCGCTCATACAGCTCCAGTGGCTACATGGCTGCCCCATGCTCACCCAGCTGGCGGCGTACACAGTCATGCCACTGCAGGCCCAGCAGGTCAGGGTAGATATCGGGCAGCTGGCGCAGCGCCAGCAGCTTCAGCATGCGTGAGGTGCAGCCATGTAGGGCACGTTCACGAAGAGCACGCTCCTCTGACAGAGTGGTGGGCCGTAGCTCTACACGGTGCTCCTGCAGTACGTGGTCCACAGAGGCAGGTGGTAACTTCGGAAAGAGACGCTCCTTCACCAGATGGATGGGTACAAAGATGGCACCGGCTCGTACCACATGAGGGAAGGGGCACTGCTGTGTGCACAAAAACCTCTGCAGCTGGGAGAGCAGCTTGCCTAGTAGCCCCTGCACACCCTGGCAGTCCTGCCATGCAGCCTGGCCCCATGGCCCAGTTGTCTCAAGCCACTCACGCAGTTTCTCTGGTGGAGAGTGGGCCACAGAGCCTGAGATAGCATCACAGAGTGATGTGTGCAGCCCTGTAAAGTGCTGTTCTAGGGAGTCTGCTGGGGCTGTGATGGAAACTTGAACAGTGACTGGAGCAGGGCCTGAGGCTGGAGCAGGGGCCGGAGCTGGTGATGGAGCTGGAGCAGAGGCTGGGGCTGGAGAGGCCACGGCTATGGCTGGTGGGCTTGGTAGGGCCAGGTTGAAGCACGCCACCGGCAAAGGCTGAGTGAGAATCTGCAGGCCCATGGGCACAGATGGGGGGTTGGGCGCAGGCTGAGCAGGAGCAGGAGCTGGGGTCGGTGGGGAGGGGACAATAGCTGCAGGCAAGGGTGCAGGGCGGAGAATCTTGAATTTTCGAAACATGAAAGCCACGGAGCTGTGGAAGTTGGTCCTTGGTGTGGCTTCTGTGGCCACTTCAGATATTTCTGTGACCATCTTTTTTAGGCCTGGTAGACCTGACACTGTGTTTTCCATACATGGCCTATCCACAGACTCAGTGGGCTTATCATGTACCTCAGGACTAGGAACCTTGACAGGGACAGCCTCTGCCATAGACTTCTTCACACTCAAGTCCAGAGCCACCTCCTCACGAAGAGAGCAGTGAGGCCTAGAGGTCCCATCCTGGACAGGCAGGGTCCCCTTGCAATCTTTGTCTTGGCTCTTATTTGTGGTTGAAGCGGAGTCCTGCTCAGCTGCGGGCTCGGGTGTCTGCACATCCAGGTAGTCACGGTAGGGGGCCAGACTAAAAACATTGTCAATCACAGGCATTGGTGGAGAGCTGGGAGGCCTAGCACCTTTCTGTGGAAGAGACTGGCGCTCCTTGGCACAGGGATGCAGTGCTGGTGAATTGTGGGGAACTGGACTGTCTCGGATGACGATAGGAACCCCAGGGTGCTCATCGGGCCTGGGCTGGAGTTGCTCCTTCCTGCAGCTGGGCAGCCACGTCTTCTCTTGAGCTTCTGGTGGTTTCTCTGCAGGTCTCGCAGGCTCAGAGCATGGCTGGCTGGCTGGCAAAGGCTGGCATGTTCGCTGGAAGGCACTGGGCTGTGGCACAGGTTGCACACTGTTCTGAGAATGGGAAGGTGGTGTTCCCCCAAGCCCGGGGGATGTCCCATAGAGAGAGAGGTCATCCCTGGCATAAGGAAAACCCAAAGTTTGGGGGACAAAGTCCAGTGGGCACCTCGGAGCAAGAGGGGGCTCCAGCTTGAGCCCTGGCGAGGGTGCTGGGAGGGGCGCAGAGGGGTAGGAATAAGTATCTATCCCAACAGAGGGCAAGTAGGGGGTCTGGGATGCCTGCTGCTGCCTCAGGTAGGGGCTGCCCAGCCCACCAGCTTGGTACCCGGCCCCCTTGTGTGCTCCCAAAGGTGGCAGTGGGAGCAGAGAGCCATAGCTTCCCTGCTTCTCTGGGTGACGACAAGATGGAGGGCAAGGCAAGGCCTGTGGAGGTGGGGGCAGTGGATAGTGGCCTGGCACTGCATCCTGGCAAGGTGGTCCTAGGGGCTGGGCAAACTGGGTCCAAGGACTGGAGGGCCCCTCAGATATTGCTTGCTTGGGATCCCCAGAATAAGGACCCGTGTATTTAGAAGCCAGAAAGCCTGTGCTATGGATGGTTCGATACTTCTCCAGGATTGCCTGGCATGGGGAAAAAGTCTGGGAGGAGTCTTTGCCAGGTCCCCCAGTTGGCAGCCCACGCAAGAACGTCCCATCCAGGGGCTGGCCCTTGCCTGCAGCTGGGGCTAGAGAACAAGGTGGGTCAGCAGAGGGCAACAGGGGCCCAGTTACCAGTGTCCAGTCATCCAATGGTCTCTTTGCTCCCCCATCCCCCAGGCAAGTGGAGAGTCCATAACACAAAGGGCTGCGGTAGACAGGCTTGGGCGCTGCCAGGGGTGGGCCTGGGTATGCATGAGCCTGGGGACCGAAAGGCAGGAGCTCACTGGAGTCTTGTATCTTTTCAGAGCCTTCTGTTGGAGGGCGGTAGAGCAGGCAGTTTGTCAACAGGTTGTCAGCCCGGAGTGGGGATCCTGCCACACCACTGGGGTACAAGGGTGGGTATGGGGTCCAGGATGCCAACCGCTCAGATCCTGCCTTGGAAGTTCCCCCTATGGGGCAGGAGAAGTATGTACCCTTATAATTGTAGGAGTCCTGGTTGCCAACAGAAAGGGGCAGGCCATGTCCAGGCCCTGGGTCTGGTTCCAGACGGGGCAGCTTGCCATACATCACAGGCCCCAGAGGCCCCAGGGGCCTCTTCTCTGCCATTACTGTGAAAGTGTCAAGCCCTCCTGAACCCCTGCCACTTGACTTGCTGACCTGGGGAAGAGGAGAGACAAAGTGGTTAGAGCACAGGCTACAAGGAAACAAGTAGAGGGCCTTTCTGACTTGTTGCCACCCAAGACTCTGGCTCTTAGCGACCGACACTCAGCTCATACTGAACTGAGAAGCCACAATGTAGGTTTCCGACTCTACTTTTTGTTTCTGACCAAGCACGTGTACTGTGACCTTACACAGAAGTCTATACTCCATTGTAGGGGTGGCTCACTTTTCTGTTCATGTGACTGCCAGGAACCTTCCCTTGGGGTTCTGGGTAGTACTGGAAGGTCAGTTGCCTTGGCTCCCTTCTCCGCCTCCCAGGTAAGACCTAGCTATCCCAAAGTCACTGATGGAAGGGGTGTCATAAGAAGTGGGCTACCCTTCTCTACTACTTCCTATCCCAAGATGCCACAGCAGTCTCATAATGCTCTTACAGCCAAGACATGGAATCCCTGCACTGCCTACACAGTCTACTTTCTTCTAACACTTCACTGACCTGCTTGTCTTGCCCAAAACCAAAACCTCAAAACCAGGTCCCCAGAACCAGAACCAGTACTGACAACTAGTCTTGAACAGATAGGGCAGTCCCTTCAGAGAGGTGTCTGGGTAACTCTGGAGTCCTACCCAAGCTGGGTCAGCTCAGCAGGAGGGTCAAAGATGACCAGTAGATGGTGCTGTGGTGCCAACAGGATGGTTCTGGGCTCAGAGGAGTGTCAGTGTTACACAGTGCACATAACACATGGGGGGGGGGTGTGCCTGGGGAGATGGGAGGCCCCAAGGGCCCAGAGTTCTAGCTGGTAACTACTTCCTCTGCCCTTTACTGATGGACAAACTAAGTGCTAGAAAATAAATGCCCGGGTACCCTTCCCTTGGAGCTTTTCCTTCCCACTCTGTTCTTTCCCTCCTTTTTCCTTAACCCTCGGTTCTATTTGAAAGAAAAGAATGCAGCACAAAGCCAAGTCCAAGAAGGATGAGGATCAATGTCCACAGTGATCACAGGCACCCTCTTAATACAACGGGCATCCGTGATTTATGGGCGGCTCCATCCAAAACTTGTCTGTTAGGGTTATCACTACCCTCCCTTCTCCAGTGAGCACTCCCACCCCCATAAACTCCCAAAGGCTTAGAAAAGGGTCAGTGGTATCAATGTTCCTATGAGTAGGTCACAGGCTTCTGTCACCAGCAAGCAGGGACTATTCTTTCTCCTCCTTTCTGGACAGCAGCCAATGACTATTAGGGCTCAGAGTTAGACCAGCCAGGGGACAAAAAGAAGTAAAGGGTAGTAGTATGACCTAGGCCCATTCCCATCCCAGCAGATGGCAGCACAAAGGCCCTTAGATAACAGAGACCTGTGTCCCAGGGGAAAGTTCCCATCCTATATTGCTGTAAATTTTTATGGTTGGTTTTGTTTAGTTTTTTTTTTTTCTTTTTCTTTTCTGACTAGGTCTCACTGTTTATCTCTAGCTCTCCGGAACTCACTCTGCAGACCAAACTGGCCTTGAACAGAGATCCACCCACCTCTGCTTCCCTGGTGCTGAGATTAAAGATGTGCACTATCACAAAGCTTGGATGGTTCAGAGGGTACCAAGCCCACTCTACCCTTGGGGAGCTCTGGGTTAATTAAGGGCTGACTCTGGTCTTACCTCCACCAATGCTCCTTGGGACCTGCTCTAACCACCAGTCTCAAGAGCCCCTCTCTCCTGGGCTCAGCCCAACCTATGTCCTTTGCCCTGGAGACTTCCTGAGAACCAGACACCTGGGACCCTCGAGAGTCTTTGTAGGACTGAAGGCTCCAAAGAGCCAGCCCAAGGCTCTGAAAGGTGTGGAAGTAACATTATGTCCTGCCAGTAGGATGGAAAGCTCCCCCAGAGGAGGCCCCACCCCATTCAGACAGCATCCAAAATGAAGGTGCCTTGTTTCTGAACACTGAGGTGGCCTCGGGCACTTGGAGAAGGTAGGGCCACAGGTGATCCTTCTATGCAGATGTCAAGTTCTACTAGTTCTTACATTAGTTCTAACCGCAGCCAGAAACCAGGCCAGGGTCGAGCGCCTACCACACTCCCACGCTTTCCCTCGGGGGAGATAAACAACTCCGTGGGTCCATTCCCATTTATTTCCACGTCACATCCTCGGGGCCTCTGGAAGAGCACGATCCCAACCGAGTTGAGGACGGCATCAGTATTCTCTCAGCTTTAAGAGACTCTTTACCAGCTGAGGCTCTGAGCTTTCCAGACACCCAACACGGGGCAGCCCACGCTTCCCAGTTTAAGAGAAAGGGTCTCTAGATGAGCCACCACTGAATTTCTCTCTACCGGCCCCGCCCATGACCATCGTGTCTGCGGCCCACAAGCGGGCTTCGCTATTGAACTGGCGCCCCACCGACACGCCAGGCTTCCGGGTGTCCCAGACCTCTCTCTCTCTCCGCGGCTCTGCGACGCACGTGCACCCCAGCAGGCTGACACACAGCCTGCCACCACGCACGCAAAGCCGTTCCTGTACGTACGTGCATGGCCCGAATCTGCACGCATGCCCCCCCACACACACACACTGCCCAACCGTGTTCTTCCCTAGCTCAGGCACACGTGTGCAAGCCAGGAGGTTCGCGCTCGGAGCCCCCACGGATCGACGCCCCAAGACTGCAGCGAGGTCCAGAAGGAGGGGGGGCCGTCCAGCCGCAGAGCCCGGGCAGCCACCTCCTTCGGGGCGATCCCGCCAGCCTGGGCTGCAGCCAGAGAGTGAGTCAAGCGGTGGCGAGGAAACCGCAGGCGGTCCTGTTCCAACAGGGCTCGTCCACGGCCCCGCGGCACCTCAGCGCCCGCCGCCACCAATCCCAAGCCCCACCCCCACCCCGAATCGGCGCCCGGCAATCCGCGTGAGCCCGGCCCCGCGAGAGGCCCGAGGGACCCGCCTGACTCTTTGCCAGCCCTACGCCCGGGCACTGCTGGGGCTCCGAGGCTCTACCAGGCCCAGGGAGCATCCAAGTCCTGGCAAAGTCTGGGCAGCAGCACGACCGGGCCCCGCAGCCTGACCGCCCAAAGCCCCTGCACCTGGGCCCCGGCCCCTGCGCTCCGAGCGTCCCGGGGCCGGCCGGTAGGGGCGCCCTGGGGCAGGGCCACCCGCCCATTGCCCACGCGCCGCCCGCAAACTCGGCCCAAGTTTCCGCGCCCGCCGGGCAGGCGAGCTCCTACCTTCAGAGCACCAAGCTTTTGGCGGCTGCCACCCGGGGCCACGGCCGCATCCTCCAGCGCCGCTCAGGATGCGGGTCCCTGTCCACCGGCCTTGCGCGGGAAGTCGCGGCAGGCACCCAGCCCAGAGCCACGCTCCGCGCTGCCGTTCGCGCCGCCGCCGGGCGCCGTCTGTGGTCCCGGGCGGGGCGGGCCGGGGGCGGAGCGGGGGCGGGGCGGCCCGTTGGGTGGGGGCAGAACCCGGCTGTGCCTCTGGGAGTCTGCGCTCCCTTGGGCCCTCCCGTGCTGAAGGCCTGAGTGGAACCAACTTTCCCGCGACCCGGCCTCTGGCTTTGTGCACTGTCTTCACTCGCCGAGCTCCTCGAACGTCTGCCCCGAGGGCGGTCATAAGCTCTCATTCAGTCATTCCGTTAGATCATTCATTCCTTGCCACTTTCTAGCCATGTGACCTTAGACCTGCCACTTAAGCTCCAAGTGCTTCAGTTTCCTCATTGGTAAAAGTGTTATTGTCTCATAGAAATGTCAGGGCTGGCAGACTTCGAAAAGACCTATGGCACACAAATTGGAGTGTACAACTAAATCCTAGCATTGGGAGGCTGAGGCAGGGGAATTGCCGTGAATTTGAGCTGAGCCTGGGATACCCAGCAATATTCCTTGTTTTGCTTTGCTTTGAGACAGGGTTTCACTATATGGCTGTGACTGTCTGGGACCTGTACTCTGTAGACCAGGCTGGCCTCGAACTCACAGAGATATACCTACCTCTACCTCCCCCCCCCCTCCAAGTGCTGAGATTAAATATACGGGCTACCACACACTGCTCCTAACAAAACTCTTAACAATAAAAATTGTAAAAAATACTGACATCCTTGACCAATACTGGTTACATTAGGAAGCTAGAAGGAAGCAAAGTACAGATATATCTCAACTTCTGTTAGGGTTCCATAGCTAAGGGAATGGCCCAGAAATGAGGCTCTGGAGGTATTGCCAAGTGGCCTTGGTGGGTAGGGCCTTGAACCTTTTTGCAAATCTCCCTTACCAGAACTGGCTAGAGCAAGAACAGCCTGAAAGGCAGATAGGGTAAATCATCCCTGGCCAGAAATGATGTGGTGAAGAAAAGGGCTGGGAGATCAGCAGTCTCTGTTCCCCCAGACTCTAGCTTCGCCCCTCAGCACTACTCCTTTCTTGGAAGGAAGCTGATGTCTGTAGTTCTAAGATGACCCAAAGGCCAAGGCGGAGTCAGGCAGTGAGGGAGGAGAATGGGTACAGACAGCACAGATCAAAACCACTTGAACCACACAGGTCAGGACTGCCTGAGTCAGAGCAAAGCAGGGCTGTGGGTGCAGAGCACCCGTGTGGGTGCAGCTAGAGCTGAGGAGGAGGGGCTGGACTCCAGGTAAGACTAGGAAGAGGAAGTGAGGTCACCCAAGGAGACCAGGAGGGTGTCTCTTGGATTATAGTTGGAAGATATTTTACAAATAACTGCTGGGAAGGGGAGACTCTGAGGGGGTTGGGGGGGTTGGGGCTTTCCCAGTCACACTGCAGGTTGGAACAACAACCCAGATTGCCTGGTTTCTGTTATCTTACACACTTTAACAGCAGGAAGGTGCTTCTGTACCCTGAAGCTCTGGGTCAGGCCCAATCTGAGAGCCCTCTCTCAAGCAGTTATTGTTTCCTGCTCTGACTCCTCACTAACTCTGCCATCCTTCCCTACTACATAGCATCTACTCCCACTCCTGACCCGCTGTTAATTAAGAGGAAGGAAAACAGCACCCTTGGCCCTAGGGCCCACCTAAGACTTCAGCCCCATAATTTTGTCTTAATTCAGAAACATCTCTCAAAGACAGATGTCCTACTAATCAGCTTGGTTTTTCAAGACAGGGTTTCTCTGTGCAACAGTGCTAGCTGTCCTGGAACTCGTTCGTTCTGTAGACCAGGCTGGTCTCAAACTCACAGAGATCAGCCCGCCTCTGCCTCCCAAGTGCTGGGATAAAGGTGTGCGCCAATATACGCTCAGCCTGTCTGTTCCTTTTTGACATCAATTTAACACTCTGGATTAACAAAGAAAGGACACAGGTTGGAGGACTTGGGAGCCACTTGCAATTCCCTGGCCCTTAATTTGCTCAGCACAAAACAACCAGGTAGCCACCTGCCTTAAAGACTACAGGGTCAGCATCCAGCAACATCCGTGAGAAACTGCTCATAAACAGAAGACTGGAGTGCTGTGCTGGGCAACTGTGAACTCCTGAAATCTCTGGCCTTGGCCTTTCCCTTTCTGCCCCACAGATCATGTGCAGAGCCAATAGCAGATAAAGGTAACCCTTTCAAAGTGGCTTGAGTGGCCCCACGAGCTTTTGTTAACATTTCAGCCTTTGGAGAGATAGTGATGTTTTGTCTGGAAAGTGAAGTCACAAGGGAATCAGAACAGTAAAGAGTTTAACATGGGGTGGGGGCTGCTAGGGTGGGGGCTGCTAGGGTGGGGGTGGGGTGCTAGAAAAGCAGGAGCCTTGCACTTGAAAGCTGAGAGATGGGAATCTACTAAGTACAAGGCAGGTCTCAGTTATATAGTGAGTTCCAAGCCAGCCTGAGCTTTAGTGTGAGCATCTGTCCAAAAATCAAAATTAAATACAACACAAAGTAGAACAGAAAAGTTCAAAGAGAGTTCTATTCCCCGACACCGCAGCCCTACACAAGCTTGAAACAGGTACATGCCCTCATCCCTTTCTTCCCCCTCACTGACACAGATCACTCCATAGAAAGGCAAGATTAAAGGTCAGCTTCCTGAACTGCAGCTCATCATGTTATGGTTATTAATAAAAATGTCCCTCCCACTAATGAGGTCATACCTACTATTCACAAAAGTCTTTCCTTCCCCAGAGGAGCTGTCTCACCCCAGAGGAGAGGCAGTGATGGAAACTACCCTACAAACAAAAAGCCAGAGAAATCTAAACACATGCAATGCTCCCCTCCATCTTCTGAGATCCAGCTATAGAAATTGCCTCCTCCAGGGAGGTCACCCAGACTATTAGCACCAGCCTGGCATTGTCATTCCTCAGCCTTCCCATGCCAGCAGAGGAAGATTTCAGGGGTGAGGGTGGAGGGACAAGGTGCTCCTACATGAAGCTGGTTCTATGCCAGCCACTTAGTTAAATAGGGTCTCACTTAGGTCTTAGTCCCAGAGGAAGAATTTGAGAGCAAGCAAACTCACCAGGTGTGGTTGTCCATGATGACAGATGGTTATAATCCCAGCACTTGGGAGGCTAAGATAGCAGGATCAGGGGTTCAAGGAAGACCCTATCTCAAAAAAAAAAAAAAAAAAAAAAAAAAAAAAAAAAAAAGGCAAGTGAACTGAGTGTGACCTTCTGAGCTGTGTGACTTAAGCAACCTTAACTTTGGTTTGCACATCAGCCCAATGGGCAGAATTATGACATGTCACAGGGCTCTGATGACTTCATAGCTTAGTTCATAGTAAGCCCCAAACCACTGGCTCTGGGCGTGGTGAGGGTTGGGGTACTGTTCTTCATAGCCAATAAACAGAGGAGTGGGATCTCCTCTCTTGGAATTACTTCATGACTCGGAACCCTCCTGAGTCAAGGCTCAGATGCACCTGGTGGCCAGGAACCCTCTGCCAGTTAAACAAACACAGCCTGAAGTTGTGTTGTGCTGGTGGCCATTAGCCTGAGCTCAGAGCACCTTAGGGAATCTAGTAGTGTATAACTTGGGAGGGTTAGGGCCATGGGTCTCATCTGAGCGAGGTAAGCTGTTTTCCGAGGGCATGCTGGGAAACCAAGACTTCCCTCTGCAGGAAGCTGGGATGCAATTTCTTGTCAGTCTGAGTCTCCCATGGCTCTCCCACTCCTGATCTACCTGTCCCCTCCATTGCCCTTTTCTAGCCTGCCTGGTGCGGCAGCCTCGGGAGCCAAGGGAAGTTCACTTTGATCCTGTATGCCTTGGCTTCTGGTCAGTCTTTCTTTGTTGGTTCCTTCTAGCCCCCTCCAGGAAAAACCTCCCTGGCCACACTTTTTTAAAATCTGTGTTCCCTCTAAGATATTAACACAGCGTCAAGCCAACAGTAGCCTGCCTCCTGCCCTTACTGCAATATAGAGCAACTAAAGGCCCAATCTGTGCCCAGGATATCAGGCAGGGTTTACAACCCAGATCTCCTGGTTGTCTACACTGCAGGCTCTCTCGTGCTCCCTCTCCTCTCTCTCTCTCTCTCTCTCTCTCTCTCTCTCTCTCTCTCTCTCTCTCTCTCTCCATCTTCCTGCATAAGCCCATCTGGCTGAGTTCCACCTGCCTCATGCACCCTCCAGGAAGCCACCAGCTGGGAGCTGGAATGTGTGTTAGGAAGAGGGTACCACTCGCTATGAGGACACAGCTATACCCTTTCCCATTAGTGTTGTGGGAGCACTCTCTCTTTAGGACCTGTCCCCTGCCCCACCCCACCCCAAACCACCTTAATCACTTTCTCCCCTATCCCAAATCTTTCACCAGGGATTCCCTCCCTAAGCCCAGGTGTCCCTGGCAAGGACGGACACAGCTATTTTTGTTTGGGAAGAGATCCCCAGTTCTGGCTGAAACCAGTGCCTGCGCCTCAATGTCCAGCTTTCCTTCCAGTAGGGATTCACCTTCCTTCCAGCCCCCAGTGCAAAGGTTTGAGGGGGGCTGCCAACCCAGTTTCTTCTTAGCTTGGCATACATCTCCCCCCCTCCCCCCAGTGCTAGGGCACCTCACCTCCTACCATGGGCAGGCCAGGCAACCTGCCTTTGAAATCTTCCTAAGGCTCACTGGTGCTGTAAGCTCTAGCCAGGTGGTTAGTTGGTGGCTGTCCCCTCATTAGCAGCCTGCTGGGGTTTCTGTCACTTAGGGCTGGTTACTAAGCAACCGGATCCAAGAAGGGCTTGTCTCTGGACCTGCAGAGCAGAGAGTGGCTGCTGAGGGAGAGGCCAGCAGGCCATTGACTAGGGTCATGGTCAGAAAGTCTCAGGGTGAGGTTTCAAAAACTCCCTGTCATGATGTCAACTTAGAAACTCACAGTCCTGGCCCAAGAAAAGGGTCTCTGATCCCTTAACCCCAATCACACTCCGAGCCCTCAGGCTTCCTAGAGATTGAGGGGAGGCTGAATGGCATTTGAGGAGACACTGCTTCCTCTTTCTGGACCACAACCCTGTGGCCTCAAAGGGTCACATTCCCCAGTATACAGGTCTTAAGCTTTGACTATAAAGTCCACCTTGTATTTTAACATTTGTATGGGCTTTGGCATGTTTTCGTTTGATTGGTTTTTCTGAGACAGGCTCTCACTACATAATCCAGTCTGGCCTGGAACTTGCAGTTCTCCTTGTCGAAGCCTGAGTGTTTTGATTACAGGCACACACTATTTTGCCTGACTGGTCGTAGACATGCTGGCTGCCTCTCAGCCTCCATGGGCCCATCTACTGCATGAGCTGATAGCCCCATCTCATTTTCAGGATGTAAAATGCTCAAGGCAGCACTGTTACACAGCCTGACTCTGTCCCTGTTCATTGCTCAACACCAAGCTTCCCAGCACCGTAAGCAGAGGAGGAGTAAGCCCTGCAGATATCCACAGCCCACATGCGCCTACTGTGTGCCAGGTGACCAAAAAATGTGTCATCTTCATGTCCAGGACCAGCCTTGTGCTTCTCCACTTCCCTGCTGATTTGTTTTGTTGTTTTCTAATTTAACAAGGATATCACATTATCTATGTTAGGGGCATGGAATTATTATTATTTTTTAAAGATATTACCCATATATTTAATCTGTTTAATGAATTAAGTCACTTAATTCATTTATTTCATTAATCCATTTGCTGGATTAAATGAAGCAATCTTGGGGTGGTAGGACACAACACCCTCCTAACCTGGCACTTGAGCTATGTCCCTGGACTTGACATGAGCAGCCTGGGTTGGTATAACCACAGGCAGGTCAGAGTTTTAGGAAGAGCAGTGACAGCTAATTAAAATTTTAGCTCAGGAAGTCCCCCTGGGGGCAGAGATTGCCTCAGTCGGCCTCCTTGGAGGAGTGCCCTAATTGGACCCCTGGGTCTTAGAAATGATGCAAACTCACCAGGCAGATGATAACAGGCAGGGAGGGAGGGGGCTGAGGAAGAAAACAGGTTGACAAAAAAATAATAACCGCCCCTCCCCGCACCATTGTGAGTAGTGACTTTGAAGTTCCCAGACTGTCTCTTCTGAGCTGTGTGACAGGAGATGCATTGCTTGTCCTTTCAGAGTCTCTGTTCCCTTGCTGAAAAAATGGAGATAAGAAAATGCTAGGAAGAATTCTGCATAGAAAGTACAAAGCATGATGTCTGGCTTCAGAATCAGGAACCCATAAAGCTTGAGCAATCAACATTACAGTTACTTCTAAACCTTGATTGCTATCCAAGCCCTTTTCTACCCACACCCTCATTGGCCCTCAGTTCCTCCTCAGAGGAAAGAGAAAGGAGTTGACATGCATGCTGTGGGGGTAGGGGTTAGTCTCTCAGGTTTCTCTGTGGCCATCAAGCATGGCAGAGTATGGTTGTGTTACTGTGGGAACTCAAGCAGATAGCCAAACAGACTGATACACCTATAGAACTGCTGTGGAAAGAATTTAGCAGAAATGGGCTAGGGGACAGAGAAGCAGCTAAGGGCCAGAGAGTGCAGAGAGTATCTTGTCAGGCACCAAGGGGAGTCAACAAGGATACTAGAGCAGGGCATGGCCAATGACAGCCCCTGTGGCCCTGCTGGGAGTTGAGGCCTACCCCAAGTAGCCAAATCCCTCCCTAGGCCTAGAGCACTTTATATTACTTGTGCCAGAATGGTGGGCTATGGGACATCTGGGGGAGGGAAGAGGGTACTACCACATCCTTTCTGGCAGTAGCAAGATGAGATCAGAGTCCCCCACCTGTATCTAGAGAGCAGACAACCGAATCCTCCCAGCCTGAGGCCCCCAAGTCCTTTCTCTGGCAGTCTTAGAGGGACAAGGTCCAGCCCAAGGTCCAGAAAAGGCCAAGGTTAACATAGGTTAACAATGTCCCCCCTCTGGGAGCTCATATGGACCCCAAACTGATAGCTGGAAAACCAGCATTGGACTGACCCAGATCCCCTGAACATGGGTTTCAATTAGAAGGCAGGGGCAGTCTAGGACCTCTGACAGTGGAACCAGGATGTATCCCTGGTGCACAAAAGGACTTTGGGAGCACATTCCCCATGGAAGGATACTCCTTTAGCTTAGAGGCAGGAGGGAGGGCCTAGACCCTACTCCAAATGACTTGACAGATTTTGATGATCCCTCCTGGAAGGCCTCACCCTCCCTCTGGAGTGGGTGGGGATGGGATGGGAGGGGGGATGGGGAGCATGGGAGGATAGGAGGGAGAGGAAACTGGGATCGATAAGTAAAATAAGAAAAAATAATAATAAAATAAAAAACAAAAACAAACAAAAAGTTCCCCTTTATTTGTCTCCCCACTCCCAGCCCTCACTCCCCACCCCATTCCCCTAAACATCCCGGTTCTGGGGAAGTCATCTGTCACCTGCAGGTTCTCACTGATGTTGGGTGAATCTGTTCTCTCTTCAAATGTTGAAGGCTTAATCACCACATGTATATGTTAATGGCATTTGGAGATGGGACCTTGGGGGAGTCCATCTTGACTTGAGGTCAGAGGGTTCAAACTTATTCTTGCTCCTCAAGGTCAAATAACAGGACGTTTGACTAAAGGCATGGTTACTAGATGTTTTGAGAATTAATGGGGGTAATTGCACTTGTTTGTGCCTTGTATCATGGTAAGGAAGTCTTTTGCCCTTCTCTTTTGCATTGGGTATAAAAGGGCTACGAGAAATAAATGTGGGACTACAGCTGTATTCGCTGAGAGTCTTCACCACTCTTCTGTCTTTTGTCTCTTTCTCAATCCTCACTCCCCTTTTCAGGTGCGTTCAACAGGTTGTCAGGCTGGGTCAGGACCTTTGGGTTTGAGATGGTTGGGTCAGGAAGGCTCTGCCCTTATGAGTGGACTGACTTACTCACAGACAAATGGCTCTTGGTAGAGTGACTGCTCTCAAAGCTGAGTCCTGTGTTACCATGGGTTGTTCTTTATGATATGTTACAGCAGAAAGACCCTTTTATCCAGTGCCCAGCAGTAGCCAGCACCAGCTTGAACTTCCCACCTTCTAAAGCAGAATAGAATAGAATAGAATAGAATAGAATAGAATAGAATAGAATAGAATAGAATAGAATAGAATAGATTGCAATCCCTACCCAGCATTGTGTCTACCTAGGCCTGGAATCTTCCCTTCTCCTTGGTCACTTCCCTGCCCCACAGAGTACTGCACCCCCAGATGCTCCATGAACCTGGCTCAATAAGCAGTGGCCTCAGAACACAAATATTTTCACAGAGAGAAAGCCAGGTCCAGGACAGAGGTGTGGAGACAAGGATGAATTTCAAAGTGACTGGTCATCTCTAATAAATCAATATTCCCTGAACAAACAGTCTGCTCATTGGCACCAGCCCAGGGCTTGGCCTTCCTCTATTTGCAGCAGCCCCATCCTGCCTCCCTGCGCAGTCCCGACCTCCTGTCATCCAGGCCATCTGTAGCTCACTCTGGCTCCAATTAGCTCAGCGATTAGCACCTCATCAAGGCCTGTCTGCCTCTGAACAACCCCCCTGGGAAGGGGTTTCAGAAGGTCTCCATGACCTCAGGACCCAGAGTCTTACAAGTCTAGACTTGTAAGATTCCCCAATTCCTGAGGTGCCTCTCAGCGTAGAACAGGGGGACTGAAAACTCCCTCGGGAAGTGGGTACAGGGCTGAGGGAGAAGATCTCCATGCAAGATAAGCAGTTAATCAGTCTCTCAGACCCCGAATCAGCCACTAACAACCCCCTCAGTCATTGCTGCTTATTTATCTGGTGACCCCTAGGCAGTTGGGGTGTCAGGACATGGCAGAGCTAGGGAATAGCCCAAACACAGTGGGGACAAGTCACCAAGTGGTAGGCAGATGCTCTCCAAAGTCCCCCAGGTGGCTGTGTACAGCTCCGGGTTTAGAACTTGGTTTAGCACACCCCTTGAGTCATTTCTATCTGCCCTGGACCTTCTAGTTCCATTCACCTTTTTCATGACCCCTCAGTCCTTTGAATTAGCCTTTCACCTCACAGTTTCTTGAAGGGAGTGGGCTGAGTGCCCCCACCCTAGCCTCACAGCCAGGCTGAACAGACACAAGGGATTGGGGGAGGCATGGTGCACATACACATGCAATCCCAGCATATTTAGGAAGCTATGGCAGATGGGTAGAGAGTTCCAGGCCTGCCAAGACAGAAAGACTCTGCCAGAGGTAGTGTAGGCACCAAGGCATAGAGCATGGCTCTGGGTTAAAGGGCCGGTTCAAATGTCCTCTTTCTAAGCTCAATGCTCCCATTTTAAACAAACGAATACTAATAGTCACAGCCTTGGACTGGGGGTGTAGTTCATTTAGTAAAGTGCTTATTCTAACACGAACAAAGCCCTGGCTTCTATGTTGAGTACCACACAAATTAGGTGTGGTAACACAGGCACTTGGGAGGTGGAGGCAGGTGGACTAAGGAAATTCTAAATCTTCTTCATCTACACAGTGAATTCAAGGCTGGCCTGAGCTACATGAGACCCTGACTCAAAAAATTAATTAATTAATTAATTAATTAAAAAAAGTAAAAAGCCAGACAGTGGTGATGCATGCCTTTAATCCCAGCACTCAGGAGGCAGAGGCAAGTGGATCTCTGTGAATTCGATGTGAGTTCTAGGACAGCCAGGATTACATGGAGAAACTCTGTCTCAGAAATGTCAAAAAATAAATATAAATAAAGAATAAAAGTAAAGCAATATCCCTGTGCCCTATAGAGGGTGACAAAATGTATCTGCTAAAGGGGAGGATGTAAGCATCTGAGAGATGCACTTAACCCCTTCCTTCCTCAGACACAGGGCAGTTATCCCAGGCAGAGAAGTCACATGGAATAGGGGAGTCACAAAGTATCGTTCAGGCTCAGAATGATACATGCCAGGACTGGATGACCACTCTGAACAGAAGGGTGAAACGTACAAGGGGCCCAACTGGACAGGAAGTTATTCTCACCCCAAACTGAGGCCCACAGACTGAGAAGCGAGCCCTTGCTGACCCTGAGCTATCAGTCTTGAGATTAGAGCCCCAGCAGCAGGAGCCAGGCAACTCTATAGCTGGGAGAGAAGCTGTGCCAGAAGCCCCAGTGTGGGGTGACTGCAGGGCTGGAAGCCACCAGTGTCCCCAGCAAAGAAGCAGGGAACTTCTCAGGGATGCTTGGCTACAAATGAGGCTCCTGAGCCTAAACCAGGCTCCACTCAGCTGTGAAATTTGGAGGGGTCCTTTTTTGTCCCTTAAATCCAGGACATCTGCTTGTTGATTTGTTGTAGTATCAGATAGCCTAGTGCTCACTATGTAGACCAGACTGGCCTTGAACTTGTGGCACTTCCCCTGACTGTGTCTTCAGAGTGCTGGGATTATAGGCATGTGCCACCATCCCTGGTTCTAATGGAGCCTTGACCATGAGAAAGTGTGTGGAGGGGGACCAGTGATCAGAATTGTGACTCGCTGGAATAACAGAGCAGGCTGTGAGGGATCAAGGGAGTCTGTGTCCCTCTTCTGTCTGCTGGCATGCTTGGGGCGGCTGGGCTCAGAGAAGGTGAGAACTGAAGTCTGCTTTCCTCTCTCTGAGGAGCTCTGAACACAGCATGAATGCTAGGAAGCCAAAACCACAGTCCCAGCCTTTGCCTTTTCCCCAGAGGCTCAAAGCCAAGGCCAGTGGGTAGCCATCCTAGCCCCCCTGCTTCAGAGCCTCTGCCCCCACACCAGCTGTACCAGCCCACCATCCTCCCATCACTCATTTAATCCCAGTTTGGGGTTCCATTTCTATCTTCATTCCTGTCCCAGTTCTAAGGCAGTGGCCAGGACACATGCCAGGGCCATCATACCAGGTACAAAAAGGCCTTGAGGTCTTTGCTTTCACTAGGCAGTCAGAGGGGTACCCCACAGACGGGGGTCCCTTATCGTGATCCTCTTTGCCCATGCTTTATCTTCTACATGAACCTCCCCCAGAAAGCCAAGGAGACCTGTGACCCGCGGGCAAGGACCCTGTGTGCTGAGAGACTAACCACAACAAATGGAGGGCAGAAGTGTCAGACTTTGGTCAGCCTGACCCTACCTGTGATCCCAGTTAGCTTCCTGAAAGGGTAGGTGTGAAACTCTTGAGGGCAAAAGGCCCGTGGAAACATTTGAGGTATCTGGGAGATGTGTGTGCTGTCAGCCAAGCGGCGGGGCTGTGGGCAGCGGTAGGAAGTGCTGATTAATACAGAAGGGTTTGGACAAAAGAGGTCTCAGAGGCTTCTGGGCACATGGTCCATGCTGTTCCTCAAGCAGGGTCTTGCTCAGGGCTGCATACCTTTTAATGACTCCCACAAAACCTTGATGACCAGCCATCCTGTGAACTTCCAAGGATCCCTTGCTGTCTGCCCCCCTGCTTCAGGTTGTAAAGATAGAATGCTACTGACTCCCACCAGAGCTCTGGCCTGGGGTGTGCTTCCTCATACCTGAAAGGGTCAAGACAGGACTCATGAGGCAGGCAGGCTCTCCCTGAACTTGAAAACACCCTGGGCTGAGAGGCAGGCAGAGTCCAGGGCACTTGAAATCTGTGTTCAGGGGCTGGGAACTGATATTAATGTCTATCTTCCTGGGTTCGAATCCCACTTCTGCTTGCTATTTGTGCTGCCCAGGCAAGTCACTTTACTATTCCGAGGCTCAATTTACACAAGTATGGAACTTAGCATGAAGCAGGTGGGGAACTCCCTGTGTGTTCAGTGTATGAAAGACTGGGTTTGACCTTCAAAACCAAACAAATATACAAAATAAACAAATAAATGAAAAGTGTATCATACCTGTAACCTTACAATTTGGGAGGCAGAGCTGGGTGTGTGAGTTCAAGCCTAGTCCAGGCTACATACTGAGTTCCCAATCAACCTGGATTACAATATAAAACCCTGTCTCTCAAAAATACATGAAGAAAAATCAATAAATCAATAAGATACCTATTGCTCACATCATGGGATGGCTAAACGGATCGAGTGAGAACACATGAAAAGCACAGAGCCGGGCACAGCTGTGGTTGGTGCTTCCTGAAGCCAGTGAACTTAGAGGGGAGGGAAGGGACCCAGCTGGCCTGTGCTGCTCCTGGACATGTGCTTGTTAGGGACCAGGTGATCCAGGACAACCAAGAGCGCCTGTTGGGGGAATTCCCTGCCCTTCTCAAAGCCTCGCCCCTGTGTGGCCTTTCCAGTCCTCCTGCTACCCCCCCCCCCCCCCGCCTTCTCATTTCTGTGGACATGTTTAATTAAGTCTGCAGGTCACAATGAGGGGCAGAGGCTCAAACCGGGCCCTTCTTTCCTTCATTCTCTCCCTATTCCCTTCTCCCTCCCTCGTCCCCCTCCCCACTTCTGTCCTTTCTTTCTTCTCCCCTCCACACCATAGCCTGGGCCATGTCTCCCTCAGGCAGGTGTATGAAACTTCTGTAGTTTGTCTACAGGACATGTTAGTTGCCCAAGACAGAGAGTCCCTAGAAAAGCCCCAGCCCTTTGCTCACCCAGCATAAGCAGATGTGGTGGGTGTGGCTGTCCAATCACCACTACCCACCCCCACCCCCACCCCCAGAAGTGGTCCCCCAGCCTGTTCCTGGCACCCATTGCTTTAGGGGTCATATTTATAGCCAGTTTGTCTAGTTTGCATCCTGCCTGCGCCCCAACCAGTTTTGTGACCTCAGAAAGTACTGGATACAGCTGTCCGTAGTTTCATCTCTAAAATGGTGCTATTTTGCCCTTCTTGTCTTTTTTTTTTTTTTAAAAAGTTCTTTTTCTCAAATTTTACTTAGTTATTTGGGGGATGGGGCTAGCTTTCAGAGGCTGGCTTCCCTTTCCATTGAGAGTTCCCCGGCATGCTTGGATAGCAAGTACCTTTACCCACCTAGCCTTCTCACCGGCCATTTCATCTTGCTTATTAGGGATGGAGGGAAAAGACCTTGAAAAACAACTAACATGTGAACATGGCAGCATACACCTGTAATCCAAGCCCTCAGCAGGCTGAAGCAAGAGTTCAGGGCTAGCCTTGGCTATATAAAGTTTTAGGTCAACCTGGATTACACGAGACCCTTTCTCAATGACAGAGGGAGGAGAAGGGGAGATGGGAAGACTGACTTACCAGCTTGCTTGTCAGACCTGGTCCTCCCTCTGGACAGCTGCCCCTGGAGAGCCCCTAGGGGTGGGCGAATGCGTGTCTCCCTCTCTCTCACCCACAGGAGAAGGAAATGTAGAGAAAGTCAGTTCACCATCCAGCTAGTTCAATCATTTTCTGTGGGGACCTCCCTATGGGGTAATACTGCTAGCCACCTGCCCTCCTGGCCTCACACATCAACTCAGACCCCAGCTTCTGCAAAGCCTAAAGGGCATCCTGGCTCCTTCCTTTCCCATCATTGTTCTGAGCTCCCCCTGCATCTCTCCCTCCAGCCCCCACCTCTGAGTGGCTCCTCAGTCCCCAGGCCCTTCTGCTTTCCTCACCGCTTGCAGGCAGTATTTGTCCCAGCTCCAAGCTAGAGAGAGGTATAGTCCTGTCAGGACTTGTACACTAGCCACCCCTTGCACCTCACTTTTTTGTCTTATAACCTAAAAAGATAAAAATACAGGAAGGCTGGAGTAATGGCTTAGAGGTTAGGAGAGCATACTGCTGGAGAAGAGGGACCCAAATTCAGTTCCCAGCACCCACATCTAGTGGCTTACAACCACCTGCAACTCCAATTCCAGAGAGAGAGTCAACAGAGCCACCTGTAACTCCATGCACATTCTCACACAACACATACTTAAAAATAGTAGGAGCTGGAGAGATGGCTCGGCTGTTATGAGCACTGACTGCTCTTCCAGAGGACCCTGGTTTAATTCCCAGCACCCACAACCACCACAACTGGCAGCTAACAACTATCTGGACCTCCAGTTCCAGGGGATCTGACACCCTCACACAGACACACAGACAGGCAAAACAACAATGCACATAAAATTTTAAAAAATGATTTCAAAACCTTACTCTCTTAAAAGATAATAGTAATCCCCACACTTGGGAAGCTCAGGCAGAAGGATTGCTGAAAATTCAAGGCCAACCTGGGCTACATATTGATTTCCAGGCAAGCTTAGGCTTCAGTGTTTGATCCTGTCTCCAAAACTCAAAGATAGAAAGTAGAATTTAAAAAATAATAAACCCAATGAACCCAATTGAGAAAGTCAAGTTCTGTGTGGAGAGTGAATGTCTCTGTCCTGCCATGGGTTCATCTCTGCCTCTGAAACCCCACGGATTAAATACATAGGCTGAGACAGGCTGCCCTGAAAGGGTGGGTATGGCTGTCCCTACCAAGGGGAAGAGGCTGAGCTTGAGTCAGGATGAGGCCTTGAGAGTCTGGAATGGGTTTCCCTGATTCCAGGGTGGGTGTCAGGGCTGGCACCACACATTGCATAGGATCCTGGTGGCTTCTGTTTGAGAGTCCAGGGCTTAGCTGTCAGTAGACTCTACCAGGGATCTGTGCCAGCCCACAGAGCTCTTGGCACAGATTCCCACACCAGGTGCCTGGTGTGGGAGCAGAGCCTGCACTGCATTTCGGGGACTAGATGCCACTGTGGCTGGACACACTTGGGCATTGCCCAGACTGTGTCTGGCAGAAGCCCATGTTCTCCCAGTAACTCTGGGGATGGCAGGATCTCAGTTGTTTCTGCAAATAGTGTTCCCACCCAACAACTGCCCTGAGCCCGTGGCCAACAGACCTGCTCCTTCCAGATGGATCTCCCCCTACCTCAGCCCCTGGTCACTGACTAGCATACAAACCTGTGTAGTGCAAAGGTTCTCAGGTAGAGAAGGATGTTCAGCACACACTACCTTCTGCTCTTTCTTTTGGTCATAGTTGAATAAGCCACATCTGTTCTTTTATTTCTTTTTAATTTTTTTTAAATTTTAGGTATTTATTGTATGTGTATGGGTATATTGCCTACATGCATGTGTGTGCACCATATGCATGCCAGATGAGGGCCTGGGACTAGAGTTATAGTCAGTTATGAGCTGCCATGTGGGTGTTGGGAATTGAACCTGGATCCCCTGGAAGCGCAGTCAGTGCTATTAACCGCTGAGCCATCTCTCCAGCCCCAATATGTGCATTTTAAAATATGGAGTCTCACTATATAGACCCAGCTAGTCTGCTTTTGTTTCCCAAGTGTTGAGATTATAAATATATGCCACCACACCTGGAAATATTCTCTCTCTCTCCTCTCTCTCCCTCCCTCCCTCCCTCCCTCCCTCCCTCCCTCTCTCTCTCTCTCTCTCTCTCTCTCTCTCTCTCCAGTCTCATTTATCCTAAACTGGCCTCCAACTTGCTATGTGGCCAAAGATGACCTTGATTTTTATTTTTGCTTTTGTGTGTGCGTTGTGTGTATGTATGTGTATGTGCACATTTTGTATATGTGTGGGTACACATGTATGGAGGTGCTTGTGTATATGAGTAACTTGATACTGGGAGCCAGCCTCAATAGCTCCTCCACCTTATTTACAGCCTCTAAGTCTCTAAATGAAACCCACAGCCTGCTGAATGGCTAGTTTTGCTAGCTAGCTTACTCTGGGGGGTCCCTTTCTCTACTTTCTGAGGCTGGAATTCAGGTGGGCTGCCATGCCTATCTGGCATTTATGTGGGTTTAGGGAGTCAGAACTCTGACAGAAAGCTCTTTAACCATTGAGCTATCTCCCGAACCCAGCATTGAATTTCTGAGCCTCCTGTCTCTACCTTCTGAATCCTTAATGCTGGGATTACAGGCATGTGCCACCTTCTCCTAAGCAAACTCTACCAACTGAGCTTCGTCCTCAGCCGGCATACTCATTTCTTAGGCAGTACTTCCTTGTCTACCCACATAGACCTACAAAGAGCGGCAGAGTAATGTTTATATTTAGGTTTTTTTCTCCTTCCCATGAGGTTTAGTCACTGCTGCACAGGGGCAACTGAAGGGTAGCTATTTGTCTCTGCCATTTTTGTTTTTCTGCTAACACAATATCTAGACTGGATAAATTAGAGAGAGAAGTTTATTTTCACTCATGTTCTAACACAAGAAGGTGATGACCTTCTTGTCCTGAGGCAGCACAGGGCAGAGAGGGAGATCTCAGCAAAATAGCTTTTGCAGACCTTTTTGAGATAATCCATGACCCAGCTATCTAGTAATCACAAGAATGAAACGGTACATTCATGAGGCTCTTAAAGGTCCCACATCTTTTTGCTTTATGATGGGGAGCACATTTCTATGTGAGTTTTGGAGAGATTAATCATATTCAGACTATGGCCCCATCCTGTGTAAAGACCCACCAGCTGTTTCCTGTCCTGCCGCGCCCTACACATGTCACAGCTTGCTGACATCTTCCTGGGTCTCTCTGTCCCTTGACACTTATCTGCTTTCCTCTGTGAAGGGCATGTTCTTTCATTCTCACTCCTGGCAATTCAGCCTACACCCTCCTCCCTCTGCAAGCCCGGTGTGACTCCCTTTCAGCACCCACTTAGGTGGTGTGCTAGATGAAGGATGCCTGTCAATGCCACCTTTTGCTGAGGCCCATTTTTAACTAGCTGTGCCTATGCTCCATGCCTATGACCATCCAGCTAGTTTTGTAGATGCAGAGACACAGCAAACGTTTTTTATTCCCAGGTGGTTGTTTTTTTACTTCCTCCCTCATGAGTTTGATCATTTTTTTTTAACCTCATAATTTTTTACATGTTTAGGTTAATCTCTGACACCTTTTGGATTGTGACACGTGTCCAGGTTTATCATGAGCTGGTTAATAAGGGAACGGTTAAGGGGAATGAAACACACTGATTCCTCCAAGAGCTCAAACACTAATTCCAGATTGCTTGGGTTTCAATACATTTTACCAGTCTAGCTGTGTGATCTTGAGCAAGTTCCACTGGCCTCTCTGTGTTTCAGGTTTTTGTCTTGTTTTGTTTTGATTTTTTCCCTCTGTGAACACCTCAAGGGGTAGTTGTTGACTTAACACATGTGAGCTCCTAGCATAGTGCCTGGTACAAAACAAGCACACTAGTATAGGCTGTTTATTATGAGCAAGTTTATATACGGGAGGAAGAAGGAATGTTAGATAAGGTTGTTTAAATACGCACAGGTCTGGCTAGCTTTACCGGACCGTAAAGCTGTCACATTCTTATCAACTGCATGGGTTAAAACTAGGTCATACCAACCAGGACCATCTCTCTTAAAAGCCAGGTGTGGGCTGTGAATCAGAAATACCAGCCACATAAACTGCTGTCTTAATTATTTTGCTAGAGACTGAGATAGCTTTCTTTCCTAGGCCTCATCCTGCATCTCTGGATGGTTATTAGAATATCTTTTACTCAAGCAGGGCCTGGGAAACATAAGGTGATAGAGAGGATGGAGAACTGGGGAGCCCATCACTGCTTCGACAACCAGCTGGTGCTGCTGGCAGGGTTAGCCCAGGGTTTTGCTGCCACTGAGAGCCAACCAGGAGGAGCTGGGCAGGGAGCCTTAGGACTATGCAGTTGAAAGGTTCGTCTGTAGACATGGCTATGAGGACCAGACAGGTTTTCTGGCCTTTGGCCACACTGGCTTCAGAATCTTTGGCCTACACGGACCTTCTTCCTTCAGCTCCCAGAGCCTTAGCAGACTGACTCCACAGTTCTCTGCCCGGCTTCCGTCCTTACTGTCCTGTGGGGAAAGGAGGCAGGACAGCAGGACAATCTATCCAGTCTGAACAGGTGGCCAAGATGGGCTTAGCAGCAATCTGTGGACTGGCATTGAGCCTCCCCCTCCTTCACCTTCTGCTGCCCAAGCTACTCAGAACAGGACACAGGGCACTCAGTTAGTAGAGACATGCTAATGTTGCTTGGCAAACTCAAGCCCAAAGATTCAAGGTCACTTGACACTTAGCAGTTCTAGCCAATAGAAACATAACGTGAACCCATATGTTATTTGAGGTTTTCTAGCAGACACTAAGAATGTTTAAAAAAAATTTTTTTAAATGAACTTGGTCTGAGTAATATACTTAACCTAATTTACCCAAAAATTATCATTTCAATATTCATCGGAGTATTACTATTTTAATCATACAAAATACCAAAATAATGAAGGACACATTTTACATTATTCTGGCCCATGCTGAATCACAGAGGTAACTCACATAGCAATGTGTAGCAGCTAGTGTAGGAAAGGGAAGTACTCTCTTTCCTCTTCCTATGCACTTTAGGACCTGCAAATTCAGTAGGCAAAGCAGAGTAACAGGAAAATATGCATCATCTCATTCTGTAGCTCAGACTGGCTTCAAACTCATGTCAATTTTCCTGCCTCAGATTCTGAGTGCTAGGATACAGGCATGTGCCACTGTATCTGACTGAAACTAACTTTAATTGGTTAAAGTTAAGGGCTTATTATAATAAGGGATTGTATTCTTAGTAAGTAAAGGGGGGAGGGCAACCAATAGGAAAAACAAATAATCTTCTTTAGGAAAAACAAATGAGAATGTAAGAGCACACGATAAGAAAGTTCATGGGTATCTATTTGTGTAGGTATGTGGTCTTTCCAACCCTTTTTGGAATCAAAACTTCTGACGAGTGGAAATTTATGATATTTGTTTCCCATAAATTGCTTTTATTAAGATAAAGGAAGCATCTAGCATGCCCCCCCCCCATCTATTGAATCTGAAATGTCTTCAGTATAACATCTTTGTATGTTGACTCTAAGGTCCCAAGTGGGTCAGTGCTGGTGGTTACACATGGATAGTAGTGACCACCCCATTGGAAGATGTAGCTGCAGGCCCTGCAAGCTTCCCCTGGGGTAGTGTGTTATGCCTTGCTCAGCAGTCTCCTACTATCCATCACCTCCTCAGCAGCCTGGTCCTGAAGAAGCTGCTGGTGTGGATCTGAAAGCTCCCTCCAAGATGTGCAACTTAATACCTTCCCAACTGTTGGCACAAAACCTCTGTGAGGGTGGCTGGCAGGTTTAGCTAAAGGGTCAACGCCCAGAGCAAGTGAGGACAGGTGGATGCTGAAGTATTACAAGGCTGAGCTTCCTCTGCAGTGGATGAGCTCTACAATCCAAGGAGCTTATGAAGGGACAGAGCAGGTGTGTGTTCTAGGACACGTGGCTTTTGCAAGAACTCCTCTAAACTACTCGGTGGACAAGGCAAATCTGGGTACTGATCGCAGCCCATCTTAGTTCCTCGCCTGGCTGCTTCCTCTATACCTTGGCTGGGAGGCCCAGCATCCTACCACTGCCACCTAGTCTCACACATGGAGAAACTGAGGCATAGTCCCTGCGTGCCCACGGGAGAGCACCGGTACACTCCTCCTGTCTTGGGTTTCAACAGTGCTCTGAAAACCTCAAGAGAAAACTTGCAAGGCTTCGCACCCTGGCACCTTGCCAGCTGCCTACCCCTCGGACATAGACAGGTGCGGGTCACCGGGGACCAGCTGCCAGGGCGGCAGCCCCAGGGAACGGTGATGTAACTCTGTGCTAGGCTTGCAGAAGCCCCCAGGCGCAACAGGCTGCTGTTTACTCCAGGTGCCTGAGTGCTTTGAGTGCGGGTGGGTGGAGTCACCGCCACCGTCCACCCTCTGGGCCCTTACACATCCCAGAGGCCACAGCTGCTGGCTAGGTGATCACAGCTATAAGTCAGCGCTGTTTCAACCTCTGATGACCCCAGCGCAATGACCGTGTCAAAATGGACCCGGCAAAGTCCCTGAGCACCGCCCCCCCCCCGCCCTGTGTTCTCTGTGGGAGCCCCAGAACAGTTCAAAGTAACATTCAAACAGTAAAAATCTGAGGCTTCCATCCCCAGCAGCCAAGACAAAGGCACTCTGTCCAAACCTCACAGTGGGTTACTGCAGCAGTTGCAAGTCCCCCATGGACCCCACGTCATGCTAGGTCTGCTTACTTGTGTGTGTAAGGAGCGATGTTTCTGCACAGCAGATCACTGAGACAGTCACAGATTCTAGGCATGGTAGGGAACACTTCTTTGGGTGCCCAGAAATTTCCCTTGGATGGGTAGTTGGGAGTGGGGGACTAGCATTTCCTAGGGACCCTTTGATTTTGCAGTTATGGAGTTTACTGTAGGTGGGGAAAAGTTAACCTCCTGCAGGGTTGGAAGGCAGAACTGCCTTGGAGCTAGCTCATTCCAGGTGATCTCCCAATATGTGCCCTACCTTCAGTGCCCAGGCCTGGATAACTGCTGCCAATGTGGGAGAAGAGAGGTGTGTTTGAGCTCACTGCACCCACCGCAGCTGAACACAAGTGTCTACCCAGGGGAGAGCAAGGTGAAGCCAATGTGTGTCTAGATGGCGAGTCTAGACAGATCTCAAGCTTGAACAATGCTGGTGGGCCCTGGCAGCTGTGCTGTGCCGGCTGCCAGGTCTCTCCTATAGAGCTTCAGTTCCCAGCTGAGTGTAGATGAGGCCCAGAGAGAGTAGTGGACTCACAAGTCTGGTGACAGCTGCAATTAGAACTCACAGCCCCCTGCTCCTAGTTCCTCATACATCCTCAGAGGACAAGAGCCTGTGGGTTGGGGGTGGAGAGCTATGCAGGAGAGGCTAGGCCCTAGCAAGCAACGGGATGCTATTTGGAGCTATCAGGGGCAGACGGGCTTCCTGAGGTGGGAGCTGAGAAAGGCTGAGGCTCTTCTTGAAGAATGGCTCTGGGAACTAGAAGAACCAAGCTATGGAAAGACTGGTCACAGCTGGTTTAGGGACAAGGAGCAGCAACCTCTTCCAGGCCAGCCAGCGCTGTAGTTGGCTTTTTCTTTGGCCCACCACCTACTCCCCAAATAAAGATACAGAGACTTATTACTATGAATGCCTGGCCCTAGCTTAGCTTGTTTCTAGCCAGCTTTTCTAACTTAAATTAACCTGTTTTTTTTTTTTTTCATCTACATTTTGCCTTGGGGCTTTTTACCTTTCTTTCCTTCCTTCTCTTAGTTCTTGGATTTTCTTCTAAGCTCTTGGATTTTGAGTGTGTTGTTCCCTCTGTGAGCTTGTTCCCTTTCCCTGTCTGGCCTATGGCAAAGAAGGCACTTTGTGATTTGCTTCCTCCTACTTGAGTCATGGATGCTCATTTATATCCCAGTGTGAGAGAAAGACTTTGGTCAGGGGAAACTCCACAAGGGGGGCTTCTCCCTCCCCTGCATTTCTTGGCCTTGTACACTCATCCCCCTGGTCCTGATAGCATGGCTGAGAAGTCCCTCACCTCAGTAAATATTTGTGCCTCTGATCTACTTGGTGGCTGCTGCAATGTCCTGTCCTACTGTGTGCTCAGCTAGGCTTCTTCATGCTGCAGAGAGTCTTAAAGAAGACCCAGGTACAAGGCTAGGATTGTGGGTCCTCCCTAGCTTCCCTTCCCTCCTTATGCGCCTGGAAGTTCAGGGCCCTCTGCTGGGTTTTAAGCAAGGAACAAGGGATGTGCAGCTCTAAAGAACCCCTCCTCTTGACAGAGAGCCGGGACTCTGAAGTCCAAATGTCAACTCAGTGGGCGTGGGCGTGTGGTCTTGGGTGAGCCTCATTGCCTCTCAGCTTGCTTGCTCACCCCTGCGATGATGAAATGGTTGGATGCACGCCTGTGCTTAGGAAACTGTTTTCTTCCTTGGTTTTCCTTTTACTTCTCTTCCACTGCCCAATTTAACCAATGAAACATCAAAGGGAGTCAGGTGCCATGGTGCCTACCCATCATCTCAGCACTTGAGAGGCTGAGGCCAGAGCATGGCATGGTGTTGAAGACCAGCCTGGGCTATCAAGAGACTGTTGCAAAAACAAAGCAAACAAACCCAGAAAACTGGACAACAACAAAGGTAAAGTTTCCAATACTCTGTGCACCGGTGGGCTGGTAAATGTTTAACAGCCAGCTCTAAAAAGGAATTTACAGCGTTTGCCCTGTATCTGTGTTGTTAATACGATCAGCATGGCCATTTCAAGCTATTAACATGACATCACTGAATGTGGACTTGGGAGCCACTGAGAGCTGGCTGACCCCAGCACAGCTCTGTGTGTGGGATTGGCTGTATAATTTACAAAGCTCTGCACAAAATGAAATAACAGGACCCTTTGTTTAAGTGGACTCTTCCTTTATTCCATGACATCTCTCATGGTGTGATGTATTGCTTTATTTTTTTAAATAATTTATTTAACTTTATTTTATGTGTGTTGGTGTGAAGGTATCAGATCCCCTGGAGCTGGAATTACAGTGTGAGCTGCCATGTGGGTGCTGGAAATTGAACCCAGATCCTCTGGAAGAACAGTCAGTGCTCTTAACTGCTGAGCCATCTCTCCAGCCCCAGTGTTTTGCTTAATGATAGCATTTATCTCTTAGTCCAGACTGTCCTGGAACTCCCTGTGCAGCCCAGGCTGGCATCAAACTCTCGGCAATTCTTTTGCCTCAGCTTCCCAGATGCTGGAATTACAGGCCTTGGGGCAGTGGGGGTGGGGAGTGGAGTGGTGGCTGGTGTTGTTTTACTTTTTAAACTTCTACTTAATGTCTTACCGTCCCTAACACAGGAATGTCATGTGGGCTCTCACAGATGGAGAGCACAGATGTGGGGCCCAACCATTATCAGGTTTCTTCCTATTAGCCACATCAGGTAGCTGTCAGAGATGCCCCAGAAAACAGTTGGATATCTTCCCTTCTTAGCAGTTTGCATTCCCAACATTCAAGCCAAATGCATTGGGTACCTGGATGGGCACTGGGGAAAAGTTTGCCCTCCCTAGCTAATCTCACTGAACATCCCATTCTGCTGCCAACCTAAGCAGACCAGGTACCACCTATCTCAATCTGGCACTGTGGGATACAGGCATTCAACCCTGGGAGCCAAGAGCTGCAGGACACTGACAGACTAGGACCCAGAGAACAAAGAAGCAGGCTGCCAAAAACACTCCAGGGAAGTAGATATGTAGAAGAAACAGAATACTTTGCTGTGAGCAGAGGACACACATACACATACACAAACATGCTCCATGACCCCCTTGACACAAAATATAAATCTTTTATATTCAGATATAAAGTTATGGAGAATTCCAAACTGATCATCCATTCCAATCCATTAGATGTGCCGAGGACCCTTCTGAGTGCAGGGCACTGTCTAGGGCTGAATTAGTTACACATCCATGAAAGTGACTCTGCAAGTCATCCCAAGTGAAAAGATGGCATTCAGCATTCCCCTTGAGCAACTTTACTGCCCATAGCAGAGATATCATTGAGTTCTGAGAAGAGTAAAGGCCAAGGGACTCACAAACCACCCTTCTCAGAGAGAAATCACCACTTTGAGGAAGTATTTGCAAGGTATTGTAACTTGACAAAAGCATGGCACGCAAATAAAAACAGCCTTGGACTTGAGATTTAACTAACTGGTAGAGCATTTGCCTAGCAAGCAAGAAACTCTGGGTTGGAGGGTCTAGAGACACACAGCCTTTAAACATATAATCCCATTACTTGGGAAATGGAGGCAGAAGGATCACTGCTGGGCTACATATGAAAACCCTGTTTAGACTTAAAAAACAATTAATGTAGTGCTGAGGCTCAGTTGTAGACTACTTGCCTAGCATGTGTGTGTGTGAGATGCTAGATCTGATCCTCAGCAACACACACACATGCAAACATAAACCCTATCCCAGTAATCCCAGCACTCAGAAGTTGAGGCAAGGTCATCAAAAGTTAAGAGGGCAGTGTAGTCTACATAGAAAGCTCCAGGCCAACTAGGATGATGTAGTGAGGCTTTGTCCCAAAATAAAAAAAAATAAAAAAACTCAACAGGTGAAGAGGCTCTTGGTGCCAAACCTGACAACCTGAGTTTGAACCCTGTGACCCACGTGGTAGGAGAGAATGGACTCCTGCAAGTTTTCCTCTGACCTCCTCACACATTTGTCATGGCACATAACACACACAGGCAAAATTAGTTAATTTTTAAAAACTGAAAACCAAACCAAACCCCAGTTTCATCCACTTTGTAATTCTGGGCATCCACTACTGCCGACCCTTCCGTTTCATATCTGTACGGAACCAATTTCCTCTTGGAAAAAGTTTTTCTCCAAGAGTATCTTGTTTTCAAAGAACAAAAAATAACATTTTCCAACCCCTACCTGGTGGCCAGATGTACATCATATAACTTGTCTCATTTACTTGTCTACAGAGCACACATGCTGCACAAGTTTTCTCCATGTTGACATTTCTCCTGGGCATAGAAGCCAAATATTGATCCACTTTCAGCAAACTCAGAGCAGTGGCCTTTTGACTTCAAAAACATGCCCACTAATCATGTGTAATTGTTGATTCTCTAGAGAATGACCAAGATGCTCCTGACATTAACTTCCTCATAGGAATCTGGAAGGGGCTCTTGTATCAGACTCATCCTAGACCAGACTGATATGGGTTCCATTTCTCTGAGCCAGCTGCAGGCAGAGTAAGCACAAAGAACATGAAGACCTCACAGTCTCTTGATAGAAATCCAGTCCCTACTCCACACTTCTGAGATATGTCTAGTACTGTGATCCCAGCCTCAGTCCATGGTTCAAAGGGACCTTAGCATTCCAGGGAAGCACTCACATGAACACACACACACACACACACACACACACACACACACACATCCAGGAAGGAAGTAACACAAGTATGTGTTGGTGAACTGCACACAGTAGGACAGCAAGCATATAAAGTCCCGCTGATCAAGGAGCAGTGGCCTCCTCTAGCACGTTCTTCAGTAGGGAACCTCATACATATTCAACTCATAGGCAAAATCTAAACCAGACCCTCTTATATTAGGGTTCTCTAGAGTAACAGAACTTACAGAATGAATAGGGATTTATTAGAAAGACTTAGAGACTGTGGTCCAGCTAATCCAACAATGGCTGACTATGAACGGAAAATCCAAGAACCCAGTAGTTAGTTGTTCATCCCACAAAGCTAAATGTCTCAGCTGGTCTTCTATATATGCCGGAATCCCAAAGAAGCAGGCTCTAATGCCAGTGAAGAAACAGATTTGCTAGCAATTTGACACAGGCAAAGAGCAAAAGCTTCCTTCTTCCATAGCCTTATATAGGCTTCCAGAAGAAGATGTGGTTCAGATTAAAGGTATGTCTTTCCACCTCAAAGAGCCAAGATTAGAGTGGAAGGCTGGCTGGGCAGTGGTGACACACTCAGCACTTTGGAGACAGAGGCAGGTGGTTCTCTGTGAGTTCAAGGCCAGCTTGGTCTACAAAAGAATTCCACTACATCCAGGACTGTTACACAGAGAAACCCTGTCTTGGGGGGGAAAAAGATTAGAAGTGGATCTACCCACTTCAGATTAAACAAAATCCATCACAGGTATGCCCTCTATGTTTGTTAACTCCTGACATCGTCCCATTGATAACCAAGAATAGCCACCATACCTTTCTATTCTGATCTTGAGCAAGTACCAGAATACCCTTGACCTCAACTTCTCCATCTATGGAGCAGATTATGTATTTATATGTATATGCATACAAACTAAACACATAGCTGGGTGTGGTGGTACACACCTACAATCCCTACCCTTAGAGGCTCAGGCTGGAGGATCACTGCAAGTTTTAGGCCAGCCAGGGCTACAGAGTGAGAGGAGCTTATCTCAAAAAATAATAAAATGAGATAAATAAAACAACAACAAAAAACTAACTAATGCTCAGTTAAAAACTATGACAGACCTGTGAGATAGCTCAGTGGGTAAAAGAGTGCTTGCCACCAAATCTAATGACCTGAGTTCAATCCCTAGAATTGAAACATTTTAAATAGGGAACTGATTCTTACAAATCCCCTGTGACCTCCACAGATGCACATGCCACATGACATATATATGTATATATGATATGTACGTATGTATATACACAATATACACATATATTAAAGATTTTATGGATTAAGCGTGAGTCTCAGTGACAGAGCTCCAGGTGCAATCACGTTGGAACGAAGGAAGGGAGGAAGGAAGGAAGGCCAGTCATTGTTATGAGTGGTAATCAAATGTGATGTTCCTGTGTGCTCAGGTAATAGAGGGGAATGTAAAGGGAACAGCTGGTGGAGTCTGCTATAGGCAGGAGAAGGCATGTATGTTGCAGGCATGAGACCTGCCCTGAGTCCCTGCTCCTTCCTCTAAGACAGAGTCAGTTTGAAGTTAGGCATAGTGGTTCACACCAATCAGCCCAACAATGGGTAAACTAAGACAGGAGGGTTAACCCAAATTCAAGCCCAGCCTTAACTGTCAGCAGTGATTGACACCCTGCCTCAGAAATAAATGAATGGTATCGTGGTTAAATAAGGATCAGGATAAACAAATAGGCCAAATAGATGTTTATTCAGGGAGAAATAACTTACAACCTAGACAGATGAACACCAGGAAATTTTACCCAATGCTCTCCTGTCTGAATCCCGCCAGCCAGAGAGCTTTTCCCAGCTCTTCCTCAGACCTCCTTCCACAGGTCACTTCTGCCCATGGCTCCACCTCCCAATGGGCATGGTCAGTGCCACAGAATGACTATCTCACTACAATTCCCCTTTTAGTCTAAAGAAAAGATTTTGGCTTAATACTAAACTATATACAAAACAGTGAATAACAAGTATGTTCTAAGAAAAGGAAAATCGAGAACAAAATGACCTACATATCTAGTCCTAGGGGGAAGGCATAAAGGAGTTTACAATAGAGTTGTCCTAAGCTGGAAAACTTAAGTCTAGTACCTAATATATCTAACTAGGAAGAGAGAATAATAGTTGTGATAGTTTAATCTTCAACCTCATCAAGACCTGAGAAGGAAAATAATGATACTAGGGTAGACAGGAAGTGCGGATGGACAACTTCCAAAAGGTGCAGCAAGGACAGAAACAGCAAGCCACCTGGACAGTCACCCTAGTTCTCACAGCAACGTTGGTACACCCAGTTTTGGCTAAGGCCAAGAGAACTTGACAGACCACAACAACAGCAGGGAGGTAGAATGGCTGTCTTACCCTGACTTGGCAAGGTCCAGCAGTTTTCTATATTTGTTTCCTGCAAGCACATAGGACTGCATGTCCAAATCAGTGGTCAAGGTGGGGGCAGTTCTTTGCCCAACTGGCCATTAGCTGAGGCAAGAATGAACTCCAGCAGGAGCAACAACAGTGTCCAACATATTTTCGGGAAAGTGCACGGTGCTGTCAGGAGCAACAGTGTCTCATGTCAACGGAGTACTAATATTAAAATATTTAAATGCCATATTCTGCATGTTTATGAAGTGATTGAAGATTAAGCATCTATATCTGACTAAGCTCATAGGTACAGGAAACATGAGTGAAGATAATCTGTAATACTCAGGAACTTAGCTAAAAAACTGATTAAAACTTCCCTGAGTAAAGCAGGAACAAATACTTAAACAATGTAACTATATACATATACATACATATAAATCCCTAAAATAGAGGTAGAGTAGAAATGTCAAGACAAGAGGTAGAACTATAAAAGGCAGCATGATAAATATCCCAAATTGTATCAATATACAAAATGTCTTGAATACAAGAAAAGTATACATACATAGAATATGGTAAAAAATAATGTGCATAAAACATCATAAGTGGAAAGATTTCACACAATATAACAAAATATAAACTTAGTTTTACATAGCTTACCACATATAAGAATACATAACAATGTAAGCTGTAAAATACTATCTCATTCTTACTCAAATTTACAAGAAAATAGGCTAATCTACCTATATCCCATCTAAACCATACCTTTCCCAACCATTCCCTATTCCTGTCTAAAAGATAAACCCGAGTGTAAGTACCACCTTCCATACCCAACCCTAAATAACTAAAACCAACCCAAAGACGATGACTATTATCCCAAAATTCCAAGGGTAGGGAAAGGGGGCATCGTTATCTTAAGGTTACTTTTTGCTGAAATGGGACGATGATTGCTCCAATGGATTTTGTAGGAAGAAAATTTTTAGTAACTAAATTTCTCAACAGAACTGGCTGTGCCATATGTAGCTAGTCACTGTGTGGCAGAAAATGCTTGACTGTAGTTTTATTTGAAACTCTGGCCAGGGTGTAATAAAAAGGTGCACCATTACAGCTAGCTAGTCATGAGTTGTCTGGAGCAAAGCAGTCTCAAACCGGTTTTAGGGTGATGTTTGTAGTTCAGATGCATCAGGTTGAGTCAAGTGGAAATGATGATGTGGGGCCCCATCTTCTTTCCGGAGAGTTCAAAGACTGCTGTTAGGAATTGTTATTATTCCTTGTGGAAAAGTTACACACCAATATTAAAGTAAAATTTTCAAGTTTTAAGGTATGCATTAGGGAAAGACAACAATGTGCAATAAAACGTATGTGAGAAAATTAGGATTTCAGAGAGAAAATTGTGTAAGAAATGAGTCCCCAGATTTTGTTTTCTTCTGCCTTACACCAATTGGCTTCTTGATTTAAGGCAGAAACCATGAATTTAATCTTAACAACATGCTTGAATTTAGAGAAGGAAAGCCAAGTCCAACTCCAAAGCCAGCATTGGTTTACATGAATTGGGACTTTAAGAATACTAGATAGTAGAGAGAAATAGATTTCTGTATAGAAATAGTTTACTACAATTAAATATTTTTACCATATATCAGATTTTGCTTTATTAAGTGATTGTTTTTGAAGAGTTGTCTTCTCTTCTGTAGGTACCTACATGTTCAGTGTCTTTTGGCTGTTTGATGATAGGTTTTCTCTGTTTTCCTGTAAGAACAAGAACAGAACACTTCCCCTACCTTTGAGAGGCCTCCGCACACCTCATGGGACCTAATTTGTTGGATGACTTGTCATTTCTCTTCATTAAGATGTTTCTCTTGTTTAACTCGGATCTTGATTAACTTAGATGGTATCCATAGTTTTTCTTCTCCTGTAGATACAAATGCAAAACCCCTACCCCAACGTAACACATATCCTGCTTTCCATTCTGAGGTCAATACATCCTTGAAGTACACTGGCTGATTTAGTTCAGAAGTTTTTTCTATTGCCCAGTGTCTTTCTGCAGCTGTTTTTCCTTTTTCATCAGCATTAAGAAAGTTTAATGTTAATAAAGCATTATGTAATCTGTGTTTGGGTGTCTTGGTTCCTCCTGCCTGTTTATGGAGCATTTCTTTTAAAGTACGATTGGGTTTCTCAACCACTGCTTGTCCTGTAAGATTGTGTGGTATACCAGTTATGTGCTTTATGTTATAATACTCAAAAAACTGTTTCAATTTGTTGGAGACATATGCTGGAGCATTGTCAGTTTTTATTTGTGCAGGTATGCCCATAATGGCCATTACCTCTAAAAGGTGCGTTATAACAGAATCAGCCTTTTCAGAGCTCAGAGCAGTAGCCCACTGAAACCCTGAAAATGTATCTATAGTGTGATGTACATATTTTAATTTTCCAAAATCTGTAAAGTGGAACACATCCATTTGCCATATTTCATTCCTATTTATACCTTTAGGGTTACTGCCTGGTGGTAAAGGAGTTTGGTTATAGAATGAGCAAGTAGGACATTTCCTTACTATTTCCTTGGCTTGTTCCCAAGTGATAGAAAAATCCTTTTTTAAACCTTTGCTGTTCACGTGGTGTTTCTTATGAAACTCTGAGGCTTCTAGAATACTTCCTATCAATAAACGATCAATTTTATCATTGCCTTGTGCTAGAGGATCTGGCAGACCCGTATGGGATCTGATGTGTGTTATATATATAGGATGAGTCCTCTTTCTGATAGTATCTTGTAACTGTATAAACAATGAAGTTAATTCTGTATTGTCAGGAATAAATTCTGTAGTCTCAATGTGTAAAACGACTCTCTCTGCGTATTTAGAGTCAGTAACTATATTGAGGGGTTCTGTAAAATCCATAAGTACCATGAGAATGGCATACAATTCAGCAAGATGTCTCAGTGGTAAAAGCTCTTCTACTAAGCCTGAAGACCTGAATTTGATCCTCAGGACCCATGTATATAGTGATAGGAGAGAACTGATTTCCTGAAAGTTGTCCTCTGACCTCAATACATATGATTCTCTCTCTCTCTCTCTCTCTCTCTCTCTCTCTCTCATGTGTCTCTGTGTGTGTGTGCATGCATGAGAGAGAGAGAGAGAGAGAGAGAGAGAGAGAGAGAGAGAGAGAGAGAGAGAAAGAAAAAGCTTAAAATATAATAAATAGACCTGGAGAGAATCAATGTCCCCTGGGCATGATCAAACCAATCAGCATTCCCACATGGATGTATGAACCCTCAGCCTATCAGAAGTGCTGTGCACAGTTGATGGCTGCTAGGGGAGGGAGAATCAGTTTCTTCTTTAGAAATATGGTCATGGGTGGCCCCATACCCATACATATATGAGCTCCACTAATTGGTCTCAGTGGGTTGGTTTTTTGGGTTTTTTGTTTGTTTGTTTGTTTGTTTGTTTTGTTTTTAGGGGGAAAATGGTATTTGTTTTGTTTTGTTTTCCCTAGGGCCTTACTATGTAGCCTTAGTGGCCTGGAACTCATTACATAGACCAGTCAGGAGGCCTCAAACTCAGCCTCCTAGATATTGAGATTAAAAGCACATACCACTACACCCAGCTTATTTATTTTATTTTACTTTACTTTATGTGCATGAGTGTTTCGTCTACATGAATGTAATGTGTGTGCCTATTGCCCATGGAAGTCAGAAGGTGTTAGGTCCCTTGGAGTTGGAGTTACAGAATGTTGTGAGCCATCTGAGTCTCAAACCTGGGTCTTTTGCAAGAGCAACAGATATTCTCAATTCCTGATTCATCTCTCTAGCTTCTGTTATTATTATTAGGGTTTTTGTTTGTTTTGCTTTTTTGCTTTTGAGACAGGGTTTCACTGGCTGTCCTGGAACTCACTCTGTAGACAAGCTGGCTTCAGACTCAGAGATCTTCCCAACTCTCTCTTAAGTGCTAGACTAAAGGCACACAGCACCATCACTGGGCTATTATTGCTAATTTTGCAACAAAGTCCCTTGTAGCCCAGATGGGCCTGGAACTCCATATAGATAAGAATAACCCTGAAGTTCTGATTCTGACACTCCCCCACTACTCCACCTCTTGAGTGCTGAGATAACAGGCCTGTGCACCACCACAGACTGTCTTCTTTCAAGCTAAGCAAGCTACATCCAACTGAGTTACATCCCTAGCACAGATGTACCATTTCCAGTCCCAGAACTAGAACACTGAGGCAGGAGAATTTCAACTTGATTATTCTTGGAAATAACACTAAGAACAAGGCCTGCTTCAGCTATTAGTGAAACCCTATCTCCACATAATAATAATAATAATAATAATAATAATAATAATAATAATAATGGAAGAGAGGAAGAAAGAAAGGAGTGAATAAATGAAGGAATGAAAACTGTCTTGGCCCATAGACATGGCTCGATCCCATACTGACTTAAGGTCAGAGAGTTCAAATCTATCCTTGCCCTTTCAAGGTTAAAGGTCTAAGACATAAAGGTCTAAGGTATGGCTACTGAAGGATGTTTGACCTAAGGTGTGATCACTGGATGTCTTGCATAGATAACAGAATACTTGATCGAAGGTATGGTCACTGGATGCTTTGAGAATTAAGGAAGTAATTACATCTGTTTGTTTCTTTTGTCCTTCCTCCCACTTTGGTTGGGGTATATAAGAACTTTGAGCAATAAATAAACCAGGACAGATCCCAGTATTCACTGGATACCCCCCTGACTCTATCTTCTGTCTTCAGCCTGTTTCTTTCCTCAATCCCATTCTCAGGTACAAGCCAGACTAGTCAGCAGGACTGGACAGAAAACAAACATACAAAATAAGAGGAAGAGCTAGAGATATCTTAGTGGTTAAGAATGCTTGCTGCTGTAGCTGGGCGGTGGATCACTCCTTTAAACCCAGCACTCAGGAGGCTGAGGCAGCCTGGTCTACAGAGTGAGTTCCAGGACAGCCAGGGCTGTTACACAGAGAAACTCTATCTCGGAAAACCAAAAGAAGAAAAAGAACAGACAAGAACGCTTGGTGCTCTTTCAGAGACCCTGAGTTTGATTCCCAGCACCTAGGTAGATAGCTCACCACTGCCTATTAACTCGATCACCAAGGGATCAAGGATACACTCTCTGGACTCCGCCCACATTCACAGATGCAAGTGGTACAGGTAAACTAGTCTCCCCTTAGCCCTAGGAGGTGAAATTGGCCAAAAGGCAGAAAGGGATTAAGTAGGTAAATTCTTAGACTTCAAGAGACAGTTTTTGTTTTTGACTTCTGGACACATGCCTATACAGAGCCACAGGCCATAGAGCCTGCTGTGTCCCCAAGGATTGCTGGGGACTGCAACACATATGGCCACTTGTGTTCCACCTTCCCTGCCTTCCTTCCTCTTTCCCTTACCCTCAGCATGCATATGCTTCACTGCCCAGAAACACTAGCATCTTCATCCTTACACCAAGCTGTTGCCTAGAGGACAGTGACACATCTGACTGACATCATTACTCCTCCCCCACACCACTCACTGTGCCTTTTGCCTCACATCTGAATTGAGACTCTTCCTCACAGCCTCCTCCCAGACACATGTGTCTTATTATTATTTAGGTAGGGGTGTGTGTGTGTGTGTGTGTGTGTGTGTGTGTGTGTGTGTGTGTGTAATAGTCTCAGCCTCACATAGCCCAGGCTGTCCTCAAACTCAGTGTGTAGCTGAGAATGATCTTAAACACTTGATCTTCCCCACCTTCTGGGTGCCAGGATTGCAGGTGTGGGCAGCCACATTGGCTTGAGTCATAATTTATGCCAAGCTTTAGGACTGCTGAGGAACAGCATGTATCCTATGTGGGAGCAAGTGCTGGCCTCCACAGTGGGGACCTGGTGTGGTTTGAATATTGGAGTCTCCCTCAAATTGATACATTGAAACCTAATCCTGGCTGCAACGGCCTGAAGACTTGAAGAGGTAGGGCCTGCAGGAGGTGGTTGATAGAAAATCACTCTTGAGGAGGATTGATACCTGTGCTAGTTAGCTTTTCTGGCTGTGACAAATTCCTTAAATACTTAAAAGGAGGAAAGGAGCTGGGTATGGTAGAACATGCTATAATTTCAGCAGTTGGAAGGTGGACACAGGAGGATTAGGAGTCCAAGGTCAGTCCAGGCTACTTCTTGAGCTCAAGTCCTGGCTTAGGCTATATGAGCTACATGATCTCAGAATATCAAAAGGAAAACAAACAAAATAAAAAAAGCAGGGGGGGCAGATTTATTTACTTGGTTCATATTCTCTTTCTTTTTTTTTTTTTTTTTTTTTTTTTTTTGTTGATGGTGTTTAGTTTTGTTTTTGAGGCAGGGTCTCACTCTGTAGCCCTGACTGGCCTGGAACTCACCCTGCCTCTCAAGTGCTAGGGTTAAAGGCATGCACTACCACGTCTGGCTTCAACTCACATTTTCAAAGGTCTTAGTTCATGGTCATCAGGCTCCATTGTTTGAGGTTCATATGAGGCAGAAGGAGCATCATGGTGAGGACCAAAGTGCAGACAGAAAGAAGCCAGGATAAAATACGCTTTTCAGAGGCACACTCCCAGCCTCCCCTTCCTCCAACCAGGCTCCATCTCCCATGGTCCCGCCCTTTCCCAACAGTGCATTCAAATCTAGAATTCATAGTGTATTAAACCATTCATTTAAGGCAGAGCTCTCAGAATCCAATAGGTACCCAGAGTTCTTTCCTAATCCCCTAGGCATAACAAGCTAATCAAACAGACATCAAGATTAACATGACAGTTTCCTTATCAGCTCTGGGGAGCATGTTTGCTTTTTCAGGTCTGTGAGGACACAGAATGTGCTACCTGTGTTTGTTTTTGAGACAGAGTATCACATAACCCAGGCTTGATGATGACCTTGTCTGTCTGATCTACCTGCCTCCACCTCCCAAATTCTGGGATTAGAGGCACACAGCACTATGCCCAGTTAATGTGGTGCTGGGGACCAAACCTAGGGCTTCCAGGCCCTGCAAGTGCTGTACCACACATCTCTGGGTCTCTGCTGCAGTCTTGACATTACACTTCCTGGACTCCAGAACTGCCAGATATGTTTCTGGTTTTGGCTACCGTTGTTATTTTTGTTTTGCTTTTCTGAGACAAGATCTTATTCTGTAACTGTGGTTGACCTGAAACTCACCTTGGAGGTCGCACAGGCCTTATGTTCTTGACCCTCCTGTCTCTGCCTCCCAAGTCCTGGGGTTACAAGAAAACAATACCTCACCCATCTCTGTTCTTTATAAATACCAGTCTGAGGTACTGTATTATCACAGCCTGACTAGACTAAGGCAGGACCTAACTCTCTTTTTGTTATCAATTCCTATGGTAGGGGTGGTATTTTGTATCAACAGTCAATTCTGATAAGCCGAATGGTATTCAAGAATCCAGTTCAGAAACTGTCTACCTGAAGCTAGAATCGGGTCTCACAGAATTGTCTCACCTAAGATGCTAGCCACAGCCAGGTGTGCTTCCATACTTCAGTGATCTTTGGGAGGTTGTAAATATCTTTTTGGTTTTGTTTCTGTTTTTGTTTTTTCCGAGACATGGTTTCTCTGTGTAGCCCTGGCTGTCCTGTAACTCAACTCTGTAGATCACACTGTCCTCAAACTCAGAGGTCCCCCTGCCTCTACCTCCTAAGTGCTAGGAATAAAGGTGTACACCAGCACACAGCAAGAAGGTTGTAAAATATAAACTTGGCACAGCTGCACATAAAGACCCTGCCTCAATAACACAGATATAAAGGATACCAGCTACAAATTCGATTGGTTACCCATATTTTATTTATTTAGTTTTGGGGGAGTTTATGCAACCTTGGCTATCCTGGAACTTGTTATGTAGACCAGTCTGGCTGTCTCCTGAGTGATGGGATTAGAGTGATGTGCCACCATGTCTGGTTGGTAGAATTATGGGTTTGAGTGTTTTTCTGCATGCATCTAAGTGTAACCCCATGTGAACAGGGCCCTCTGCAGCCAGAAAAGGTCACAGAATTCCTGGAACTCGAGTTATAGATGGTTGTGAGCTACACCTGAATGCTGGGAATTGAACCCAGGTCTTCTAGAAGGTAGTGATTTTAACTGCTGAGCCAGTTCTCCAGTCCTTGGGATACTGTGTTTTGTTTTGTGATAAGGTCTGAATATGTATTCCAGGCTGGCCTTGAACTCATGGGTAATCCTCCTGCCTCAGCATTCTGAATGCTGGGATTACAGGAGTATGCTTGAAGGGACCAGACCCTCATCCAGCGCCCTGCTTTAGCAGCCATGACAGGCTGCAGAAAAGATCCAGCAAGATATAGACCTCTGACTCAGCACGTGTTGCTGAGTTTCCTTGGTCCTGCCCTAGTCACTAGGAGATCAGATACTCCATGTGGCAAGGAACCAATCAGAAGTTAGCTGGCCAGCTCTGGACTTGCTTTATGGTCAAAGTGATGTGCAGAGCATAGCAACTACCCTGGGCGGGTCTATAGGCCATAGCAACCAGTTAACCAATCAACACAGGACAGGTTGCCCAAGCCTGGGACTGTTGTGTACCTCTAGACACTCCCCTTGCTCTACCAGGTAAATACTCTGCCTCGCAGTTTCTCCGGATCCTTCTCACTCACACCTGCCAGGTCAGAGGGATGGAAGACCCGAGTTAACACATTTAACTTGTTAAATAATGGAAGACTCTTTGCTTTTGCATTGGAATGAGTTTATTGGTGGTTTTGGGGTTCAGAATTTGGGCACAACATGCTACTTTTGGGTTACTCATATTTCTGCTAAGCCACCTACACATTGAAGTTTTCCATAATCTTCAGATCCAGCAAATGTACTAGAACAATTCACAGAATTTGTATAAACACTGTTCTGACATTTACCAGTAAATGGATATAAAGAACACACAACTGTGTAGCCAGATGGGAGAGGTGGTTAGAGAGCAGCAGTTGGGGAGAAGGGTGAAGCTTCACTGGGCACACTGCACCACCCAAGTGTTTAGTGACCTAGAAGGCCTGAGAAAGTCATGGTTCAAGAGTTTTATCTAGTGGCTATCATTGTCTAGATGGTCTCTGAGTGCCTGGGATTGTGTGTAAACCACCTTGCTTGGTCAAGTCTGCATTCCTTCCTTCCTTCCTTCCTTCTTTCTTTCCTTCCTTCCTTCCTTCCTTCCTTCCTTCCTTCCTTCCTTCCTTCCTTCCTTCCAAGACAGGGTTTCTCTGTGTGATCGCCCAGGCTGTCCTAGAACTCTGTAGACCAGGCTGGCCTCAAACTCACAGAGATCCACTTGCCTCTGCCTCTGCTGGGATTAAAGGTGTGTGCCACCAACTCCTGGCTGCTTTGTCAAGTTTTTATAACCCAATATCTAGGCTCCTCCTCTTCCCAGCCTTCCTGGTAATCAGCCCTGTCCTGTAGTTATCTATGGGATCCACCCGAACTGCCTTATTAGCATAGACTCAGATATGATGGAAAGGGGATTTTTTAAGTAAAACACATGACTGACCGTGGAAAGTCCAAGATTTTAGGAGCTCTGTGTGTGATATCATATATGTGAAATATATATTTATGCAATATTTTAATTATACCACACTTTTACCATTTTTTTTTCACCATAGTTGCTTATATACAAGTTAGCTAAACTATCGGTAGTGATAGGATTAGAACACATGTTGCTACACAGATCCTCAAATCTGGTTCTAAGTTAGATAAATACAGATTAGGCAACACTCCCCCTGGGAAGCTGATAAGATACTGTTTGTGGTCATCATATCACCAGGACTTCAGACTCACAATTCTGCTGTCACATGTTCATTCATACCTTGCCTCTAAATATCCAGAATAAGGGCCAGGAAGATGACAGAAAAAGGCAAGGAGAGTCAGAAAGGCTAAGCAACTGGCCCAGAGTCACACAGCAACATGGTGTTGGAGGTAGGTGAAATACACAAGACCGCAGTCCAACTTCCCCTGTAGCAAACAGTTTCTTCCTATGGTATATTCTTTCTGTTGGCCATTTACATGATTCTGCTCAAGCTGGTATCCTCCTCCATGGCACCTCAGCCTTGGGAATGAGACCCATGAGAGATCTACTCCACACTGAAGACAGAAACTGGACCAGACCAAGGTTTGCCCCTAGAGACAGAGCTCGAATTAAGACTCCAGAGGTTTCAGCCTACCCCAAACTCATACATTGAGCTCTGGATCAGCTGGGGTCAGCTTGCAGCTCTACTGGTTCCCCATATCTGCTTACTTTACCTCTCCAGGCCTTCCTTCTTGTACTTGCAAAAGCTGGTGTTCACAGATGTGACTAAAAAACAATCATCTTAGTAAAGGCAGAGGGAGCCCTGGGAGACAGATGGGTGATACGATAGCTTTGTCAAGCCCGTTTAGGCAACTGCTTATCTTGGTAGATTATTCCTCTAACAACCTCATGACAAAAGTCGATCTGCCCTGGTTGGGAAACTCCAGTGCCCCCAGGGAGTAGATTCATGGCATCTACATTCTTTTGGGAGGCTCTGCTTTGAGAGGGGTTAGGAGGAAGTTTTTATTTATTGACTTGCAAATGTCCTCAGTTCAAATAATCCTTGTGCCACAGTGGCACATTTTGTACTTTCACGTCTCTGTGGGGAAAGAGTAGGGTAGGAAAGAAGGGATACCTGTCAGTTTCCCAGCCACTGTCCAGAACATGGTACCTGGAAGAAGTCCAGCACTAGGTAGGGCCTCAGCTTCTTATCAGAGTGTGCTGCGGGGCAGAAAACCATTACATCTCCTCCACTCTGAGGCAATGTGGTTGCTTCAGGCTACCACAGAAGCACTCATCATAGGATCTGAGCTGGGCCAGGGAGCATTGCTGGGCTGGGAGGCCCATGATTAAAGATCTAGTCAACCCATTCCTCTGTCACTCTCTGAGTCTTCATGGTAGAGCTAAAGTCAAGCCAGTAGTACACCCAACAAATGTGACTCGCATGAGTCATTATTTAAACATCTCTCCTCTACATGGTTACACAGTAAAGATCATGAAACTAAACACATAGATTTCATAATTGCTGTGGCCTGAATGTGGGCGTGTCCTCACAGATCCATATGTTGAAACCTAATTCCCAAAGTGATAATATTAAGAGATAGTGTGAGAAACTCTTTTTGTCTATCAAAGGTGGGTAACTCACCAACAGCCAATATTCCATAAATCACCTTTTAAATTTTCCATGCAATTTTTCTAAGACAGGGTTTCTCTGTAGCTGCCTGTCATGGAACTTGCTCTGTAGACCAGGCTGGCCTCAAACTCACAAAGATCCTCCTGTCTCTGCTTCAATTAAAGTCATGACCCTTCACTGCCAGGCTTCATGAAATATTTTAATCTCCCCACTAAGACTTTTATTTACTCAAAGGCCCTATTGCATTTCAGGAACTTGATGAACCAGATCAGCCAACCCCCTCATTCTTCCTTTCATTTCCTCCCTCCAATTTCCAAATAGCTAATCAGTACACCATGAAAGTTGAACTTTATTCATTCAATGACAAACAGCTCCTCTTGTATTAGAGGTAAAAGATAAAGGCCATTGTGGTCATGCATGCTGCTTGCCAGCACAGTTTGGGCTGTGGTGCACCCTTTTTGCAAAAAGAAATTGCCTTTGCCAGGTTACATTTGTTCTGTTTGGGTGCATTTTGTGCAACAGCAAGAATATTCTTTCCCAATAACAGGCATTGGAGAGGTGATTAAGCCAGGACAGCTCTGCTTAACTCTTTGTTAAGTCTCAAAGAAACCTGGGACAAGACTCACTCAGTACCTGTGGCTCCTTCCAGCATTCCCCCCACCCTTCCCCGTCCCCTAAACCTCTCCTTCCCAGAGGCTGAGCTTCCCTTCCCTTCTTCCTTTCACAAAGCCTGATCCCTAGATAACTCAGCCATTTTGGCTCCACTGGTCTCTTGGCCCTTGGCGGCCCCTCTCTTGTTCTCTCTCACCCTCTCTCTTGCCAGGTCCAGTTTAATCTGGCAGCCATGTTCAGCCTGAACTCTCCACTTTGCCTGACTTCTCCCTTATAGCTACAATAAAAATCTTGTCCATACTTTGGGAGAAGTCATATCTGCCTCCCTCCCTCCCTTTCTTTCTTCCTTCCTTTCTTTCTTTTTAACTCATCTGGTGCAGAAATCTGGGATAGGCATGTATGAGTTTCTTTCCAACAGGCTCAGCCTCTCTGAACCAAGCTGAGGTGTACACTAAAGTTTCTGTTCTGCCTGGCCTCTTAGTCCCAAATAAATACACAGAGGCTTCTATTATTTATAAAACTGTTGGCCGAGGCTAGGACTATCAGCAATCAGTGTTTTATTCACTAACTAATAACAGAGACACATATGCAGAAGGACATCCCCCACATCTGATTCCAGATTCTAGAGTCCGCCTCTTCAGCTGCCTCTTTCTTCCACCTGCTCTAGGCATCCATCTCTCCTCACTTACACCGTAAGTGTCCTCTCTCTGGTTCCTAGAACCCGCTATGCCCTTTGGGGTGCCCAATGCATGCATGGTCATCACCCTACTACCGTATCCAGAGTACCCACCATGTCTCACTATCATGCCCTCTGGAGTTCCCACCACGTGTGCCCCACACATGGGCAACTCTGTTTACATTCCTACTCACTCTCTTCCCTCCCTTTCCCAAAAGCCTCTCCCAGTCCACCTCTTCAGCTGTTTTCTCCCCTCATGCTTGGACCACTCATCTCTCCTAGATTAGGTTAAGTGTCACCATGGAGCTAACTGCTTTGAATGCTTTTACTACAAAGCCACACTGGTGTGCCCGGATGCTCTTCTCATCCTACTGGGCCCACATCATGTAGAAAGGGACGTCTCCCCTCTGCGATTTGGAACATTTCCCTCTGGCAAATCTCTCAGTCTGTTTGGGAATACCCACGATTAAAATTCTTGCACCAGCTGGGTGGTGGTGGTGCATGCCTTTAATCCCAGCACTTGGAAGGCAAGGCAGGTGGATCTCTGTGAGTTCGAGGCCAGCCCAGTCCACAAATCAAGTTCTAGGACAGCTAGGACTGCTATAAGGAGAAACATTCTTGTCACCACAGAATTTATCCTCTCTTCTCCCTTGTGGCTCTCTCTCAGCATCTTCCTGGAATTTCCTCACCCCCTAGGGGGTTTCCTGCTGAGTTCGGAGGTTTCTCTATACTCCTGGGCCTATACTGCAACTCTTTCTCTGCTTCTTCTTCAGAAAGAATGCATGTACTTTTCTTTCTCCTTTTCTCTCTTGCTCCTACCAGCCCTCCCCCAGTGGGGTCCCCCTGACTTAATCATGACTGGAGAACCTATCACTGACATGTCCCGAGGTGTGGCCCTAACATCTGGGCTGTGGCTCGATCCAATCAAGTTGATGATCAAGATGAACCATGACACATGGTAGTTTGTGCTCTTCCACTCAGCTATGCCCTCAACCACCGTTAAACGCACGCGCGCATGCACACACACACACACACACACACACACACACACACAAATAAAACCCTGTTAACACAGAAAGTAATAGACTGAAGCAGTTCAAAATTATATTTCTTTTTTTTCTTTGTTGCTCTCTGTGTGTCTTATTGCATTTTCTGGTTTATTTTTTCTTTTGTTTGTTTGTTTTTTTGTTTGTTTTTGTGTTTTTTCCAAGTTACATTCCTTTGCATCTGCACTCACTGTGCTGTAGTCCATAATTTAGAACTCATGGTGGTTTGTGCACATGGTCTTGACAGCATCTAGGAGGTAGAGGCAGAATGAAAATCACAAGATCATCTACATATACATGTAATTCCTGGGCTACAATAGGGCTTATATAAAAAAGAGGGGGTGGATAGCAGCTAACATGATGGAGAGACCATTAGGAATTACAAATTACAATTATGTGCTTGCAGCTCAAGCTGCAGGTGGACAGCAGGAAATTACTTTCTTTCATATAAAGAAAAAAAGAACTTAAATTACTTTCATGCAAAATGCTATATCGTTCAACAATAAGCACTAAAGATGCCAGTCTGAAGCTCGTTTATTATTAGTATTAAGCAGCACATATAGCAGTTGTTTCCAATTTCAGCCAAGACAGACTTTTTCAGAGAGGAGCATTTTAGCACTATCATTGTTCAGAATTGCTGGTAGATGGTAAGAATAAAAGGCAGAAAGGCACTGCTGTACTTCATTAGAATAAAATCTGTCACCCTTGGGCCTGAGGCTGAGTAACACATAGCTGAAGATTGCTTCCTCCTTTCTCTGGTCTCCTAGACCTCAGTCCACATGAGAAGTCTAGTCTATAAAGAGGATTTGAATGGGAAAACCCAAGGTGTGAAAGGGAAGGACAGCCACTTGAGGATGACTGTTCACAACAGCTTCCTCAGGGCCCACTGGACAGACAGAGTACGGGGAGGCAGGGGCAGGCTGAGCCTGGGAAGGGTTTATTTGCAGCTCATTTGACTAGGCCTCTGATGCCTCATACTAAGTAAGGGTAGACAGACCTATAGGATCCCAGAACTCAGGAAGATTCCTTCTGGTCCTCACGCACCCCCTACCCTCACCCCATGCAGTGTCACAAACTCCAAAGGGCTCTCAGTGTTTCATCTGTGCAACAGCCTGGCCTTCTTTAGCCCTGCTGAGAAGCAGATACCCCTGAGAGGGGAAGTTCTCGGTTTTAAACTCTTATCTTTACCAGACACAAGTGTGGACTCCGGGAAGGGCCAGTCTTCACTCACCTGGGTCCAAGAGGCCGAAGACAGATGCAGTTCCACCCTGAAGAACCTGGGGGAAAGGCAGGGTGCTCACACAGATGGTGTGTGCTACAGACCTCCTTCCTGCCTTCACCTGAATGGGAAGACAAGCCAAGTGATGTAGACAGATGCAGGGCTGACTTCCCAGCTACCCTCCTGAGCATACATCTAAGGTTTTCTGGAAGCACTCATATCCCTGGCAGACAACTCTCTACTTGTACTCCTCCATGCCCCACAAAGCTTGTTCTAGGGGGAAATCCTTGAGCAGGAATCTACCTCCCTGGAATACAACTTGTTAGCTGGCAGAACCCTAAAAAACTGTCACGGCTGTGGGATTAATGGCATGATGTCTGCCCGACCAGTTCCAGATTACTATCAAATCCCTCCATCCTCCCTTGGGCACTACCTCTTGGACCTGTATCCAAAGTCTGCTGTTTATTAATCATTTCATAGTCTCTAAGGAACAGTGCCATGGGAGGGGTATAAGCTAAGGCTAGAAGGCCTGCCTGTCAGAGTTCTACAAGTTCGGGTGGAAACCACCCTTGCTCCTCAGAGGCAGATGGGAGTGGGACAAGGAAATCCCCCAGCCCCGGGGGGGGGGGGGGATGAGGGGCAGGGATAGAAGAGACAAGGAGGCAGGGAAAGTGGGCCCTCTTCTCACCCTGGGTGGTGAGATAACGTCAACTAAGCTATGTTGTCTTTTTGTTTGCTTTTGCTTTCCCAAAGAGAAATGAAGAAAGTAAGAGTTCCCAAACAGCCCTCTTGTCAGATAGCCGCCTGCCAGCTGCCCCAGAGGGGTCTATTGTAGTGAAGCAGGCCCAGTCTGGAGGGTTCAGGAGCCTCCTGCAACCACTCCAACCAGCACACACAGGCTGTCATGCAAGGGGGAAGAACTGGCCTGCCAGCGCTGGGCTTACTCCAGTCCCCTCCACGTGTACCTGGGGACTGCCTCAGCCTCCTGAGCGACTAAAACTGGACAGAGCAGGGCCTTAAGGTGTCCATCTCTGCAACAATATACCCTGAGGTAGTAAATCTCCCGGCACTTCTCCCAGCCTGAGCCTGGCCATTTGGGGTGAGGCGCCAGGGCCATTAGGCGTTAGGCATCATAAATCACTGGGTCAGGCGCGACTTCATTAGGGTCTGTCTGCCAGAGAGTGGGGGATTTTTTTCTTTTCTTTCTTTGCTTCTTCCTCTCCCTCCCCTTCCTCTTCCTCCTCCTCTTCCTTGTCTTCTTCGCCTGTCTGTGTAGATAACACTTGCTTGAGGAGCACAGCCACCCAGGAGCAGGTAGAAGGGGGTGATCCTGTCCCGTTGCCCATTTGAATAGCATTTGGACTTGCTCAACTGCAATACAGTTTCTGTTCCTCTGTCTCCTCCCAACTACATCCTCAGAGTGGCCCATTCAGCTATCTCCCTTATATAACTTCTTCCCACCAGGCACTTCCCTGAGAGGCAAACAGATGCAAGTCAACGGACCGCCCCGCTGACCTCACACCCTGAATGGACTGCACAGATAAGCTGGTGACTCCTTTCGGTGACACCGTGACCCCACATGATTCAGCTGCTTGCTGTAAACTCACCAATTAGAGCTCAGGAAAACCGTTTGGGTTCTACCCTGGGCCCCCAAAGGCTTTGCTTGCTGGCACTGTCTCCTCACTGGCTCTTCAGCACCGGTGCTATCTTTGAATGCACTGTTTAATGTTTTGTCAACTTGGCTGAGCTACAGTCCTCTGGGCAGAGGAAACCTCCACTGAGAAAATGCCTCCACCAGACTGGCAATTCGTGGAGGCGTTTCCTTGATTAATGATTGATGTGGAAGGACCCAGTCCACTGTGGGCGGTACCAGCCCTGGATATGTGGTCTTGGGTTGTATAAAAACGAGTAAGCTGAGAGGCAGGAGAAATGGCTCAGTGACTAAGAGGAGTGGCCACTCTTCCAGAGGCCCACGTTCCTAGTACCCACACTGTGGCTGATCATTGTTTGTGAACCCCGATTTCAGGAGATTCAGTGTAGTACACCCCCATATATATATGTAATAATAGACAATAAATCAAGCAAACCAGTAAGCAGTGTTCCCCCTTGGTCTCTGCTTCACTTCTCAATTCCAGGTTCCTGTCTTGCTTGAGTTCCTCCCTTGGCTTCTCTTAATGATAGGCTGTGATGGGGATGTGTAAACCAAAGTATCCCTGTTCTTTGAAAGTCTTTATCGTAGCAATACGAAGCCAACTTCTGCACCCTTAAGGCACCCCTCTTTCTTCCTGGAGCTGGAAGAATAAACAGTCTGTCCAGCAGTCTCCTCCATGTCATACCTGATCCACCACCAGGAACCGAGCACTCGTGTGTTGGAAACTCTTCCTTCTTACTTACTACACTCCAGACTCCAAGACCGAATTAGAAAAATAAATACATTGTAAGGAGTCTCAGTATTAATCTTGAGAGCAAGGAGTCAAGGGGCTCTAACAGGCCCGAGCATGGCACACATGGCTCTGGCAGGCTTTGCCCTCCCCCCCATCCCCTTGCCTTGTTAAAAACCCATTAGATTTCATGCCTACAGCTAGCCACCAAGGCCTACTCCCTTATTTGGCAACTCCCTCCTTTTGAGGCTGACCACCAAGGTCCAGCTATCAAAGTATTGAAATCCAGCGATCAAAAGCCCCCTTTGGCTCACCTAATTAACATGCCCAATTAAATTAAATGCCTTGCCCTAACACAGGGTTTCCCCCTTTACCTTTATAAACCATTTGCCTATGGGCTACGTCTGTCTCTTCTCTATCCAGAAGCAATCCTTTGTCCCTCTGGGGCAAATATCCCTTCCCTTTATCCCTTGTTCTTTTCCCCTTCTCCCTCATCCTCTATCTCCTGTGTTTCTCTTATTCCCTACTCTCTGTTTCTATGGGATAAATAAATCTTCGTTGTGCTGAGAACTTGGTCTTGGGGGTCCTGTGCCAATACCTATCTTTTCAGGAAGGATGTTCAAGGAGTTAGGCATAGTAAAGCCACTTCTCTGTAAAGAGGGACAAGAAAGATGACCCAGGGCCCAGGAAGGATGGCAGGATAGGGACAAGATAGCCCATGTCACCAAGAACACTGAGGCTTGAGCAAAGAGCTGTGGGAGATACTATTATGGGATATTTGATTGCACTGTGAACTCTGAGACTGTGTTAATAAAATTAACCTTGAGTCAGGGGTTGACAGAAATTAGCCATACAGAATACAGAGGAACCAGGGATATGGATAAAGACACAGAGGAAGGAGTATGGAGGGACTTAAAGATTCATGGCCCAGTTTGGCTTGAGATGGAAGGAAGGAGAGATGATCTCCTGCTGGGTCTCCAGACAAAAAGGAAGGTCACCTGGTTGCCTCTGGGCTTCTTTGATCTAGCAGGGTTTCACCCCTTATTTGATTCCTGGGTCTTTATTGGTAAACAGAACAACTTAGACCAAAACAACATACTGTAGGGTAAAAGGCCAGAACTCACTTCTGTGTTAAAAACCCACTAAACCCTGAGCCTGAAATCCCACCAATCCTTGGGCTTGCTGTAATCTCAACACTTGAAATCCTACCACTCCCCACCCTGGAAAACTCTACCCCTAAAAAACCCTACACAAACCCATCTCCTCCAAGCAGAGGCAGCCATCCTCTTGTGTCTTTCCTAATAAATCTCTGGTGTGAGGTTTGTTGTGTGGTGTGACTTTGTGGTATTCCTTAGCTGCCAGGATACCTTCTCCTTTAGAGCTTCAAGACCTGCACTGGGGAACCCTTTCCCTTCAGAGCTGTAACACTTACAGACACCACACCACACCACACCACACCACACCACACCACACCACACCACACCACACCGCTCTCTGTCCCTTTGTCTGTCTTGAACCTGGTACTATGGAAAACACTGGCTCCTTTCACCACCGAGTCCTGTCAGATACCTGAATTTAAACCCCTACTCAGGCCTGGCATTTCCCAGAGCCACTCAGACCTTATTTGTTTTCTGTTTTTCTCAAGCTCACAGAAATCTACCCTGTCTGCCTCCCTAAGATAAAAGGTGTGCAGCACCATGCCTGGCTTTTGTTTTTCTTTCTTTGGCTTGGTTTGGAAGTGTCTTGTCTTGTTTTGGTGTGTGTGTGGAGGGGGAGTGTTATTTGGCATTCAGACCTCTCTTAGAGCAGTCTCCAAATGAAGCTCGGTCACTTTCAGTTCAGGATTCTGAGGGCCACAGCAGCCTCTGTGCTGCCTGGATGCAAGCTGAAAGGGATTCCTGCAACACAAGGTTCAGGAAGGGAAAGAAATTTAAAAGTTGCAGGAAGCTCCTGAACCGAGGCTCACAAGGCCTTTCCCTAAACTTATATAAACAATAGCTGAAGAACGAAGCTAGCCCCCGGGATGTCACCTGTGAGTCACCCATGCTGGGGTGGACTTTTTGGCACTGTAATTGCCTTTGAGTCATCAGTGTTCCTTTAGGTAACCCCTCACTCATACTCCCATAAGAAAGCCCAGAAAACTAAACTTCATACCAACATGTTTTTTTAGCCCACACCAACAATGGGTTTCAGGTTCTGGGATGAGACAAGGACAACCCCTCTGGTGTTCCTACTGTTCTCATCCACCCAGACCTGATAGAAAGGAATGGTATTGGCTCAGGACCAATGGTATTGGCTCAGCACAAAGGAGATTTATTTATCCCAGAGGGACAGAGGGCAGAGATGAGAGACGAAGACAGGATACAGAGGATGAGGGAGAAGAGAAAGGGAATAAGAGAGTGAGAAGAGGGGTATTTGTCCCAGAGTGACAAAGGCCTGCCTCTGCATAGAGAGACAGACATGGCCCATAGGCAAATGGTGTTTACAAAGGTAAAAGGGAAACCCCGAGTTACGATGAGGTGTGTAATATAAAATCGGGCGTGTTAATCAGTTGAGTCAAAGGGGGCTTTTGGTTGCTGGACTTCAATACTTTGATAGCTGGACCTTAGTAGTCAGCTTTAAGAGGAGGAAGTGGCCAAATAAGAGAATAGACCTTGGTGGCTAGCATTAGGAATGTCATCTAATGTTTTCTTTTTGTTGTTGTTTTGTTTGTTTTTGCAAGGCAGAATGGGGAGAAGGGCAAGGCCTGCCAGAGCCATGTTTGCCAAGCTCTCGCTGGCCAGAGTCCCTTCACAGACACTCTGCCTCACACTGACACCCTGATCTTAAGGGGCTCTCAAGGGAAGCCATTGCTTCCCAAACTTGTCCTTCTGCCTTCAAGGTGGTGCCAAGCTCCTTGGAACCAGAATCCAAGCAGTGGGCCCCCAACCAGCTCAAAGGGGGTGAGGAGACATCAGGCAAAGATAGGCAAAATGCTATGCAAATTGTCGTCTTTGGGGTTTGCATGGGGTGGGGGAGGGGAGGCAGGCATAGGATGAAGCTACAGGCATGAGGAGGGAAGACTGATGGGAGGGAGACAGGTGTTTAAGGGAAAGAGAGGGGCAGCACAAAGCAGGCAGAGCAGGGGAATTCTGCCTAGTGCTCCAACCAAAGTGGCCCTCCCTGCCTCCTGCTAAGCCATGCTGCCCTGTCTCCAAAGAAGTTCGTAGCACCCTGAGAAGATGCATCAGCTGCTCAGAAACTCAGCTATTAAGTACATAAAGCAAACTGTGGGGGTGTCTGCAGGGGAGCAGTTCCAGGCTGTAGTCACCAGAGGATGTTGCCACTTTCTGTACAGTCAGCCTCCATGTTCATCGGGGGAAGATGCCGTCATTCCCGTGGTTCTAAGACATTGGGGGGAGGGGTCCTTCACAGGCCAGGCTTTCAGAAGTTGGTATACTCACCCACACATACTGGTTTTGTTTGTCTGTCTGATTTTGAGACAAGCTCTTGCTTTGAAGCCTAGGCTAGCCTCAGGCTCATGGCATTCCATCTACCTCTGCTTTTCCAGTTCTGGAATTAAAGGTGTGTGTTACTTTGACCAACCAGTGTCTCTAATTTAAAAGAGTGGGTATACACCCCAGATTAGGTTCTGTCGTCATCGGAGATTTTAGGGTCAGAGCCTGGACCCTAAACGGTATAATAAAGTAGGCTCAGCCATCCATCCTCAATAGCCCATGTGAAAAATCATGGTGAAAAAACTGAGAAAGGGGACTTATTCAACGTGACCATATTTCGAAGAGGAACAAAGTAGTCCAGCGGCATATGCCCTCCCCAGCCCAGCCTGCAGTTCATCTTCAGGGTCCTGACAAGAAGTTGAGGAGTAGAGGGCAAGAGGAATGTATATCTGGTCTAGGAACGATCCTGACCATTTCTGACCCATCACTGTCTTAGCACCAGTCTCTAGTGCAAGGTGACCTGACAATGTTGCAACTGTGTAGAATTTCTGAAGGGATACAAGTTCCCTCTCTCCCTGGTTCCAGGGCTGCCAGCCTTTTGCCTCTCATATAAAAGACTTCTGGGTAAAAGTCCAATTTGGAGGTCCATTGTACAATACTCTGATAGGAGAAAAGAGAGCGGGAATCCTTTTAGAATGTTGTCTTGTCGGTCAGGCAGGAGGGGGTCCGGCAAGTTCTAGGAGTTGGGAAACAGCTACTCATCTGTTTCCCTTGAATTGAAACACTCCCTTCTGAGTCTCTTGAAACTCACAAGCTACTTGGAGGATGGAGGAGACCTACTAGCAAGGCCCTTCCTTGAGGTTACCTAAGAGGCAAACAAATGTTGGCAGGAGAGTCTTCCATTGGTTTAGCTGCCTGTGAGATGCACAGGGGAATTTTTCTGACTTGTTCTGGAGTGGGACTCTTGAGGATCAGCTGCCTAAATCACTCTCCTGTAAAACAAACAAACAAAAATAACAAGTTCATTGGTTCAGACTTGGGTGAAATCCTTCCTTTCTCTAGCTGAGGTGAATAGAAATGGTCTCCCAGGGCAAAGGAGCAGCAGCAGTGGGCACTCAGGAGCAGCTGGCCGGAAGGGAAGACTGGGTGGCCTGACCTGTTCCAAATCTGTGCCTGCAGGGTAAGACTCAGCCAGGCTAAGAGGCGCTGAGAGGGCCAGCCTTTTGAAACCCACTGAGGAGATAACAGGAGACAGAGAAACCAAAGGCTCCTTTGATAACCCTGCAGGAAGTCAACACAGAACAAAACGGGGGATAAGGGGCTAGTGGCCACTCTCAAGGCCAAGAGATCTGAAGAGAGACTCTGCTGTGGACGTAGATTACAGACTGGGAACCCGATAAAGAGCTCCCTTGGTGGGGAGCTGGAGAGATAAGTGAGGCTCCAGTTTGGTTTGGTGACCTCTGATGGGCTCCTGCCTAGAAAGACATGAAATTCTCTCATCCTGCAATGACACAGCCAGGCCTGTCATGCTCATGGATTTGATCTTTACTTTTGGTTAGGCATTTGTTTTGTTGAAAGAGCATCCTGCTCTATAGGCTGGCCTCAAATTTGTGATCTGTAGCTCACAGGGTAAAGGTACTTGCCAGGCAACTTAAGTTCAATCCCCAGAACCCCCATGATAAGAAGAGAGAAGACTCTTTTTGTTCTTGTTGTTTGTGTTTTACTTTTGTTTATTTTATTTTATTTTATTTTTGAGACAGGGTTTCTCTGTGTAGCCTTGGCTGCCCTGAAAGTAGCTCTGTAGACCAGGCTGACCTCAAACTCACAGAGATCTGCCCGCCTCTGCCTCCCGAGAGCTGGGATTAAAGACATGCGCCACCAACACCTGGTGAAAAGCAACCCTTGAAAATCGTTCTCTGATCTCCAGATGAATGCTATGGCATGTGCCTGCCTGGATGCACACACAGAGCATGTGCACACAGGAGGACTAGCTCTTTTGAGAATCTATGACCTTCCTGCCTCAGTCTCCCAAATGTGTCATCAAGTCTAGCAGCTTTGATACTTACTATTTTCTATGTATTTTGAGAAAGGGTCTTCCGTGGCCCAGGCTAGTCTTGAACTCATGGATAGCCAAAATTAACCTTGAACTTCTATTCCTTCTAAGAACTAAGATTACAAGTGTATCAAACCCAGGGTTTCCTGAATGCTAAGTAAATATCCTACTAACCAAACTCTTGGCCAATGATGGTGCTTTGTGCAAAAGAACCTCAGAAAATACAGGAAATTCATGTAGATGCTCTAGGGTGACTACACAGGAGGACCTTTCAAGGCAAGGGTGTAGCTTGTAGATGTTTCAGTTACTATGTAACAAAACACTCCCAAATTTAATGCTGTAAAGTGACATTTCTTATCTCATGGTTCTGAGGTTTTGGGTAGGCTCAGGTCGTGATTCTCATGTAGTCTTGCCTGTGGATGGGTTCAGCATGTTTTTCTTCCCATCCATCCATCCATCCATCCATCTATCCATCCATCCACACTTTCTTCCAAACATATATTTTAGACAAGATTTTATACTGCAGCCCAGGCTATCTAGAATTCACTATATTGCCTAGACTGGGCACAACTTATAGTAATTCTCCTGCTTCCTCCTTTCAAGATTTGGGTTTACAGGCATGAGTCACCATGCCTGCCTGTGTGCTCTCCTTATGTGCCACAACACTGGGCAGAATTTTCTCTTCGTGAAGTTTTGCCCAGCATAATGTAATGAAAGAGCGATGGAAAGTTTAAAGGTCTATGGATTTAATTTTTACTTTTGGTTAGGCATTTGTTTTGTTAAAAAAGCATCCTACTCTATAGGCTGGCCTCAAATTTGTGATCTGTGGCTATTGAAAGAGCTCACAGGGTAAAAGTACTTGCCAGGCAACTTAAGTTCAATCCCCAGAACCCATGATAAGAAGAGAGAAGTGAGAACACATGTTTTGCTAGAATAGTCCTTATCTTTCATTCATTCCTCCCATATTTTTCCTTCAAATTTCCTTAGAATTCATTACCCTTGAAGCCTAAACTCTCTTTCCTTTGCTAAATACTATATGCATCCCTTAGTCCAATCACACACATAAAACACTCTTTCAAAGACTAGACTGTCAATAGGCTTGTGGACTCGGGTTGGGTTTGTTTTCAATCTGCAGATGGCCCAGAGCCTTGCACATACTAGGCAAGCACTCTGCCATTGAACTACACCCCCGGCTGCTGGACAATATGTGCCTGTTTGTTTGGCCTTGTTGTGCAACCCAGAATGGCCTTGAATTTGTGATCTTCTTCAGGAGGCCTCCAGAAGATATAGTTTTAATCTCAGGATATGAGTTTCTATTACTTCAGACTATAATGTAGCTAACCCTTAATAAATGGCCTCTTGTTCATTGTTGCTGTACTATCAAAGAAGAATTCCACAAAGAATAATAAAACACAGCCTCTTTCTCTTGCAACATCTATTAGTGACAATGAATTTTCTTCATACACTTTAACCAAAACAATATATTCTGTTGGGTCTGGTAGTACAGGTCTGTAATACCAGCACTTGAGAGCCTAAAACACGAAGATTGACTTTAGTTCAGGCCAACTTGGGCTACAAAGTGGTATCCTGTGTTTAGAAAAAAATCAACAGCAACAACATCCAAAAAAAAAAAAAAAAAAAAAAAAAAAAAAAAAAAAACCATTGTGACAGATTGATATAGAAGACCATATGAAAATCAAGATGTTTCCTATTACCAAACAACAAAAAAGCAAAATGTTTTAGGGATTGGAGTGATGGCTCAGTGGTTAGGAAAACTATGTCATTTATTTATTTAGTCCCAGCACTTTGGGAAGCAGAGACAGGTGGATCTCTGTGAATTCCAGACCAGCCTGATCTACAGAGTGAGTTCCAGGACAGGCTCCAAAGCTACAGCGAAATCCTGTTGCAACAAAACAAACAAACAAACAAACAAAAAAAGCTCTCAAAAAAAAATGAAACCCCAACTCCTTCCCTCTCCCCCAAAAGCAAAAATCCTCTCTTGTTTAACTTGCTTTTGTCAGAAATCTTGTCACAGGAATGAGAAAGGTAATTCAGTATACTCAGTGGGGGGAACAGAGTGGACTATGGAATCCAGCTCATGGCAGTATATATAGCTACTCATCCCCGATCTCTGAGATAGTTTCCTTTTGTAGCCCAGGATAGCCTTGAACTTACAATCCTCCTGCCTCAGCCTCTTTCTCATTCCTAGTTCTCCAGGACTACTACCACCTGCATTCTCTTCAAGGGCAGCACCTGTGCCTATTATATGAGTACAATGTAATCTATTAAGCCATTCTTCTATTGATGAACATTTGTTTCTAATTCAAACAATGATGCAACTGACATCCTTGGAAAAGTGTAAGCAGATTCATGATGTGACCAAGTCTATTTGTTCAAAGGGTCACTCTGAAAACATGCAGTGCTGAAATTCGAACAAGACTTGTGACAGTGTCAATTTCCTGATAATGACACTGTACAATTGCAGGATGTTGCCATCTCAGAGAATAAGAGGGAAAGCAGGTAAAGGATGCCAGGGCCTTTCTGTGTTCTTCCTTGTCACTGCATGGGAATGATCTATAGTTATCACAAAATAAAAAGGTTGATTCTTTTTAAAGAAACACCCAAGGGCTGGGGAGATGACTCATCAAGTAAAAGTGGTCATCATGCAATAGGCCTAATGAGTGGGCCTATTGCCTAGAACTCAGTGTAGGAGAGACCAACTCCCTAGAGTTGTCCCCTGACTTCCACACAGGCACTATGGCATTTCATGTGCATACACACACACTAATAGTAATATATGAATCAAATCTGAATATGAACACACAGACCATACACTGTAATGTAACCTATAATCTCAGCACTGGGACAGGGGAGGGATGGGGGAGGGCAGGGCACAAACAGAGACTTCTATTGTTATAAATTCTAGGCCAGCCTGGTCTACATAGCAAGTTCCAGGCCAGCCAATGTTCCATAGTGAAATGTTTTGTTTTCTTTTTAAAAAGGTTAAAACAAAAACCCAGGCTGGAGAGATGCCTCATCGGTTAAGAGATTTTTCCAGAGGTCCTGAGTTCAACAATTCCCAGCAACCACATGGTGGCTCACAACCATCTGTAATGAGATCTGGTGCCCTCTTCTGACCTTCAGGCATACCTGCAGGCAGAACTCTGTATACATAATAAATAAATCTTAAAACAAAAGCAAACACCCTTTGTGATGGTCACTATCAAAATAACAGAAAATAGCAAGTGCTGTTAAGGAGTGAAGACAGGAGTCCTCCTGTGTCTCCTATGGGGCTCTTAACTTCTCAGCTGCTGTGGGAAACAATGTGTTTTCCCAGATTTAAATGCACAGCTGGGTGCTGTGTCACATGCCTATCCTATTGCCCTAGCACTCAGGAGTCTGAGGCAGAAGGATCTCAGTTCTAGACCACCCTGGGTTACGCAGTGAGACTTGACTGAAAACCAGTATCCAATAAAAATTTAAAAGCTGGTTCTGGAGAAATGGCTCAGAGGTTACACCCATTGGCTGCTATTCCAGAGGTCCTGAGTTCAATTCCCAGAAACTACATGGTGGCTCACAACCATCTGTAATGAGATCTGGTGCCCTCTTCTGGCGTGAAGGCATTCACATGGGCAGAACACTGTATAATAAATAAATAAATAAAGTCTTTTTAAAAATTTTAAATGCTAAATACAGAACGAGCATATGATCCAAGTATCCGTCTCACTTCTGGATCTATATCTGACAGAAATGTGTAATTCGAATTCTAATTGGTCTTACTAATAAAATCCCAGAGTCAAATATTGGGGGTAAAAGCTGAAAGATGAGAGAAGTAAAGCAGCCAGCCACTAGAGACCTTTTAATTCTACCCTATCTTCAGACCAAAGTGAGCAAGAACCTGTCTCCATGAATCCTCAGACTGAATGCTCTGAGCTCCTGTCTCCTCCCACCTTATATTCCTCCTTCAGCCCAGCCATATCATTCCTGTCTGTAGTCCTGGGATTAAAGGCATGTGATCCCAAGTGCTGGGAACAAAAGTGTGAGCTCTGTTTCTTTTTTAAACTGATTCCATCTCCTGTAGCCCAGGGTGGCCTTGAACTCACAGAGATCTGCCTGCCTCTGTCTCCTCAGTGCTGGGGTTAAAGGCGTGTACCACCACTGCCTGGCCTCTGTGACTAACTAGTGACTTAGCTCTGCATTCTGATCTTCAGACAAGCATTATTTGTTAGATTGTAAACAAAATGTCACCACAGAAATGAACACAGGATCCCCAGCAGATCCTGTTCACACCATGTTCCCAGCAGTACTATCCACAATAGCCAGGAGGCAGAACATAATCCAAGTGTCCATCAAGGGATAAGTGAATAAACAAATGTGTCACACCAAACAATGGAATATTCAGTGTCAGAAAGGAAAGAAATTGACACATGCTACAATCTATGACCTTTGGAGACATTTTCCTAAGTGAAATAAGCCAGTCAGTCACAAAAAGACAAATAGTATATGAATCCATTATGACAAAGTAAACTGGAAACAGAAAGTAGGACAGGGGTTGCCAGGGGGCGGGGAGGAGGAATGGGCAGTCTGTATGGATGGGGTTTCTGTTTGGCAAGGTGGATAAGTTCTGGAGATCTGTAGTGCGACAATGTGAATAATCTTAACAGTGATAAATGCAAACTTAGAGGTAGTTCAGGGAGGGCTAGGAGAGGGCTCAGCACAGGAGAGTGCATGCTGTGCAAGCATGAGGACCTGAGTTTGAATCCCCAGAACCCATGTCCAAAGCTAGCATGGCTGTGTATGCCTGCAACCCCAGTATTAGGGAGCACAAACAAACACTTGCATCACACACACACACACACACACACACACACACACACACACACACACACACACACACAGAGTAAGGCATTTGCCCCTAAGCTTGATGACCTGAGACCCACAGGATGAAAGGAGAAAACAGACTCCTGCAAGTTGTCCTCTACCTTCACATATACACACAGCACACACACAATCAATGGGATGATTTTAAGAGACATAGTATACCCAATCCAGGAGTGTTGCTGAATGTCTATAATCTTAGCACATAGGAGGGTGGAGATTTCAAGGCTGTCTTGGGCTGCATAGAACATTATGGCTTTATGGACATTTAGAGGGACCAAAGTAGGCATAGGGAGATCTTCTAGCAGGATACTCCTAGTGTCCTAACAATGAAGTGGCATGCATCTAAAAAGGCTGTGACAGATCGAGTTCGTCACCCAGATCTTTTTCCTCTGCAGCAGAAGTATGCCTTCACCATGTTAGGTTACCTTTAAAAATTATTTTATGTGTATGAGTGTGCACAGACTTACATGCAGCAAACACTCGGTCTGTCACAGGCCAATGACTATTTCAAATAGCCTGTTTCTATTTTTATTTTATGTATGTGGATGCCTAGTCTTCATATATGTCTGCTTACCACGTGAGCACAGTGTTCATGAAGGCCACAAGAGGGCACTGGATCCCCTGGAACTGGAGTTACAATGAGGTTGTGAGCTGATAGGTAGGTGCTGGGAATTGAACCCAGGTCTCTGGAGAGAGGATAACGGGCCTATGACAATGTTCAGTCCAGCTGACTGATTCGTACCTGAGAAAGAGAGGGCAGATAGTCTTAAGTGGTTAAAAGTAATGGTACTATTAAAGTCCAGTAAGCCTCAGCTTCCGCACAGGTCATGGGACAAGTTCATGGGATCAGTAAACAGAGGATCATTATCCTCCTTGGATACCTCTTGCATGAGGAAGTTCCAAACATGGACTGAGCGCAAAAGAGGTGTGTGCATCCTCTTACTTCAGTCTCTTAGCCTAAGTCCTTGTGTAAGTGCGTACTTGTACCCTCACTCAGAGAACAAATTATCTGCACTTGAATGCACAAACACATTGGTATATACATTCGTGCATTGCTAGCCACCAACACATACTTACATAGAGAACACACAAGAGACTTGGCCTTGGACTAAGAATAACAAGACCTGCATTGCAATCTTGATTCTCTTACAATCATCCACACCTCAGTAAGATAAGATGCTGGCTGTAGCCCAGGCTGGCTTCAAACTCACTATGTGGTGGAGGATGCGCTTTAACCCCACCCCCAATCTGACCCCCATCCTCATACATTTACAGTAGAAAGGGCCCAGGACCTTCTGAATACTCAACCCTCAGACTGAAACCTGCTTTTTCCTACATGGCCCAAGAGAATGAAAAGCCTACTGAGTGGCCTAAGCTATAATGTAGGGGCAGCTCCTGCAGGGGTCCCTACAATTTTCAAAGGGTTTCAGCAGGAACAGTAACCACCCTGCTGGAGTAAAGAAGGAGAGGGAAACCAGGCAGTGGTGTTGCATGTTTTTAATCCCAGCACTCTGGAGGCAGAGGCAGGCAGATCTTTGTGAGTTCCAGACTAGCCTATGCTATAGAGCAAGTTCCAGGACAGGCCCCAAAGCTGCACAGAGAAACCCTGTCTCAAAACAAAACAAGACCAGAGAGGAGAGAGAGAGAGAGAGAGAGAGAGAGAGAGAGAGAGAGAGAGAGAGAGAGAGAGAGAGAGAGAGAGAGAGAGAGAGAAGGAAGGGAAAGCTCCAGAAGAAGTTCACTGTATATAAAATGAGGAAGCTTTGGATTAAATCTTGGCTTAATGACTTAAAACATGCTGTGGCCTTGAGACACCTTCCTAAGCCATAGTTGCATCATCTGTAACCGAGAATGGCTGTCCTGAGATGGTCTTGAGGACCAACTAAAATCAAGCATAGGACAAGAGTCTGACATACAGAAGTAGATGTTCAGAAACTGGTCTGTCACTACTGATTCCACTATGAATGACTAAATGTTTGTTTTTTTATTTTAAATTTCCAAAACAGGGGATAAAGGTGAACTTTAGGAACTTCTGAAAGGGACTCAGAAAATTTTGAAAGGAGTTGGAAAGATGCTTAATAAGGCTGACTGCTCCTCTAGAGGATCTGGGTTCAATTCCCACCACTCATGTGGTATCTAACAACCTTCTGTCACTCCAGTACCAGGAGATCTAATGCCCCCTTCTGGCCTCCACAGGCACTGCATGCTTGTAGCCCACAGATACAGATGCAGGCAAAACGCCCATTCACATAAAATAAGTCTTAATTTTTTGTTTGTTTGTTTTGTTGTTCAAGACAGGATTTCTCTGGGTATCCCTGGCTGTCCTGGAATTCTCTCTGGCCTTGAATTCACAGAGATCTGCCTGCCTCTGTGTTCCTAGTACTGGCGTGTGCCACCATTGTCCAGTTTAAAATTCTTTAAAAAGAAAAAAAAATAAAAAGAATATTAAAGCACATGTATAAGAGTTTTGAAAATAGCATTTCCCCGTATCGGATAATTTGTAGAGTAGATGAATAGAAAACCTCTCCCTAAAAATGTCAAGTGTTTTACACTAAGACGTGTTTGTTTCTGTCTTTGTTCTACTGCTGCGATGGCTGCTCTTGGTTGTCAACTTGACCACATCTGGAATTAAATAAATCTCAGAAGTGGAAGGCACACCTTTGAGGGATTTTTGCTTCATATGAAGGCGGAAGATACCGTTCTATCCAGATCTTTGAGGCAGGAAGGCACACCTCTAATCTGGACCACACCTGCTGGAGGCTTATATATGGACATGGAAGAAGGAAGCTTGTTTACTCTTTGTCTGCTTGACCTCACCTTGCTAGCAAGTCCATTCCTTCCCTGGCATTAGAGCCTACTTCTTTGGGATTCCAGCATACACTGGAGACCAGTTGAGACACCCAGCTTCATGGACTGAACAACTAACTACTTGATTCTTAGACTTTCTGTTCACAGCCAGCCATTGTTGGATTAGCGGGACCACAGCCTATAAGTCATTATAATAAATCTCAGGAAGTTTATTTTATACATATTTAAGTATGGTACAACTTTGGGGGAAAGTTTCCTGGTGATAATTATCTCAATCCCACCTTTAATCCCAGCACTTGGGAGGCAGAGGCAGGTGGATCTCTGAGTTTGAGGCCAGCCTGGCCTATACTGAGCAAGGACTCTCACCATTTTAATTTCAAAAAAAAATTATATATCCAGTATCTCCAACTACAACCTTCAGGATCCTCTTATCATCTCCACTTCTAGGATCAGCCTGATTTACAGAGTTCTAAGGCACCCAGGGCTACTCAGAGAAACCCTGTCTTGAAACAAACAAAACAAAACAAACAACAAAGTAGTTAAGGGTTTATAGTCAGGTCTAAGGTCTGTTTCTCCCAATACTTAATTCACTCTTTGTGTTTGTGTCAGCAGTGATGTAGGCAACTTTCAGGGCCTGAGCCTGTCAATGGTCAGAAGGCTCTGTACTGATGGGAGGGGAAGCTGTACAAAAAGATTTGCAGCAGGAATGTGCAGTCCCTTATTTGACTCAACCAACTTTGAATGGGACAGTTATGACAGGACATATAGTTCTCCAGGACATACAGTTCCTCAACATGCATTCCTCCTCCTGTTGCTGGTAAGACTCTCTTTGAACCTCAGCACATATCAGGAAACACCTCATGAAGGGACAAAAGTGGCTTCAGTTCCAGGAGTTGACCAAGTTTTGGGTCATGATCTTCAGGCAGTAAGGAGGAGCTGACTCAGATAAAATGGATTCTCTACTGGACAGTCTGGAAAAATTGACAAAGAACAAAGCACACAGTAGAGATAAGGAGAGTTAAGTTGAAAGAAGAGCTGTTGTGCAGCCATTTCCTCCAAAGTAAAGCTGTCTTTTTGGGCAAAGCTCGGTAAAATGCAGGATGTTCTAAAGGAAGATGAAAACTTCCACCCTGCATGGAAGACTATTAAGCTCACTGAACAACTCAAAATAGCTTGAGGGAGTCCCTGAAAAGGATGGGATTCACTAGAGCCCTCTGTCCCCAAGCATACAGGAAGCTGTAAGAACTGCTAAGAACCTCCCAGACCAATAGAGACCAATGGGACTGCCTGGGAGAGGCTAATACCAACTGAGCTACTGGAAAGGACCGGCTCCAACCTGTTGAGCCTTCTGCAGGCAGTGCAATATGTTCTAGGTTCCCAGCTTTTGTGAGCTGTCACCCGTGCTGGGGTGGGCTTTGCTGATACAGCTGTCTCACAGTCATTTCCGCTCCTATAAATAACCATTTACCCATATTCCTGTAAGTAACCACAGTAAAACGCATTGGTTCACCAAGCTGGGCTATCGTGGTGTCCTTGCTTTGTTCCATCGTCAGTTTCCTATTGGGGTGAGTCTCCCTAGGAGCGGTGTCACATATAAGCAGAGCAGTCCCTCTGTGGAGAAAGGTGAAACCAATGTGAAGGCAGGGTCTGAAGCAGATACAGATGACTGTCCTCAGGAAAGAGACAATGGAGTGATGGTAATGAAGATGGGGGCAACCAGCTGCATTGATCAAAGATGACAGAAAAAGAAACCGGGGCTGCCCTCTTCTGGGCACAAGGCATGGGCACACACACACAACACACACACACACACACACACACACACACACACACACACACAATAATAGAGTTTTTAATTAAAAATGAATCTTATCCCTTATTTCTTTACCTAGGCACTGTTAGAAATCAAAATGACAATCAGGTCCTCTCCCAAGTACCTTCAGGACATCCTCACTTCTCTCTCTCTCTCTCTCTCTCTCTCTCTCTCTCTCTCTCTCTCTCTCTTGTCCTTCCTGCATTCATTAATTCATAGCTGTCTTGCTTCTTGTTATATTTTCACTTCCTTTGGTGATCTTTAGTGCTAAATCTTACTTTGTAAAATTTGCTTTTAATTACAAATTTAATTTTGACTTAACAACAAAAGAATATATGGTTTAAAAAATTGGACACATTTTCCAAAAACAGTGATAGTGGGTTCTTTTTTTGAAGGGTCTCAGTATGTAGCCCTGGCTGGCCTGCCTTTCTCTGTGTAGACCAGGTTGATCTTGAGCTCTTAGTGATCTATCCTCCTCTTAGTGCTCGGTCTAAAGCCAGGTGCCACCATGTCTAGCAAATGCTTAATTACATCTTATGTTGTTTCCAAATGTACTTTGAATAGAGTTGGACTTTCTCTCATCTGCAGTTTGTCACCCTTGGAACAATATCTTTTTTGTTTGTTTTCTGAGACAGGGTCTCTTTGTGAAACAGCCTTGACTATCCTGGAACACAATCTGTAGACTAGGCTGACCTCAAACTCACAGAGATCCACTGGGATTAATGGAACATACACACCACTGCCTGGCTGACATGATATTTTGTTCTCTCCTTTTCCCTAGCTTCACAATATGGTTCATTCATTTATATGATTTACCCAACTGAATGTAGTGATCACAGGACAGATACATTCAACCTATGTTACTTGCTCCACTGATAGAAACAATCATGTACAGACTATTCACGTGTGATACAGTAACCATCTCTGCCACAGCTATGATCCTGTGAAATCTCTGCCTGTTGGCACCAGTTATAATTCCTAGAGGGAAACCTTCCATTGTTCCTGCTTCCTGGTGGCTCTCCTGAATCTGTGAGCAATAAAATGCTTCAGTTACATCATGTGTCCTCTCAAGCCACCTTCTCCATGTTCCCTCTGGTCACCTCACCTGAACCTTTTTCCTTCTGGTCAGGCCTCTTCTACTTCTTGGCTAATGGCCTGAAAACCAGAATAGAAATCATGCTTGCAGGGTTCTCAAGATAACCAAAGACAAACAACACAGAGAAGCATCTATTTCTGAAAAACTAGAACTCGAAATCAGAGCACAAAGAGTGGCAATTTACAAACTTTTTACATCATTACCTACTACCTTGGCTACTGATAAAGAATGAGGTTCCCAGTAAAACACAGAAGCACGTTCACAAGAACTTGACTTGAACTGGGGTGGAAGTTGAAAATTAAATCAAAAACAAAATCAGTAAAAGATGGAAATGACCTGGAGCTATGAAAAGGCTGGCTCAGTTTCCTCTGCAGGCCTGGCTGCAGAATGAAGGATCCACAAAAGCCACACCCCAGAGAACATGACAGCTCACATACGGGTCATTTTGCTAAGAGTGAACATCTTAAAAGTTCAAGGTTTTGAAAACATCCTCTGCCCAAAGGACTGACTTGACCACTGAGCTATGGAGACTAGGGGGACTCCCCAAGAAGCTAGTATTAAAAACCAAAATAGTAAAGGAAAGCAGGCAGTGAAGAGTATGACTATTAACCCAACACTCCAGAGACTGAGATAGATTATACATCAGCCTGGGTTACACAGTGAGACTTAGTTTCAAAAACAAACAAACCAGCATATTTTTAAAGCAGATTGTGTGTGTGTGTGTGTGTGTGTGTGTTTCGTGCGTACACAACTTCATGAGTTTAAGTGCACCACATGCATGCAGGAGCCCTCACAGGTCAGAAGAGGGCACCAGATCCCCTAGAACTGGAGTTGCATGTGATTTTTGAGCCACTATAGGGTGCTATGAACAAAACCTGAGTTCTCTGCAGAGCAGTAAGTTCTCTTAACAGCTGAGCCCTCTGTATCCCCCAGACAAATATTTTATTAGAACCTGCAGTAGGAGCTGATATTTGTAATCACAGCACTCAGAAGGTAGAGGCAGGATGATCTCTGTGAATTTAAGGCTAGCCTGGGCTACATATTGAGTTCCAGACCAGCCAGGGATACATGAACTCTTTCACAAAAAAAAAAAAAAAAAGAACAAAACACTAGTTGATTGTGCCATAGAGAAGACAATATCTGACATTTTTGTCTTGGTCAATTAAAACAAACAAAAAAACAACAACTATAGTCAGGTGTAGTGTACATGCCTATCATCCCAACATTTGGAGGGTAGAGGCAGAAGTTCAAGATTTCCTTTACATACTGAGTTCAAGGCCAGCCTAGGCAACATGAGATCCAGTCCCAACAATGGCAATGCCCCTGCAAACCGAAACAAACAAAAATAAACTATACATGGTAGTTTGAGTAAAAATGGCCTCCATAGACTCATAGGGAGTGGCACTATTAGGAGGTGTGGCCTTGTTGGAGGAAGTGTGTCACTGGGAGCAGGCTTTGAGGGTTCAGATCCTCGAGCCAGACTCAGTGTGGACTCTCTCTTCTGCTGCCTGCAGATCTGGATGTAGAATTTTCAGCTCCTTCTCCAGCACCATGTCTGCCTGCATGCCTGCATGCTTCCTGCCATGATGACAATGGACTAAAAACCTCTGAATCTGGAAGCCAGTCCCAAATAAATGTTTTTATAAGAGTTGTCATGGTCATGGTGTCTCTTCACAGCAATAAAAACCCCAACTAAGATACTAGAGGAAAATAATCATAACCCATGTTTCTACATAATATCAAAAATAAGGTATACAAAGAAAAGAAAGCATGTCTAACACTGAAAAAAAGGAATTGCTAGAAATTGACTGATTGGATGCAGGGGTTGGATTTAGTTGACAATAAAACTAAAGCTGCTATTGGTATAGCTGTTCAAAGAACTAAAGGAAAGTATGAAGACAATAATTTAGCATATAGAATCAATAGAAAAATAGAAAGTTAAACAGAAAATCTAAAGTTTAAGAGCACAACAACTGGAAAATGTAAGACCCATTTTAAAGGATAAATGGGATATTTACAATAGCAGGACAAAACAATGAATGTGAAGATAAATTAATAAAATGATCCAGTCTTAAGAACTCAGAGAAAAGAAAGAGACTGGAGAGCTAGAAAAGAAAGAGACTGGAGAGCTAGGAAGAGTGTCCGAGATCCATGGGACCTCACCCTGAATACTTATATACACATAATTGAGCTCTCAGAAGAGAAGCAGACAGGGCCAGCATGTGTGTTCTACTCTTGCAGAGGACCTAAATTCAGTGTCCAACACCCATGTCAGATGACTTATTGATGGGGGTTGTCCTTCTGTGCATGTTTCTCTTATTGGTTGATGAACAAAACACTGTGTGACCAATAGCCAGTAGAGGCAGGAAGTCGGGTGGGGCTAGGAGATGAGGAGAACGCTGGGGAGAGAGGCAGAAGGGACACCATGTAGCCACCAAAGGAGAAACAGGTCCACACATTCTCCAGTAAGCCAAGAACATGTGGAAATACATACATTAATAGACATGGATTAATAATTAAGACAGAGCTAGCCAGTAAGGAGCTCTAGCCATCGGCCAACAGTTTTATAATTAATGTAGTGTCCATTTGCTTATTTGGGGCAAGGTGGCTATGGGACCAGGTGGGACAAGAAATTCCAGCAACAACTTACAATTGCCTGTGATTCCATCTCCAAGAGATCTGATGTCCTCTTTAGCCTCCAAGGGCATGGCTCTCATAAGCAAAAACCCACATGCATATGTCCATAATTAAAAATAAAAATAAGGGCATGGAAAGGTGGCTCAGCGGTTAAGAGCACTGGCTGTTCTTCCAGAGGAGCCAGGTTCAATTCCCAAAATCCACATGGCAGTTCACAACCATCTGTACCTCCAGTTCCAGGGAATCTGATACCCTCTTCTGGTTTCCATGGGCATCAGGCATGCAAGTGATACACAAATGTATACACATAAAATACCAATATAATAAAATATAAATTTAATAAATAAGTAAATAAGTAGGGAGTTGAAGAGATGGCTCAGCAGTTAGGAGCACTGACTGGCCTGGTGTGGTGGCACACACCCTTAATCTCAGCACTTGGGAGACAGAGGCAGGTGGATTTCTTTGAGTTCTAGGACAACCTCATCTATATAATGAGTTCCTGGACAGCAAGGGCTATATAGAAAGAGATCTTGTTTCAAACAAAAAATAAACAAACAAACAATTAAAAAGCAAGAGCATTGGGTGTTCTTCTAGAGGACCCAGGTTAGATTCCCTACACCCATATGTTTATGTGAGTCCTAAACTCCAGTCCAAGGGAATGTAGTGCCTTCTGGCCTCTGTGAATACCAGGTAGGAACATGGTGAACAGATATATTTTACTTTGGGCCACCAACCAGCTCCCAAATCATGACACAGAGACCTATTATAGCTATGAATGCTTGGCCTTAGCTTAGCTCTTTTCTGGCTAGCTTTTTTAACTTAAATTAACCTGTTTCTCTTCCTCTATCTTTTGCCTCAGGGATTATTACCTTTTTAACTTTTGTATATCTTACTTTTACTGCTTCTCACATCTGCTGGCTGGCGTCTGTCTGGGTTCTGCCCCGGGCATGTTCCCTGTTCTCTCCTCCTTCTCTCATTCTTCCCTCTTCTCTGAGCATAGATTTCTTCTCCTATTTATTCTATTTCCCTGCCAGCCCCGCCTACCCTTTCTACTGCCTAGCTATTGACCATTCGTCTCTTTATTAGACTAATAAAATGCCGTAGGCGGGCAAAATGAAACAAACAAAACACATCTTTATATAATTAAACAAATGCATCATAAACCAAAGTCACAGATACACAGATAATTCTCCACAGCAAAAACAAGTGTAACACATCTTTGCTAGTTAAAATAATACTCTATACCAGACATACATGCAGGTAAAAATTCATGGACTCAAAATAAATAAATACACAATTTTAAAATTGCATCATTTAACATTTAAATATGTTTGCTTGTTTGAAAGAGTATCTCCTTATGTTGCACAGGCTAGCGTTGAGATACTTCTGCCTCCATCTCTTTCATATTGGGATTATAAGAATGAACATTTCAACCATTTGGGGGGTATAATTCCGTGTCATTAAATGCATTTTCCTTACTGTGTAACCATCCCTATCATCCATCTCCAGAATTTTTTTACCCTTTCCAGCTGAAATGATATGAATGCTATTTCATTGTCCTCTGTTAGATTAGCCTACAATGGGTCAAGGATCTAACTGTAATAGTTAATGACAATTTTTTCCTTTTAATTTTTTATTTTTATTTATGTGTACACGTGTGTACAAATGTCCTCAGAGGCCAGAGAGAGTCAGAAGTCCTCAATTGCAGTTTTAGGCAACTGTGAACAGTCTCATGTGGGTACTTTTATTTAGTTAAATACCTATATAAAAATTTAAACTTTCCATTTTGATATTAATAATGTTTAAGTTTACACAGTGAACAAAAAAATTCCTAACAGCAATCTCTGAAATCTCTAGAAGGAAGATGGGGCCCCACAACAATTCCACCTGGTTCATGATGATGCCATTGAGCTGATAAACATCACTCTGAGATCAGCTTTGGACTACAAACTGCTCAAGACAACTCCAACAGGCTAGTTGAGACAGTACCACCATCTTACAACACTGTAGCCAAAACTTCAGACAAGAACTTCACATAAGCCTCACCCACTACTCAGAGTCTGGCTACAAATGTTACATCTGGTCCTAACATCTGGTCCTACTGAGACTTAACCCCCCCCCAACACACACACACAGGATCCCATAAAGATACCATTGCCCCCAAAACAGCTGGAAGTCCCTTGCTTCCTGCTTGTTCAGGTAATATTATTTTCCTTCTCAGGTCTTTGATGAGGTTGAATTCTAGATAGCCACAGTTACTATCCTCTCATATCTTAGCTAAGGTATATCTTGACTTAGACTCTTCTGGATAGGGCAGCTATTGGTATAATCACTGTTATTTGCCAATTACCTATAGCCTGGACATTTAGTATGTGTTTCTTGCTTGATGTTGTCCTTGTTGGTTGTAGTTCCATTTGTGTATGTTAATACCCTTTCTTTCTCCTGAACTATACTTGATAATTGTTCTTATTGTATCTGGTTTTGTGTTAGGGTTAGAACCTTCTTATTTAGACAAAAGGGGGAAAATGTAGTGGGTATTCACTCCGCCCGTGACCCGGGTTATCTGGCCCAGTAGAGGTGGTGCTTCTTGTCTGCCAATGTGACTTCTCAAAAGGTGAGGGTGGACTGCGCGTGCTTTCCCTCTCCCTCTCTCTCCTCTCCCTCTCCCTCCTCTCCCTCTTCCTCACTCTCTCCCTCTCTCTCTCTCTCCCCAGTGGTTGGAGATTGAACTACTGGTTCAATTCACCTCCAAGGCAGAACAGAAAGCCGCTGTAGCTATCTACCTTGTTGGGTATCCAAGAGTGTGTCCTAATAAATCCTTGATACCCTTTGAACAAGCTCTCATGGATTTGTCTACACTGAATGACCTCAACAGAGATTTATTGCCTTTTATTTAGCACCTCTTTTTCTTCTTTTGGGCAGTGCTGTGTATTTGAAGCTAGAGACCTACACACAGTAAGAAAATGCTCTATCAAAGAGAGCTCTTTCACCAACCCTTCGTTCTTGTTGGGTTGTTTGTTTTTGTTTTTTATAAATTATTTTTATTCATGTATATATGTATGTGCTTTATGACTGTATACCATATATACAGGTGCTCATGGAGGCCAGAGATGGCATCAGATGTCCTGAGGGTGGAGTTATAGGCAGTTGTGAGACACCTGACATGGACGCTGGAAATTGAATTTGGTCCTCTGGAAGAGCAGGAAGCACTCTTAATAACTGAGCCATCTCCTCAACCCCATGTTTTTCATTTATAATTTTATTATTACTATGTATATGGTGTGTGTGTGTGTGTGTGTGTGTGTGTGTGTGTGTGTGTGTGTGTGTATGCATGCCCTGAGATTAAAATCTTCCATTTTGGAGGAAAGCTTATTAAGACACAAGATGTTGATGCCAAGGAGAAAGCATAGTCCTGCTCACTGCCATGATGGACTGAGCAGGACAAGGAGACCCACACACATGCCTGGTGAGGAGAAAACATAGGCTTACCTGGTGCCCTGTGGTACCAGGCAGTCGGGCACAATTATGATGAATATTCATGAAGAGGTATAGGAGAGAGAGATAGAATGGTTTACTTCCTGTGAATAGAGTCATCTCTGAAGAGGTGAAAGTGATGAGGAGTGAACTGAGGTGTGTGGCTGTATTGCCATGGTGATGGCTGGACCTGGGCTGCCACCAGGCCCTATGTCTAGGATCATGGCCCTGTTTCAGCTGTGGTCTGTGTTGATGTCCATGGCTCCGGATACACCCAAGGCCCAGAGGATAGGGCTGTATAGAGTTGGCCCTGCCCCTCACCGGCTGTAACATTAAGGAGAACTGGTCCTTCCCCTCATGGGCTGAAGCTCTCAGGAGAGAAAGAGGTCTCTACACCTCACCTGGGCAACACCATAGAGCTAACCCAGGTCAGTGGGGTGAGCTGGCCCTGAGGGCATGAGATTGGGAGAGAAGGCCCCTCTCATCTGCCAGGTGGTGGCATGGGTGGCAGAAAGTTGCCCTCCTCCCCTCACCCCACACCACGTGTGGCAGGTGGGCGAGCTGACCCTCCTCCTCACCAGCTGGAACACTCAGGAGAGCAGAGCCTGCACTTCATCTGGGCAGCACAGTGGAGCAGAGCCTGCTGACAGGATGCACAGGTGAGCCAGCCCTGAAGTTGAACGAGTGGGAGGACCCCCCCCCCCCGCCATACACACACACACACACACACACACACACACACACACACACTACTCCTCTGTCATGCAGCAGCCTGATACAAGGTAGTATGTGGTGGGGAAGGGGGGGATTTCCCGCCCTGCCCTTCACTGCCTGTGGTGGGTGGGAAAACTGGTCATGAGAACCGAGAGTTGTTCCTGCCCCTCGCCAGCTGCGGCCCTTGAGAAAGCTGCCCCTGCACCTTGCCTGGGCAAAACAATAGAGCTGGTCATGGTGGCATAGGTGTGGGTCAGCTGACCCTGAGGGCATGAAAGTAGAACTGGCCCGACCCTTGCTCATTGCTGCAAGGAGCGATCTAGCTAGGCTGCCCGAGGGCTCACCCTGGTGGTGAGGACAGGGAAGAGTTGGTGAGCTGACAAACCCTGCATCTACCCAGGCCTAGAGCCAGGGTTGAGTTGGCCCATCCCATCTGTGATCTGTTGGAGTATGTGAAGGGCCTGGTCCGGCAGATCCAAAGCTGCAGGGTTTCCATGATTCAGGACATCAACAGGATATCCAAGGAGTCCCATTGAAGGCCCAGTACTGATAGTGTAGCAGAAGCCAGAGGCCTCAAACCAGACCACTGACTCTTTTATTGAACATTTGCAAGTTAAGATAAATGGATAAAAGCAGTGACCGTGGCACACTACAGCTTCCACAACAAGATCTTTCTTTCCTCTTAAATTTTATTTTTATTTGGAGGGGTAGAGGGTGGATACAAAGGGACGGGGAGATGAATGGGATCGAGATGTATGATGTGAAAGACACAAAGAATAAATAAAAAGAGAGTTAAGAAAAATCAAGGGCATTAAATAAAGACCATTTCATGAAAGTCATGCATGTTCAGGAGCTTAAAAATAAAAACAAAAGAAAAATGGTTTGAAAAAAAAAACAACACACACACAAGATGTTAAAAGGGAGGTGAAACAACAGGGCAGGGCATGCTAAGGGAGAAGAAACAGACCATCCTACAGGGAACCTCCTTAAGCTCCGGAATTAAACAGCTCAAAGTAGCTTCAGGAAGTCCCTGAAACTGACCAGCTTCAGTAGGCCTCTCCCTTCCCAAGCCTATCTATCTAAGCTGAGACACTTTTTCAAATGAGACAAGCTGCCTGGCAGAGATGCTCTCCAATATGCTGAGCTTCCTGCAAGCTGTGCAGTGTGTTCCAGGTTTCCAGCTTTTGGGAGCTGTCAATCAGTCATGTTAGGGGTGGGCTTTTGGTGATGCAGCTGTCTTTGAGTCATTTGTGCTCTGTCAAGTAACCCTAATAAAACTCATTGGTTCACCAGGTTGGACTTTGATGATACCCTTACTTTGGTCTGTTGCTGTTTCAAGCTGGGGTGAGTAGACATGTGTTCATGTCTCCCCAGGAACATCGTCACAACAGCATATGCTGTGGTATAGGGTATAGGATCATGGTGCCAACACATTCATGGGCCTAAAATGTCAGAGTGGGAGGAAATTTAAAGACCCTCCCTACTCTCCTCCCATTAGATAGATGCTGTGATATGCCTGTGGAGACCAGAGGACAACTTTTAGGAGTCATTTTTTTCCTTCCACTGTAGTGTCTTAGCTAGGGTTTCTATTGATGTAATGAAACACCATTACCAAAAAGCAAGCTGGGGAGGAAGTGGTTTGTTGGCTTACACGTCCATATTGCTGTTCATCATTGATGGAAGCCAGGACAGGAACTCAAACAGCAAGAAAAAGTGGAAAATCCAAATCCAAACCACAGTGAGAAACCAGTACACTTCCACTTGGGTATCTATAATCAATGGCAGATCATAGCCATAATAAATGATTGTGAAAATATGGAGAAACAGAAACCCTCACACCTCAAGGCTGGAAATGTAATGGTACACTTGCTTTGGAAAACAATCTCACTTTTCCTCAAAAGGTTTAACATTGAGTTACCTGCTAGCCTGCAAGTCCATTCCTAAATGCATATACAAGGTTTAAAAAAGTAAAAATATGTCTGGGATTATAGAGATGGCTCAGCTGTTCAGAGTACTTGCGGCTCCTCCAGAGGACCAGAATTCAGTTCCCAGAACCCACGTCAGGCAGCTCACAACCACAACAGATCCAATTCCCTCTTCTGGACTCAGCAGGCATTCATGTGGAATGAGCATAAATTAAAAATAAAAATAAATATTTTTAATCAAAAATTGAGACTAGAGGTTTAGTTCCACAGTTAAAAGCACTGGCTGCTCTTTTAGAAAGTTCAGTTTCTAGGTTCATCTCCTAGCACTTAAAAACCTGGCAGATTTCTGGAGAGCCACTGGTCCTCAATCCATGTGGAAGGCCAGAGAATCTGGGACCTAATGTTAACAGAAAATGGTGTCAAGCATCGGCATAGGCAGCAACAGCTCAGAGGAATTCAATAGCAAAACACAGACAGGGCAGGGCAGTGGCATACACCTTTAGTCCCAGCACTTGGGAGGCAGAAGCAGGCAGATCGCCAAGTTTGAGGTCAGCCTGGTCTATAGAGTGAGTTCCAGGACAGCCAGGACAGAGAAGCCCTGTTAAAAAAAAAAAAAGAAAGAAAAAAAAAAGAAAAGAAAAGAAAGAAAGACACAGAGTAGATGAAATTGCCAGTGCAGTATGAATGAAGGCAAGCTGGCAAAATGTTTTTGGTTGGCAGTCCTTTTATAGACAGCCACGGAGAGAATGCCACCAGCGTTTGGGGGGTGGGGAGGGGTCTTCCCCGTTCAATTCAGTTAATCAAGAAAATACTTCACAGCCAGATGTGATGGTGCATGCCTCTAATCCCTGCACTCAGGAAGCAGGTGGATCCCATAAGCTCAGGATACCCAGGTCTACATGGCCAGTTCAAGGCTAAATAGTGAAAACCTGTTTCAGTAAAAAAAATAAAATGAAGAAAATGTTTCACAGGTGTGCCCAGCATCTTGCCTGTTAGTTGATTCCATATTTAATAAAGTCAACAACCTATATCAGGGCCCTAGACCTTACCACAATGGACTCCATGATGGAAATACCATTCAGGCTGTAAAACTCAGCACATACCACCTGCCAAAAACTAAGACAAAGGCCTAATCCATCAAAGTCCATAGTTCTGGGAAAGTCTCTAAATGTCCTAACCTTGTTTTTCAGCTTCTGCAGTTCTGCTTCTAGCTAACTGTTCTTGTTTACTGAAGTATGTCCACCCAGAACATGGTTTTTGTGCTTAAAAGCTCACCCTGAGAACGGCTTGAGCTACACTAGGATTCCAAACACCTAGTAGTCAACAGCTCCCTAATGAAGATTTTCTATTGGCTTAAGCCCATGTCCAAGCAGTCTTCTGTGGTGAATACTCCACAACAAACCAAGATGAGCCATCACACCCATGAGTCTTCTCTCTAACCCTATACCTAGAGTTTTTGTTTGTTTGTTTTGGGACAGGATCTCTTGTATTCTCAGTTTACCTCAAGCTCCATATGCAGCAGAGGCTGACTCTGAACCTCCGATCCTCAAGTCTGTATTCTCAAGTGCTGGCATTATAGGCATGTGGCACTCAGCTTATCAAACTTTCTGAGATAAACTTCATATGCCAAGCATGATGTTGTACTCCTATAATCTCAGATCAGGAGGAGTTCAAGGACAGCATGGATTACATGAAACCCTATTGTGGTGGGGTTTTGTGAGGGACAAAGACATGGTAAGTTATAAAATATGAAGTTGGATGTTGTGGTACAGTTGTCATCAGGAGGGAGCAAGTCAATATTCTCATTTTATACACAGGCAGTTAATGATAGAGCTGGAGCTCACACTTCCTGTCTTGCCTCCACTTGGCCAGCTTCAGACCTGTAATCTGCTCAGCTTCCATGTGTCCCTTGGCTCTCCCTTGCTGGCCCCACCCTGCTTCATGCTGTTTTCAGTCTCCTTGTCCATGCTTATAATGCTTAATCCCGACTGTTCACTTGATTGGATTGAGAGATACCTGTGAGATTCGTGTGAAACTGTGGGAGGTCTGGCTGCATTAAGTGGGTCACTGTGGCTGTGCCTTTGACCCTGACCCCTTCCTGTTATCCTCTCTGCTTCCTGGCTGCCATGAGGTGACGGCAGAGTGGTCCTTTTCTTCCATGTTTTAGCCTTGCCACAGCCCTAAAAACAATGGAATTTACTGTGGACTAAAACCCCTGAAGCCACTAGCCAGAATAAATCTTGTTGCCTTTAAATTGTTTCTCATGGGTATTTGTAAGAACAAACCTAATGCATGGTCCTCACACAAAGAGTGATCATTAATGTGAGCTGGACTGAGCACTGGTTTTGTTCCTGGATGAACAGCGATGAACTTGATTATTGGCTGATCCTCAACCTCTTACTACCAACTCCTTAACACAATTGAACACAGGTTGGGTCTGGTCCAGCAGATGTAGCCAGCTGGGTGCTGTCCCGTGCTGCAATGTCTCAGGCAGCACAGTTGTAGCCTCTCCAAACCCCCTGACATGGTTTCTCTCCATCCTGGACGCAACTGAAAGCTGTATCCTGTGCCTAGACTATGCCTGTCCCTCCCACTACCCTTCTTCATGCTGGTAGGGGTTTTTATAGCCCATGGTACTAGCCACTCTGACTAGAGGCTGTCTGTGAAGAGTTCCCCTTGCTCACAATGCAGCAGTCAGTGTGGATGGCACTTGTTCTGGCTTCTTGGCTGCAGTGACTAACTCTTCCAATCCAAACACCTAAGCATAACATTGACCTGGCTGTTCCCCAAACTAGACCCTTCACCCCTGCTGCTTGCCAGTGTGATCCCCAGACACTGCCAGACTGGCTCTTAGTGAGCAGCATCTGCTTTGGGTAGGCCTCTCACACAAGGTGAGAGGAACAGCCTCACATCTAACCTCTCATCTCTCACCAGCCCAGGAGAGGCAGGTACTAGGGCGGAGCTACAAAGAAGGGACAAGGGTGGAAAGGGGGAGTAAGGAGTGGGTATAGGATCATGGTACCAACACTTCATGGGCCTAAAATGTCAGAGTGGGAGGAAATTTAAAGACCCTTCCTACTCTCCTCCCATTAGAAGGTTGCAGAAGTAAGACCCCAACAAAGGAACCCTCCCAAGACCCTGTAATGACTTTGGAGTAAAAGGAAGGTCTAGTGACCAGGAACTTGGTGCTGAAGGATAGCATTGGGGCAATGGGAGCAGGCTGTGCAGAGCCAGAGAAGACCCTCCAGGCCAGGCCAGGCCAGGGAGACAGAGCGTAGGCCTTTTCCTAATTCCCCAATACCCAGCCTGGACCTCCTGGTGGAAGAGGCAGAGAGTCACTGTGTCCTCATCTCCAGGCACCCAGAGGACTCGAGCTGGGAGGGGGATGACGTCCAGCCCACTGCGGCTAGAGACTGGGATCCCCTAGGTGAGTATGAAGTTGGGGGTGAGGGTGGGGTCACTCACAGTAAAGACTCACATAATTCTGTGGTGGTCTGAATAAAATGGTCCCCATGGGCTTGTATACTTGAATGCATGGCTCTAGTTGGTGGAACATTAGGGATGAGGGGGTATGGCCTTGCTGGAGAAGGTGTGTCACCGGGGATAGCCTTTAGGTGTCAAAGCTCACAGCATTCCCAGTGTCACTGTCTCTGCCTTCGACTTTTGGATAGGGATGTGAGCTCTTGGCTATGCTCTGGTGCCATGCCTGTCTGCTGCCATACTCCTCACCATGATGGTTAAGGACTCTAACCATCTGCAACCGTGAGCCCCAAATGAAACTCTTTGTTTTGTAAGATGCTTTGATCATGGTATCTTAGCACAGCAGTAGGACAGTAGCCAAGACAGGCCCACTCCTTCCTGAGTCTTTGGATCCAGAGAAACTCCCTTGAGTCACCGAATTCTGCAGCAGCCTCTGGCAGGCAGAGGCATCCATTTCCAGTCAGCATTTGAGTCTTAGGAAAAAGCCAGGAAGAGTACAGCCTTGCTGGGCTGTAGGCGGATTTTTCTGTCTCACTAGCCAGCTCCAAAATAACCACCACATGGAGACTTCTTACTAATTATGAAATCTTGGCCAATAGCCTCAACTTGTTTCTTTTTGTTGTTGTTGTTTTTCCATGTCAGGGGTTTTCTGTGAAGCAGTCTTGGCTGTTCTAGAACTCACTCTGTAGACCAGGCTGGCCTCAAACTCACAGAGATTCACATGCCTCTCTGCCTCCTAAGTGCTGGGATTAAAGGTGTGCACCACCACTGCCTGGCCAGAGTTGGGGTTTCATGAAACCTCTTTGTTTCTAACTAGCTCTTATAACTTAAATTAGCCCCTATTTTTATTAATCTACATTCTACCATGTAGCTCTATCCCATTTTGTGTGTCCAACTTGGTCTGACTGATTTCTCTGCCCTTCTTTCCAGCATTCTCTCTGCCCCCAACATCCTGACTAGCTATTGGTCCTTTAGCTTTTTATTAAGCCAATCACAATGGCATATCTTCACACAGTGTAAAAGAATGGTCTGCAACATTGGGCCACTTGTAAGAACCAATGGGTCTAAATCAATCATGATGGACAGGTGGAAGACAGTTCTTCCTCCAAGCCAAGAGTGGTAACCTGCAGTGTTCAGGTGCAAAGAGGCACACAGCCTCTTGCCTTGATGCTGTTCCCTGGTGCTAATATCTGTGACTCACCCACGACATGTGACAGAGCTTTCTTTGGGAAACTCTGGTGGGCTCTGTCACCCCAGGCCCATTCTCTCCTGTTACGAATTATTTATGTACTTCTCTGCCACAGTTGGAGCTGGCAGATCTTTGGAAATCAAGCCAACTCTGGGAAGCCAACTCACTCAGTGTTAGTATGCAGGATGCTCATCAGGCAGGGAGGCTCTTGCCATCAGAGCCTGGAGAGAGGAAGAGGTAAAGATAGGTGGAGGGAGACATAAGCTTCCTGGTCAGGCCATCTCCAGGCCCAGCTCTTTGCCTGTCATAGCCCCACATGGACCTTCTACATGCCAATTCAATTAGGCCCTGGATACATACTCCCTAGAGAAGAGTGTGAAGTTGAGTCAGAAAGGTCCCCTCACTCAGACAGTCATAGAGGGCTAAGAGCCAGTAAAACTCTTGCTTCTAGGAGGACAGTTGTAGATGAAAATTTCTTTTCTGACTGGTCCCCCAGCCGATTACCCCCAAATAAACACACAAAGACTTACATTAATTTATAAACTGTTTGGTCAATGGCTTAGGCTTCTTACTGGCTAGCTTTCTCTTAATTATTAACTTAGAACTACTAATGTATGTATTTCTACATGCCCTTATCTTACCGGAGAAGGCTCCAGCATGTTATTCCTTTAATGACTACATGACGCCTCTCCCTGGGGGCCTTCTCTCTGCCTTCTCTCCCCAGCCTTCTCCTGGTCTGGCAGCCCCGTCTGTGCTTCCTGCCTGACAACTGGCTAATCAGTGTTTTATTCATCAACCAATAAGAGAAACATATATACAGGAGGACATCCCCCATTGACCGGTCTTCACTGGAGGGGTGCCAGAGTATCATGTCTTCTTGTCTACTGTCATGGTTTTAATAAGATTTTGAGGAATACATGTAAATGAGTGAATAGGTTATCCCAAAGGAAATATGCTGCCTCACTCCATCTCTCTCTCCCTCCTCTCCCATACCTGGCCTGTGTGTGGGTAGGGACTGGGTGGGTAACAGGGATCAAACATATGCAGAGGTCTGCAGGCATGCTCTCACTGAGCTGTGTCCTCAGCCCAGTCTCCCTAGCTATTAAATGAGGATCTCCTCCACTCTCGTGCATAATTACCAAGTCCACGCACATTAAAAAAAAAACCACCCTATTTCTTTTTCAGTTGACAACCTGAGGCTGGGACTAGGACACTAAAAGACAGGGTGGGGAGTGGAGGATGGGTAAGGTGGGCTTGGCAGTTTGTGGTTATTGCTTCAGAGAAACCACAGCCACCTCTTACTCAGAGCAGTTAGCCAGGATAGGGGGAAATGGCATGCTGGGTAGGCTGTGGGCACTGAGTCATCACCCAGAGGAAAACCACAGCTTTAGGAGCTCCAGACCCAAAGAAGGGAGGCAGGTATGTTGGGCCTAGAGTTAGTCTCAAGAATGAAGATTTGGTCAGCCTCCTCATCTCAAGATCCAGCTACACATCCCTGCTCCCCTACCCCATCCACTGGGAAGATGGAGGGCAATTAATTATTATTTTTAATATTCCCCCAGTGGTGAGGATCAAATCCACACAATTGACAAATGCTCTACCATTGAGCTATATTCCTCAGATCTTTCTTTACTTTATCCTTTGGATACCAACTTGCTCAAGTTGGCCTTGAACTCACTCTGGAGACCATGTAGGACTTGAAGTTAGGATCTTCCTGTCTCGGCCTTCTGAGTAGCAAGAATTACAGTTGTGGACCACCAGGCTTGGCTCAAGGATGCTTCTTCTATTTAGAAAATACATGTATGTAACCATGGTTGGAATTTGAATTAGAAAATACACACATGATGCCATAATTGGTATTTGATTTAGAAAATACAGGCATGATACTGTCTAGGCTTTTTATTGCTGTGAAGAGACACCATGATCATGACAATTCTTATAAGGAAAACATTTAATTGAGGGGGTTCACTTACAGTTCCAGAGGTTCAGTCTATTATCATGAGAGAGAGCATGGCAGCATGCAGGCAGACATGGTGCTGGAGAAGAGCTAAGAATTCTACCACTTGCAGGAAACAGGAAGTCAACTGAGACACTGGGCGGTATCCTGAGCATAGGAAACCTCAAAGCCCACCCCCACAGTGACACACTTCCTCTAACAAGGCCACACCCATTCCAACAAAGCCACACCTCCTAACAGTGCCACTCCCTATGAGATTATGGGGGCTAATTACATTCAAACTACCACAGATACCATGAAGGGAAAATTCAGTCGTGAGATTGCTTATCTCACACACCTCAACCTTCATCGCTACAATCTGGGACCAGATGTCTGTCTTCTCCTTTCACCTCTGTAGGAAAATGAAAAATTCTGAATACAATTAATTACAAAAAAAAGAACATCCTTAAGCTTATTTTACCCCTCCCCACCCCCTTTTTTTTTTGGAAGATGATCTCCAGCTTTGGACAAAGGAGAAAAAAACCTAACCCCCCCCCCAAAAAAAAAACCCAAGGATGGTAAAACAGTGTGAATTAATATTACACTTGCATCACTCACCCAAGAGATGTATCATTCTTATTGTCTTAGTATTTTTGTCTTTTGATGATACCTCACTCAAATAACAAATGATATGCAAAAGGATGCAAATATGAATAAGTGAGAAAGACACTGAAGAACCTGGCTCCCCTGGGTACATATGGGGTTCTAGTTGCTCAACTGAAGGTACACCGCCTTCCTCCCAGCATCTCCTCCATCTTCCTCCAGCTGCCTTGCTTCTTTCTAGACACCTATAGATGCCCTTACTGGCCACCGGATCCTCCAGGCTTGGCAGCCATGACCCTGCTTCTGTGAAGCCACTTGGCTGTCCCTTATGTAGACCAGGGACCTCCTAGTGACCACCATGCCCTTGTGTAATCATCCCAGGGCAATGCCAATGGGCAGGCCCTGAGCTGCTGCACACCTGGAACCCCCAGCTTGTTGCTCACATTAGTTTTTCAGCAAATCACAATAGGCTTGCAGGTATGTGAACAAAGTAAGACTCAAAGAAATACAGCAGAGTGCCCAGTGAATCTTCAACAGAGCAGGGATCCTAACCCTGCCTGCTGCTACCTAGATAGGTCCCTCCCTTCCCTGTTTGGCCCCTAGGAAACTGTGTCTTTCAGAGACAGCCTGTGGGGCTGAGTCCAGGAGGCACCTTACCAGAGGAGATGGGCATGGTACATGTTCTGTCTGGTAGCAGACCCCTGGATGAGAGGAGATGCCGCAGCTAAGAGCCCAGACTCTGGAGTTAGACTGCCTACATGCTCATCTTGGCTTTAAAGACTGTTACTGTGTAGCCCTAGAATGTGCCCTTACCTCCCTGTGCCTTGGTGTCTTTACCTGTCGGGGCAGTGGGAAGTTGAATCTATTTTAATTCAAGGCTCCCACTAGCTCCCTTAGACTCCGGGGCAGGGCAGAGTTGGGGAGTGTTATGGTCAGTGTGGGAAGCAAGCACAGAACTTTGAGTGACAGCTGAATTTTCCAGGCATGAAGCCTGGGCTGGTGAGTGGCACTGGGTGTAGGGCACTGCGGGGGTCAGAACAATAGGACATGGCAGTTAGCTTTGCAGCAGACGCCTCATGTGTTTCCTGGGGATCTGTTCCCTTTTCTCACACCCCCTCCTTGCATCTTGGTTTTTCTCTTCCTCACGGCTTCCGCAAACTCATTGTTTCCATTTCCTCAGCTTTTGCTTGCTGGTCATGACCTCAGAGTCCAGACATCGCCAGGCCTCCCCGATCCACACCCACCCTTTTAACTTGGCTCCTACTTAAATCTCTAAGTGAGTGACCTGACTGCAGTCATGATGGAGTCACCAACTTTAGGTTTCCCCTTCCACGTGAACAACTATGAATCCTAGGCAAACACGTACAGTATATACAAAGATACATTGTGTTGGCCAGCAGCCAAGGCAGCACCATGACTCTCAGGAGGAGGCCTGCACCAGGGCTGAGCACACACTCACCCTGCTTTCTCTCTCAGCACATTTCCTAAGCTGAGGCACAGGGAGGTGCACCAAGCAGGAAGTGACAGTAGTCTTGTGGGAAGAAAACAAAAAAGATAGCTGTGATTGGGTTGAAATGCAGCTATGAACAGCTGTGTAAAGGTTGGGCGTGGTGGCACATGACTTGAATTCTGGCACTCCCCAGGCAGAGATAGGCATATCTCTTTAAATTCTAGGCCGGCCTGGTGGACATATTGAGTCACAGACCAACAAGGGTTATATAGTGAGATCCTGTCTCAAAACACACACACACACACACACACACACACACACACACACACCCCTTTACTTGATTCCTTACCAGATTGATAACCCATGAACAGCTATTGAGACTCTGGGCTGCTGGGTAGAGCCTTCAGAAACCGAGCAGTACAGAGGTGTAGGGGCTGGGGGTATGCAGGGAAGATCTGGTGGCCAGGCCTGGGTAGGACAGATTTTAATAGACAGCCCTGGGCTTTAGTTCTGAGGCCAAAAGGACATCAGCCTAGAAGTTGGCTTTCCATTTCTACAAATTGTGCAATCAAGGATTCAACTGCCTATTGAATCAAAACTTGAGGGGCTATATGAGAGCTGGTTATATTTTAAGCTTAAATCACTGTGCTTAAGGGATCTATCGAGCAACCTGTAAGCCTCACTTGCCCAAGAACAGATAGCGTCCTGGAATGCTGGGGGGCTGTTCATGTAAGAAAATGAACCACGTTTTTACTTTTGTAAACAAAATTGGTTGCACCAACTATGTAGGATGTGCCTGTTAGTTGTGGGCAGGAAGAATGTCAGGATGTATGCTTGCCCCTGATTGGATGGAGGCAGGAAGGGTTTTGCCTTTATGGTTGCCTTATAAGTTTCTAACTAATATAATTCATGACCATTCTCTGGGAATCTTGAGTATGGGCCTGGCCAGTGCCCATCATCCTGACCAGTGTTTTAAAAGCTTTCTGCAAGCCAGGCAGTGGTGGTGCACACCTTTTAATCCTAGCACTTGGGAGTGAGAGGCAGGTGGATCTTTGTGAGTCCAATCCAGGCCAGCCTGGTCTACAAAGTGAGTTCCAGGACAGGCTCCAAAGTTACAAAGAGAAACCCTGACTCAAAAAAACCAATAAATAAATAAATAAATATGAAGTTTGCTTTGTATTTTGCAAAAAAAAAAAAAAAAAATGTCGTGGCCTTATTCTTGCCCAGTGAGATTAACAGCTGAAAAGATGGCTTACTGGTTAAGAATACTTGCTGTGCAGCCATGAGTACCCAAATTCAATCCCAGCCAGGTATAATCTCTTGTACATCTTTAACTCTAACACTGTGTAGGGCATAGACAAGAGGATCTCTAGGGTTTACTAACTACCAGTAAAGCCAAAGAATGTGAGCTCCAGGTTTAGAGAGAGACCTTGCCTCAAAGGAATAAGGAGAGTAATAGGGAAGAATTCATAACACCTTCTTCTGGCCCCCACATTTGTACACACAGGCACACTCAAATACATGTGATAACACACACACACACACACACACACAAAATAAAACAAGATATCACTGTGTAGCTCCCACTGGCCTAGTGGAGACCTTCCTACCTCTGCCTCCCAAGTGCTAGGATTAAACACATGTGCCACCATGCCAGCTTAACAATTTTTAATGTAGTAATTAGGAGCTGGGTGTGGTAGTGCACATGGCCAATCCCAGCACCCAGATTGTCAAGCGCTATCGCCTTGCCTGCAAGAACGACACTCAACAACAGGATTCTTCTGCAGCTATGTTTATTGTGCGGCTCATTACAGCAAGTTGAGGGAAGACCCCGAGGAGGAAAAAGGGCTCTGCTTATATAGAGGAGCTGTGTCCATTACTGACAGTTACAGAGGAGCTGTGTCCGTTACTGACAGTTGCAGCCTGCAACGGTCGTAACAGTCACCCCATGATGTGGATCGCACATCCGCACCTTGCTGGCTTATGGACAGGAAACCGGCACCATCTTCAGAAATGGCACCGGTGGCTCTCTACACCAGATCTAAAAGTTATGAGTTTTAGGCCCATCTGGGATGCATAATGAGACTGTCTCAGAACAGAACAACAAAACACAACCAAACAAAGCTATATTGAGGACTATAGTGTGCATATGCACTGTAAATGTACAGAACTCTTTATTGTCGTTCTCCCTAAGCACAGTGTAACTACCACTTATACAGTGTAAGTGAGGACTCGGTGAAACCACTGAACTAGACTGCTTCATGAATAGAAAGAAAGGTTCCTTGGGGAATCAAGCTACCAAGGCCATGGGGTAGGGTCAGAAAGGAGAGCAAAATGGTGGAAAAGCAAGCAGATTTTATGAGTCAATAGGGCAGAGGTCTTTAAGCTATTAGGACTGACTGGGAACTAGATGTTCTTGCTGAGGTAGCCGACCTTTGGGGCTGATTAAGGGAGGTTCCTAGTAAACAGAAACCCACCTTTAGGCTTGTTTATCCAGTAACAATCTTATTTGCCAAAATCCTTTTGTTTAAGACAATGTCACCAGCACTGCCATTAGATGGGGCAGATGGAGACAACATATAGTGTTTAGATTGTGTTAGGTATTATGGGTAATCTAGAGAGGAGTTACAAGCGTGCAGGAGGCAGGTTGTATGCCAGTACTGCACTATTTTAAATAAGTGACTTGAGTATTCATAAAACTTGTTATTTGTAGGATTTCAAACTAATCCCTTGGTGATACTGAGGGGCAATTTAAAATGTCCTCTCAGCTGATCTCCAAAATACATAAAAAACCTCAAAAAACTAAACATCAAAATACAAAATAATCCAATTGAAAAATGGGTACAGAGCTAAACGGAGAATTCTTATCAGAAGAATCTCAAATGGCCAAAAGACATAAGGAAGTACGCAATGTCCTTAATCATCAGGGAAATGCAAATCAAAACAACTCTGAGATACCATCTTACACCTGCCAGAATGGCTAAGATCAAAAGCACCGACAACAGCTTATATTGGAGAGGATGTATAGAAACGGGAACACTCCTCCACTGCTGGTGGAAATGCAAACTTGTATAGTAATTTTGGTAAGAAAACTGGGAATCAATCTATGTCAAGACCCAGCGATACCACTCTTTTGTTGGTGGTGGTGGTTGTGGTGGTTTTTTGTTTGTTTGTTTGTTTGTTTTTCTAGACAGGGTTTTTCTGTGGCTTTGGAGGCTGTCCTGGAACTAGCTCCTGTAGACCAGGCTGATCTTGAACTCACAGAGATCTGCCTGCTTCTGCCTCCTGAGTGCTAGGATTAAAGGCATGTGCCACCACTACCCAGCTAGCGATGCCACTCTTGGACATTTGCCCAAAGGACATTCAATCATACCACAAGGACATTTGCTCAGCAATGTTCATAGCAACATTATTAGTAATAGCCAGAATCTGAAAATAACCAAGATACTGCTCAACTGAAGAATGGATAATAAAAATGTGATACAATTACACAATGGATTACTGTAAAAAGTGATGACTTCATGAAATTTGCAGGCAAATGAATGGAACTAGAAAAAAAAAACCCTCCTGAGTGAGGTAACCCAGATTCAGAAAGACAAACATGGTATGTATTTCCTCATAAGTGGATATTAAATATAAAGCAAAGGACAACCAGACTACAATCCACATCTCCAGAGAAGCTAGGGAACAAGGAAGACCCTAAGAGGGACACGTGGATCACCCTGGGAAGGGAAATTAGATCAGATCTACTGGGTAAACTGGTGGCAGGGAGGTAATAAGGGGAGGGATGAGAGCATGAGAAAACAGGAGGGTCCAGGGAGGTCCAGGAGGGAAGGAATGCTGTGGAAGAGCAGTAAAAGAGATATCCTAATAGAGAGAGCCACTATGAGCTCAGGGAGAAACCTGGTGCAAGGGCAACTCCTAAGAATCCACAAGGAGGACCCCAGCTAAGACTCCTAGCAATCGTGGAGAGGATGCCCTAACTGGTCTTCCCCTGTAATCAGATTGGTGAATTCTCCAACTATCATTATAGACCCTTCTTTCATCCAGTAATTGATGGAACCAGATGCAGAGATCCAAACCAGTCACCCGGCCAAGCTCCAGGAATCCAGTAGAAGAGAGAGAGAGGAGGGAATGTACAAACAAGGGAGGTCAAGATCATGAAGGGGAAATCTACAGAGACAGCTGAACCAAGCTCCTAGGAACTCATGAACACTAGACTGACAGTGTGGAGACTCGGCCCTCTGTATGTGGGAGACAGTTGTGAAGCTTGGACTATCAGTGGGGCCCCCGGCTGTAGAACCATGAGACAAACCTGGTACATGAGCTAGCCTGCTGAAGCCCATTCCCACCTATTATGACAGGCTTTGTTGACTACTCATAGGAGCCCTTATCAGTGAGGACGGGGCTGACTGGGGGTGGGCTGGAGAGGATGAGAGGGCCAGGAGAAAGGATGAAAGGGAGAACTGTGATTGGAATGTAAAATGAAATTTAAAAGAATCAATAAACTTAAAAAAAAAAAAAAAAAAAAAAAACCACTCTCCTGGGAGAAAGGGTAAAAACAACGGTGCCCTCTTCTGGCTTCCATGCATACTGCATACACATGGTACACAACATACATGTAGGCAAAACACATTTAAATCAAGAAAGTTAAAGTTCTACAAATGCAGGGTCTCAAAATACTATTTCAAGATATTAAGGAAAGGACTCAGAAGACTCAAGAGGAGTTTGCAGCCTCCCTGGACCTAAAAGCAGCAGAAGTACACATAGGCAGAACAGGAGGAACAGAGTTTAAATTCAAGGCTGAATTAACTAACTTCTAAGAGATGCATCTCACATATCTATCAGACTTCATCTTCCCTTTTGGCTCAGCCATCTTCCCACATCAGAACTTGTCAAACTGCAGAACACACACAAGATAAGGTCGCTGTGGCCTGCCTTTGTTGTCCCTTCCATCTTGCATTGGTCTGAGCCTTCTATATTACCTTCAAGCACACATTTGTCCATGAGCCACAATAGTACTATAACCTCAGTACAGGAAGGTCTACTAGCAGCAAGTGTAGAGCGTATTGCCTCCTTTGTGAGGCAGGGTCTGTGGATGAGGGCTTACAGCTTTAGTCTGGTTGGTGTGTTTGTTTGCTTATCTGATGTGTACTTGACGTTCAATCACCAGCACAGTGTCTACATCTCCCTGTGCAGCCATCCGTATGTCAAATGCCGTCCTATTTTGTAAGACTATTTTCCACACTTAGGTGATATGATAGTTAATCTCCACTGTCAAGTTAACTAGATTTAGAATCACCTAGGAGATGCTTCTGGGTGTGCCTGTGAGGACATTTCCAGAGAGCTTCACTGAGGATGGAGGATCCATCCTGACTGTGGGTGGCACGTCCTGTGTGCTGGGCACCAACTGAATAAAAGGAGAAAGCAAATGGAGCTCAGCATTAATATCTCCCTGTTTCCTAACTGTAGACACAGTGTAGCCAGATGTCGCAGTTAGAGTTCCTATTGCTATGATAAAACATCATGACTGTGGTAGTTTGAATGTAATTGGCCCTAATAATCTCATAGGGAATGGCACTATTAGGAGGTGTAGTGTTGTTGGAGTGGGTGTGGCCTTGGTGGAGGAAGCATGTCGATGTGGGGGTAGTCTTTGAGGTTTTCTATTCTTGGGATACCACCCAGTATTTCGGTGGACTTCCTGTTGCCTACAAGATATAGGACTCTCAGCTACTCCTCCAGCACCATGTCTGCCTGAATGCTGCCATGATCCCTGTTGTGATGATAATGAACTGAACCTCTGGAACTGTGAGTGAGGTACCCCAATTAAATGTTTTCCTTTATAAGAATTGCTGTGGTCAGCATGGGTGGTGGTGGTGGTCGCCTTTAATCCCAGCACTAGGGGCAGATGAGGCAGGTGGATCTCTGTGAGTTCAAGGCCAGCCTAGTCTACAAAGCTACACAGAAAAACCTTGTTTGGAAAAAAACAGAGGAAAAATAATTGCTATGGCCATGGTGTCTCTTCACAGCAATTAGAAACCCTGACTAAAACAACTAAAAGGCAATTTAGGGAAGAAAGGGATTATTTCACTTGTACTTCCATGAGGACCTCAAGCATGGTGTGAACTCAAACAGGGCAGTGCAGGGGTGTGGCTGGAGTTTCTTTCCAGCCTGATCCTGCAGCCAATTAGCCCCAAATAAACACACAGAAGCTTCATTAATTATAAAACTGTTGGCCGATGGCTAGGGCTTCTTACTGGCTAGCTCTCTCTTAATTGTCAATCCATAACTACTAATCTATGTATTTTCTCTTGGTCTTGGCTTACCAGAGAATTCCCAGATCTGTTACTCCTTCCTCAGCTACATAGTGTCTATCCACAGCCTCTCTATCCCCAGCATTCTCCTTGTCTCCTAGCCCTGCCTACCTTCCTGCCTCTCCTGGCCAGTCAGTACCTTACTCATTAACAGATAAGAAAAACATATTGAAAGATTTAGAGCAAGGATGTAGGAAAGGGGCATGAGAATAATTCTTGCAAGCAGATATAGAAAATCATCAAGAATGGACGTGGACAGGGGAGGAAAGGACAGAAATTATGAGAACAAGAAAGTTACTATGGTGATGGGGCTACTGGTCATGCTAGGCTGATTCTGTTAAATAGGGCTAGTAACTGAATCATCAATCTCTTGTGAAATAACTGAAGTCTCTCCCAGGTCGTGGCCCACATCAAGGAAATGGGCCCCAACCCTGGAACAGATGGTTCCAGATGAACGGTCCTGGCCGGGTCATACCTGACCAATGGACAGTCTGGGGTCTTTCCATGTCATCCTGTTGTTTTTCCTTTAAAGAAGAATAGGTCACACCTGGGTGATCTCTCAAACATGAAATTATACTTTGTACTTTGTAATTATACTTTGTAACCAATCACCTTGTGCCCCATGCATGTATGCCGCTTTGCACTCTTTAAAAAGGGCCTGGACGCTCTGAGGGGTGTGTAGCTTTCTCCGAGATTGCTGACACCCAAGTGCACTCGTTCAATAAACACCTCATACTTGTTGCATCTCCTGGTTTTGGTGTTTGTGTTGTGGGGCTCTCCCATCAGCCCATCAGGACCCCAGAATTAGAGTCCAACAATATATACAGAAGGACATCCCCCATCACAGGGGGTCCCTGCAAGCATCACAGCTGGCACCGAAAAAAGCCAGGTGAAGTTAAGAATGAAATTCAAGTCAACACCACCCAACTGGTGCTGGACCAAAACTTCTGGAGCCTGATGTCTTGCAATTTATTTCTTATACATTTAAATAGAGTGAAACATTGGGGGAAAGTTTCCATGTGACTCTTATCACAACAAAGCTTTAGGCATGGCTATATCAAAACTTTTCAAAGTGCCTCGCTACAGCAAAGCACCTATGACTTTTCCCTCAAGAATGGGTTGATGACTGTGAACAGTACTCAGGACAAGGGCCTAGGAAGGAGGGTTTGTAATAAGCATAACTCTATTGACTGAGGAACAATGCTGAGGAATCTGGGCCTAGGGAGGAATAAGCATACTAGCAAAATCTTTTACAGAGTACATGGGACCTACTTCAGGATTCTAGGGGAATTGAAGAAGGATGGCTTTATAGAATAGCAAAGATTACCAGGTGTTAACACATCCATTCACAGCCTTCTAGATGGAAAAATAGGCATCCATTTCTTCTATTAAAGGAAAAAAAAAGCCTGCATGTTTAGCAATTCTGGTTTCTCTTATGCAATCTATAAGCTGTGTCCTCTACAAGACAGGGACCTGAGGGCTAATGCAGTGGCTGTGGAGAAATGTTGCTTATTTCCTAGGTCCTCATGGCTTACTTATACTCCGCAGTAACAATTGCCCAGGGGTAAGACCACCCACAATGGGCTGGGCCCTCCTAGATCGATCACTAATTAAGAAAATGCTCTGTAGGCTTGCCTACAGACCAATGTGGTGGGAGGATTTTCTCAATTGAGGTTTCCTCTTCCCAAATGGCTCTAGCTTGTATCAAACTGACACAAAACTAGCCAGGACACCAGCTATCTTACATTCCCTGTTACATCTTTCCCTCATGATGAGCTGATGTCCACTTTCAAACTGAACTAAAATAAACCATTGGTTGATTCTGCTTATTGCCTGTTGTTAGGTATTTTGTAATAGTCATGAAAAAGAAAATCACACCCCCACCCCCACACAGAAGACTGTTACTGAGGAGAGAGCTTGGTGCTCTGATTATTGTGCCCAAACTCTGAACTCCTCAAATCACTGAGACCAGATCCAATGCAAAAGCAGAATCTTTAATTTCATGAGTTAACTCGGGTCCCCCCGTTCATCCAACACAGCTAGTGAAGCAGGAGGGAACTTGAGCAGCACTGGGGCAGGGAATATATTGGGGTAGAAGAAGGGGAGTTTCTGGGGTCCAGTAGCTGCATAGAAAGTCTCAGCATTGGTGCACCTCTGGGCTTGAGCAACTTGTCCTGTTGATTGGTCAGCTTCAGCTGCAGGATGGTTGCTATGCCTAGAAGTCCTCCCAGGGCGGTTGCTATGCTCTGCATTCCACTGTTATCAGTAACACACACACACACACACACACAGAGCCCGCCAGATAACTTCTGATTGGTTCCTTGCCATATGGAGGTTATCTGTCTTCCTAGTGGTTAAGGCAAGGTCAGACAAGGTTGGGAGCTCAGCACATGTTGCTGTGTCAGGGGTTTATGTCTTGCTGGGTCTTTTCTGCAGCCTGTCATGGCTGCCAAAACAGGGGGCTGTGTGAGGGAGGGTCTGGGCCCTTCATGATGACCCTTACCATGTATCAAGTAGGACTTTGAATGGCTCATAGGAGGGATTTGGAAGAGATTGCATGTGCAGGCAGGAGAAAACAGGATTTAATAGGCTGTTCTAGAGGTGGTTTGAAAGTGCAGAATGCTAATAGAAATGCAAACAAATTGAGGTTTCAGAGAAGAATAAAGATTCCTCTTGAGGCTTTTTTGTGTTACATTTTGTACCTCTCCACCAAAAAAGTCTGGCTTTATTCTTCCCACATCCTGAAAATTTGAATGAGGCTAAATTACAAAGTCACAGATTACCTTGTTTGGTCAAGGAAGTTTTAAGATCGAATAATATCCATGACATGGCACAAGCTATTGCTTGTTGCCATTCATTAGATTTATAGTAAGTGGAAATATATGAAAAATGTGCCCGTTGGTGAGGAAAGGCATGGTGATAATTTGTTTGTGATCTAACAAATAAAACTTGCCTGAAAATCAGAATGCAGAGCTAAACCACTAGTCAGCCAAAGAGCAGTGGTGGCCACACCTTTAATCCCAGCAGATGGATCTCAGTGAGTTCAAGGCCACTCTGGGCTACATGAGAGTAAATCAGTCTAAAAGAGAAACAGACCTCCAACTTTAATCCCAGCACTAGAGAAGAATGTAAGGCAGGAGGAGACAGGAGCTCTTTGCAGTGTCTGGAGATGCAATCAGAGGACATGGCTGCCCTTTCAGTCTGAGCATTGGTAGAGGTGAGAACTTTCTAGTGGCTGGCCACTTTGCTTCTCTACTTGTCAGCTTGAACCCCAATATCTGTCTCTGGGTTTTTATTGTTCATGTTGCAGAGAGGAGTATGGACAAGCTCAAAGATAAAGTGAGTGAGTGCAGAGAGAGCAGCTGGAATTGTTGGGTATATTAATACCATTAAAGAGAGATCTTGAGCTCTGCACTGGGAAAGGAACCCTGAGTTCTACAAACCACACATGAAAGACTCCAGCTTGTGAAAGCATAAGTTAATTTAAAAGGAGAGAACCTGAATTGAGAATGCTGCTAAAGGAGTTCCCTGATTTAAAAAAAAAAAAAGGATGCCTCCTAGGGTAGTGATTTCCCAGGTTAAATCAGACTATACCTCCAGTTGGCAGCAGAAGTGGGTAGTATTGTCCATGCAAAATTCAAGAGTCACAGGTCATGGAGCCTTGTGTAGAGAATCCAGCAAGCCACTGAAGCAGGACAATGTTCGACAGAACCACATTCCCTACAAGGAGAAATGGAGTCCATGAGACCCACCGTGTAAAGCTGTGAGCGTGAAGTTTAAGTTGCAGTGGCTGTTGGAGATGCCAGGGCTGCTTGGCACCCATGAAGAAACCTGCAGACATAGAGTGACACCAGCCCAAAAGAGAGGGGCTCCAGACAGAAGAACTGAAAGGAGGGGCTACCCAAGGCCAGTGTAGCCCAGAGGATATCAAACAGAGTCCCAGATAGCAGACATGAAGCTTTAGGGTTAGGGCTGTCTGGCTGGGATCCCTTCTTGTGTTGGCTTTATCTTTCCTTGCTCTGCCCCATTCCTTCCTGCTAGAATGAAAATGTGTACTCTGGCTATTTCAGAATCAAAACATGTAACATGTTTTTACTTCATAGTGTATCCCATCCAGTTAAGAATTTTGTCTTGGGCCATGAAAAAGAGCTTGGATTTAGGACTTGTGCCTAGTGTTAAAGTTGTTCAGATTTGGGAGGCTGTTGCAGATTAACAGTATTATGAGATAGCCAAGAGCCTTCTTTTTGAGATTTGTTTTTATTTTATATATATATATATATATATATATATCAGTATTTTGCCTGTATGTATGTTTGTGTACCACGTGAATGCAGGGCCTGCAGAGGCCAGAAGAGGACATTGGTTCCCATGGCACTGGAGTTACAGATGGTTGTTAGCCACCATGTTGGTGCTGGGGATCAAACCTGGGTCTTCTGGGTTTTATCTTAACCACTGAGCAATCTTTTCAACTGCCTCTCCCCCACCCCATCCCAGAACTTTTGAGGACCAGGAGTGAAATGCTTCCATTTAAAAGGTAAGTGTTTAAACCAACCGTGGTGACCCACCCTTTAATCCCAGCACTTGGAAGGCAGAGGCAGGCGGATCTCTGTGAGTTCAGGGCTAGCCTGGTCTACAGAGTGAGTTCCAGGACAGCCAGGGCAACATAGTGAGACCCTGTCTCAAAAAGGCAAAACCAAATAAAACAAAAAGATGTGCTTAGGTGTTGAACTGACAAGGAGTAGACTCTTTGACATCAACCTGACTAGATTCAGAATCTCCTGGACACAAATCTCTGAGGCTGTGAGGGAGTTTCCAGAGAGAGCGTTAACCGGGGGAAGACAAGCTCATTCTGATGTAAACCAGCACTGTCTGCCTCTGCTTACCGACTAAAGACAGTGTGTGACCTGCGCCTCCCACCCCTGCTAACAGGCCTTCTCATAATTAGTACCCAAACTGCAGCCACAATGAACTTTTCCCTCCCCTAGTTGTCTTTTTGTCAGGCATTCTGTCACAGGGGCAAGCAAAGTGAGCAACACAGGTAGCTCTTTTCTGTTCAGAGAGCTATTGTTCTTTTGGTGTTGTCTAAAGCCATTATGGTGTGTGATGCTGGAGTGGACGCTCCTATTTCTACACTTATTATTTTTTGCAAGTTGGGGGAAAATACAGGCAATGGATAGAACCACCAAGAAGCTTTCTTCTGGGCTGGAGAAATGGCTCAATACTTAAGAGCACTGATTGATCTTCCAGAGGACTGGGGTTCAATTCCCAGCACCCACATGGCAGCTTACAACTATCTGTAATTCCATTCCCAGGGGACCTGACACCCTCACACAGACATGTAGGCAAAACACCAATTCCATAAAATTTAAAAATTAATAATTTTTTTTTAAAAAAAGAAGCTTTCTTCCATGGGGAATGCAGTGCCTTAACTGTCCATTTGTTCAGGATACAAGGCTACTTGTCAAAAACATGTGCAGGGATGTATCACTGACCCCAAGTACATTGTTCTGTCCAGTTACAAGGTAAATAAATATAGCACTGTTGGCCACAGATCCATAGAGAACCTTGTGGTATATGCCCATGGTTTTACTTGGATTAAAGTAGAATAAGTTAGAAAAGACCAATTATTAGACACTGATGTATTGATTTATTTAATGATTATCAAAACACTGCCTGCCCTGCCTATTGCCAAGCCTGACTTCGCTACTACCTGGAACAGCATGACCTGGAGACACAGCTGAAACAATGGGCTGTTGCCCTTAACAACCTGCTGACTGCCACATAGGTTTCTGAAAATCTCACTTGTTCACCACACCTTGTGTTTTTAGCGCATAAAATGGGAATACAAACTAGACCAATACCAAGGCCTTTCAGGGGGTCCAGGCTTCGGTCTACCAGTGACCTCTCCTCTCCTCCACTCCCACTGGTGTCCAAGTGCTTATTCCAGAAAGATTCCTGAAAGAACATAACACCGGATGAGGCACCATTGTTCAAGGGGCAGGGGATGAATTCTAGCCTTACTAGGTTGACCGACTTACTCTGTGCACAATGGGACAGATTCCCTTGTTAACTCCAAACACAGCTATGCCCTGTTGGGCAGTGGGTATTTGTGGGTTTCTCTCTCTTTTTATTCAGAGTTTATTTTTTATGATATTTATCCATGTGTGTTTGCATGGAGATGCCACAGCATGCATGTAGAAGTCAGAGGACAACCTGTTAGAGTCAGTTCTTTCCCTGCACCAGATGACCCAGGGATTGAACTCAGATCATCAGGCTTAGCAGCAAGCACCTTTACCTACTGAACCAGCTCACTGACCCAGGTTTCTCTTAGACTTTGGAAGACTTGCTGCCATGCTGAAACTCTAAGCAAGCCCAAATTAAATGTTTTCCTTTATCAGAGTTGCTATGGTCATGATGTCTCTTCATAACAATAAAACACTGAACATGCCATCTATCCTGTGTCTCACAGTATGAGTATCAAGATGGGCACATACTCTATGTATCTCTGTAACGAGTACGGTTTTTCCGCCTGCCGCCGCCTGGTCTTGTCCTGCCACCGCGCCAGCCCCAATTAACACACAGAGACTCTGTATTTGATACAATGCTGTTGGCCCTGTTACTTGTTTCTTATCGGCTAGCTCTGCCTTAATTATTAACCCATTTCTGCTGATCTATGTATTTCTTTTACCGGGGAGCCAGCGGCATACTGCTTTCTTCAGACTCTCCATCTTTGCCCCTCCTTCCTACTTCCTCTTCCTCCTTGTCTCCTAGTCCCTCCTTTCTTCCTTTCCTATTGGCCAACAGTGCTTTATTTATTAACCAGTATGAGAAACATATACAGAATGACATCTCCCATCATATCTCCCTGAACTTGGCTTTCCACATCTGTTAATTCCGAAGGGACTATAGGGAACTCAGTGAGGTGCGTAGGACATCAGTCTGGTTGTTGTTCAGGCCTGACTCCTCTGGGCATTTTTTCTGGGTTTTAGCTTTTACACCATCATGGAAGGGCCCATTTGGTCTCTTCCTCACCCTCAACCTCAGTCTCAGTCTGTGGATCCCACCTCCCATACACAACCCTTGCTCTAAGGCTGGATTTCAGCTTTCATCAGCGTATCCTTGCCATTGCCTGGCATCTCTTTCTACCTTCAGTTCTTCCTGTAACCTACAGGCAGCTTGCGGGCAGCTTCTCTGAACACATACAATAGAGGTTTTGCTGCACTTTCAGCCATCATTTGTTTGTTTTGGGTTTTGTTTCTCTCTCTCTCAGGCAATTTCAGGGCATCTTGAACTCTCTTCTCTCTTTAGTCCAGGTAGGCCATGAATTCATGATCCTCCTATTTCAGGCCTGCATCAACAGGCCTGGACCATCTCTAAGTTCTTCTTTATTTTTATTTGTTAATGCATATTGGTGGGGTGTTGGGGGCTGTGGGGTTTTGTTTTGTTTTGTTTGTTTGTTTGTGGTTTGGTTTTTCAAAGCAGGGTTTCTCTGTTTAAAAGCTCTGGCTGTCCTAGAACTTGCTCTGTAGACCAGGCTGGCCTCTAACTCACAGAGCTCCACCTGCCTCTGCCTCCCAAGTGCTGGGACTAAAGGTGTGTGGGGCCACTACCTGGAGCATATTGGTGTTTTGCCTGTATGTATATCTATCTGTGCACCATAGGCTTACCTGGTTTTCATGGAGACCAAAAGAGGACATTAGATTCCCTGGAGCTGGATTACAGGTGATTGTAGGCACCAGTTGTGAGTACTAGGCACTAGCTCTGGTCCTCTATAGTCATTAATTGTCTAGCTCTTTATCTGGGGAGGGGGGATGGGCTCCTATAGATACATCTATAGCACAACCCCTACACCTGAGGCTCAGGGAACACTGCAGAAGGGGCAGAAAGTTTCTAAGACCAAGAAGGCTGCTGCAAGACTGTGTCTTCTAGATATGACAGGGAAGCTAGACCCATAAAATTGCAATAATATGGCTGCTTACACAAGACTTGAACAATGACAATGCCAGTTGACAAACTAACCTGTGTGGTGATATATTATTTATGATTTAATAAAGCTTGCCTAAGGATCAGACTGCAAAGCCGGCCACATTAGTTAGCCATAGAAGTCAGGCAATAGTAGCACATACCTTTAACCCCAAGATTCAGGAGACAAAGGCAGATGGATCTCCGTGAGTTCAAGACCACCCTAGGCTACAGGAGAATGAATCAGTCTAAAAGAGAAACAGAGCTCATGCCTTTAATTCCAGCACTAGAGAGGTATATAGAGAAGAAGCAAAGGGTCTTATGTGAGATTCAGTTTCCAGTCACAGGGAAGACAGGATCTCCATTTCAGCCTTGGTAGAGGTTAGAGCTGCTGGCTGGCTGCTTTGCTTCTCTGATCTTCAGCATGAACCCCAATATCTGTCTCTGCGTTTTTATTATTCGTGTTACAAACTTGCCTGGATTTTTATGAGAGGGCTGGGCATCCAAAGTCAGAACCTCATGCTTGCACTGCAAGCATTTTACCAACTCAGCCTTCTCCCAGCCTTTGTTTGTGTTTTCTATGACAGTGCATTGCTATGTGGCTCAGGCGCTCCTCCAACTCATCATGTAATCTTGCCTAGCCTGGAATTTGTGATCCTCTAGCCTCAACTTTGCAAGTGCTGTGATTATGAGTGTCTATATCTATGTTCAGTTTAAGTCTCTTTGAAAAAGTGATGGGTTATACAACAGGAAGAGGAGTCAGAGTATTTAGTCTCTTTTTGAGAGCAAGGAAACTTTCTTCAAAGTCTCTTTCATGGTTTGAATGTCTGTGTCTCTTCTAAATATACATGATAAAACTTAATTTCCCTTGCAACAGTACAGAGAGGTGGGCCTGGAGGAGTGATGAGGTCATAGGACTCCACCCACATGGATGGGACCAGAGCCTTATAAAGGGCTAGAGGAGACAGCGGTCCTCCTGCCTTTCTATGCCTTCTACCCTGTGAGAACAGCGATTTTCCCTTTGCAAGAGGCAGTGACAAGGTGTCATCTTGGGAGCACAGATACAAAGCTGTTAATACCTTGATCTTGGACTCCTTAACTATGAACCATAAATACATCCATTCATAAATGACCCACTCTAATAAGATATTTTGTTATAGCATCAAGAACACTTAGACAATTTCCTGTCCCAACCTTTGCTCAAATTTCGTTAACCCATACACACCAAGTCTCTATATATTTATTTACTTCACAATGTAGTCTAACCTGGCCTTGAATTTGCCACTTTCTTCCAGCCCCCACCTCCAGAGTACTAGAATTACAGTTGTGAACTATCACAATCATGCCCAGAATATACCAACCCTTTTTATTTATTTATCTTTTCAGACAGGGTCTCACTATGTGGAATTCACTATGTAGCTCAGGCTGGCCTCAAACTCACAGAAATCTGCATGTTTTTGCCTCCTGAGTACTGGGATTAAAAGTGTGTATCACCAAACCGGGCATGGTGGCACATGCCTTTAATCTCAGCCCCCAGGAGGCAGATCTCTGTGATTTCCAGGCCAGAGCCTGGTCTACAAAGCAAGTTCCAGGACAAGAGGGCTGTTACATAGAGAAACCCTTTCTCAAAAAAAGAAGAAGGAAGGAGGGGAGGGAAGGAGGGAGAGAACAGAAAGGGAAGAAGGAAGGGAGGAAGATAGGTGTGCATCACTATAGCAGGTCACATACCAACTGTAAAGGCAACCTCAGCAAAGTCTAGCCAAATCACCCAGGTTTCATCCTTTGAGCTCCATGGGATGAAGTAACTTTTCTGAGCCTTTGGGATGAGTGAGACAATCAAGTAAAGATTTTGCCAGAAGGGAGAAGGAAGAATAGACTGGTATTTAACCCAGCAACAACAGATGGTCACTGCCTCCAAGCCCAGAGCGGCAGAGCATTACAAATGGCTGGCATGTAGCCCCTATTCAGGAAGAGCAGCAGTGAGTAAGAGTCATGATACATGATGTTGCCAGGCTCTAAGGACACTTTTAGAGAAGGCAAAGGATTGAGAGCTTTGACCTTGATGTTTCCAACAAGACTAGAATGGACCTATTGGAGGCCTGCAGGTTTAGAGATTGGTCCTTAGACTGCTGTAATGTAAACTACTGGATAAAGAATGACTTACAGAGCCCAATCTGAGCTCAGGAACCCTTCCCATATTTGTTTAAATATAGTTCTTATTAATCATTTGAAATTTGCATATGTGTGTACAATGTATTACGACCATAATCACCCCCATACTCCTCTCCACCACTCCCCTCAGATCCACTCTCTATCCCCTCACCCTATCCCGACTTCATGACCCCTGTTTTTTGTTTTTGTTTTTTTTTTTTTTTAATAGCTCACAAAGCCCAGTTTTTGCTGCTCATATACTCATGGCTGTGGATCCATCACATGAAGAGTTGTTGACATACAGGAGGCCACACCCTTGAAGAAAACTGACTTTCCCTCCCCCCCAGAAGCCATGAATTGTTACGAGCTCCTCAGCTGGAGCTCATGAGCCCCTCCCTACTCCACGTTGTAATGTTGACTGTCTTGACTTGGTCCTGGCCTTGTGCAGGCAACCGCATTTCACTCTGATCCTTCCCTTCCCTTTGGCTCTTACATTTTTTCTGACTCTTCTTTTGTGATGGTCACTGAAACTTGGAGGAGTGTGTGTGTATAATATAGATGTCCTTTTGTCTCTGGCATTCCACAGACAGTTATTCTTTGCACTTTGACCAGTTATGAGTTTCTTCATTGACCACCATCCACTGTACAAAACAACATCTCTGATGAAATCTGAGAGTTGCACTATTCCATGGGTACAGATGCATACATATAGCAGCAATTTAAAACTATATCCCTTGAGAGCAAAATAACAATAGTAGGTTTACCCCTACTACTATTGTGAGTTCCCCAACCATGGGTTCTTAGCCATCTCACAGTACCAGGTCTGTGTTTCCTTTTGTAGAATGGGCCTTAGATCCTCTCAGAAGGTAGTTGGTCATCCCCGTAACATTTACACCATATTGTGCACACAGGCATATCTTGCCACATCTGAGTCACTATCATAGCTTACATAGTTTATAGAAGGGCAAACACTTATGACCTTTCTCCCACAGCAGTCTGCATAGTGCCTTCTAGTATTGTGTGAGGTAGGCTGCAGAGAAGATGACTCCCGATCAGCACCAACTTGATTTCTTTAAGCTCTTGACTAAAGGTCTTACTATCAAGTTCTGGTGGACAACCAATAACAGTGGTGATGGACTACTGTTTGGGGTTTCTCTGGGACATCCCAGTTCCAATGTCATTTGGAGTTCTTATAATTGGAGTTTTTATCTGGTGCTGAGGGTTGAACCCCTGACTGCATGTGTCAGGCAAACGCTCTACCACTGAGCTCCACTCCAGCCTTCTCAGTTCTTAAATATAATCTTACATTTTCACAATGAACAACTTAGGAACAGTTTTTAAACAACATCTAGAAAATTTCACTTATACTTGCTTTATTAAGAATATGATCCAATCTCTGAGTTTGGGGCCAGCCTGGTCTGGTCTACAGAGAAAGTTCCAGGACAACCATGGATACCTAGAAAAACCCTAGCTCAAAAAAAAAATCCATCCAGGTGAAGTAGCTCACACTTATAATCTCAGCACTTTGGAGGCTGAGGCAGGAGGATTGCTGTGAATTCAAGGTGAGAATGGTCTACAGAGTAAAACCCTGTTTCAAATAAATAAGCAAATGACTGATCCAATCAAAGATACATATCCTTTTAGAAATAGCTCTAGTGAAGCATAATTGACACACAATAAACTTAACAAGAGGCTGGCAAGTGGCTTAGTGGGTAAATCCTCTGGACCACACAGTGAAAGAGGGTAACAAACTCTGGCAAGTTGCTCTCCAATTCCCACATGAATGCATGTACTCAGGCACGTGCTCACACACACACACACACACACACACACACACACACACACACACACACAAACATAAATAACATTTAAAAACTTTACAAACCATCAACTAAAGACTTCCAAGTACACAATTTTGTAATTTTGACATATGTATCATCACAGAGAAGATGATGGTCATACCCAACATCTTTGTCCTCCCTTATGGACCTTACTGACTCTTCTGTTCCCCTCAGAGTACTGGTCTACCTTCTACCAGCACAGCTTAGTCTATATTTACTTGTTGATAAAAGTCTCACTGTGCAGTGCCATCTGTAGTACCTCTACCTCCTGAGTGCTGGGATTCTGGACATGTAATTATGTCCCACCTTTGTATCATTGTAGTGAAAATTCAACCAGAGTCCACGGTCAGTGGTCTGACTGACTCCAGCAAGTCAGGTTTGGCCACTTACCCCCAAGAAAGCAAACAAAAGTGATGTTGGTGGCAGAGCTTTCAATCAGCATGATTGAATGTTTCAGTCATCTTTGGACATTGGTGTGAGCTTTAGATTTAAACAGAAAATTGGGGCAGGAAGCCAGAGGTTTGTATGATGAAGCAGTCTTGATCAAACTGTGGTCTGACTGGTTGAGATCTCAGTTCCAGTTTTAGAAGGTGGCTCCAAGTAGTTCTCGTAGCCTAAGGGGACCGTCCAGTTTCCATGAGAAGACTATAATTTTGAGACAGCCAAAGTTTCTGTCTTGGTCCCATTCCTAACATGATTAGATCTTGGATGATCTGTTTGTGAGGCTCTGGTGTTTGTGCTCTCTGAGGGGATCTGTAGGTCTAAGGCTATGACTTGAGCCTTCCAGGTGAATTGTGAAGGTTCTAGGAAGGTAGTGAAGACAATGGTAACAAACTCTAAGCATTCTTATCTTTATACCTTCAGGCAGTTAGGAGAGTGGAGGGCTCATCCAGCTGGAATCACCAGTTTTTAAGCAGACATCCCCCAAGTGATTAACTACAGAGTTAAGCAAGAACCTGACCCAGAGTGACGGTGACGAGACAGAGATGCCTGCCTTTATCCCTCTGTGTTGGCCTGCAGGGCCACGTAAGGGTTTTGAGCAGAAGCAGTTTCTAAATTTGTGTTACAAAATGTCCATTTAACTCATTTTTATTGGACAATTGAATTCTTTCTTTTTTCTGTTTTTTTTTTTTTTGTTGTTGTTGTTGTTGTTTCGTTTTTGTTTTTGTTTTTTTTTTTAGACAGGGTTTCTCCATGTAGCCCTGGCTGTTCTGGAACTCACTCTATAGACCACGCTAGCCTCAAACACAGAGATCTGCCTGGCTCTGCCTCCCAAATTCTGGGATTAAAGGCATGTGCCACCGCAGCCCAGCTATAACTGTTTTCTTAATGTCCTGTCTACTGCTCTATTATTTCTGTCCTTTCCCAGTCTGCCTCTGTTGATTTATTTCATCAATAGCATGTCATATTTTCTCACTTTTTTTGTATTCCTGTGTCATAACTTTCAACTAGACACCAGACACAGTAACTTTGTATTTCTCTGGAGGTTTGAGTTTTGGTTAAGATTTTTAAATTTTTTATTTTCTGTATGTTTGCCTGCATGTATATTCATAGACCATATGCATTTTTTCACATTATATTCATAGACCACATGCATTCTGGTGCTTTGTAAGTCAGAAGAGGGCATCAGATTTCTAGGAGCTGGAGTTACTAATGGAGTTACTGATGAACTTCCCCAGCCAGGTCCTCTGCAAGAGCATTGAATGTCTTAACTGCTGAGCCATCTCTCCTGAGCCTGTAGAGCTTTTTTGTTTTATTTTAAAATTCATTTTAGTTTGTGCTTTTGTCTTGCATTCAGTTAAGTTGCCACAGTCTGGGCTGCATTTGGCAACTCCCTTGTGAAATGTCTGGCTTGTTTTTCTTGTCATGGTTCACTGTTCAGAAGTTTATCCTATTATGACAGGGAAGTCATTGAAACCCAACTCAATGAGTTTGTATCTTTGTGACTGTGAAGCCAAGATAAGTTCAGCCAAGACATAAAGGTAAAGAAAGACTTTTCCTGGGGAGACACAACACATGCCTTCTCACCCTAGAGAAGGCACCCACAATAGACCAAAGAAAAGGTATCACTGAAGTCCAACTTGGTGAACCACTGAGTTTTATTGGGGTTACTTACATGAGTGTGGGTGAGGGGCATGAAGTTTGAAAGAAAACAGCCCCTATAGGAAGTGACACTATTAGGAGATATGGTATTGTTGGAGTCGGTATGGCTTTACTGGAGGAAGTGTGACACTGTGGGGTGAGCCTTGAGGTCTCCTTTGCTCAAGCTACATCCAGTGACAAAGTTCACTTCCTGTTGCCTGAGGGTCAAGATGTAGAAGACCTCTCAGCTCCTTCTCCAGCACCATGTCTGCCTGCATGCTACCATGCTTCCCACCATGATAATAATGGACTAAACCTCTGAACTGTAAGCACCCCAATTAAATGTTTTCCTTTATAAGAGCTGTTGTGATTATGGTGTCTCTTCATAGAAATAGAAATCCTAAGAGAGAATTTGGTACCAGGGACTAGAGTATTGCTGTGCTAGGACTGACTGGTACATCAGAATCTGATGGGAATAATAGCATCATAAAACCAACATAGTTGTGTAAGACCCTCAGAATGAGGAGTCTTCCAGGTTCGGTCGATACCCCAAGAACTCAATGTCCAGTCCAGTTGCTGCAAAACACAAGAGGCTTTAATGAACAGGAAACATTTGCGCAAACAGGCTCCTCCAACACGAAGGCTATAGAGAGGAGCCCCCTCCCCTGGGCCCAGGTGTTTTTAAAGGCAAACCCACAAGCTTAGGGAGGGGGTGGGACCCTCTGTCCATTGAGTAAGTGACCCTTGGAGGCCTGATGGTCTGCTATTAGGATCAACAGACCTTAGGGCCTCAGGGTGTGCTAATTAATCTTGTCTGGGCGAACCAGAGTTGCAGCTATCTCTTTGTTTCCTAAGGACCCTATTCACCACCTGCTGACTCATAGGAAAGGAGGGGCAGTGTGAATTCTTGTCATCTCAGGGCCTGGTGAGAGGAAGCTAGCAAATTCCAAGGAACAGATATTGGTTAGCTTTCCAGGTCAGACCGTCCTTCATTTAACTTCACTTTTTGGTCCTTCAAGTTGCTTGATAAAGATACAGCAAAGCTGAGCTGCACGATCACTGCCATTCACTTTTGGTTTTGATTTCTGCGTGCTTGGGGAACTTCTAATGTTTGCATAAATTTGGGATATTGAATTGATGGGAAATTTCTTACAAATCATCTATGCCTTTTCCCAGAGTACTGCTTCTAAACTTCCCTGGGAAATTCCTAAACATACTACCCTTCCCGCTGTTATGGATATCTCCTTATCTACTCGAAGGTCGTCCTTATGCCTGGAGGTTGTGACACACATAAAGAAGACAGAGGTCTCTTTACGAGGCTATGAGATATTCCTGGAACATGTGCCCTCTACTGAATCAGGAACAAGATATTCAAAACAAAGTACAAGTCTCTTCCTACTATATGCTCAGGCAATTATGTGGAATACACAGCAACAAAGTTAGATTGGCTGGAGTTACATCTGCCCTACACAGGGTTTTATATTGATGGGCAAAGAAGAATGGTGTGGAAAGACATTAAAAGAACGAAATGTCAGGACCTCCCTTTCTTAGAATAATTAGTTCATACAGAGCCATTGCAGTGTCATGTGATCAAGGAACAAAACAATGCCAGGATTTTATATATATATATGTGTGTGTGTGTGTGTGTGTGTGTGTGTATGGCATACAAGCCAGTCAAAGATGGCGCCGAGGGGAAGTCAGAACGGCGAGTCCTTAGATGTTTACAAAAAAGGGTGATTGGTTGCCAATTTCGAACCAAATGAGGTCACTGCTTGAATGGCTCATGTTCACTAGGTAAAGCATAGGGCACCTAGGTGCATGATAGGTTGACCTTTAAAACCACTGGCTGACTGTTTTCCTGCTCTGCGTTTTTTTTTTTGTTGTTGTTGTTGTTGTCTCCCCACCCCCACCCCCACCCCACCCCGTGGTAATAAAGGAATTCCTGTATCTGATTGTCTCCAGAATCCTGGGAGGCTGGGGAATGGGCAAGTGGAACACTTACTCTTCCTCGGACCCAGCTCAGCCTTCTGTGGTTGGGCTAAGCCCCTGCAACATATATATATAAAATATAAGCATTGTATTATGCCAGAAATTGTATAATTACTGCAGCTTCTGTGGCCTGAGTTAATAATACAATGCTTTGCACCTGGCAATATATCATCAGCCTGGGCTGGCACGGAGATTTTCTTTCTAGCATCTTTGAAGCCACAAGAGCTGTCACACGGAGAATAGGTTGTCATAGGCCTCTAGATTCTGAAAAATTGGGTCATAGAGCTGATGACTTAAAATGACTATAAAAGATAACTCTGTTCTGTCATGGTATGTCAATGACGATTAAAAGATATACAAGAGGAACTCAAATGTATCTGGGGACAAAAATTATATTATCTGTGTTTTAGAACAACATGACTCTATCCCTGCTTACTGAACTCTATATAAATAAAGAAGCACTCTGACACCCAGTCAGTCAGGCTGCAAGATTCTCCAGACCAATGGCCTGACTCAATCCTCCCTCACCTACTCCCTGCTTCCTCTCTGGAATCTGTCAACCACCAGAGCTGACCCGTAGTACTTGACCATACTTCTGTTTGAAGGAATATGGATTTTGAGTCTATGGACTAGAAACACAGATGACTGCTTCTAGTGCTGCTCAATGGGCCATCCAGTGGTGCTGAGTGTGCTTCAATGATCCGTGAGGGCCTGGCTAAAGAAGTTTCAGAGGAGAAAAATTTCAAGATGTCCTCTAGAGATCATTCTTGTGATATGTAGAACTCTGAGAGCTGGCACCAGGACTTGGGTATTGCTGTGGTAGACCTCACCATGTTTTTGTTTGGAGGAATTTGGACTTTGGTACTTTGGGTTAGGAATGAATGCTTTTGGGATGGAATGAATGCTTTAAGCACTTCAGGGTGGCCCGTATTAGTAGGAGCATGGAAGGGTTAAACTGTGGGGGCCTGGATCAAGAGGTTTAAGAGGAGAATATTAATTTGTGGCCTAGAGATTGTTCTTATAATATTTTGATTTTTTTTAAAAAATGTGGCTGCTTTTTGTCCTTGTCAGAAAAGTCTGCTTGAGGCTAAATTGAAGAGTTTTGGGTTAATTCCACTGGCAGAGGAAATCTCAAAACAACCTACTATAGACTCTGCTGTTGTGTGGTTACTAGTATTCATTCTAACAAAGATTTATAATGAAAAGGAGCAAGTAAGGAAAAATACAAGATGTAGAACAATTCGAAGAGATAAAGGGTACCAGGAAAAGGAACAGAGCTAAATCCTGTGATTAAGATAAACAGATTAAGAAATGGAATGAAGGGAGTGGTGACCTCCAGGCAAGATCCCACCCAGCTAAATTTCCAACTTGTGAAAAGAATTTAAAGAACGGCTTAGAGCCAAGTGTGGTGGTTCATACCCTTAATCCCAGCACTCAAAAAACAGAGGCTGAAAGATCTCTGAGTTTGAGGCCAGCCTGGTCTACAGATCCAGTTTCAGTACAGCCAAGTTTAGACAGTGAAGGAGACCACTGAACAGAAAGCTGCTGAAGATGTAATTGAATGAGGGGCCCATGTTCCAGTCCCAGCAAGCAACAGAACTTGGCAGCTTCAGCCACGTGGTTCTGGCTTTAGAATCAAAGACAGAAGAAGGAGGTTACAGAATTTCCAAGACTAAGGAAAGCCACTGAGGTTATGTGTCAGGGGTGCTCCTGTATGGAGGCCTAAATGGGCCATTGTGGGAAACTATGAAGGTGAAGCCTAGATTTTCTTGGGTCCCAAGATGTTGAAGATGCCTGAGCTGTGGGATACCTGCTGAGGAGAGCTGCTAACGGAGTGGAACCAGCCTACGAAGAAGAAGTGTGTTATAGTCAACAAAGCTCAAAGGAATAGATCTGAAGAGTATTTTGATATCTGACATGGAGATGCAGAGTTTGCAGTTTGCCCAGCTCATTTTCAAACTTGCTCTGGTTTAGTATTTCCTCTCTGTGCTTCTTTTTGGAATGGTCATGTATATCCTGTGCCATTATATGTTAGAAGCTTTTTTATTTTGATTTTACTAGGAGACTACAGTTATAAGATTGCATGAATCTCAGGAAAAAAAAAAAACTTTGAACTTCATGCTTTTACATTTGAGACTATTATAGACTATGGGGACTTTTGAAGTAACACTGAGTGTATTTTTGCATTACGATATGGCTACAAGCCTTTGGGATCCAGGGAGTGGAATGTGGTGGTTTGAAAGAAAATGGCTCCATAGGGAGTGGCACTATTAGGAAGTGTGGTCTTGTCAGAGTAGGTGTGGCCTGTTGGAGGAAGTGTGTTACTGTGTGGCTGGGCTTTGAGGATTCCTTTGCTCAAGCTCCACTCAATGTGGTACACAGTTCACTTCCTGTTGCCTGAAGATCAAGATGTGGAACTCTGAGCTGCTTCTCCAGCACCATGTCTGCCTGAATGCTGCCATGCTTCTCTGTGCAATAGTAATGGCCTAACTGGGAGAGACTGTAAGCCAGTCCCCATTAAATGTTTTCCCGTAGAAGCATTGCTGTGGTCATGGTGTCTCTTCACAGCAATAGACTGAGGAGGAAGGTTCATTTGTGGCAGTGGGCCTGCGCCATGTTGCTTTCTCTCAGGGGCTCAGGAAGCAGAGGGCACTAGTTAGAACCAGAAGCAGATGTCACCGTTACTCCGGTCTCCTGAGACTCACTTTGGCTAGGTAGGTCACCTTCCCAAAGCGTCCAAAACTTCCCAAAACAACACCAGCTAAAGACCTTGCAGTCAAACACAGCGTTCTTGTGGGAACATTTTACCTTCAGTCTCAAGAGAAGCCATCTTCCTACTCTGCTGCCAGAAATAGGAGGCATTCCCAGCCCTGTGAATCCAACCTGTCTTACCTTCCCTAGCAGCTTAGGGGGAAATTCAAATGTGATTACCCATCTGACAACTGCAGATTGTGAAGTTTTATTTCCCTTATTTTCTTGTGAGGATTTTCACATCACATCCTTTTGCCAACTCAGATTTTTTTCCAGAATTTGAAAATTCTAGTCATGTCCTTCCTAATTTTTGTTTCCTCGGGTATTCATAAGCAGACTTTTGTGTTATTAAATGATTTTATTTCTTATGAGTGAACAGGTCAGATTTTTGGATCATACAGTAAGTACGTGTATTTTACTTTGTAATTATTGTTTTGATTTTATCATTTTGTAATTATAGGTGTTTTGCTCACATGTCTGTGCACCACGTGCATGTCATACCCTTGGAAGCCAGAAGAGGGCACTGGATCCCACTGAACTAGAGTTGTAGGTGGTTTTGAGCCTCAATGTGGGTGCTGAAGATCAAACCTGGGTCCTCTGGAAGAGCAGCCAATGCTATTAACCACTAAGCCATCTCTCCGGCCCCCGTGCTTTATATTACAAGAAACTTCCAAATTGCCTTTCAAGTGGTCATGCCATTTGGATCCACTCAGCACACTGGCTGCACTCTCTCAATCAATAATCTCAATATTTAAGGGCTCTAGATCACACACCTCCTTTCTTTCCACCCATCCTCACCTTGTTCTTCTATTCTTTGGAGACATGGTATCATGTAGCCCAGGCTGGCCTCAAAATTGCTGTATGGTTGAGGCTGATCAGGAAACCTGATTCTCCTGCCATAACCTCCCAAGTGCCTGCATTACAGCTCTTTGCCATCACACCCGATTCATGCAGTGCTGGGGCTCAAACCCAGGACTTTATGCATGCCAGGCAATCACTCTACCTACTAAGCTACATCCCTAGCTCCCACACCCATTATTCTTTTCTTTTTTCTTTTTTTCTTTTGAGACGAGGCTTTGTTGTATAGACTGATGTCTTAGTCATTGTTCTGTTGCTGTGAAGAGACACTGTGACCAAAACAGTTCTTATAAAAGGAAGCTTTTACTGGGGGCTTGCTTACAGTTTCAGAGGCTTAGTCCATTATCATCATGACAAGGAGCATGGTGACATGCAAGCAAGTGCTGGAGCAGTAACCAAGAGCTACATCTTGATCCTTAGGCAGAGAGAGAAAAATCTCAATGCTCACCCCCAGTGACATCCTTCCTCCAAAAAGGCCACACCTCTTAATCCTTCCGATCCTTTCAAAGAGGTCCACTTCCCCATGACATAGCATTCCAATATGTAAGCCTATGGGGGCCATTCTACCTCAAATCACCACAACAAGGCTGTTCTGAAACTCTCTACAAAGGCCAGGCTTGCTTTAAACTTGCACCCCAGCACTTGGGAGATGGTGCCAAGAGCTTGGGCAACTGCTTTGAGCTTGAAGCCAGCCTGAACTATATAATGAATCTCAGCACAGTCTGGGCTACAGAATAAGACCACCACCACACACACACACACACACACACACACACACACACACACACACACACAAAGTACTTTCTTTGCTATAATTTATGTTTTCCTTGACACTCAAATATTTCTGACACTTTAAAACTAGAGTGATGGGGATGTCTTCTGTATATGTTTATCTTATTGGTTGATGAATAAAGTACTGTTGTTGGTCAATAGGGAAGCAAGATAGGTGGGACTAGGAGATGAGGAGGATTCTGGGAGACAGAGAGAGTCACGATGTAGGATGAGAAAGTAACAGTCTGGATCTGTTCTCTGGTAAGAGAAGACCATGTAGAGATACATAGATTAGCAGTTATGAGTTATAATTAAGTCAGAGCTAGCCAATAAGAAATGCTAGTAACCAACCAACAGTTTCATAATTAATACAAGTCTCTGTGTGTTATTTTGGGCTGATGCAGCTGTGGAACCAGGCTGGTGGGAAAGTGCTAGTAACACTAGGGTTTTCTCTTATTGCCATTTCTGTTGTACTCTTCACAATGTAGTAAATAAACTTGTTTTCTATCTTCAATAAAAAGGGGCAAGTGTTGGAAAGATGATTCAATGGTTAACAACACTGACTATTCTTGCAGAGGACCAGGGTTTGATTCCCTGCACCCACACTGTGGCTCACAACCATCCTCACCTCCAATTCCATTGATCCAGAGGATCTAAAGTCCTCTTGTGACTTTAGTGGGCATTGGGCACACACGTGGTACACAGACATGCACACAGGCAAAACACTCATAAAGTAAGAAATCCGAAAAGAAGGTGGGGCACTGCAAGCTGACTCATTAGGTAGGAGATGACTCATTAGGTGGCAAGTACCTGCCACCAAGCCTGACAATCTGAGTTTGACTCTGGCAAGTTGTCCTCTGACTTCCACATATGTGCTATGACTTGAGTGCCCATACATACCTACTACACACACACACACACACACACACACACACACTTTGGGGGAATGTCCTTCTGTATATATGTTTCCTTTATTGGTTGATGAATAAAGAAAGCACTGTTTGGACAATAGAAGCAGGAAAATAGGTGGGACTAGGAGACAAGGCGAATTCTGGGAAAGGTAGGCAGAGAGAGACAAAGAAGGGATGCCATGTAGCCACCAAAGGAGAAACAGGTCCAGACATTTTCCAGTAAGCCTAGACCATGTAGATTAGTAGTTATGGGTTAATAATTAAGACAGAACTAGCCAATAAGAAGCCTTAGCCACCAGCCAATAGTTTTGTAATTAATAAAACATCCATGTGTTTATTTGGGGCTGAGAAGGGTGGCAGGACCTGGTGAGAGAAGAACTTCTGCCTATATGTGCTATGACATGAGTGCCTATACATACCTACTACACACACACACACACACACACACACACACACACACACACACACACTACAATTTAAAACCTGTTAAGACAGGCCACATGTAGCTGACCCCAGACCCACTACAGAACGAGGCCAGCCTTGAACTTCTTCTAGCCTCCGTGCACTGAGATTACAAATATGTACCATCAATGAGTGGGAGAGAGATGCCCTACCCCCACCCTAGGAATCGATGCCTGAGGCAGGAGGGCGAGCTGGCCCTGAGGGCAGGAGGGCAGGAGGGCAGGAGGCCAGGAGGCCAGGAGGCCAGGAGGCCAGGAGAGCTGTCCTTGCCTGCTCCAGCTGCAACACTCAGGAGAGCAGGCCTTGCTCCTCTTGTGATCAGCACAATAAAGCCAACCCCCTTGGCAGAGGTGGAGGTGAACCAGCTCCAATATTGTGAGCATGGAAGACCTGTCCCCATTACTCACCTGTCATGTGGCAGCATGTGATGGGATGGCTGGGAGAGAGATGTGTCCAGTCCAATCCCTGTTCCCCATTCCATCCCCTACCTCCCTGCCCCCTAGCCTTGCCCATCAAGGCCTGAAGCAGCTTGGAGAGCTGGCCCTAAGGTCATAAGAGCAGGAGAGCCGGCCCTGCCTCTTATCTGCTGCAGCACTTGGGAGAGTGGCCCCAACACCATGCCTGGGCAAGATGAAGGCATAGATGTGAGGACATGAAAGCAGAACTGGCCCCCGCCCCTAGCTCATGGCTGCAAACGGTGAAAACTGGCCAAGCAATGCAGGAGAGTTCACCCTAGTGGTGAGAACAAAGGAGAGCTGGCAGGCTGACCAACCCTGAAACTACCCAGGCCCAGACCAGGGTTATGAGTTGGCCCACCCCAATATTCACCCCATCTGTGATCTGCTGGAGCATGTGAAGGGACTGATCCTGTAGACCCAAAGCAGCAGGATCTCCACAACACAGGATAACAGCAGGATAACCAAGAGGAGTCCCAGTGAGGGCCCAGCATCAACAGTGTAACAGAAACCAGAGGCCTTGAACCAGACCAATGCTACTCTTTGCAATAAATACTTGCAAGTAAAGATAAGGGTTACTGCGTGATTCACTATTTCACACTATAGCTTCCATGATGAGATTTTTTTCTCTTAAATTTTATTGGGGGGGGGCTGCAATGACAGAGGGCACATACACAGGGACAGGAAATGAATGGGATCAAGATCCATGATATGAAAGACACACAGAATAAAAAAGAAAGTTAAAAAGCAAAATGGTTTGAAAGGATAAAGAAGAAAAAAAAACAAAAACAAAAACAAATATTGGCCATCATGCCTGGTTTTTTCTTGTTGATAAACTTTTGGGTTGTAACCAATTTTAGGTCATTATGAATAATGTTTCTTGATTGTGGGAATCAAGTACTTGTAGAAACACATGTCTTCATTCCTCTGGGGCTGATAACTAGGCATGAGATTGTTGGGTTACTAGGTAAGTACATATTTAATTTTTCTTGGTTAAATAGCTATTTACCCTTTTGCCTACTTTTAAACTGGGTCATTTGGAGAGAGGGGATAGTGCATATGTGCTGTATATTACATTCATGGCCTTGAGCATGCTAAACCTGCACTCTGTCACTGAGCTACGCCACATTCTCCTTGCTTTACTGTTGAGTTGTTACAGTTCATTCTCTCTCTCTCTCTCTCTTTCTCTCTCTCTCAGGTCAGGCTGACCATGGACCTACCGACATCCTTCTGATTTGACATTTGCAGTGCGGGGATTACAGGCATGAACTGCCACACCCAGTTTTAAGAACTCAGTCTACATTCTGGATACCAGTCCATTAACAGATACAAGATAAGCCAATGTTCTCTTTCAGCTTGGAATTTATATTTCATTTCTTCCTGGTCCCTTCTAAAGAGCAGAAGTTTTTGTTTGTTTGTTTGTTTGTTTGTTTTTTAAAGTTTTTCGTGACAGTGTCTTGCTGTGTAGCCCAGAATGGCCTAAAACTTGTAACAATCTTGCTTCAGCTACTTAAGTGCTTAGATTATAGTTGTGAATCATCACATCCAGTTGGATCTTGTTTTGTGTGTCATATTTAAGAAATATTTGATCAAAACTAATTTTCATATTTTTCTAGGTAATGTGCTATATTTGCTTTAGCTCTGTTGGCTTTTTGGCTCCTTGTTGTACATGATAAGAAGGGAACTGTCTATTTTTAAAGATTGGTATGGGCTATTCTTAGTGTATTTATTTATTATTTTGGTGTACAGATAAGTTGTCCTGATACTCTTTGTTTAAAAAAGACTTTCAGGGCTAGAGACACCACTCAGCAGGCAAGAGTCTTTACTGTGAGAGTCTGTTGGCCTGTGTGCGATCCTTGGAATCCACACAAAAGCCAGATGAGGTAGCATCATCTGTACCCACACCATTCCTACAGTGAGGTGGGAGGGAGGAGCAAGAAGCTCCAGGGACAACTGACCTGTATGCAGCACAACAGACATGACAAGAGAGAGACTCTGCCTCAAAAGAAGGTTGGAGAAAGAATGGACTTGTCTTCTGACCTCCACAGGCACCTCTCCAGCCACACACACAGCCACACACACACACAGACACAGACACACACACACACACACACACACACACACACACACACATGCACGCTAAATTTTAAAGCAATTTCCTCCTCACTCATTAAACTGCCATTTCCAGCCTCTGTCCTCAGAGAAGAAAAGGCTGAAGTGCAGGTATCATGATTTATTGTATTCCGGCTATTTTATTCAGTATTTGTAAGGAGATTTTTCTCTAGTCAATGAGTCTGCCTATTGTTAGGTGAAAACCAAATGGCCATTTTTTTTCTTTGTATTTTACATAATTCTTTATTGAATCTTTAGAAACTTCACATCATGCACACCAATCCTGCTTACCTTCCAGTCCCTCCACATCCACTGCACACCCCTGCAACATGTCCACCCCAAATTAATTAAAAGCAAGCAAACAAAAAATCTTTCCAACTCCTCATCATTCATCCTAGTGGCATCAGAGCTGCAATATGTCACTCAATATGTCCGTTTCCCCACTCAGCCCCACCCAGGAAATGTTCATTGCAATGAGTTGCTGGTCTGGTTCAAGGCCTCTGGCTCACCATCATCGCTGGACACTCGCTAAGACTCCTCTCAGACATCCTGTCCATTCTGTAGGACCAGTCCTTTCATGAGCTCCAGAAGGTCATGGATGGGGCAGATGTTACAGTGAGACAATCCAAGGCCCGGGATGTGGGTCTGGGTGTTAGCTGAGCTGGTTAGTCCAGGCCACTGGGACCGACCCCTTCAGGTAATGGGCAGAGCCAGCTGTCCTAAGCCCATGCCATAGGGTCCAGCTCTCCATACCTGTGGTGAGGGTTGGAGCCATCTCTCCTGAGTGCTGGAGCCATGGGAAGGATGGAGTCAGCTCACCAGCTGCAGTGTCCAGCAAGGGGCAGGGCCAGATGTCCTGGGGTTAGGCAGGAAGAGGGCTGTGATGCCAGCCCTCATATTTTAACACTCATGGGTCCTATGACCCCTTGTGGTAATATGAGCCCTGGCTGCTGTTGGACCACAGACCTAGACATACCATAGCCCTGTGTGGCTGCTCGGGCCACCCAAATCAGCATGGCTCTGATGATGGCACATTGTCATTATTTTCAAAATGCTTTATGTATATTTTCAAGATTTGCTGAGTGTTTTAGTTACTTTTCTATTGCCATATCAAAACACCATGACCAAGGCAATTTATAGAGGACAGCACTTAATTTGGGGGACTTACAGTTTCAGAAAGTAACCATGATCATTACAGTGGGAAGCATGGTTATCAGGCAGACAGGTGTAGTAATGGAACAGTAGCTGAGAGCTTACAGCTGATCTGCAAGCCCACGGCAGAGAGAGAGAGAGAGAGAGAGAGAGAGAGAGAGAGAGAGAGAGAGAGAACTAGAAAATCATGTGGACTTTTGAAACCTCAAAACCCACCCAAGTGACACACCTTCATCAAGACCATATTTTTTAATCCTTCTCAAACAGTTCCATCAACTAAAGATTAAACATTCAAATATATGAACTTGCGGGGACATTCTCATTGAGACCATCACAATTAGTATTGAAATAACTAACTATCCCTTTTGAGAGGTATTAGAATCTACTCTTATGTCTAAATTTTTTGTTTTGTTAAGCTCTGTGTGATCTTCCACAAAGATTTTGTAGAGAGTGTGTGTGTGTGCGTGTGTGTGCGTGTGTGTGTGTGTGTGTGTGTGTGTGTGTGTGTGTGTGTGTGTGTGAATCTGTAGCCCAGGGGAATGGAACTCACTATGCACCAGGCAGGCATTTGTTGTGTGACAAAACTCTTTGTGGGGAAACACAACATACCTATCTACTCACCTGAATGGGATCCCAGGACAGAACAATGTACAGATACCACCAAAGCCCAACTTGATAAATCAAGGAGTTTTATTGAGGTTACCCAGCATGGGTGACAGCTGCTTCTTGTCTGAGCAGAGGCAGCCATCCTCTTTCTTTCCCAATAAACCTCTTGTGTGAGATTTGTCATGTAGTGTGACCTGAGTAATAGGCAGGCTTTATATAGGGCTTATTGGGGGTGGAGTTTTTCCAGCGTGGGATTTTAAGTCCTGAGCTTGAGGCAAACCCAGGGATTGCTGAGTTTTCAAACTCAGTGAACTTTTACAATAGATTGCCACCACACACAACTGGCTTATTTACTGTATTGTAACAGCAGCTTTTGCTGGAAGTAGTGGTAAATTCTTATAATCTGAGCTACTTGGGAGGCTGAGGAAGAAAGATTGCAAATTCAAGACCAGCCTTGGCTAGAGACCATGTCTCAAAATAATAATTTTAGGAGCCAAAAGTGCAGCTCAGTGGTAGAGTGAAGGCAGGGTTTAAATGAGTTTACCAGACCCAAGATAAAGATAAATAGGTGTTTTATTGGGGAACAACTTACACAGATAAGAGTAAATAACCACTGCAGCCTTCCTGCTCTAGAAGAAGTAGTCTCTGCCCTTCTGACGCTGTCCAAGACCCAAGAGAGCGCCCACTCGATGCTTCTGTACGTTAAAGCAGTCTGGTCCACACCTGAAACCACATCTAAAAGGGTGGGACCACTACTGCAATTTCACTGCAAGGCGAGATGCCACTACAGTAGAGCAGTTGCCTAGCACGTGTGAAGACTTGGGTTCAATTCCTATACTACACAAAATATTTTATTGCATTTTTATTTAGTGTACATGCACATTTGAGTGCAAGTGTAGAAGACAAGATATGGGAGTCAGTTCTTTCCTTCCAACAGGGATCAAACTCAGGTCATTAGGCTTGGTGCCTTTACCAGCTGAGCCAATTCACAGGACCATACATACATACATACATACATACATACATACATACATACATACATACATATATGGTTTCTCTGTATAACAGTCCTGACCGTCTTGAAACTCACTCTGTAGACCAGAGATCCACCTGCCTCTGCCTCCCAAGTGCTGGGATTAAAAGCATGTACTACCACCATCTGGCTCTGGACATAAAATTTTTTTAAAAATAACAAAAATGGAGAGATGGATTAGTGGGTAATTAGTGCCTGTCACATCAGCTGGCACAGTGACAAACATCTCTAACCTCAACACTGACAAAGACAAAAGGGTCCCTGAAACCCATTGGCCGATTCCCAACATCCATGTGGCTGCTCACAACCATCTGCATCTCCAGTCTCAGGGGATCTGATGCTCTTTTCTGGCCTCAGCAGGTACCAGGCACACACAGGGTGCATATTCATACATGCAGGCAAAATACTCACATACATAAAATAAAAATAACGTTTTTCTTCCACTTTCACCTGGTTTGGCTACCCTGCTAACAGAGTCAGGAAACTTCAGTCACTACTTAACAGGCCAAAATCACCTCTGAGACAACGTATGTTCTTCTGAAAGATGGTACAAAGATGTCAAAGGCAATAAATCAAATGTGTTCACATGGGACTAAAAAGTATGTACAACTTTGGGTTTTTGGCACTCCTTTATTGTTCCAAAATACAAACAATGCCCCTCCTAAATCCACCTTACAACTTTGTTTACAAAAGGAAAAATCTTTACCCTTTAAGTCTTGTTGTAAATTACACTCTCTGGCCAGTAATATAGAAAGTCTCAGGATCCTGCATAGCCATTGTAAAGATACCCAAGCTCAATTCTCCTTTGAGAAGCACACAGCCACACTCAGGATCATCTTGTCTTCTCTGGAGGCCTCTTTTCCTTAACCATCATCTTTAAAATCTCTTAATAAACTCCGACTCTTTCTTCACACTGACTGATCCTGACATTCTTTTCTGTGGTAAAGACAAGATTCTTGGGTTTGCCTGAGTAGAGGTCCCTAAGGCAAAAGAGAACTTCTCAAGTTGCTGTGGGCAACAGCATGCAACTGCACCTCCATCCCTGCCGCTGCTGATAGCCACACTGGAAAGAACAAAGAGAAATACAGCCGCCACCCACCCCCCAAGCCTGTCTGAAGCTCACTGGAGGCTTAGGTACAGAGGGAGAGCACACGGTCTGCATAAGTGGGCTGAGATGGCTCTGTGGATAAAGAGCTTCTCCAGGTGTGAAAACCTGAGTCCATGTTTCCAGAATCAGTACATATCTGTGCTCAGTCATGGGAGGACAGACAGGAGAATCCTGGAAGCCTGCAGCCAGCAGCAAGTATAAAAGAGACCCTGTCTCAAAAGGTGAGGATCAACACCAGAAGTTGTCCTCTGACCTTCACACAAATGCTGTGGCACATATATGTCCAAACTCTCTCTCTCACACACACCACATACACAGATCACACACAAACACACACTTATACACACATTGTGTACATATAATATCACACACACATGCACATCACACATACATAAACACATATCACCTACACCTACACACTCACATACACATACTTACCCCACAACCATATCACACATCACACACATACACATACATATCACACACACAACACATACAGAGTCACATATACACACATAGTACATACACACACACTCATACATGCACCACACACACACATACACACACACACACACACGACTGGCACAACCATATCTGATGGGAACGACAAAAGTCACAAGGCCAGCACAGCTGTTTGACAAAGACCCAGCAAAGCTGAGCTGCATGATGGCCACCTTTGCGTACCACCTTTGGTTTTCATCTCCACCTGTTGCATACTTGGGGAATTTTTATTATTTGTACAATTTGGGAATATTGGATTGATGAAAATTTTCATATGGATCATCCATGCCTTCTCCCAGGAGTACTGCTTCTAAGCCTATCCAGGAAATTCCAGAACACACTACCCCTCCTGCTTCTAGGGAGATCGCCTTATCTACTTGAAGGTCTTCCTTATGCCTTGGAGGCTGTGAGACACATGAAGAAGACAGAGGTCTCTTTACCAGGCAATGAGACACTCTTGAAAATCTATCCCTGTACTTACACAGGAACAAGATAATCAAAATGAAGTAAACTCAAAAAGGGTCGACCAATGGGGGTTGTCCTTCTTTACATATGTTTCCTTTTTTGGTTAATGAATAAAACACTGATTGGCTGATTGGCCAGGCAGGAAGTACAGGCAGGGCTAGGAGATGAGGGGAATTCTGGGAAACTTAGGAGGACAGAGTCACCATGAAGAAGAGGAAGGAGTAACAGGTCCAGACTCTTCTCCAATAAGATAAGACCACATTGAAAAACTTAGATTAAAAGAAATGGGTTAAGCTCTTCACCTTTCCTCTGCCATCGGGCAGCACATACCTAACTCAGATTCTTGCCATGTCTTCTCACAAGACTTTCAGAATCAAGTGATTCCTGGCCAAGAAACAAAAGCAAAATTGTCCTATCCATCAGTGGATTCGGATGAAAACTGGTAACAAAATCAGGTACAACTCCAAGAGAAGACACTGGAGGAGAACCAAGCTGAGCCTGTAAGGAAGGAGTCACACAATGGCAAGACTGAGAGTTTGTACTGAATCATGGTCAACATGATCTATCTGCCAGATGGATAGAGATCAAGATTATTAACCTGCAGAGTTGGTCATGTTTAAATCGGGAATGATTTGTCCAGTAATAAAAAATATAATATGGAGTCTAAAAAAAAAAGAAAGAAAGAAAAAGAAATGGGTTAATAATTAAGACAGAGCTGGCCAATAAGAATCCCTAGTCACGGGCCAATTATTTTATAACTAATATAGTGTCCGTGTGTTTCTGTGGGGCAGAGAAGGATGGTGGCACCAGGCTGGACAAGAAAATACAGCAACAAAATGGCGCCAATGTGGACTGCACAAATTTCCATGTAAAACCTGATGAAAGCTTTAAAGAGGATTTTAGAAGCAAAAGAACAAAGTGTCAGAAATCCTGGCTGTAGTGCTGTTATGAATGTTGGATCAACTGGGACACTGTTTCAGGGGGTCTTGCTTGATCAAACCATGTTAGTCTGAAAGGAATCCATAGCTTTTCATTTTCAGTGGAAACAAAAATAGAAATCTTTTCCCCCAGTAACCTGTCCTTAGACTTAAATTTAGAAATCAAAGCATTTTTAAACTGTATAAATTGGATTAATCCAACAGCATTTCTTTTAACACTTGTTGCTATTTCCTCAGCAGTCAAACAATACAAAGACAACACAATGGCATACAGTATCCAGATTCTCTCTGTGCTTTCCATCTTCATGTGGCTTTTCTATTACTCTTTTTTTTTTTTTTTTTTTTTTTTTTTTTGAGAGACAGGGTTTCTCTGTGGATCTTTTGCCTGTCCTGGAATTAACTCTGCATACCAGGTTTACTTTGAAATCACAGAGATCTGCTTGCCTCTGATTCCCCCAGTGCTGGAATTAAAGGCGTGTGCCACCACACCCAGCTACTCTCTTTCTTTCTATTTTTTTAAATCACTTTATCCTGTTTCTTTTTCTCTCCCAAGCCTAAGTATATTTTAAAACTCACTGTAAACCTTTAGAGATTTTTCTTAATCTGAATCTGTCTTTACTGTAAATCTTTATCTTTTTCTGGCCATGAGTCTTTTATCTGCTAAACAACATTGCTAAAATGAAAGCCACAGCTGTTTTAGCCAAAGTCTATCCAAGATGGCAGGGGGTATGTTTGCAGCCAGCACTGAGAGCTGTGCCCATTGCCTTGGTCTGCGCTGCCATCAAGCAGCATACTGTCAGCTTGGAGATGTGGTCACTGCCATTGACAGCTCTTGTACACACCATTAAGTTGTTAGGGGGTTTGATGCTTATGCTGATACAGGAAACCTCCCTTAATGGAGCCACACAAGTCTCTGCTCGTCTCTAGCAAAACAGAGCTCACCCGAGAAAAAATGCTGGTACCAAGACTTGTTTGTCTCTGTTATTTTGTTTTTAAAATCCTTTCTTAAGCTTTTGTAAAGTTTTAAGTGGAAGTTCTTAGTACCCACATTGCAGGTGCCATTTTGTTACTAGCAGTTTTCCCGACAGCCTGGTCCCACAGCATCCATCAGCCCCAAATAGCACACAGAAACACTGTATTAGATATAAATCTGTTGGCCTATTACTAGCATTTCTTATTGGCTAGGTCTATCTTAAATATTAACCCATTCCTATTAATTTAAGTGTTTCCACGTGGTCTTATCTTACTGGAGAAAGGGTCTGGACCTCTTCTCTCTCAAGTCCCTATGTCTTGAATCCTCTACTACATCTTCCAGAATCCTCCTTGTCTCCTAGTCCTGCCTATCTTGCCTTCCCATTTGCCAACGTTGCTTTATTCATTAACCAATAAAAGAAACATATTGACAGAATGACATCTCGGGGGGAGGGTGTTATATAGAAATTGGTATGGATTTTGGCTTATTGATACAAATTTAAGGTCAATTTTGTTATATGTATATTTCTCCTCTTGCTTAGATATTGTGTTTATACAGCTCATTTAAAATGTAATGTATAATTAAATACAGATTATAGATAGTTACCTATAATAGTCAAAACTTACAGTTAGGTTTTCTAGATATACAGAGATATATTTGAGATGGATAGGTAGTCTTCAAACCTTTCTAAGACCTTCAGAATATGGCATTTAAAATGGTTTAGAGTTTTTCATGACACTGAGACACAATTGTTCCTGGCAACACCAATTATTTAGGAGAGGAAGATGGGCATCGAAGAAACTCATTAAAGAGTTTGCCTTCGACATGGCAAGACTAGCCATTTGGGTAAGCAACTGCTCTTGCCTAGACTGTTTGACTGTATGTTGTATAAACTGGACCCATGGAACTTGATGGAACAGCCCTATAGAATTCCTGCTTCAGGGAAGAGTCTGCCAGACATTCTGCAGGAAACAGAGAAAGTGTCCAATACAAGTGGACAGCTTAAAATTTCCTGCTTCACTAAGAAGTTTGCCAGACACACTGTGGCCTATGGGCTGAAAATGGATGCCCCAACATTACAGAAGAACTATGGGTGACTGTTCAGGCAGCGAGTTGTCTCTGTCAATTCTAGTGTTTATATACTATCCTTATGAGGTCTTTGATGGCATTCACAACAGTTATGGTTTTGGTTTTCCTTAGTTACAAACTTTAGACTCACAAAGATAGGATAGATGACAGAATATTTTCTTTAACTTTTGCCAAATGTTAATGGACTAAATATTGTAAACTATAGTTCTTGCTAGATAACTATTTTGCTATATATAATTTTACTATGTTAAAGTTAAAAACCCTTCTTTTATTTAGACAGAAAAGAGGAGATGATGGGGGACGTCCTTCTGGATATATGTTTTTCTTATTGGTTAATGTTTGGCCAATGAGGCAGGAAGATAGGAGGGTCTAGGAGACAAGGAGAATTCTGGGAAAGATAGGCAGAGAGGGTTTGCCATGTAGCCTGCCAAAGGAGTGGCAGGTCCAGCCCCTTCTCCTGTAAGCCAAGACCATATGGAAACACATAGATTGATGGAAATGGGTTAATAATTAAGACAGAGCTATCCACTAAGAAGCCCTAGTCATTGGCCAATGGTTTATAATTAATATAAGTCTTTGTGTGTTTATTTGGGGCTGAAGCAGTGGCGGAACCAGGCTAGTAGGACAAGAAAACTCCACAACAGTCGACAAGATTCCGTGAGCTAGAGGAGTTGGACACTGATCAGACTGCAAGCCTCTTTCCACTAAACACTCAGACAATAATGTGGAATATATGGCAACAAAGTTAGAATAGCTGAAATTACCTCTGCCCTACACAGAGACTTATATTGATGAGCAAAGAATGATGTAAAAAGATGATAAGGGAATAAGATGTCAGGACCTCCCTTAGAAAAGTTAGCATGTGCAGAGAGCCATTTGACGTTTGACCAAGGAACAAAAGAATGCCATGATTAGTCATACAAACAAACTTTATAAAGGAATAACATATAAACATCGTGTTATGCCAGAAATTGAGTAATAACCGCAGCAGCTTTGTCTGAGGATTTTTCTTGGGCACTCTGACCATTAAGAGTTAATGGTCATTGCTTGGGACATGGCAATATTTCTGGGCTGGTTTGAAGATTTTGTTTTGGTCTAATGTCCTTGTAGCCACAAAAGCTACTGGCCTAAGAATAGGCTGTCACATGCCTCTAGATTCTTAAAAATTGGGTTATGGGGTTAATGAGTAAGAGTGATTATAAAACACAACTGTTTATCAATTATGTCAAAACTGAGGGAAAATGATTGTAAACGATAACTCTATTCTGTCTCAGTTTACTAATGATGACTAGAAGATGAACAAGAGAAAATATTAAACACATGTCCAACAACAAAATGTTATGATCTATAGTTTGGAACAATAACAATAAATCTATCCCTGCTTACTAAACTCTGTATAAATTAAGAAGCACTCTAGCTGCTAGTGATTCAGGCTGCAAGATTCTCCCAACCATCATGCCTGGCTCACTCCTTCCCTTGCCTACTCCTTACATCCTCTCTGGACCGGTCTACCACCAAGGCTGGCTCCTGCCACATCACACATACACATCACAGACACCTATATGCACTCACATGCATAAACATACATACACACATATATGCATGTCTCACACCCATACACACACAACACATACATACACACATCAAACACATGTACACACACATCACACACACAGCATGCACACATAGACACACATACACGATTTAAAGAAGCAGAAAGGAGAGAAGGAGATGGATGAGAAGGAGGCAGCAGAGCTAGCAGTCCTAGTCTGCATATGGTCCAGTCTGTCACTGACCCAGTATTGTCTTAACTCCAATGTGACAAAATGTCAGACTATGTGAAATCTCCTTGAAGAAGAGTTCCCTCCTCTGACTGGCATCAGATGTCAGGCTTTCCTTCTCCCAGCCTGGAACTCCTAGAGCAACTCCAATTTTGTGGGGTACACTGTTTCAATAGTTGGATAGCATAAGGGCAAGGCCTAAGTGTCCCTTTAAAATATTTCTGCCAGCATGATACAGGGCCTGCAAGGGAAGGAAGGTTTCTGCTTTTACAGGTGACCAGCCTGCCTCGGGCACCTCATACAAGTACATAGTCTGAGGTTTCCACTTCAGAGCTTCATAATAAGGGTTGATCACTTTTATCCATTCATTAAAAAATTTTAAATCAATAAACTATTTTGGAGCAGTAATTTTGTGTTTAAGTATATTACACCAAGTCCAGGCAGCTCCCATAGCCCTCCTGTGCTACGCACACGTGTGAGCTCTGTACACTCATTAATTTTTCAAACTCTGTGTTCTAGACTTGGCTCTGGACCAAGGCCCAGCATTGCCTCAAGCATTTTCAGCTCAGTGAAGTAGACATACCAGCCCGGGGTGATGGGATGTGGGGGTATTCTTGGATAGAGATGAGTGAACCCAGGCTGCCAAGGCCTGCAGGGCGCCTCCTGAGGGAGGGTGTTCTGGCTGGCTGGATGCTGGTCCTAGTTTGCTTTCTGTTGCTGTGATAAACCATTACCAAAAGCAACCAGGGAAGGAAGGGGTTTATGTCATCTTACTTACACTTTCAGATCACAGGCCATTACTGAGGGCAGTCAGGGCAGGAACTCAGAACAACAACCTGGAGCAGAGCGCTTGGAAGAACCCAGCTTACTGACTAACTCCCTCTGGCTCTTGCTCATCTGGTTTCTTATACTACCCAGGACAGCCAGCCCAGGGGTGGCACCACCACAGTGAATGGGGCCTTTCCACACCAATCAATGTTCATGGCCATTGGCCAATCCCTAAATTGAGACCTCATCTTCCCAGATGATCTTTATTGTCTTTAGTTGACAATAAACACTAACTAGGACAACTCTGAAGGAGCTATAAATGTTAGCTAAGAAAGCTATGAAGGCAGAAGGTGCTGTGTGTGTGTGTGTGTGTGTGTGTGTGTGTCTGTGTCTGTGTGTGTGTTGAGGACTAGCCAAATAGTATGTCACACCCAAGATCCAGTCAATGTTGTGCTATGAGCAAAGGCGGGGGGGGGGGGGCTAGCTGGAGGACCGGAGAGAAGGAGTAGGAGTAGAGCGGAATGCAGCGGGTGAGGAAGATACGGTGAGCAGGAGCCCAGTGAGGCAAGGACTGGGGGCATTGGAGGGAACCGAGAGACCAATGAGAGCATCTCCTTCTCCCATGAACTCAAAGAGAACCGCACAAGACATAAGTTTCCTAACACCCCTGGGTACAATAGCAGTCCCATATCTTCCAGCTAATAGGAGGTGACTGTCCCCTACTGGCTCAGACTTCACTGGAAGGGATGTGATTCTTTGGAAACCATGCTGAAAGAAAGGAAAGTCAGTTGTGGTGATGCATGACGGTAGGATTTGCTGAAGGAGATGGGGGCAGGAAGATCACAAGTTGGAGGCCAGCCTGGGCTAGACATTTGAAAAACATAGCCCAGCAGTTGTGGTGCACGCCTTCAGTCCCAGCACTCAGGAGGCAGAGGAAGATGGATCTCTGTGAGTTGGAGGCCAGCCTGTTCTACAGAGTGAGTTCAAGGACAGGCTCCAAAGCTAAAGAGAAACCCTGCCTTGAAAAGAAAAAAAAAAAAAAGAACGAAAGAAAGAAAAAAGGAAAAAAGATAAAGATAAAAGAAAGCTGTGGGGTAGCCAGGGATTCAGGATGGTAGCAAATATATACACTAAACATAAGATAAATCTACTTTAAAATAAAGTAGAGGGCCAGTGAAATGGTTTCCTGAGTAAAGGCACTTACTGCTAAGGCTCAGTTCAGTAAATGGGACCCACATGGTAGGAGGAAAGGATCTTCTGACCTCTGAGCTCCACATAGAGGCTGTGGCACACATAAAACATACAAATTAAAGAAAGCTTTTTCTAAAAATAATTTTTGTTTTGCCTATATGTATGTGCACCACAAGTGTGCAGTACACACAAAGGCCAGGAGAGGGCATCAGATCCTCTGGAACTGTAGTTATTAGATAGTTGTAGGCAGCTATATGTGTACTGAAGTCAAATCCAGGTGCTCTGCAAGAGCAGCAAGTGCTCTTAACCACTGAAGCATCTCTCCCATTTTTTAAAGTGAACATGTATTTTTTAAAAAAGAAATAAGGTAGAGAAAGATAGTGGAAGATACCCAATGTCCTAGTCACTGTTCTATTGCTGTGAAGAGACACTAAGGCCAAGGCCATTCATGTGAAAGAAAGCATTTAATTGACAGCTTGTTTATAGTTTCAGAGGTTCAGTCCTTTATGATTATGATCGGGGAGCATGGTGGCATGCAGGCAGGTGCTGGAGCAGTAGCTGAGAGTTCTACATCCTGATCCTTAGAAAATGAGAGAGAGAGAGAGAGAGAGAGAGAGAGAGAGAGAGAGAGAGAGACTGGACCTGGCATGGCTTTTGAAACCTCAAAGCTCATCCCCAGTAATACACTTCCTCCAACAAGCCCACACCTACACAAACAAAGCCACATCTCCTAATTCTTCTAATCCTTTAATAGGGCTTCCTATTAAATATATGAGCCTATGGGGTCATTCTTATTAAACCACTACACAAACACTGACTTATCTGGCCTCCAAATATATATGCAATGAAGACTCTCTCTCTCTCTCTCTCTCTCTCTCTCTCTCTCTCACACACACACACACACACAAACACACACACACACACACACACACACACACACACACACACACACACACAGAGGGAAGGATTTAGAGGGAGAGCCTTTGCTCATCTATTCCAGAAGCAGCTCCAGAATAGAGCAGTGTGACAGGGGAAGGACAGCTTTTGTTACTTAAAGCTAGCTTCTCTAACCACACCTATGCCTGTGTTAAGGAAGGGATTGATGGAGATTTGGAATGTCCCTGGAGAACCACTGGATGGCAGTGCTGGTTGTCATGACAACCACCCTTGTGGTCTGAGGGATGGAACACTGCCCCATCTCTGGTTTGGGAAGAGGGGCTAAGGCTTGACTTGACTACACTAGCAGCCAATGATTTAATCAACGTGTTTAAGTAATGAACTGCTGTTCAATCCAAGAACACTTAGTTGAGACAGACATCGTGGCTCCCACTTGTAATTCCAGCACTTGAGATTCTGAAGCAGAATTGCTTGGAGTTGAGGCCAGGTAGGACTGCAGGGTGAAACCTGGACTCAAACAACAAAACAAATGGAAACCAAAGAAACCAATATAACACTAAAGCACAGAAAGCCAGTAAACATCTGGTATCTTCAAGTGGATTAGGTATTGAGGGATTTTATGGAACTATAGATGGAAAATACATTCCCACACTAGGCTAAACTCATGTCCTCAGAGTTCAGTCTCTAGCCCTTTCTTCCTTCCTTTTTGTTTCTTTCTTGAGATAGGCTGTCTCTATGTAGCCCTGACTGATCTGGAACTCTCTATGTAGATCAGGCTGACCCCAAACTCACAGAGATTCATCTGACTTTTCTAAGTGTGCAGGATCAGAATCTTTCTGGGATTTTTTTTCTTTGAAAGCCAAGTTAAGCCAGTCTCCTGGGCTTAGACAAAGGGGAGGAGCCACAGGCAGAAGATGCAGAAGTTGGCCCTGGGCTCACATTGTATGTCTAAGTGACCAAAGGGGAAGTGGAGACATTTTCCCTCCTCTCAAAAACCCTATTCTGGTAGCTTTATTTCTTATAGGCTAGTCAAAGTCATGCCATTTTGTAAAGTGAACTGTGACAATTCCAGTAGCTACAGTGGTTTGCTTTCTAGAACTAAAGTAACTTGTTCCTCTAGATTCTTGTCTTCCCTGTTCTTCTGACTCCAAATAACCACCAGCCAGGAAAGATGTTATCAATCATCTAACATTCTTTAACTGAGCACTTACTGGTTACACCTAGCAACACCCAACAGCAAACCAAAAAAAGAAACTTTTCCATCTACTTCCCACCCCATCCTCCCTGATGCTCCTCCAAATCTGTGTGCAGCCATGTTCCCCATCATGTTGATCATGGACTAAGTCTCTGAAACTATAAGCAAGCCCCCAATGCTTAATTTTACAAGAATTGTCTTGGTCACGGTAGCTCTTCACACAAAATAATAGTAGTTTAAGGTCTTAATTGGGTTTGTTTTGTTTTCTAGAAACAGTTGTCATTCTATAACCACTTTGGTTATAGCCCCAAATAAGCACACAGAGACATACATTAGTTATAAAACTGCTAGCTGATGGCTAGGGCTTCTTATTGACTAGCCCTGTCTTAAATATTAACCAATTTCTATAAATCTATGTATTTCCATGTGGTCTTGTTTCACTGAAAATGCCTGGACCTGTTACTCCTTTCATGGCTACATGGTGTCTCTCTCTACCTACCTTTCTGAGAATTCCCCTTGTCTTCTAGTCCTGCCTATCTTCCTGCCTCTATTGGCCAAACCGTATTTTATTCATCAACCAATAAGAGAAACATACAGAAGGACATTCCCCCATCACTTTGGTGGGAAGGATGGTGTTTTAAAGAGAGACATCTATACCCTTCCCTTTGACTATCAGACTACAGAAACAATGGACTCCAAAGAAATTGGAATTGTCTGGGAGTCTAAGGAAGGAAGAAGAAAAAGGCTTCACTCAATGCCATTCAGAGGAAGACTTGCTTCATCCTGAAAGAGGTTGCACACTGTCTGGTTGCGTTGTCAGACCACCTTGCAGGGAAAACTGGACTTGGGTCAACATGGGTGGGACAGCAACCAGACCAGGACGGCTCAGCTATGCCTACCTGTCACTTTAAACCTAATCCCAATGCCACATCCTAAAATGGCCTTGGTGGACTGGACCTCTTGGTTTTCCCTAGTGTGGCTACATTTCCCTGCTTTTTACTATTATGTGTCTCTTTGACTAGCCTATTGAAGTGCAAGTGCCACAGCTCTGGAAGGAAAGGTATCCTGACTCATCAGGCAATACCTGAAGCTGGAGTGTGGTAGCAGATGGTCATCCCACAGGATGGAGCAATCCTGCTTTTCTCTGAGAGACAGCCACTACAGCTGAGCTCTGCTCTGTTCTCCTAAGGGAATGTCCTAGCAGAGTTATCTGTTTCTTCTGCACCAACCCAAGATACTACTCTTTCTGCTTCACTCTGCTAAAGGGGAAACCCCTGTAGAAATGTAGCGATCTTCTCTGGATCCTGAAACAAGTTGTTACTTTTTTCTGCTCAGCTCTCCACCCCAAGAGGATGTCTCAGCAAAGGTTCTTCTGCTCTAGACCAGTGAAACAACATCTTTACCCAAAATTCTTTTAAGAAAGAGATTTATTTGGGAAGGAGCAGTCCAGGAGAGTGGCTGCCTCTGCTAGTGTGGGAAAGAACAGCCTGCAAGCAGAGGGGCTTATATAGGACTTCTTAGGGGCAGAGTTTTCCCAGGGAGATTTCCTGCTCAGGGAGTGGTTGGTTTTCCTGCTCAGGGATTGGTTGGTTTCCTGTTCAGTTGGTTAGAGGCAGAGTTGGCTCTGGTTTCAGGACCAAGCTGTGTTTTTTTTCCACTGGCCTCTTTTAGCCTTTTTGCTCTATTTTTAGGCTCAGTGTGTATTTATTTCACTGACTCTGGTTCAAGGGCCAAAGTGTATTTATTTGGCTATGGTTTCAGGGTCAGGGAGCATTTCTTTGGTCCTGAGTTCAAGGCTAAATTGTTTCTTTCACTGTTCTGGTTTCAGGGCGAGGGTAGGTTTCTTTCACAAGCTCTAGTTTCAAGGTCAGGGTTGGTTTCTTTCACTTGCTCTGGTTTCAGGGCCAGGATGGGTTTCTTTGGCTGGCCCTTTTACCCTTCACCTACCACCGCGCTCCTTTTCAGCCCTGACAAGACAATAAAATCTGTGGTCAGCCTTTCTCAGCTCTGACCCAGCCTGTATGAGCAGTACTACCCATTCCTCCTGTCCCCTGTGAGTGGCCAGGTCTGCTTTATGGTTTTGTTACTATGCTCAGATCCACAATCCACTGCCTAGCTTCCCTGTATCCCAAATAAATTAGAAAACTGACATTGTTACAGTTTGGCCAAACTAGGGAGACACGGATCCCCATTTTCCCCCCACCATGGCCCATGGTATAATTATAATTAGTGGAAAATGGGGAGACAACAGCCAGATGATACATAGATTTCTCTGTGAGTCAGTTGAATAGGTTCTTTCCTGGAAAAAGATGACCCGGGTCATCTCCATCCTCAGCACCAGACTGCTGGGGTGTATGTCTCCCTCTACAAACCTCAGATTCTTACATGTAAAAATGGGGTTAACAATGCTTATCTTGAAGGATGGTGGGAGGCATGAGCAAACACAGTGCGCCCCAGGCCAGGTGCCAGATAAGCCTGAGTTCCCTTCCAGCACTTTCTCTCCCTTGCCCCCAGCATGCCAGTTTCCTCATCACAGCTCTGCTTCTGCCCTACCAGGAGAACAGTTTCTCAATAAATTCAAGTGACATGTGAAATCTCAAGCCCAGACTTGACCATGAGCTCTCCAGTGCAAGATGTGATCTTGGCTCCAATCTTACTTTGCATTGCAGGCCCTTGGAGTGGCCTTGCCTCTCCTTGCTTGTGTTCCTGAGTTTCTGCCCACACTGGCGGATTTAAAGTCCAGCATGGCCTCATTTGTTGAGCCCACCTGGATGGAGGGCACCTTTGAACTCTCCGTCTTCTAGGAATCCGGAGGGACTAAGGGGAATCTGCTGGGCTTCCAGTACCCAGGGTCCTGCTATCTGGGCTAGCAGGCAAAAGGTCACCACCTAATCTCAGCAGATAACACCACACTAAGAACAGCCCATTGCAGCAAGGGGTGGCATGCTCCCAGATCACATCTGCATCAGCTGTGGGTTTCCCAAAGGCTCAGATTTCCCATTGGCTCACTGCCCTCACACCCACCTGTTACCAACATTCCTTTGCTGTGAGACACTGGCAGTTTTTCTGGCCCAATACTTTAGTGCCTTTGCTTTGCCCCAGGTAGTACCAAGCCTGGTTAGATTATCAGAGACTATTCACTCCATCATGAAGCTGCCAGTGTACTCAACTTTCCAGTCCTTGGGGTTTGACTCCAATGTGCTTTGTTCAGACTGACTGCATGGAAACTATGGAAGGAAAGGCAATGAAGGAGCTGTTAAGTCAAGACTGGAAAAGCAGGTGTCTAGAGGTGTCCACGTGCAGTAGAAGGGATGTTCCAGGTGATCCCAGGAGAATGCTATGGACAGGTCTTCTTTGCAAGAGCATCCTGAGAGGCTGATGGAAGGCAGGAAGAAAAGCCCACACAACCAGAAGACAGGCACTCAATTTCCCACTATAAGGCAATTCTATAAACTCCTTGACTATCTGGACCTGCACTGTGAAGGTAGCTAAGTGAGACTGGGGGAACCCTTAGGCACACAGACCACATGTACCTGTATCATCTGGGGTTCCACATGGCTCAGTCCTATAGACCCAAAATCATACACCAGCCAAGTAAATATATAAAGTGAGTCCAGCCCACAGTTCTCAGCAACAGTTCTCAAAAATTTGTTTATTCCACACCCATCTACAGAAATCCTGTTAGACAATCCCCCTGGCCACCCTACCCAGCCCTGAGACTGCCCATTGCACTCAGGCCCCTCTCAGCTCTTTTGTAGTTAACTGAATCTCTTTGTTTCTTGGTTTAACTTCTTTCCCCTTTACCCATTGCCAAAATGTACCAGGACAAATGAGACTTGAACAAATCCAAACAATGAGGCTTGTTTCTTTTTCTTCCCATCTTCCTGTTCTGTGCCCTGATCTGTTTTTCTATTACCACACCTCAAATTCCTATGAACACAACAAAAGACCACACAATCCTAAGGGTCAGGAGAAAGGGGGGAAATGCAGATAGCAAAGCAAAATTCTTATTATTGGATGTGGACTGTGAATAAGTCTTGAACCAATACAAAACTGTCATTAAGTTCCCTCTCTCCCACCCCAACTTGCCACAAAAATGCTTGGTTTTAGTTTCTTTTTTGTTATTACTTGTCCTTTCTTTCTTTCTCTCTCTCTCTCTCTTTTTTTTTTTTTTTTTTTTTTTCTTCCTTTTTTGAGGCAGGGTCTATTGTAGCACAATCTGGCCCTGAATCCTCCTCCTACATGATAAGTTTCTTGAGATCAGGTAATAGGTTTCTATGCCAGATCAAGCCAAATTGAAAAGGTATAACAAGAGGCTTATTTGAGTAACACAACTCCCAGACAAGGTCTCCAGTCCCGGAGATGGAGGCTGGAGAAGCCACATGCCCAAACTAAAGCAGGGAAATTATATAGGTTGTAGACAAGGGGTGATGATGTGTCTGCTGCCACAAGCTGTGTTTGTACCCAAGTATGGTCAAAAACGGAATGCTTTAGGCAGGGACTTGGGTAGCTGGCAACTTCAAGAGAGGAACTACCATAGCTGCCAAGAATGAGGAATTGGGCTTTTTGGCACCTTTCCTTTGTTCAGAGACGCTGAGAGGGCAGGATTTGGAGAGTGAGAGAGACAGGAATGGGACTTGTTGGAGGTTCCAACCAAACATTCAGGGACCTCAAAGGCTTGTTAGAAGTCCTCTGGACAGTCATGTGACAAAAAAAAAAAAAAGTAGGCCCATTTCTACTGCAAAGACCTTGATGAAAATCTCCTCTGTCCCTACCAAGTCTTCTCCCTGATCCCACTTACATTAACCCTCTGCCAAGTCATTCTTAAGAGCGTCTGGACAAAGGGCAGATGAACCATTTATTTAACATTTATTATTATTATTGTGAGTATGTGCACAAGTGTGTGGGTGCTACAACACACACATATGTGATGTTGGAAAGTAAGCCTGCCAGAGAACAACAACATATGGACACGCTTTTTGTTGTTTGTTTGTTTGAGACAGGGCTTCTCTGTGTAGCCATGGCTGTCCTGAAACTCACTCTGTAGTCCAGGCTGGCCTCAAACTCAGAGATCTGAGTGCCTCCCTAGTGCTGGAATTAAATGTGTGCACTACCACCACCCAGCTCATATGGACACTCCTAAAGACAAAAAGAAAGTCTTTATTGATGGCTGGTGGCTACATGGGGAACTTGCCTAAACCATGCACCCCTGAGCCACACAGCCCTTTGTCTTTAATACACAAAAACCACATCCTAGTTGTCACACTTCAGTTAGCAAGAAGCAGATCTACAGAAGCCAAAAAGCAAGATTCATGCATTTAGGAACTTTCCTGGAACTAGGGACTAGGTCTCCAGTGGATTAGGTCTTTGTTCCCATTTTGGCTGGTGTTGGAGCCCACATGCTGGATTTTAGGGTCAGAATGGTGCCTCTAACATGACATCAGTTATGCTAAGGCCTGGAAGCCTATTACAGTAAAGGTCAGAGGTTCTATTGTGGAGTTAGTGTGAAAACAAAGCAGGAACTATATACCCTGCAAGTTAAGGGCTCTGTTTGCAGTTAAGAATAAGTTCCTGTTTGTCCTGTTTAGGTTAAGGTTTCTGTCTATGGTTAAAGATAACTTCCTGTTAGTCCTGTATTATATCCTTGCAAGTTAAGGTTTCTATTTGTAATTAAGAATAAGTTGCTGTTTCTTAGATCTGATGTAAACTGAAAAACACAGTTTTCAACCTACACTAAACTTGAGACCCCCCATGCACATGATGTATATCCTTACTCTTGTTCCCTTTCATTGTAGTTTTCTAACAATGTGTAACAGCCAACTCTCCACCCTGTGAACACCTTATCTCTTCTATGAGGAAAAAAAAAAAAAAAAAAAAAGGCCAGCAGGGGCTGCTCTCTCAAATCCCAATAGGGTGAGACAGACAGCTAGCCAGTCCCAGGTGCACCCCAAAATACAGCTTGCTTTATTTGAACAATCATGGATTTGGTTTTTTTTCCTCATGATTTTCAGGTTTAACAATCAGTTCTTTCTTCCCACCTTTGCATAAGTTCCAGGGATCAAACTCAAGTTGCCAGTCTTGTATAGCAAATGCCTTTATATAGGTAGTCATCTGATAGGCCCTATTTATTTCAGAGTCTTGTAACCCAGGCTGGCCTTGAACTCCTGACCATTCTGCCTCTACCTCCTAAGTGTTAAGATTTCAGGTGTATATCACTATACTTAGCTAAGAATGCCTTATAATTTTTATTAATTATTTTTAAAAGAAAAACAGGCTACTGAACATAGTAGTATATGACCAGAATCCCAGAACTTTCAGAAGCAGAAGGATCCTTGCAAGTTTGAGACCAGTCTGGGGAGCAAAGCAAGTTCCAAGCCATCCAGACTACATAGACACTGTAGTGGTTTGAAAGGAAATGGCCCACAAAGGGAGTAGCACTATTAGGAGATATGACCTTGTTGGAATAGGTGTGGTCCTATTGGAGGAAGTGTGTCACTGTGGAGGCAGGCTTTGAAGTCTACTTTGCTCAAGCTTGTCCCAGTATTTCAGTTCACTTCCTGTCTGCCTGTGCAATGCAGAATTCTCAGACACTTCTCCAGCACCCTGCCCGCCTGCATGCTGCCATACACCCAGCCACGATGTTCCCAGCCATGATAATAATGGACTAAACCTTTGAAGTGGCCACCTCAAGTAAATGTTTTCCTTTATGAGTTGCCATGATTATAATGTCTCTTCACAGCAATAGAAGCCCTAATAGACTCTGTCTCAATAAACAAAATGAAAGTGAGGAAGAAGAGGAGGAAAAGGAGGAAGCCATACTGTCACATACAGTGCCTCATTTGGATATGTGGGAAGTCTTAGGAGTCTAACTCTCTTATGTTCCCCCACTAATGGAGGCTGAGAGCTTATTTGGAGGCTCTAGGAAGGATGCACAGCTTTCTTGGATCCCCTTAACCCAAGAATGCTCCTCCTCTATTGAGAAGATCGTTGTCTTCCACAGAACATGCAGCACTGGGAGGAACTCACGTGAGTAATGAAGAAGGAGGGGACTCTTGCCTGGCCATCCTGTGATGCTTAAATTTGGTTGTCAATTTAACTACTATCTGGACTGGGCTAAAATCCAAGCAGCCAGGCACAGCTGGGGGTACTTTTTGACTAGATCGTTGATATGGGAGGACCACCCTACATCTCATCCACACCTTTTGGTGGCAGCCCACATAAAAGTCAATGAAAGAGCTTTGTGTTTTGTCTGCTTGCCTTCACTCTTGCTGGCAAGTTCATCCACCCTGTTGCTGAGGCATTCCTTCATTGGTATGGGGGCCTCTTTCTTCAGGATTTTGATGTGGACTAGAGTCTAGCAGCTCTCCAGGATCCTCTGAAACTCTAACACCACATTGGGGCTGCTCCAGTCTCATGAACTGAACAACTACCAGATCCTTATCCTTTCAAACCAAACCCATTGGTCGGCTGGGTGGCCTAGAGATTGAAAGCCACTCAAATAAATCTTATCTATGCATATGTACATATGTTCTATCAGTTCTGTTCCTTTAGTGAACACATAGCCAGATCAGTTGACTCAACCCTGGTAATCCTAGAGGTGACAAATGTGGCAGGACCTTTTTTTAAGTAATTTACTAATTTTTGAGGCAGGCAAAATGTTCACCAGGCTCAAGATTTTAAAATGAAATCTGCTTCTACTGCTGCTTATCCATCTCCTGAGTCCCCGTCAACAGGTTTTTTACTCATTTCCAGTTTCTTATTATTTCCAGATATTTGCTCCATATAAAAGCCTCGTAAACTATCCCCCCATTTTTATACATAAGCTATTATACCACATATGTTTTTCTGTACTTTGCCTCCGAAATCTCCCCAAATCAGGAGTTTTCTAATACTGTGTTTGTGTCTGTGTGGTAGTCCAGGAGATGGACTCCTGATATAGAAATGAACACTTTGCATTGGTATGGATTTTGGTTTATTAATACAAATTTAAGGTCTACTTTGCTATAGGCACATTGCTACTCTTGTTTAGATATTGTGTCTTTAGAGCTATTTCTAAAATGTAATGTATAATTAAACACAGATTATAGTCACCTATAATAGTCAAAATTTATGTTACTTAGGTGTTCTAGAAATACAAATATATATTTCAAATGGATAAGTATTCTTCCAAACCTTTCAAAGACCTACAGAATATGGCATTTAAAATGGTTTATTACAGTTTTTATGACAATGAGATACGACTGCTCCTGGCAACACTGATTACATCAGAGAGGAAGATGGGCATGGAAGAAACATGTTATGGAGTTTGCCTTCAATGTGGCAGGAAGAGTCGTTTGGACAGAAACTGCTCTTGCCTTGACAGACTGACATCACGCTGTCCAAACTGGACAAGCAGGTTACAAAGAAAAGTGACTGTTGAACTTGCCAAGGGACAGGATGGTCCTTCAAGGTTCCTGCTTCATCAAAAAGTCTGGCAGACACTATGACTTATAGGCTGAAGATGGATGCCCCAATGTTACAGAGGAACTTTGAGTGACTGTTCAGGCAACAAGACGTCTCTGTTAACTCTAGAGTTTATATATTATCCTTCTCTGGTCTTTGATGGAGTTGAAGACAGATGTTATGGTTGTGGTTTTCCTTAGTTATGATAAAAGGTAAGTTACATATAAAACTTTAGACTCACAAAGGTAGGATAGTTGATAGAATATTTTTCTTTGAATTTTGCCAAATGTTAATGGCAATAATTAATAAATATTGTAATTATCATTCTTGCTTAATAACTGTTTTTGGTATATACAATTTTATTATATTAAAGTTAAAACTTTTTTTATTTAGACAGAAAAGAGATGATGGGGGATGTCCTTCTATATGCTATGAATATATGTTTCTCCTATTGATTGATGAGCAAAGCTGTTTCAGCCAATGGACAGGCAGGGTGTGGCCAGGCAGGAAGTATAGGTGGAGCGACCAGGCTAGGACAATGCTGGGAAGAGAAACAGAGAAGAGCTGCCATAGAGACACCATGTAACTACAAAGGAGTACCATGCCAGCCACAGCATCGTGACAATACAGTTTAACAGAAATGGGTTAATAATTAAGAGAGAGAGCTAGTCAACAAGAAGCCTGATCCATTAGCCAAACAGTTTAGGATTAATATAAGCCTCAGTGAGTTTACTTGGGACTAAATGGCTGCGGGACCTGGTGGGACAGAAATGCTATCTACAAACTCCAATTTATTTAATCAATCAGTTGTTTCACAGTGAGGGGTTTCCAGTCTGTTATTGCTGTCCTCGTTTGCCTTCTACTTCTGGATAAGCACTATGACCAAAACCTGGAAAGGAGAGTTTATTTCAGCTTACAATTGCAGTCTGTCATGAAGGGTAGTCAGGGTGGGAACTCAAAGCTGGAACCTGGAGGCAGGAACTGAAGCAGATAGTGTATGTAATTGTGGTAGATATTTCTGGATGTTTCCTAGAACCAGCAACATATGTGTTTTGTGGTTCTCCAGACATTGCTAACCTAAGAGCAAAACCTTTCATTTGATATCACTCTCATCACAAAAAATGGATAGGTAGTTTAAGCACAGTTTTTGTGGTGTTCAAGATGGAGTTTTTCTGTGTAGCTCTGGCTGTTCTAGATATCACTCTGTAGACCAGGCTGGCCTCTCACTCACAGAAATTCACCTGCCTCTGCCTCTCAAGTGCTGGGATTAAAGGTGTGTGCCACCACTCTCCGCCCAGTTGTGTGGTTGTTTATGTAAACTTTTTAAAAAGCCACAGTGTATGTATAAAGGTCAGAGGATAACTTGTGGAAGTCAGCTCTCCCCTCCCATCATGTGGGCCAGTGAGTAGGCTTGGCCACAAGTGCCTTTATTATCTAGCCATCACATCTGTTGTTCTTTTGATGCAACTAATGCCTATAAAACACAAACACGAGACTCAGCGCCCACGTGGAGTTTATTGAGAGAAGGGAGAGAAAGAGGGGGTAGCTGGTGGCCAACCGAAAGCAGGAGAGAGAGAGAGAGAGGGAGAGAGAGAGAGAGAGAGGGAGAGAGCAGGAGAGGGGGCAAGAGAGAAACCAGAGAGAGGAACCAGAGAGAGAGAGGGGGGGGGCACTTGCTTTAAAAGAGGCTTGCGCATGCGTAACTGAGTCCTCTGGCAGCCAGATAAGGCTGAGGTAGGGATGATATGGCCATGAGCGTCCCACCCATTGTCGGGGCAGGGGTCAGCTGGCTGCTAGTTCCTAACAACATCAGCTCCCCACACTTTTGTTGTTTTTGAGACAGGTCTCAAAAACAGTAGCTTTGGCTATTCTGGAACTCACCATGTACACTGGTATTGTCTCAAACTCATAGAAATCTGCCTGCCTCTGCCTCCCAAGTACTGGGATTAAAGGAATGCCCTACTACACCCAGCTCCTAATTTTGTTTTTAAGACAGCCTCATATAGTCCAAGCTGACCTCAAATTCACTATGTAGCTAATAATGTCTCTGAACTGATTCCCCTGCCTCCAACCCCAAGTATAAGGGTCTAGGTGTGCACCACTGCCATGGCTTAGCATGAACTTTCTCTTCTTACCACTTTTCTTTGTGTTCTTGGTCTGTTTCTAGTCAATGGACAGTTTTTCATATCCTAAATATGGAATATTTTAAATAGGAATGTGGCTCAGTCCTGCAGCACTTACTTATCTGGATGTGTAAGGCCCTATTGTAGAGCTGAATTCCAATAAATAGGCCATGGCCACCTGGGGTCCAATCTCTGGTAACTTATCTTATACAGACATCTATAGGCTGATTGCTATTGATCCATATGATGTTACCCAAATGGCGATTCTCAAGAAAAGCCTGGGCCATAGGGTTTACTACTTGACAAGGTAATCAGAGCTGCCTGTCTTCTCAGCAATGAGCCCACACTCAAGTCTCAGGGTTAAAAGACCAAGTAACTTGGGCCTGGAGAGATGGCTATGCAATTAAAAGCACTTACTCTGACTCCTAGCATATGCAACTCTAGTCCAGGAAATAAGATGCCCTCTTCTGGCCTCCTCAGGTACTGCACTGCACACACACACACACACACACACACACACACACACACACACACACACACACACAGAGTGAGAGATCCTGTATATTAAGGGACTTCTCTCTCACTCTCTCAGTTATAAGAGCTACAGGTGATTTTCCAAGTTTGTCTTTTAATCTTGCCTTTGGGTTTCTGTTCTGCCAACCTGTTTGTTTTTCTATAGTCAAACTTGCAATCTTTGCTTCTTATGATTCCTAGGTTTTGAATCTTGTTCAGAAAGGAATGGAATATGATCCCACCTACACCCCCACACACCCCTGACAGTGTAATAAATAAGCTTGGAATGACTTGCTAGGTTCTGTAAGGCACATGATAATCGCTACTCTACAAGATAGCCCAATGACAGGACACAAAGGAAAAAGAAAGTGGGTGCTGGTGGTACATGCCTTTAATCCCAGCACTTGGGAGGAAGAGGTAAGTAAACCTCTGTGAGTTTGAGGCCAGCCTGGTCTACAGAGCGAGTTCCAGGATAGCCAGGACCACATGGAGAAAGCCCATCTTGAAAACAAAACAAAACAAACAAACAAACAAAAAAGATATACAATTCCAATTCTGTTGTAATAAACAGGGGACACAAGAATCTGGATAAGGACCACTTAATCAAACCCAAGTGGGTCAAAGAAGGCTTTGCAAAGGTGACCTATGTTTACCTGGGGCAGCACATAGAGGAAGCAGCCAGCTAACACATGTCTTCCGGTACAAGCAGCTTCATATGCAAAGGTAAGTGGTAGGAAAGAAGGTTTGTCCACTCTGTCAGAGGACAGGGAGCCCTACAGGACTGGCTCTTGGTCCAGGGAAGAAGCTAGAAGAGCAGGGATCAGGCCCTACTTGCCCTACCTTGAAGCAATGCGACAGCAGCTAAGGAACCTGGTGAGCTGTGCCAAGTAGCCCAGCAGAGTGGCTTCAGACTCTGGACCAGCAGTAGCTACAGCAGCCTAAAAAGATGCAAGGCAGGCTCCCAAGCAAAATTGCAAATTTCAGACCCAAATGTTTTGTTCTGACAAACCTGCAGAATTCTATAAGATATTTGGAGGCTAGAAAATCCCTGAAGGACATTTCTACCCAAGATGATTTCAAAACCACCAGGCCTTAGTGAAAGGAGCTGTCGTTGTCACAACCACCACAGCACCCCATCTGATACATGTTCTGCCTTTCCTAGATGCTGGCTCAGCCATGCAGGACTGCCCTGGGTCAGAGTAGTAGTAGTAAAGCACAGGGATGGGGCCTCTAACTGGCTCCTGTCCTCAGGTGCATCTGTTTCCCTTTAGCCAAGGATGAGTGACAGGACAAGGCACTTGAAAGCTCTGTTGGTATGACTCTCACTGTGTAACTCTGGCTAGCCCAGAGTTGAGACCCGCCTGCCTGTGCTTCAGGAGTGTTGGGATTGATGCCTGGCCTCCTATCATTGTTATTTGAGACAGGTTCTTACTGTGTAGCCTGGCTGGCCTGGAATTTGCTACACAGACCAGGCTGCCCTGACCTCAAAGGATCTGCCCGCCTCTGCCTCCGCCTGGCTCCCCCATAGCCTTTTAAATAGCAATTTATAGTTAGTGGTGGCTAGTTTTACGTCAACTGAACACAAACATAGAGTCATTTGGGAAGAGGGACCCTCAATTGAGATAATTCCCCTCCAAGATTGGTTTGTGATCAACGTTAAGTTCATTTTCTTGATTGATGATTGATGTAGGAAGGCCCAGCTCACTGTGGGCAGGTGAATCTCTGTGAGTCCAAGACCAGCCTGGTCTACGAGAGCTAGTTTCAGGACAGGCTCCAAAGCAATACAGAAAAACCATGCCTCAAAAATAAATAAATAAATAAACAAATAAATAAATAAATCGGTCTTATCAGCCCTGAGCAGGTTCTGAGGTAAACAAAGGTTGAGGTAGCAGGAGAAGATGGAAACTATGTAAAATCTCTTGGAATTTGGTGTTGTAGGGTCTCCTCCCCACAGTCTGACTTTGAACCTGTCACAGGGCCTTCTGCGGGGACTGCCTAGACAGTTCTCAAACTCCATGTTGAGAAGTGTCTGGTTTGCTTATCGTCAAGGGTCACACATATGCTAGACAGCAAGTTCTCTTCCATTACCCTGTCCCAGGCTGGTGAGAATGTTTTTGTTTTTTAATACTTCCTTATTTATTTGGTATGTGTGTGGGTTTGCTTGTCATTATGCCCATGTGGAGGTCAGAGGACGACTCCCAGGAACTGCTTCTTTCTTTCCACCCTGTGGGTCCTGTGGATCCCAGGTATCAAACTCAGGTTATCAGGTATAGGGGCAGGCACCTTTTACCTGTTGAGCCATCTTGTTGACTCTGAAGTTCATTCTTAACTCCACTATTTGGGTTACCTTTTCTCTACTGCCCTAAGGCAATTTTATCTCAATGGGTCACTTGCTGGGAACTACCCACAGTGGTGGACAGGTCCCAGGAGAGGATGTAAGGAGTTGGCGGGAGAAAGAGGTGAGCCAGGCCATGATGATGGTCAGAATCTTGTAGCCTGACTGACTAGCAGCCAGAGTACTTCTTTATTTATATAGAATTTAGTAAGTAGGGATACATTCATATTGTTCCAAAACATATATCACATAACTTTTGGTTTTGGACATGTGTTTCATTTCCTTTTGCTCATCTTTTAGTCATCATTAATAAACTACATTTCCAATCATTTTCCCTCAGTTTTGGCATAACTGATAAACAGTTGTGTTTTATAATCATTCTTACTCTTTAACCCCATAACCCAGTTTTTAAGAATCTAGAGGCATGTGACAGCCTATTCTCAGGCTGGTAGCTTTTGTGGCTACAAGGACACGAGACCAAAACAAAACGGAAATATTGCCATGTCCCAAGCAGTGTATTATTAACTCCTAATGGCCCAGGAAAAATCCTCAGACAAAGCTGCTGCAGTTATTACCCAATTTCTGGCATAACACGATGTTTACATGTTATATCTTTATAAAATTTATTATATGTCTAATCCTGGCTTCTGTTGCCCTTTGGTCATATGACACCATAGTGGCTCTTCATGAGCTAACTTTTCTAATAATGGTAGGTCCTGACATCTCATATTTATATAGTCTTTTTACATCATTCTTTGCCCAACAATGTAAGTTTCTGTATAGGGCAGAGGTAACCTTAGTTAATCTAACTTTGTTGTTGTATATGCCACATAATAGCCTGAGTGTATAGTGGGAAGAGATTTGTAATCTGTTCTGTAGCCAACTCCTCTAGCCCACTGAATCTTGTTGATCTTTTTGAGTTTACTTAGTTTTGAGTATCTTGTTCCTGTGTAAGTACAGGGACAGATTTTCAAGAGTGTCTCATATGGGTAGTGTGTTCAGGACTTTCCTGGGTAGGCTTAGAAGCAGTACTCCTGGGAGAAGGCATGGATGATCCATATGAAAATTTCATCAATCTGATAACCCCAAATTGTACAAATATTAGGAGTTCCTTAAGTATTATGGAGAGATGAAAACCAAAGGTGGCACGGTGGCCATCATGTAGTTCAGCCTTGCTGGGTCTTTGTCAAACAGCTGTGATGGCCTTGTGACTTTTGTTGTTCCTATGACATATGGCTGTGCTAGTCACTTACTAATTCAAGATAGAAGAGCTCTTGGGAGGCTTCTGGAGACCATGGTTCTGTACATCAGCACCTGTACCCATAATAATTTCAGGACATCCACAGGATGCCTACACTGCTTAGTCTAGGAGCTAGAGCAGAAAGCAGATCCCACTTCAGCTGCAAATACAGAGGGTTACACAACAGCCACATCAGAGTTAATAGGTCAAAAGGAAGACAGCAAGAGGTTTCTAGGTCAACATCTCTCTTGAGGCTAGTCTTCCAGGCCATGTGCACCATAAATAGGGCAGGCATCTCCAGGCAAGTACAACAAGCCTGGATGGGAACCAGAGGGACAACATGGAAAGCAGGAGGAAAGGATAGCTTACCTGTCACCTCCATAAAGGGCCATGCCAGTTTAGGATGGGGGGCTTTGTTGGTGCCCATAGAGATGGCTGCACTCCATCTTGGCTCAAGGGCAGAGTTCAAAACTATCCTTAGCAAGTCATAAGATCTAAAGGTCAAAGGTGTGGCTACAATAGGGTATTTGGCTGTCTTACTCTAAATAATAACAGACCTGAATCTGAGGTGTGGCTACTCCTGACCCTCAAGTTGGATCTAAGGTGTGGTTACTGAACCCTTAGAGAAAGGAGGAAGAAAAGTCTGTTTGTTCCGTATACATGATACCATGTTCCCCTTTTTGGTTAAGGTTTGTGAGTGGTGAAAAATAAACTCGTGGCAATTCAGTATTAACTGAATCTGCCCTCCTGATTTTCTGTCTCTGTCTTTCCTTTACCGTCTGTAGCTAGCTTTTCCCTCATCCACACACTCCCATTCAGGTATGAACTTAGGGCTGCTCGGCTGGTTCTGATTGCAGCCCCTCAAAGTCAGCTTCCGACAGGGCTTATTTCCCTAAACATGAGATGGACTACTTCCGATAAATATTAGGGAAGTTCCTGCCATGTGTAAGCACTTCTGAGATGAGTACACACAGTTTCAATGCTCATTTGTTTGATGTTTATTACATTCCAGGTATTCAGCAGAGTGGCTATATTAGTCTCCACTTATCTGCAATGTTGCTTTCTGTTACCTGCAGTCAACCATAGTCTGAAACATGAAAGTTTATTAAAGCAATTCATAGTTTAAAGTCACACACTGTGCTGAAGAGCATGAAATATCACACATGCTGCTCTATCCCAGTCCAGCACGCCCATGTTGTATATGACTGACAGTCAGCTACCATAGCTGTGCTAGCAGATCAACTACCGCAGCATCACACCATCACAGTGCTAGTGCTCAAGTAGCCCTTATCCCAATGATAGCCCCAAAGCACAAGAGCAGTGCTGCTGACAATTCAGAGAAGCATCAGGTAAAGTATTTCCTTTACTTGAAAGGGTCCAGTTCTGAGCCAAGCATGATCACCATTAATCCCAATACTCGGGAAGCAGAGGCAGGTGGATCTCTGTGAGTCCAAGGCCAGCCTGTCTACAGAGAGAGTTCCAGTGAAAGACAAAAAGTAAAGTTAAGGAAACCCACCCACACTTGAAATGAAGGACAGACTGACCTGGAAAGCTAACCCAGACCAATATCAGTTCCTTGGAATTTGCTAACTTCCCCTCACAAGGCTCTGAGATAACAAGATACCAAGAATTCACACTGCCCCTCCTTTCTTGTGAGTCAGCAGGTGGTAAATAGAGTCCTTAAGAAACAAAGAGATAACTGTACCTCTGGTTTGCCCAGACAAGATTAATTAGCACACCCTGAGCCCCTAAGGTCTGTTGACCCTAATATCGAGACCATCTAGCCTCAAAGGGTCACGTACTCAATGGACAGAGGGTAACACCCCCTCTCTAAGCTTGTGGGTTTTACCTTTAAAGACACCTGTGACCGGGGAAGGGGGCTTCTCTCTATCTAGCCTGCGTGCTGAGGACCTGTTTAAGCAAACAATTCCTATTCATTAAAGCCTCTTGCGTGTTGCAGAAACTGGACTGGACATTGGGGGTACCGACCGAAACTGGGAGACACCAGGACAGCTAGGGCTACAAAGAAAAAAGAAAACTCCTGTCTAAAAAACAACAAGGTCTAAGTTTTTTACTTAATACAATCTTAAAATTGTACGTTGAGGTTGCTAAAAGGCCATGTTCACACAGGTTTTATAATAGTGTTTTAAAATTTTATTATATTGTGTGTGTGTGTGTGTGTGTGTGTGTGTGTGTGTGTGTGCAAATAATACATGTGTCACAGTGTGGGAGTGAAGATCAGAGGACAACATTCAGAAGTCAGTTCTCACCTTTCACCATGTGAGTCCCAGGGATCAAATCCAAGTAGTGAGGCTTAGTGGCAAGCATCTTTATGAATTGAGCATCTTGCTGGCCCCTATTATATGTTTAATTGTTCTTTTATTTTCAACATGGAAAATAGTTTATTACAGAACAAAGTGAATAACTGTTCTATTTTGCTATTGTTGCTAATCTCTTAATGGGCTCAATTAATAAATTAGGATTTGTCATAGCTTATGTATGTATAGAGTTCTGTACTATGGCTTCAGTAATCTACTGGGAACCATGCAATGTATCCCCTGTGATTTTAAAAGACATACTTTTCACATACACCTTACTTAATCCTCTTAACAGCTCTATTCTGGAAGAATAACCATACAGATGGGAAAGTGAGGGACAGTCAAGGCTCACTGGCAGAACTGAGATTTGAATTCGAGCTGTCTGCTTCAGGAGCTCTGTCCTTAGTCACCCATGTTGCACAGGAACGTGGGAGTGCTAGCCAGGTGTCAGCCCAAAACCTCCTCTGGCCTCACTTGGCCATGCGCCCGTCCTCTGAGGCCACAGATAGGATGTAAAGGAGGACAGAGTCTCCTAAAAAGTTGTTTTTCTTTATTTCCCAGAACCATACCTGACCCCCCTTCAGGCTCAGTACAGTCTGTGGGAAATGTGAAAAGCCTTGCACCTCAGACTTCTTGACCCCCTGTGACACCTGGCCACCAAAGAATGGAACCTGCTGTGCCAGGGATCTTGGGCTATGGTGTTTCTTCTTGTTGCTTTGGTTTTGAAATAGGCTGTCACACTCACAGGCTTGGCTCACTATGTAGCCCAAGCCAACTGCAAAGTTGTGGCAACCCTGCTTCAGCCTTCTGAATGTTAGGGTTACAGACATGAGCCACTGTGCCCAGCTTCAGCCATGGTGTTTCTAGGAGCAATTCCAGGCAGGAGGTCCCTCAGTCATTGAATTATCCTTCCAGGAGGAACATGTTTGCCTAGCTTGCTGGGCCTATCCCAGGAAGAAATGAAATGGCCTCTGGAAAGCAGGCATCTCCTAGTTGAAAGAAGGTAGGACCTGGGTCTGTAGTTCTGTTTAACTTGAAAAGGATTAGATCCCAGGGAAGCTTGTTGTAATTTATTTAAAAATGAAAAAAAAAAAAAAAAAAGGAGTGGTTCGAGAGAAAAAGACACCATGCCACAGACCTCACATAGAGGGCTTGTTTGTTTTTAATTAGGGGAAAGGGAATGGGAAAAGTGGGGGAGGAGAGGGGGGATATCAGCCTCGGGAGATAGGAGCACAACAGAGAGACAGGCAAAGAAGGAGAGAGAGAGAGAGAGAGAGAGAGATGGGAGGTGGGCAGGGCCCTTTTTATAAAGGGAAGAAAGTAAATGTGCACAGGAGGTGCCTTTAGTGGCTGCCCCTGAGGACATATCCTGCCAGAACCCCAAAGGCAGGCCAGTGCAGATGTCTGAATACTAATTCCTCCCTTTTTATTAAAAAAAAAAAAAAAAAATGTGAGGAGTTAGAAAGGGGTAGCAGGTGAGGTGGGGAAGAGGATGCAGTGTTCTCAAGACTACTTCCTGCTGACCTGGGGTGGTGTCATTTGTCATTCATCTTTGGGGGACCTGGGAAAGCTGGGGTGCTGGCCACATCCTGGAGTAGCTGGCTGTTTCCCTTCAGGTGCTGCCCGGACCTGCCAAAACACTGTTCTTGGTAGATTCAAGTTGACTCCCTAGGGCTTAAAGCACCTGATCCTTTCCCATTACCACAGCATCACCTGGACATGTTTGGCGGTCTAGGGCCTCCAGCTCTATGGGCAACAGCTGGTAGTCCTGAAACAATACCTGATTATGAATGGGTCAGTGGGAGCAAGGAGTACAGAGACAATGATACAGTCCCATGAGCAAGGCAGAGAAGTAAGGTCCAAGGATCTGCAATTCCTAGTGTCCCAGGAATTCAGAGAGCATATTTACACAAAGGGTGGGGGCCAAGGGTGCAGGCCCCTGCATGGACCCCTGAGGCACCTTCAGCTGTTGGCTGGAATCCCTTGCCCCAAGGCTGTTGTTGGTACTCTTCCCGTTTTGATAACACACACCTCATAGGGAGGAGCTAAGCCTAAAATTCCTATAATTTAAGCACATTCTTTCCCCTCAATAAACGGTATTCAGCATTTGGTGTTCCGACATTGCCACTGAAGGAAAGACCAGCTGTCTTGACTTTATTTCAATCTCTAGGACTTCGCCCGATTTGTGGAACAGATCGTAGTGCAGGCGCTACACAAGGGCTCTGAGCCTGAGAGAGACACAGTCGCCTGGTACCAGAACTTCAAGAAAAGCCAGAAGGTGAGAGGAAGGCTGCTTGGGAAATGAAGTGTCACATCCAGGATGGTAGGAGGTGAGTAGCCCTTCCAGAGATCCAACTGCCAATCCTGAATGGAAGACAAAGCTGCCAGTGAACGAAAAAGCAGACTGTCAATCAAGGGAAAGTGGCTGAAGGACCCCAGGGCTTGAGAGAAACAAGACAGGAAGAGGACACACAGTGAGTTGTCACGAGAGGGGGAGGGGGAGGCAAGGGCTCTGAGCCCAAAAGAACCATGGTCGCCTAGTACCAGGGCTTAATGAGGTCAAGAGAAGAGTCTTCACTCGGGAAATAGCCAGAGGTGGGGAATTGGGGATGGCTCAACAAGCGAGGCTATGGAGGCTATCGTACGTGGACCAGGTTCCAGGATCTTGGAGTTCTTCAAACTGCTTGTGGGCAGGAAGAAGTGCCAGGAGAGCCTTTCCCAGTCAGAGAACCAAAGTAGTAAGTCATAAAGAATTATCAGGAGAGAAAGATGCCATGCCACAGACCTCACACAGTGGGTTTTTGTGTTTTGTTTTTTGTTTTTTTTTTTTGTTTGTTTGTTTTGTTTTTAATTAGGGGAAAGCGAATGTGAAAAGAGGAGAGGGGGAGGAGAGAAAGGCCTCTGGGGACAGGAGCAGCAGAAGAGAAAAGAGGCAGGGGGTGGGGGGAAGAGACAGGAATAGGCAGAGAGCAGACTCAGACAGAAAGACAGGAGGTGGACAGGGCCCTTTTAAAAAGGGAACGTAGTGAATGTGCACAGGAGGTGCTTTCGTGGCTGCAGTTGAGGATGTATCCTGCCAGAACCCCAAGGGCAGGCCAGTACAGATGCCTGAATACTACCAGAGCTCTGAAGTTGCAAGCCAGTCCCTCCTCAGCTAACATGGGCTCTTCATACTGCTCAGGTTGGACTCACAGGGTGCAGAGATGTGATGACAAATCCCAGTTCAACTCTGCTAGATGCCACCACGCTGGGAGAGCACTTCTTTCACTTTATCCACAATGGCCTCCACCTCAGCCATGGCTCCTAGACCTGGAAGCAAAGTTCATCTGTGACTGACAGCCACCATAGGAGCTAACCTTGCCTGTGGCTACCACTCACATCTCCCCTGTGCACTTCACACGCATCCTAGGCCTGGGGGACCCCAGTCCAGCTCTACACGAGCTAGACCCGCCACATCCCTTCCAAGCTCGCCCAGGACAGGCTCTGGGAGTCATTCCATTAACAGTGTCTGTTCTATTGCCAGGGACTCACCAGATACTTCACACATCTGTCTCACTTCAGCCTAATGATTCTGAGAAACAGGAATTAGCACTCTATCCATTGCCAGATGAAAACTGAGCTCAGAAAATAGTTCTGACCAAAGTTACAATGGGCCAGAGAACCACTGAACCACAGAGCCCAAAGTTGACCCCAAAGCAGAGCCCCTTCCACAGCTCTGGGCTGAGTATGGCAAGACACCCACCTTGGTCTCCACACACCAGTTTCTTGCTCACACAAGGAATCTCCATGTAGCCAAAGGCCTTGAGCTGGCCTACCTGCCGTGCAGTGAGAGGGTGCTCCCACATGGCAGTGTTCATGGCCGGGCAGAAGAGGAGGGGCTTGCTGAGGTCCCAGGCCCGGATGACACAGGTCTGTAAAGAAGTGGGAGAGAGGTGCTGATGCTCCGCCTACCGCTCCTCCTCAGTACCCCCAAGTCCCAGCCCTTCTGTACTCCAGCCACAATCAGCAAAACAGTTGACTAGGGATGGCTGGGAGTCACTCATCTACAGAGGCCTGTTATTGCATCCTTAATAGGAGAGGGGCTGACTCTTCAGCCAACATCATCTCCCCTCAGGCTCTGGCATGGTCCTAGACACAGGAGATACTCAATCAGCACCCATGATGCCTCAGATACCTCCAACAGACCTCCACTCTGTATGCCATCTCCTCGCCTAAGCCTTCACACAGGCTCATAACTGCAGGGCTGGGAAGCAATCAATCCTAGGGGGCAGGAGGCTAGCTAGCTTCACTGTTCACTGGAAGGCTAGGAACCAGATTGTTCATGTTCTACTCAGCAACAGCTCTACTTCTAGGCCAAATAAACCCAGAGAATGAAAACATCTAACACATGATACCTTTTCTCATCCATTATCTCAAGTCCCTTACCGTGACCCTATAAGGAAAGTACTGTCCCTTGTTCACAGATGAGCAAGCTGCAACTCCCTGACAGATAAACAGTTGTCCAAGGTCGCACTTAGATGCAAACATGGTCCTGTGTAACCACCCACCTGACTGCAGTCTTCCCACCTCCCAAAGCTAGACCACACCAAGGTCACACAGCAGAGCAGCTGTGAAAGGACTTGACCAATTCAGACCCATCCTCCCCCCCCCCATTTCCCAACTTGGAGTCTTAAGGTTGTGAACTCTGAAGTTATACAAGCTTAAAATCAAACCATAGTTGAATGCTAGGTGTGGTGGTATATGCCTGTAATCCCAGCCCTCTAGAGGCTGAGGCAAGAGAATCTCAAATTCAGGACCAGCCAGGAATATATACCAGGACCATATCTTTTTTTTTTTTTTTTTTTTTTTTTTTTTAAAGAAAGAACTGCCAGGCAGTGGTGCACACCTTTAATCCCAGCACTCAGGAGGCAGAGGCAGGTGGATCTCTGAGATCAAGGCCAGCCTGGTCTACAGAGTGAGTTCCAGAACAGCCAGTGCTACACAGAGAAACCCTGTCTCAAAAGGAAAGAAGAAGGAAGAAAGGAGGGAGGGAAGAAAAGAGGCAGAGGGAGGAGAGGGGAGGGAAAGGAAGGAAGAAAGAAAGGAGGGGGAGGTAGGTAGGTAGGAAGAAAGAAAAGGGCAACCTGGGCATGATAACATACTCCTTTAATCCTAGCCCCAGAAAGGCAGAGGCATGCTGATCTCTCTGAGTTTGAAGCCAGCCTGGTCTGTCTACACAGCAAGTTTCAGGACAGCATTACATAGACCCTGTCTCAAAAAATTAAATAAAAATAAGAAAGAATGTGAACACTTGATGGTGACGTGGTATGGTAGTAGTTTTTTGAGGCAGTCTTGTGTAGTTCAGGTTGGCCCTAAACTGGTTTTTTAACAGATGACCTTGAACTCTTAGTCCCCTGATTTCCTAGGTGGTGGGATTAGAGGTGGGTACCCCATATCAAAGCTCTTAACTGAGGGCCTCGCACTAATACAGGCTCAGGAGGTCAGGAACCACCTCCCAAAGAAATAGGCTCCTATGCTCAGACTACACTGGGCACCTCCTCCTGAAAGCTCCTGGGGAGACAGCAGCTGTGACACCCCTCCCGGGAAATAGAGTCCTTTCGGGAAAAGAGAAGGGAGCAGAGAACAAGGCAACATACAGGTCAGAGCCAGTGCCTGCCTGTCGCTCAGTGCCATCACCCTCTCCTGGGACAGCAAACAGCCTCAGAATCTGGCCACTTGCGTCATTCCAGACACCAGAGTTGGTTTCCCACCAACTCCTCTCAGTATGACAACCTGGCTATGAGTGGACAATTTCAGGCGCATTTCCTTTTGGCTCTGTACCACCTGCTGCTTTTGCAGGAGCTGTGAGCAAGCCTAGAAGGGCCTTGGTGTCTGGTATAGGGACAGGCTGGCCTGGGTTCTAAGCACCCTCAAAGCACAGCACCCAGACCACAGCAAATGCTCAAATGGCTGCCCTCTGTATGGCTGCTTCCCCAGGGCTCAGCTATGAGCTCAGCACTTCCTGGACAAACCACAGCTCCTCTGAAACAACCAGCAGTAGGGAGGGGAGAGAGAGAACACCGGTTCCCACAGCCAAGGGGCTGGCACATGCTCAGTGTCTTAGCCTGGCCCCTGGGAACACAGAAGGCAGGGCAGGAGGCTGGATCCTAGTCAGGAGACCAGCACTGAGAGGGTCACCACTTCTTTCTGCACCAGACAGTTTAGCAGAGGAGAGGCCAGAGAAGACAGAGACAACCATTCCCAGGCTGAGGGCCTGGAGACAAGGAATGCGAACAACATCTAGCATACTCTCCAGCACCTTTCCAATGCTGGAGATGAGGTGGTCTGGGAAGGAGTGGGCTGAGCCTCAGAGCACAAGGCCAGTGGGCTATGTGAGATTATATTTGTTTTAGATGTGTGTGGGTGTTTTGACTGCATGTATATCTGTGCATCATATATGTGCCTGCTGCCCATGAAGGCCTGTGCTGATTATTATTTATGATTTATTAAAGCTTGCCTGAGGATTCAGAAAAGCAAAGTCTGCCTCAAGTTACAGAGATCAGACAGTGCTAACACGCATATTTAATCCCAGCAGCCAGAAGCTAGGAAGGTAGTACTGCACATCTTTGATCCTAGGACTCAGGATTAAGAGGTAGACAGATCTCTGTGAGTCCAAGGCCACCTAAAACTACACAAGGTTGATCCAGTCCTAAAGAGAAATAGCTCACACAAAGATGATCTCAGCACCTGGGGTCACATACCTTAAACCCCAACATCAGGGAGGTATGTGAGACAGGAACAAGGTCTCAGTATCAGGCACTCATTCTCCAGCCACATTGAAGTAAGAGCTTTCTGATAGCTTGGCTGCTTTGCTTCCCTGATCTTCAAGTTGAACCCAATATCTGTCTCTGGGTCTTTTATTTTTCGTGTTACAAAGGCCAAAAGAAGGTGTCAGATCCCTTGAGACTAGAGTTACAAACAGGTGTGAACCACCATGTGGGCGCTGGGAATCAAACCTGGGTCCTCCAGAAGACTTCCAGTACCCTTAACCACTTGAGCCATCTCTCCAGCTCAGCTACAGGCTGTACTTAAAAGGGTAAAGGCTTGGCATATAATAATAATAATGATAACAACAACAAAGAGGAGGGAGACCTGAGTTTTCAGAAGGTAGGAAGAACCCTCAGACAGCTGGCTGGGGTTCAGTCCTGAGGTTGGTGTGTTCTACCAGATCAGCTGCTACTCACTTGCCAGTGGGAGCCCAGGGGTTGGGGTGCATGACCTGTTTCAATGCCCTGCTGCCTGGCCCCAGTCCTACTGGGCAGTGAGGACCATGCTATACTTGGCTCTGCTTCTCTGTCCTAACCCAATCTGCTCCTGGCCACAGCATCAGGTGGCATTCCTCCCATCCTACGATCTTGGTCTAATGATGCTGAAGTCACCAGCAACTTCCCAGAGGAGGAGCTACAAGCCTGATAAGCAGACAAGGATAGAATGAGCCAGGGTCTCACACTCCGATACACATGCATTCTGCCACTAAGAGCTGCTACATCTCCAGCCCTCTTTACTTTCTACTTAGAGAGAAAGCCCGCAAAGGCCTTGAACTTTTGATATTCCTGCATCAGCCTCTCAAGATGCCAGGATTACAGGCTTATGCCACCAGGCCCTGATGAGAACATTAATTTCATATGTGATCTCCTAAAGCTCCCGGTCAGATTCAATATTCACTTCTTCACCATTTTCAACTCTAAAACTGAGCTGAGTATAATAATACACACCTGTAACCCCAGTATTCAGAAGGTAGAGGCAGGACTGTCACAAGTTTGAGACAAGCCTGCATTATTATTATTATTATTATTCCTCCTCCTCTCTCTCTGTCTCTTCCTCTCTCTTTCTCACACACACACACTAAATTCAATCAAAAATATTTATGAAAGAAAATTACTTCCTAACCACATGCAAGTGGTACACTAAATGCCTACTTAGTGCCTAGCCCTGAGCATGCTCCACAGACTGATGGGGTCATTTAAGACTACAGTACTTGCCGGGTGTTGGTGGCACACGCCTTTAGTCCCAGCAGAGGCAGGCAGAGGCAGGCAGATCTCTTGTGAGTTTCAGACCAGCCTTCTCTACAGAGTGAGTTCCAGAACAGGCTCCAAAGCTACCCAGAGAAATCCTGTCTTGAAAAAACTCAAAAAAAGACTGTAGTGCTCACCATGGAGTACTGTTCCTACCTGCACGGGTGACCATAAGTCTCTCTCCAGACAAAGTGCTCTCTGTGTCCTCACTATGAGCCTTCAGGACATAGGAAGTGAAAGGTCAAGAAATGGAGGGAGGGGGACCATGAGACCTTCTTGGGATGACCACATAAAAAAGGCAGCTCCAAGGTCTCACAGGCATTATGCCAATCTGGCAATCACTTCTCATCTGTTTTTTGTTGTTGTTGTTTGGTTTGTTTTTTTCCCCTTCTTTCCAAGCTTTCCTCTGATAGATGTAAAAACTGGGGTTTAGCTTTGGGGATAAAATGACTATAGAGAAAGGGTCTGTGAGATGCACGAGGAAGCAGACATCTCTGTCGGAAGACCTCGATGTGTTTCTAGATACTGAGAATACGGCAGAACTGATGGAGAAGCAATGAAGGCGGGAGATTGATGAGGGTGCACTTGGAGGGCAGCTGTGGCGAAGCAGGGTGGAAGAGCAGGGGGCTGAGGGTGCGGCACCTGGCTGACCACTGAGGGCAGGAGAGCGGCGGACACTCCCAGACAGCCCTGGCAAAGCCAGATGATCCATCAGACCCAGATCTTCGGACTCTTTGCTAAAGAGACAAGGGCAGGGGCTACTGGACCGACCTTCACCCCACAGTAACAGATTTCCTTGTATGACACAATCTGTGGCTCAGCAAAGTGGGAGCCAGCCTGGAGGAAAGACACCAGGAGTCACTCACAAGTAAGTTGTCACAGATGCCACTGGCAACCTTCCCCAGAGTGTTGGCATCCAGGGGCGCCACCAGCATGAGGTCAGCCCACCTTCGCAGGTCGATGTGGAGAACTGGGTCAGAGCGGTGCTTCCACATCTGCCAAAAGAAAGAAACGGGGGCCATCAACCCAGGCACTCTCAGTGTGTGTGGAGGGGATGATGGCCAAATAGGCCAGGTAAAATAAGCTGGAAAACCCTAGGAAACCACCTAGCTCTCCCTCAAAGTCTTCCACTGTCCCCTCTCACAGTGAAGCTGGCAAGCTTTGGCCATGGAGCCAGCAGCTTGACAGAAACCAGGCCTGAGGAAACAAACGCTCCTTGTCTCTCTGAGCTTATTCCCTTTATGGTTTGGTTTTCAAGAGAAATGACATCTGGCAGGGAACTCCTGGCCTGTCTGCTTGAGGCGGATGCTTGGGTTGTCCAAGCCAGTAGAAGGGCTCTGGGGCGGTGAGAAATGAAGGGGGAGGGGAGAGAGGGGAGGACAAGCCAGCCAGAAATGTTCGAGGCTGAGAATGTTTTAAAATGCCTGGCAGGGCAGCCCTATGAGGCCCACACTGCTTGCCTGGCAAATCGGCTGATGCCCACCCCTCTGCAGGAGGGCAGAGGCATGGCCAGCGGCCGTGGGAAGTGAAACACGCTGGATAGCCTTGACGCTGGGAGCCACATGGACAAGGGTGGTGGGAACAGAGCTCCTCTGTGGTTTCATCAGCCCAGATAAGTACAAGGACACTCAACCCCAGGCACTGGGCCAAAGCTGAGCTCTGCCTGAGGAAGGCGGGACCACAGGCCTCCCGCAGGCCAGAAGCTAGACAGATGTTTTCCTCATTGCTTCTGCCCAGATGGCCCTGACCACTGACTCGAGCCCAGACTGTGTGCTCCAGCAGCCAGGACCATAGGCCGCAAGGAAGATAGCTCTGTCCTGCTGGAAGAAAAACAATGGGCCCAGCACTGACCTCCCATTCATCAGCATCACTGTAGAGGGTGACAGGAACATCCTGAGGGCTATAGAAATGTTTGGCTCTCTCGGTTGTTACCACTGTGACTTCCAGCTGTCACCAAAAAAGTGGAGGGAAGGGAGGAGAGAAAGAAAAAAAGTTACTAGAGTCACAGGCCCACATGAGGGCCAGTGCAGGCAGATGCTCTCCTCAGCCTGGTGGTGAACAGGATTTCCCCTTAGCAATGAACCTCATGTTTACACAGCTTCTTCCGCTGTCACTCAAAGGTCAGGCCCTGCCAGGTGCACACATTTCACTTCCCTATTTAAGGGGTTGCTGAAAAATGAGTCACCAACTGCCTCGGAGTATATAAAGCCACTTGCCACTCAGGCAGTAGAGGCCAGAGGCAGTGGAAGGCAGATGATGGGAGAAAAACTCAAGCCTACCATAGGCAGGAGAAGCCAGCCAAGGAGACTCATAGGACCTAAGTCTATGCCAACAGCTTGCTTGCTTCAGGCCAAGGCATTGACAGCTGCTGTGTACATACTATGTCAGTATTCATGCCCCAGTGAGAGAGCAGAGTCCCCTCACATACTTCAGGAACAAAGCCTGGATGTCGGGCTCAGGGAAAATGAAGTCTGTGCCCTCACATGGGGAGAATGAGTGCTTCTTCACCTTATCAATTACTGAGGAAGTGATGCAAACAAAGAGGGCATTTACCCTGTACACAGAGCATGACTTAGAGAAATAGCCCAGGGGGAAGTCACTGAGCAAGGACGGGGGTAGAAAGCCATACCTTAGGAGAAACCACTGAGTCAGGAAAAGAACATTCATCCAGGATGAGGACGAAAGGGTGACAGCATCATTGACAACCAGGGCTTTGTGCAAAGAATGCAGTGTCTGACCAGAGCTAGCCATGTAGCCTGGACAAGAATATAAGCAGGGATGTAAGTTGGAAGATCCCACACAGGAAATTCAGTTTCCTGCCTGCTAGAGAAACACTGAAGGCTCCCATGCTGCTGGATTACATTCCTGCTTGATAAGAACTTGGTGATGCCGGGTCAAGGCTGCTTCTTTGCACACAGTCTAGTCGCCGCTCCTTCCCAGAAAGGATGTTTCTCCCTATTGCACAGAGCAGGGGAACCATGCTCTGCACAACTCTTGAGAACAAAGCTGGAGCCAAAAGCAGACATCTTGAAGAGGAAGACTAAGGAGTAGCTGCAGATCCAGGGTTCCCAGCATTACTGACCTGTCCATCTGTCTCACTTCTCCTACCTACCATCCCTACTCCTCACACAAAAACTCAGAAATATTTTTACATATCTTTTAAACAAAACCATCACTGAGACTTGAGACCTCTCTAAGACACCCAAGAACAAGCTTGCCAGTTCTAAGCAATGGCAAATGAGCAGGGCTGTCCTGTCCCTTCAGAGAAACCAGTCATAGAGTATGGATAGCCTGGACCCATCAAAGCAGGGAGAGCAGAGGAAGAGGAGACCATGCTAAAGGTCTTCATGTTTCCATGGCAAAGACACAAGATAATGAGGTCAAGTATGGCTTAATAAGTTACACTATGAGAAGAATGATACATAAACTCAATCATGCATAGCTTCCCAAGGAGAAGAAAATTCAGTCTACACAAGAAAATAAAGAAAAGGAAAAGCAGCAGAGAAAAGATGTAACAGGTAAAATACTAACTAAAACAACAGAAGTGGCCGCATGTAGGGACACATTCCTGCAATCTCAGCACTCAAAAAGGCTAAGGCAGGAGGATTATGGGTTCAAGGCCAGCCTGAGACTCTAAAGAGGACTGGGGATGTAGCTCAGTTGACAGAGTGCTTGTCTAACTTTTGAGCCCCACATGGCATAAAGCCAGGCATGGTGGTACACATCTATAATCCTCTATTCAGGAGGTGGAGACAGAAGGTCAGAAATTCAAGGCACTTTTGGCAATAGTGATATAGAGTTCAAGACCATCCAGAAATGAATGAGACTTTATCAAGTTTTAAAAAAAAAAAAAAGGGGGGGTTGGGAAGAGAAGGGTTAGGGCATAAGCTAAGTATTAGAGGCACTGGGTTCAATTTCCAACACTGAAAAAATACAGGTGATAGAATTAAGTCCAAATGTGGTAAGCATAAATGTATAATAGCCTGTACTTCTGATCAAAATATACGTTTTCTGGGCTGGCGGGATGGCTCAGTGTGTAAAGAAAGGCACTTGCCACTAAACCTAAATGTGAGTTCAACGCCTGGAATCCAGTGTTGGAAAAAGAAAACTGACTTCCTCAAGTTGTCCTCTGATGTCCACATACATGCAATGTATGTACACATACAAGATAAATAAACAAAAATGTAAAGAGAAAAGTCAATTCTCATTAAGACTGGGTGCACATGCCCATAACCTCAGCTTTTCAAAAGACCAAGGCAGGAGGCTAAAAAGTAGCCTTGGGAATTTAGCAAAGCTGTCTCAAAATAAGACAGAAAAAGGCTGGTAGTGTATAGTAGCTCAGTGGTAAAGTGTTTGCCTAGCATGTGTGAGCCCTTTGATATCCAATACTGCAAATAGAATAATAATAAAATAAGCTTTCAGCCAAGGAAAGTAAATTAAACTCTCAAGAACAGAGGAGGGAAATGACAGCAGTTAAGACTTGTCAACACAGTTTTAGAAAATTAATGTGGAAGGAAACATTAATAGATGAGATTAGAAGACCAAATGCTAAGAGCCCACAACTCCACTGAAAACAAGCCCACCGGAGGGAGGAAAGGAGGGGAAACCTCAGGGACTGACTAGGAGCAGAGTACCTTGGAATGCAGGCATGAAATGGAGCTGAATACAGGGCCGTTCCACCACCTACAGGGCAGTTAAGGCCTCTCAGCCTCCCAGCATCCATCCCAACCCAACAGCCAGACATTGATAGCCATCTGAGCTGTCAAACAGAGGCCAATCATCCCCGGGCTAGAAGTTTATCACAGAATGCCCAGACACCAGAAGACTCTTTTCCAACTAAGCCCTTGACACTGTGTCTGCAAGAAGGAGACCTGTGAGGGGTTTTGTGGAAAACCCAATGGTCCTGGAACTATTTGAGGGTTGTAGGGAAGAAAATTCTGAGGACTCCCCAACAGAATCATTCATTCTCAGCTGAGTCATGGCAATAGAGAGAAGTTCCCACCCAGCTTTTCACAGCTAAATAGGTGCAGTCAAAGAACAAGAGATATTTGAAGAAAATCCTCCAAGTCAGAAAACAAGATTAACAATTGAAACAGAAACTCATAGACAATGCAGGAAGAAAACTTACAGCTGATGGATACACCCAAGAAACAAGAACATAGTGCTTTTTTTTTTCTTTTTATGTGTATGGGTGTTTTTGTCTGTATGTATATCCATGTACCATGTGCATGTAGTGCCTTCAAAGGCTAGGAAAGAGTGTCCTGGGACTAGAATTGCAGGCAGCTGTAAGCCATCATGTGGGTGCTGGGAATTGAAACCATGTCCTCTGCAAGAGCAGCCAGTGTCTTAACTGATGAGCCATCTCTGCATTCAGGAAACAAAGGGGGCTCTGGCAAATTAAAAGTATAGTGAAATAAAAAAAAAAAAAATCAGTGCAGCTGGGCACGGCAACTCACATCTTTAATGTCAGCACCTGGGGAGCGGAGGCAGCATGATCTTTAGATCAAGGCTAGTCTGATCTATGTAATGAGTCCCTGTCCAGTTTACATAGTAAGACTTAGTAAGACTCTGCATCAAAGAGTGAAAAAGTAAATTTTACAAAAAGAATTAATTTAATTTAATGGAAACCTAGGAGTGGTGGTATATACTTGAACAAAATCATAAAATTATGAAAACAAGCAGAAGACCAATCAATGCAGGGAGGCTAAATCTGAACAATAAAGTCCACAAGGAAATAACAGAAAATAAAGGCAAAAAGAAAAATAGAAACATAAAGCCAGGTATGACAGCAATGGAAAGCTGAGGCAGGAGAGCATAAGTTCGAGGCTAGCTTGTGGCATACAGTGAGACCCTGTTTCAAAAAGAGGAGGGTGGGGATGAGGAAAAAGGAAAGAAAGAAGGAGGGGGGAAGGAACAGCAGGGGCAGGAGGAAGAAAGAAAATGAATGTTCTCAGGAAACGGAGGCAGGACCACAAGTTCCAGGAAAGCCTGAGATACAGGGAGAACTGTCTCAAAAACAAATGCACAACACAAAACACAGCCCCAAGAGCCTCGTCATGCTCCTGCTAAGGCCACATCCAGGCTTGTATTCCCTTAGTTTCTTGTAAGTCCCCACACTAACCAGAGTTAGCTCAATGCTTGCTGAGTCTATGGCAGCTCCTAAGATCTTAACTCTGCTGTTCGTCCTGGTCTACTCTCAGCCTGTACCACCATCAGTAGCCCCCAAAGATACTGATGAGGACAAGAGACCTTCCACAAGGCTCACAAACTAGGGGAAAGGAAAGAGGGATGAAAGAGAATTAAGAATGTACCCCGTGTGTGTGTGTGTGTGTGTGTGTGTGTGTGTGAGTGAGATAAGATCTCAAGTATCCCAGGCTGGCCTTGAACTCCCTATGTAGCCAAAGATGAACTTGTAATCCTCCTGAATGCTAGGATTATAGAATTTTACCATCACACACACTTTTACATGGTTCTTGGGATTGACAAAGGCCTTTGAGCAGGTACGCTACCAACTGAGCTACATCCCCAACAAGAATGTTCTTTCACTGGCTATAAACAACCTCACAACATCTCCAGGTGATGGAGGAAGATGTCCATTACAGATCTCATGCAGGACTAAGAGATACAGCCAGTGACAGAGAGCTTACTAACACATGTGAGGTCCCAGATTCTAATCCTAGTCCTAAAGAAAAAAAAAATCACAAATAAAACTTCACCTAATCCCCAAAATGTTGTCTCAAATCTCAAATTTAAGATACAGCTAAGGGCTGGAGAGAGGGTCTGCTGCTCTGGCAGAGCACCCCGGTTTGGCAGCTCACAAATACCTGTAACTCCAGTTCCACAGGATCCAATGTCCTCTTCTGGCCTCTGCAGGCATATGCACACATGCATATACTAAGACATGAATAAAACTGATACTGCCATGCCTGTTCTCAGTGGGCGCTATAGAACCTACCTATTTACTTATTTATTTATTCCTTTTTATTTGAGACAATGCCTCACTGTGTAGTCATGGCTGGTCTGGAACTTGGGCACACACTACCTGACTTATTAAGACAAGGTTTCGTACAGTCCAGACTAGCCTCAAACTCACACAATGTGGTAAAGGGCTTTTCACTTTCATCTCTTAAGAGCTTACCACCCAGCCAGGCATTGGTGGTGCACGTCTTTAATCCCAGCACTTGGGAGGTAGAGGCAGGTGGATCTCTGTGAGTTCAAGGCCACCCTGGTCTACAGAACTAGTTCCAGGACAGGACAGGCTTTAAAGCAATAAATACAAAGAAACCCTGTCTCAAACAAACAAACAAAAAAAAAAAAAAAAAAAAAAAAAAAAAAGAGCTTACTACCCATCCTGAACACCGGGTTTATCTTTCTCTACTCGGAACTTGGAAAGCTGCTCTGGAAGCTCGAAAGACCTCCACCCTAATACCCAAGCCTCTTGCCAGCTCTAAGGACAAATGTTCCCAAATTGGTACTGTCCTCATTCAGGGAGTCAGCTGGCTCTGCTGCCTCTTCACCTGCTTTCCTCTCTACACACCACTCAGTGTCACGAGCCTTTATGGTGGCTCCCACATCCCTACCACCTCCTGGGGATCTCCCACCATATACCCTTAAGGCCTCCCACCCTACACAACAACTCTACTTGAGATCGTTCCTTCAACATTTTGCACTACTACCTCTTAGACTCTGGTTACCCCATACTGCTAGGGAGCCTCCTGGGATAATATATCCACCTAAGGAGTAATGTGAAGAACATGTGACAGGAAGGTCCTCTCTATGCCCTTCCCCAAGCCTAGTGCTACTGGGCAAACCCAGACTAGCTTTTCCAGTCTTAAAGAGATGCCATTGACCTGACTCATCAACCCTATGGGTTTGGTTATTTCACCTTCATTCACTTGGCTAGAAGGCCCTGAGAGCAAAGGGTTGAGTAGGTTCTGGATCAGCACTCTAGCATGCAAGGATACACACACACCCACATGCACACACACGCACGCGCGTGCGCACACGCACACACACACACACAGAACTATTCACTCATTCATTCATTCATTCACATCAGGCAATAAATGCCATGGAGTTCAGACAATGCCCTAAGGGCAGGAGCCCCTCAGTGCTTTCTCTGAAATCTTTGTGGGTCCAAGTGGAATAGAGCCTGGCATTAAAGTCTTCTCCCCCACGCTGCTCTGTGCTTGGTTCCCACAGAGATCCCTCTTGTATGGAGTATTTTTAACCTGTTCTTCATTGTGTGATGATGCGATTGAACCCTGGCCAGACACAATTGCATAAGCTGTCTGCATCTTGTTGAGTCTTTACAGAGATTCCTTCCTGAAACCAGTTCTCAAGTCTGGTTTCCTTTTCTCTACTGAATCTGGAATCTGGGGCTCCTGGAGAGTTGGGGCAGGGGTGGGTAATGGCTGTGATGTCTCCACCTCCACTTTTGGCCCCTGGCCTGGTCCACATTATGGTAGAGATCAAAGAAGCCTGTGTAGAAATACTTCATGGTCATAGTGTGAGAGAAATCCCACAGAGTCCCTACCTCCATCTCTGTGTTATCTTCTAGAAGCCGGAAGCATGACCATCCCTAGTTATGACAACCAAAACCCTCCTCTGGGCATTGTCCAATGTTCCCTAGAGACACAACTGCTCTATTGGAGAGCCATGGACCTACGACATTATCCGATAAGAATTCACAGCAGTAATGGAAATGTCTCACCAGTTCTGTCCAGTGTAGTCACCACCAGTTACTGGTGGACACTGAGGACCTGGAATCCCTGCACAGGCAGAGATGAGTGGGTATTTTTACCACTGCATGTGAAGATGTCCCCACAGGAACAAAGGACCTTAAAGAGGAAATACCTGCTGTATCAGTTACTTTCCTGCTCCTGTGGTAAACCACTATGACCAAGGCAACTTGGAGAAGGAAGGGTTTATTTGGGCTCATGGTTCCAGAGGGATAAGAATCCATCACCACTACTGTGGGGGAGCAGCAGGCAGGCATGGCAACTGGAATAGCAAACTGAGAGCTCACATCAGCCCAAAACCCTCAGTCCAGCTTAGCCGAGCAGGGATGTGCAGCATGTATAATCCTGACTAGCACAAGACAGGCAGAGGCTAGTTCACAACTTCCCAAGTTCAAGTAGAGAAAACCCATGGTTGAGATCTGAGCTCCCCAAGTTCACTCACGACAGGAATCATGAAACTAGCCTTGTTCTGCCACCTTACTCACTGAGAGGTCTTGGACAGGGTAAGTTCCTCTCTGACATGATTTCTGAGGGGGTCTTCCATCTCACTGGGACAACCCAGTCCTTTTATGATCCCTTTCCTTTACCCAGCAGACTCTGTGGGAAGCAGTCCCTCCCCACAACACCAATCCTGCTGTGTCCTTGCCCAAGACAAGAAGATTGCTAAAGAAAAAACCACAGACATATTGTTCTGGGCTATCAGAGGAGAGTCCCAGAGTACAGGACCCTCTGCCTGGGCCTAGGGATTGCTGCCTCTGGCAGGTGCACATGGAGTTTGCTCCCTAGAATTGTGGGTAAGAAGCCTGCAGGTAGAGGAAATAGAGGCCAGCCAAGCCAGCTGAGGCACAAATATAGGTCTCAGAGTTTCCACTCCACAGGTGGCTGCCACATAGAAATTAACCAGAAAAAAAGGGAAAACCCAAGCCAAGCCAAGTCTGATTTTTCCTGCTCACCTCTCCTTGATGAATATACACACACACACACACACACACACACACACACACACACACACACACACCAGAGCCTCGTGGCATAGTCATATAATTCAAACCATCAATGCCATTCTGAGCTACATAGCAAGAATCTGCCTCAATAAATACATAAATACATAAATAAATATAAGCAAAAGGCCAGTAGGCCAAGGCTGATGACCTGAGTTTGATTCCTAGGACCACACTATAAAAGTAAAGAACAGAACCAACTCCTTCGAGTTATCAACGGACTTCCACTCAGGCACTGTGGCACATGCGCACAAACACACACACAAATAAATGTAAATTTTTTAAAAAAATTTAAAGGAATAAAAACAAATGTTCCATAATATGCCCCACCTCAAACTTCACCATCCTTAAGAATACAACAAGTATACATAGGTTAGAAAACAAAAATTTAACAGAATGATACTAAATGAAGCCCATCTCCCTTCACAAGTACCTCCAAAGAGAAAAAACTGCAGCTAGTCCTAGATATATAAAAATTTAAAGGCATCACATTATATATATTAAGAGCTTTCTAGCACAGGTTGGAGACTTTGAACTTTGTCCTAACTGGTATGTTCAGAGGCAATCACAGGCAATGCATAGGTTGGTGTATACAATTATGAAAAATAATGCATGAAATGGGGGTGTGCCTTAGTATATGTGTGTGGTCAGTGAACTTTATGGAGTTGGTTCTTTCCTTCTATCTTTATACGAGGATTGAAATCAAGGTGTTATCTTGTATTGTTGGGTCATCTCACCTAGCCTGTCACTTTTTAAATTTTTTGTTTTGTTTTCTTCAAGACAGGGTTTCTCTGTGTAGCTCTGACTGTCCTAGAAATCGCTATGTAGACTAGGCTGGCCTTGAACTTGGAGATATGCCTGCTTCTGCCACCTAAATTCTGGGATTAAAGTCGTGTACCACCACCTGGCTAAATATTTTATTTTTAAAGTTTTAATTGTTGGGGCTGGAGAGATGGCACAGCAGTTAAGAGCACTGGCTGCTCTTCTGGAGGTCCTGAGTTCAATTCCTGCAACTACATGGCTCACAGCCATCTATACTGAGATCTGATGCCATCTCCTGGCATGCAGGCATACATGAAGTAGAGCACTCATATAAGTAAATATACCTTTTAAAAAGCTTTAATTGTTAACTCTCTCTCTCTCTCTCCGTGTGTGTGTGTGTGTGTGTGTGTGTGTGTGTGTGTGTGTGTGTATTCACAGAGGTCTGACCTGATCCCCTGATCCTCAGGAGCTAGAGTGGCTAGAGTGACAGGCAGCTGTGAGTCACCAACATGGAAGCAAACTCAGGTCCTCTGGAAGAACAGTATGCACTCTTGACCACTGAACCATAGTTAGTCCCAAAGATGTGAGGAGAAAGACCACAGGCTCAAATCATCATAGCCAAATTAATTAATGCAAGTTTCTTTATTCATATACATAGGTTGTCTCCCCCTAAGACAGAGTTGGAGAGTTCAGCATTATATGTAAGGAGGACTTTTGACAGCTCAGGGGTAGGGGACTTCCAATGTGGGGTTTGGTGGGCAAAACAGGTGGGGTTACAAGAGCAGACCATCATAACAAGTTAGTCCTAATGACCTCCTGAAACAAAGATAGGGCCGTAACAACAGATAGTCATAATAAGGTAGCCATAACAACCCTTTTGAAACAAAGGTAGGGATGCAAGATAATTGGTTATTAACTTTTTGAAACAAAGGCACAATTTCTGTTCCTGGAACAGGCAGTATACAGAACCACTTACAGTTACAGGTGGGGCATAGCCCAATCCTATTTTGCTCCTCCCATCTCTGGGATCATTTCCTTGTCCTAATCCACTTCAGTAACCCATGGAAAGTCTGCACCATGAGTATGCCATAGCTCTGTACTGTTAGACTCAGCGTTTGTTTTCAATTGTTTTGAAATCACCAACAATGCTATAATGACCATCCTTGAACTTCTGCAACCATAGGATTTAATTCTAGAAGTGAAATAAAGGCTACGAGCATTTAAATTTTTTCTGACAAACTAACTGGAAGTGCAGAATCTACTTCATAAGGCCCTCCTTCCTCATCTTCAGCCCTGGGTGTCCTGATGGGCATGCTAGAAACTTACCCTTCTATAAACCCAAGGACTACTAACTCCCTCCCTCTGGCTCTCAATCCTGCTGCCACCTGCCCTGAAAAGTAACTCTGAAGTCTGGAGTCTGTTTTCTCTTCCTGGGTCAGGCCAGACTTGCCTACCAAGGTGCAAACATAGAGTTGACAACCTGAATGAAAATGCTGTCTACATACATAACAACTATGGAGTTGCAAAACATTCTCCTAGATGGCCTTTGGGTCCTAGTCCCTTTTGTCTTCACATCTAGAATCTTCTAATACGAGAGTCAAAAAGAGCCTCAGGATAAATCTCCTGCAAGCTTGCCTTCTTGTCACTGCATGAATAAAATGACTAAGGCTAAGAAAGGAGACAAAAAAACAGAAGTAAATTAGCTCAAAGTCCCAGTGCCAGGAAACCACTAGGCTTCTTTTTTGTTTGTTTGTTTGTTTCTCCTTTTGAGACAGGGCCTTACATAGGCCACACTGGCCTCAGACTGGGAATGTGACTGAGGATAAACTTGAACCTCTGACCTTCCTGCCTCTGCCTCTGTGCTAGGGTTACATTACAAGCTTGCACCACCACTCTTGGTTTTATGTGCTGCTGGAGACCACAAGTCCAGGACTCTGTGCATGCTAGGCAAGTAGTCACCTGAGCTACATTTCTAAACCTTATCTTTTTTCCTTTTTCTTTTCTTTTGAGGCAGGATCTCCTGCAGCTGAGGCTGATCCTCAATTCCTGTTCCTCCTGCCTCCACTTCTCAAGTGCTCTGACTACAGGTGTGTGTTACCAGGTCTGGCTCAGAGCCTCTTTCCTTCCAACCCTTATTGATTTACTCTTCAGCCTCACAAAAAGTGCCTGGGCTTTGCTGGTGACTTCTCTCAACTGTTTATATAGAAGGCCAGCAGCTAAGTCCACTACTTATCCATGCTTACTCCACTTGCTAAGGGCCCTCACATCTCTCTGACCTTTTGTGGGTAACAGCACAGCCTCCAGGCCAGCAGCTCAGCTAGGACACCTGCACATGTTGGCACTCCAGGCATGTATACAGAATGGCCTGGCTACCTGCAACCCACACCCAGATGCTTGCTGACTAGTCACAAGCTGATTGTCCTCAAGGGAACCAGGAAAAACCTGGTTCGCATGAATGATCGACCCAGCAAGGAGCTGAGAGTGATTGCTCCAAGTGAATTAGATTCCACTATAAAGGGGCGCTGGGAAGTTCAGTACCCCAGGGAAGAAACTGGAAGGAGGAATGTTGGGAAGGGTGGAGTGGCCACCACATAAACTAGGGCCCACCCCGATTACCACAGGCAAAGCTAGGTTTAGCCAGCTGCCAACCTTCAGGATGAGGACATGAGGACCCTCACATACAAAAAGGGGCTGTAGTTCCAAGGGCCTTTGCCATGTTGGTGTCTCAACAACCTCAATAACTCAAGCTATTTGGTGACCCAAAGGCTATGACATAGAGCAGAGGAGGTGCCAGACAGGAAACACACACTGGTAAGTACTTCCACGTGTCAAGCTCTGAGCCAAGTTGCTGTCAAACTATGTCAACTGTCCTCCCCTTCCACACCTGGGGGTTGGGCAGAAGGACTCATCCCTATTTCGAAACAAGAAAAGCAGGCTCTTAGGAGTCGAGTAAGGGGTTGGCCTCCACAGTTTAGTGCCCTCTGGCTGCCTCACTGGGGCTCCAACCCCAGCTAGAGTAAGAGCGGGCGAGGCCTGCTCCAGACATAGCCTGTCTTCCCTCCCAAGGGCCCAGGCTAAAAAAGCCTGGGTGGGTGGAGCCACCACCCAGCAGCCAGCCCTTTCCTCACACCCCCACACATGCGTGGGCTGGGAGGAAATGGTGGAGTTGCCATTCCCTTGTGCTCTGAGGCTGCCCATCTGTTTCCTGGGATAGGACTCCCCACCCCCATCCTCCTACCCGGAAATTCTCTTGCTCTAGGGCTATGGGAAAAGGAACTATGAGTTCTTCTCTCCCCTGGGGCTGGAGGGGGTGGGGTGGGGTGTGGGGGGGGTGAACCTGTCAGAACCCCTTTCCAGGACTCCTGCCCTCCAGACTCTTAGAGCTATTCAGCTCCTACCAACAGCCCTGGGCTCATGAAGCAGACAGCAGCCATAAGATTCTCCCTCTTCCTGACTGTGGCATGGTTGGCATCTTCTTCACTTATTTCAGCCTAGGAGGGGAGGGACTTACACAGAGGAGGTAACATTCTGGGTAGAAGTTAGTAGAAAGTAAAGAAACAAGTCTTTCCAGTCCCCCAATGGAAGGCCCCACAACAGCCATCTGTGTGAGAGGAGCACCCTCTGCTGGACATGCAAGATACAGCAAGATACAGCCACTAGGTAGGTGGCCCCACCTCAGGGCTATGTTGACACAGGGAAAGCAATCTATCCACGGCTTAATGTCTGCCCACAAAACTAGTGTTGGGTTAACCAATCAGTGTCCTGTCAAATGAGTTTTAAAAGGAGACTGAAACCACCTAGGTTGGGACAGGCAGGGAAGGTGTGTGAGTGGAGGGAATGTAGACTTGAAAGGTGAAGTTCCAGGCCGTTACAGGCCGGGGCCAACCCAAAGCAATGGGCGTTAGGAGGAACACAGGAACAGCAGCAGCAGGCTACATGCTGGAGAAGTGAGACTTCTACCTGATGGCGCTGACAATATTCCAGTCTTCGAATTTCTGCTCCCGAACCCATATATATAAAACTAGTCAGAGTGGAGGTGGCCTGGCCAAGAAGAGGGAAAAAGTCACTGCAGTTGCTTCTGGAATATCTCTGAGCAGCAGAGGGAACTAGGTTCCAAACATGAAGTTTGGGCAATCGATGGCCCGAGGCTTTCAGTGCATGTGACAGGACAGGCAGCGTCTAACAAGGATGGAGAGCAGAGCCTGAGAGCTCAGGAGAGAACGGAAATGGGAACGAGGTGCTGAAACCCTTTGCCCTTTGCCAGACCACTTTCCTACTGCAGGGTTTCATGGGCCATTGGGGTGTGGGATCGAAATGTTCCATTCACAGTGCCCGCTCCCTGTCTTCTCACACTGCTGATCTTGCACTAGTCAGTCTCCTGTGTGCCCCACCCACCAGCACACAGACCATTGCCTTCTTGCACACCAAGGTTAAGGGAAGGAGCAGCCTATGCACTGCAGCAGTGGGCTGGCCCAGGAGAACTGACTCCCTAGTGCCCGAAGTCACCACACTCGCTTTGAGAGAGGATACTCACCCCAGGGATGTCCAAGAGCTTTGACACCAGAAGAGGCAGCTTCAGGGCAGCAACACTTCCAGTGACACCCACAAGAACATGGAACTTTCTCTCGGTTGAGGGTATGGCAACTGGGCACGGGGCCCTTGGTTCCATGTGGGGTCTGGTGGTTTTCCAGGAGTCTAGAAAGCCTGGGTTTAGACTCTAAAAAAGAACAAAGAGCATCCTCTGAGAATGATGGTCAAGTCAGGCCTCCTCTCCATATGATGCTGTAAGCACAGCATGTGCCATGGCTGCCCAGTGACTGTCCCAGAGACCCATGTTATATAAAGATGCCATTCAGGCCAAGTCCTGAAGGGTGAGCACTTTTTCAGACAGGAGGAAGTTACTCCAAAAGGAGTAAGCCTGCCAAGTGAAGAGGTCTGAAGGAGAATGTTGGGTCTGGGGAACAAGGTACAGGTTAAGAGAGAAGCTGAAGACCCAAGAGGGAGTTAGGAAGAGCCAGTCGGGCTGCACGATCAGAATGTCAAGGGTGGTGAGAGCCTGGCGCTTTGATATGAGAAAGATAATGCTGGAGCTAGCAATGTGTGCAGGGGCCATGGCTAGTGGTGAAGACCGAGGGAGTTCCTACAGTGGGTCTGGCCGGCTCGTGAAGAGAATGGAAAGAGAGAATGAGGTCCAAAGATGCTGATGAAGTGGAACCATAGGCAAGAAGGGTGCTGCTGTGGCCAAGAGACTTGCCTCTGGAACTGTTCCCTCTGTGGACCAGGCTGAGCATCAAACTACAGGTTGATTTCCAAGAGTCAAACGCAAAGCAGTAGACCACTTGAAAGGAGCAGCTGGTTGCGTTCTTCCTCCGGCAAGGGCTCTTGATGCTGGGCTGATGCATACACCAAAACCTCTACTCTGGCAGCTGGGCCAGCACACCTCCCTACATCAGCCATAGTCACTGAGGACTGAACTCTGGGCAAAGAACTGTGGAGGGTAGCTGCCTTTAGAGACTCTGGAAATGAGTCTGAGATGACCCTTTTCTAGAATGAACCTATCCAATGATTTCTCACTCAATTCATCAGTTTCCTTTGCCTCTTCCCCTACCAGCAATTTTCCTAAACATCACCAACCACCACTCCCCTCTCTTTCACAGTCCTGAATATCTGCTGAATAAATAAATTACATACAGAAAACTGTCTTGTGAGGCAGGACTCCTAGGTCCTGTCCAAGATAGTACTCCTGACTGGTGTTATCACCTTGGGTCAGAGTCATTCTCTCCCCAAAATTCTTTGTTCATGTGGGGAAAAAAAAATAGAGATAGAATAGCTGATTTCTGAAGCTTCCTCCAGTACAACATCAGTCAATGCAAAAGACAGAGGTAAGTGGCCTTTTTTGTTTTGTTTTTTTGAGACAGGGATTCTCTGTGGCTTTGGAGTCTGTCCTGGAACTAGCTCTTGTAGACCAGGCTGACCTTGAATAATCCACCTGCCTCTGCTTCCCAAGTGCTAGGATTAAAGGCGTTCACCACTACTGCCTGGCATAAGTGGCCCTTTCTACAAGACAGAAAATCCTAGAAGATACACTCTAAAAGGCCATGATTGCCATGAAAGAACCCAGTAGCTCCAGCTCCCCCCAAGCCTGGATACCCACAGGAGCCTCTGTTTGGCATTTGCCTGTAACATTTAGACATAGGCTCCTAAGAGCTGAGGGGACACTGGTTACCCATCTAGAAGCGATTAAGCACAGACTGGTTCCCTGGCACAATTCCCACTCCTACTTAAGTTCAACTTGGCAGCATTCTTTAAAGATTAACTTTACTTTGTACATTGACTGTTTATGCGTATAGGTGTTTTGACTGCATGTATGTCTGAGCATCAGTTGTGCACAGCCCACAGAGGCCAGAAGAGGATGTCAGATCCCCTGGAATTGTGGTTACAGTTGGATATGAGCTGCCATGTGGGTCTAGGGAATGGAACCCAGGTCCTCTGCAAGAAAAGCATGTACTCTCTTAAACACTGAGAGTTCTCTTTTACCCCACCCCCAACACTTTGAATCTTTCTGTAATTTGGAGCCTCAACCAGGACCAGGCTTGCTAGAGAAATGAGTTCACCAGAAAGTCTGGGGAGCACTATTAACAACTGACAAAGTCCATGGAACCTAGTAACCAGCTTCCCAGAGCACATCACCAGCAGGTGAGAGACACATTTGGGTTTTTGTTGTCACTGTTTAATTATTTTAATCATGTGTACCCATGTGACTGTGTGTACTTGAGTGCAGATGCTCTCAGAGGCCAAAGGCATCCAATCACCTTGGAGTTGGAGTTTGGGGCAGTTGTGAGCTGCCCGACATGGGTGTGCACACAGGTGATAGGAATGGAACTCGGGTCCTGTACATGCTCTTAACCACTAAACCACCTCTCCAGTTCCATGAGAAGCACATTCTTGATTCTTCAGCAGAACTTCCCTGTCAGTCATCAATGTTCCCTTTAAACCTCCAGAGTCAAACTTGAGTTTCTCTAGGTGTCCTTGAACTCAGGGTTAATTTTTTTTTCCACTCCTCACAGACCGAAGTGCAGGAACAGGGAGACGCCTATATTCCCAATGTGCTGTCTCCAGCTTATTGCTAGACCAGTCTTTACTTTAAGCAGCATATGCATTGTTTTCCTACTCTTACTTGACCATAAAATTTACTTTTATGTATATTCAAGAAAAAGTGAATTGTGATGGCACCTGCCTTTAATCCCAGCACTTGTGAACAAGTAGGCAGATTTCCATGAGTTCAAGATGAGTGTGGTCAACATAGTGAGTCCTGGGCTAGCTAGGGATATACAGAAGAGACTTTGTCTTGAAGGAAAATTTAACAAAAAAAAAAAGGATGGGGGGAAGAGAGATTTTAAGACAATGAGACCACACACACACACACACACACACACACACACAGAGAGAGAGAGAGAGAGAGAGAGAGAGAGAGAGAGAGAGAGAGAGAGAGAGAGGACCTCAGTGTGTTACATGTAAGTCTTCTCTCCATTTAATCAAGGTCAATGTTTAAAGTTTCAGTTTCATGGTATCTGCCAGTAACAAAATGGGCAAGAATGTAGCCAGGAAAACGTCACCACCCTACACCAAAACCCATACTGTCCGGCACCTAAAGCCCTTTCATGGTGTTAGGAAAAGCAAGGAATGCTTGTTCATTCAAAAGGCTTGGCATTCTCATGGACTTCCCTCACACCTGAAGCAGGCATGTTTGGCTCTAAAGCTCTTGCAGTTAGTTTGGGTACCTCTTGAGGATAAAGGGAGCAACTCCACCCCCACCCCCAGTTTCCAAGCACCCACCACTTCCTGAGGCTCTCTCCCGCCCATTAGATAGTTCTGGCTTCCAATATTTAATCAGGAAAAATTTTTCAGACAAAAAAAAAAAAAAAAACCTGCCCTCATTCTAATGTTTAAATGCCACTCCGCACGTTTAGGGATTAAGCAACTAAACACTCCCAGGGTTTTCTTTCTCTATTTTACTAATTTAAAATAGTTTGAGGCAAGTTGGCTCAGTAAGGTAGCTTGCAGACAAGCCTGGGATCCTGAATGAGCGACAGGACTTTACATGGTTGAACCGAACCCCTCAGGCTGTTCTACGATCTCCACACGCACGCCGTGACAGCACCCCATCCAAAATAAATGTGACTTTTTTCAGAAGAAAGTTGTCAATTCGGGACGCTCCTGGATCTCTTTGGACGCTTATGCTGCCGTTTTTCAAAGGTAAGCGTTAAGTGTGGGTGTCCTGATTGCGCCCCCTTTAAAGCGATTCAACAAGTCTTTTCAAGGATAGAGCATGTCAGCGGGCACAGGTGCAGCTGCTATTCCCAAACCCTGAGCGCGAGATCACACCCGTGGCCCAACATCACACACATAGTAACACATCGACCCTCGCTCGGACCCAGAGCCAGAGGAGGGTCTCCCACCGCCACACCACGCCGAACCCAGGCTTTCCAGCCCCTTCCACCGCTCACCCGCGCCAGCTGTCCCAAGTATCGCGCTATCTAGGCACCCTTACCTTCCGAGTCTAAAGGGCATGCGATAAAGCTACGTAATCGCATGGCCTTCTGGGAGTCGTAGTCTACCTCTCTGCCTTCTGGGAGTTGTAGTCACTGGAGCGCACTCCAGACCCGACATAATTGTGTAATTCTCCCAACTACGCCGCACACCTGTTCAGAACTCAGGCACTTAGTACTATTTACTACACCTGTTCCAAAATGTCACTCGGCTCTTGAGACAAACAGGAATACAGAAAATTAGAGGCTATAAATGAGGAAGCTGCACGATCTAAGCCACAACTCTAAGCAGGAAAGCCTTGTCATTGACGGGAGTCATGTCCAGAATTTTTTTTTTTCTAAACTTTGTATGATCTGGAACTCAAAAATCTGCCTGCCTCTGCAATACTGGTATCAAAGGAGTGTGCCAGGGCACCCATGGCTACTTGAAAGTTATCCTGAGGAGTGACCAGCACAGAGGCTCTGGACAGCATTCTTAGTGGGCACACTTTTGGCAAAGACTCGGCATATTGGAATAGTTGTCATCACCTTGCAGCAATCACAGGTCTCAAGTGACCCACCATGGGAGCTGAGAAAGGGCCTGTGTTCCAGGCCTACCGTTGCTAGAGGTAAACCATGAGGACCCTCACTCATTGTTACAGACAATTTTATTCCTTCTTAACTGGTAGTTGTGGGATTTACTTCGTGGCCTACTCAAGGCTGCTTTAGGAAAAGGATCACAGAATTCCAGGCCACAGATCCACTCAATCAAACCCTATACCCCTGCCCCACATTCCACATCAAGGCTTCATTAGGACCCACATGAAGACAAGTAACACAGCAGAATAAACAGGGTCAAATGATCCCTTTTATTATGGTTCATCCAGTTACCACAGATAGACACATTGGCTCAGGCAGGTCAACTGCCAGCTAGGGAACAGTTTGTGTCTTTCAGAAACAAGGGGCAGTGGGCACCAGGAGAATGCAAAAGCAGGTCACTGGCTTGCAGCACACAGGAGGATCCCCAGAACCAACTGGGCCTCCTCCCACCCCCAAACTAAACCATCTGTGCCCAGCCCCCTTTCTCATCCTGGTTCCCTTCTCATGAAAGTGCATAGTTGCCTGGAGATGCAGCATTCCAGGGTCTGAGCAGCTAGGCCAGACACTGGTAACAGGCTTTCCCAAGGGCAGCGCCAGGCACGGCCAATAGGTCTGAGCCAGGAAAGAGGAAAGGCAGATAGGACAGGAAATTGAGTGGAAGTAACATCCAACAGCTAGTGGATGCTAGATTGGCAGCTGGATCATAGCCCTCCTGGAACTTCCAGAGGACCAGGAGAAAGGGAACCAGAAGTCTGGGGTCAGGAGAAGGGAAGAGGGAAGGCATAGCCCTAGGGGTCTCTTAGAGTACCAGGGGTTATGACAACTGCTCCCCAGAGAGAAAACAGTAGGGAGAGAATCAACTAAGCCTAAGGGGTCATTAGGAGGGGAACTTTCTAGAGACTCTTGGCTTCCCATACAAAGAAGAAGCTAAAAATCAAAGCTCAAGGTGACCTGAAACCAGGTCTTAGGTCCTACAGCCTGGAATGACCAAGTAGGGTCTGGCTCTCCAATCTACCTAGCCCAGGTGAGTTTCTGTTGGAAGGAGGTGAGAAACAGGCAGCTGCTCCTTGGCAAGGCCTACCCACCTCAGGCCTCACACACAGCCAGATCCTCAACCAGGCAATGTCCACCCATTGCTTAGAAGAGACAGTCCTGGGGACTGAGATCAGTCATAAAGGGGAGGAGGGTTCTAACAGAACTAAGAAAAGGCCAGGAACCAAGTCCTGTAGTTAGTTCTCAAGAGAATGGAAGAGAAGGAGGGAGGGGCAAAGCCCACTAAACTGAAAACTAAAGGCAGAGTCCTCCTTCCCTCCCTGTCAGCCAGGAACCCTGCTCAGGACATTGTGCTTGCAGCTTCAACTGGGCCTGGGAGCATCCACAGAATCTGTCCTGTAGCCAAGGGCAAGTGGGACTGGAGAGGTATGCTATCCTCTCAGTGAGCTTCTATTTTCTTCTCTTTGACAACCCCCACCCCCCAAGACCTGGCCCTCTAAGCTCTACCCTTTCTGCCATACTCAAACAGAACAGCTACTTCTCCCAGGATTCCATGCCCTCTGTTCCAGCAGTGGTTTACTGCTAACAAGTCACAACCCAGCTCCACAGGAAATGCAGAGTGGCTAAAGGAGGATCAGGAAGGAATGGAGAAGGGACAGAGGAAGCCTGCCTCTGCAGGCCAGGCTTTCACAACCAAGGAAAAAGGCCTGCATTTCCATTTCCTGGGTGTCAAGTGCCAAACAGGCTCTCCATCTCCAACCAGTGTGCCCTTCCACATCAGGGCTGGCTCATCTCTCATGTCAGCTTCCTTGAACTGGGGAGCAGATTGGAATTGGGGATCTGGACAGTCTTGGAAGCAGACACAACTGGGACACTCAGCCTTAGGAAGACAAAGAAAAGCTCCATGGGGAGGAGAAAGATCCTGGAAGGGCCAGCAGGGAGGAGAGCACAAAGAGTCTAAGAGTGAGGCAGAAACAAGGGGAAAAAAGAGATTGGGGGGGGGGGGCTACTGGGAGCAAGAAAACATCCTCTCCTTCCCACGCTCCAGAACATACTTATCACCATGAATGCAAAATACTGTTGCTTCCCAATAGGACCAAAGGGGGAAATAGCTTCGGCTCATAACTCTGCACAGAGTGCCAGGCTCTCTGCTAGGCCTTCCCCTGCCCCATGAGGAATCCCTGGGCCAGGGTCAGAGGGGCAACCTGGTGGATGGGTTGGAAGGGAGCTGGTTTAGTTCTAAACATACATCTAGCACCACAACAAGATATCTCCACTGCACATTATTTCACAAGGGGACATGAACTCAGCTACCAGTGCACAGGACCTCTCCTTGTGCAGCCCACAGCTCTCGGAGTGCCAAGAGCAGGACCCAAAAGGTGGGGGTAGGGGATAGACATATACATATATACACACACACACATATATATATATAACTCTGATTCTTTGTACAAAGTTGGGGAGGAGAAACGGGAAGGGGAAACCCTGCTTGGTCACCACACAGATGATGTGGCTTGAGCCCCCTGTCCCACTGGCCCCCAGCCCTGCCTCCTGGTAGGCTTGGCTGGTTCACATCTCATTAGAGTATGTGTAGTTGGGGGTAGCAGAATATTGAGTCTGCGGTTGATTCATGGCACCCTGTGCAGCCCCCATGGCTGCATTCTGGGCTGCCTGTTGCACATGTGGGTTCTTCCACGCTCCAGTGGTCCATTCCTCCTGAGCTTTGCTGAAACTTCCCCCACTGCCCCGGTAGAACTTATGAACCTGTAGGAACAAAAGCATAAGGAAGGGATAGTTAAAGAGGAGAGCAAACAAGGTGTTACTGCATGCCTGCAATCCCCAAAGAGGAGAATCCTGTTTCAAGAGGCTGTCTAAAAAATAAAAACAAAACAGCCAGGATAGTGGCACACGCCTGTAACCCAAGTCTTGGGAGACAGTAGTGGGAAGGTCAGGAGCCCATGGTTATTCTTCGTTATTCTTCAATACATCTTGAGTTTGGGGCCAACCTGGATTTCATAGATCCCTATCTCAAAAAACAAATACATAATTAATTAAAGCCGAGCATGGTGGCACAGATCTTTAATCCCAGCACTCAGGAGGCAGAGACCAGCAGATCTCTGAGTTCAAGCCCTTCCTGGTCTACAGAGTAAGTTCCAGGACAGCCAGGGCTACAAAAAAATATCCTGTCTCAAAAAGCCAAAAATAAATATATTTTTTAAATGGAGTAGACAGCCATTCAGGAAACAGATGGCATCCTTCTATGAAAAAATAGTCCCCAGAGTATAAGTAAGTCAAAAGACTTCTGGGTCAAGTGTGTGTGTGTGTGTGTGTGTGTGTGTGTGTGTGTGTGTGTGTGTGTGTGTGTGTGTGTTCATGTGACTTCAGGTGTCAGAGGATAACCTCCAATGTCAGTTCTTGCCTTCCACCTAGTTTGAGACAGGTTTCTTGTTGTATTATCACTGAATGCATCAGGCTAGCTGGCCCACAAGGTCTCTTGTCTCCATTCCCCATCTTGCCATAGGAGCACTGGGATTACAGATGCTTATAGTGCCTGGCTTTACATGGGTTCCTGGTATTCACACTCAGATCCTCACAATGGTATGCAAGTGTTTTTTTACCCAGTGAGGTGTCTCCCCAGAACCCACCTGTATGTTGTATGCAAATGCAGGAGGGGGTGCACTTGCCTGTGCATGTACATGTGGAGGTCAGAGGTCAACTTCAGCTCCCTTCTTGTATTGTTCTCCACCTCATATTTGGAGGATGAGCCTCTCTCCAAATCTGAAGCTTGCCACTTTAGCTAGACCGGCTAGGTCTGGAATCTGCCTATTTCTGCTCTGCTCCCAACTCTACAGTTGCAGCCATTTGCCCCTATGTCAGGCTGTAGATTCTGGGGAATCTAAACTCAAGTCCTCTTGCTTATGCTGCCAGCATTTTCCCCACTGGCTCCCCAACCTCCTGGGTCCTCTTTTTGTCTTCTCTTCTTTTTTTTTTTTTTTTTTTTTTTTTTTGTTTGTTTGTTTGTTGTTTTTTGTTTTCGAAACAGGGTTTCTCTGTATAACAGCTCTGGCTGTCCTAGAACTTGCTTTATAGACCAGACTGGCATCAAAGTCACAGAGATCCGCCTGCCTCTGCCTCCGCTACCACCACCACCCAGCACCTGAATCCTCTTGTAACTTGGATGAAGGGTGGTTTCGGGTCACAGAGCCCTCCCAAAGCCGCCCCCTCACCCTTGAGGTTTACACATACCATGCTAAGGGCGATGAAGGAAAAGACGGCCACAACCGTAAACATGATTGTGGGGATGAGCATCACCACCGCTGAGCCAATATTTGTCCCGAAGAAGGAAATGGTGGCGATCCAGCCACTGTAGGAAGAAACCAGCTGTGGGTCTATGGATGAAGGAAAAGGGGACCCAGGAGCCACCCCTTTGATTATCTCTTCACCACTAGCCAGAGGGACCATATTTCTGATACTCCTTAGCCTATGCCCCCAGAGCTCCTGAGCCAGAAGGCTTTTCCTCCCCAGCTTTCACACAAAGTCTGACTCTCCTTGGCCACCCAGACACTGCTTCCCAGTTCTCCTCCCCCACTAATCCTATAGTGAACACTACTCCACTACTCCAAAACCCCTCATTCTATACCCATAATAAGCCACTTGGTGTCCTTAAAAGCAAATCATCTTAGTACAGAGGTAAGCGGTAAGCAAACAACCCAAATGCTACTCCTACTAGCCCCAGATTAGCTCTTTGCCTCTTACCAGACACCCCAGCCTGGAATTCCCACAGCCTGGATGATGCTGATGACCAACTGGGCCATAAAAGTGAAAAAGAAGGCCATGAAGCTGAAGGAGCTGTCTGTCCTGTGGCAGAGAAGATGGTATGTCACCTGGGCAGGAGCACTGGTCACCCCTGAACTCATGAACCCAAAGCTCCTCGGGGCATAAGTGACATGGATATTAAAGGCTTTAAAAGAGTCTAAATAGGATGGCCTTCATTCATAGACCTTTAAAGGTTTGGGGGAGTTATGCCTATGTACAAGAAAGGGATGTCCTCATGAAAGGACCACCCATGACACATGGATCAATGGTCCTATTGGCATAGAGATAGATGGTTCCATTGTGGGAAAAGTAAACAGCTCCATTATCAAGGGACTAGAACAGGGATGGATGGCTCTATAGATATAGGAAATCTCAGTGCTACTAATATAGATACCTGGTTGGCACTACAACATTAGTTAATTGGCACAAAATGGTTAGTCCTATTGACAAAGAGATTTAAGACTCCATTGGAACTGAAATGTATATTCTGCTGGCATCAAGACAGTCTTGTTGCTATGTGTAGCCCTAATAGTATAAAGATTGAAAATCCCAGTTGGCACTAGGTGGACACTCACTGGCACCAAGACAGCTAGCCCCATCAATACATAGATAGGTATTCGCTTTGGCACAGAATTAGATGACATCATTGGACATGAATAGTGTCAGTGGTTCTTGGATGGCTCGTTCCAGTGACACATGAATGAATAAAGGGTCATCTTGTTACCAAATCAGTCATTCCCCATTGGTACACGGATGGACAGCTCCACCAAGACACACCCATAGGCAAAATTGGACAAGCAGGATAGACTGAAAGGGAAGGAAATAAGGGTCCCACTCCCAACCCTTTCAACCCAGCCTAGAATTCCCAGGAAGCCTAAGCCCCACCTGACAGTACAGTTAAAGGTGAACAAGGAAAACTGCAGGCAGACTTTGGGAGATAGCAAACAGAGGGAAGTAGGGGTAGCAGCTGGGGTCAGCACCAACCACTTACTTGAAGGCCTTGTAAATGGGCCGAAACCAGCAGACGTAGGAGCAAGGTGTGAAGAGGATGAGCCAGAGAAAGGCGAGGCCAAAGTTGGTGGCTCCCCCGCCTCCGATCAGCCACGCGAGACAGCCCACCAGGTTCACGGCCAGCGTGACGCTGTTCACTGCAGACCCAGGAGCACATGCACACACAGAAATAGACACCAGATACACACACACAGACACCAAAGTCCATACAGAGATGTGAGAATCCAAACATGGAGGCACACACCCAGGATTCCATATAGACTCACAAGCAAATACATGGCAACAACACAAACAGGCAGCAAGACATAGACATACACATACAAGTGCAAACACATACACACACAGATCACCCACAGGCCATACCAATGAATACACAAACACACACACACACACACACACACACACACACACACACACAGAGTACAGACTGTAAGGAAGAAAGCTGGGAGCTTGGGTCTACCCTTCCCCAAATCCACCCCTAGGGATCTGAGAAATCCCAACAACCAAGAGTCTCTACAGCAAGAGCCCAGAGCTTCTGTCCAGAAAGCCCTGGAAGTATCTCATAGCCTCAGGGTTTTTTCCTTGTAAGAAAAGCCTCTGGGTGAGGGTGGAGGTGGCTCAGTGTTAGAATTGAGCTTAGCATGCAAGAGGCTGGGATCCATCGCCAAGACTAGGACTCAGTCCTTGGTCCTCCCAGGCCCACAGCAATCACCAATTACCAAGCCATCTTATATATTTTCTTACAAAGTAGGGACATAAAAGCAGCAAAGAAAAAGACATTCTGGAAGCCTCTCTTCAAACCACTGGACCACCTGTCTGGCTCATGAAAGGGGGCAGACAATGGAGCTGGGAGCTCTGTCCTTATCTAATCCATTTCTCAGACTACCTTTGTTCTTCTTTCTCCAAGATATCTTCCTAATCTATCTCACTTTCCTCTGACCTGCAGATCTGGGCTGCTGTGCAGTTCCCAAATGTAATTCCAGTCCATCATCGGACTAGAAGTTCCTCAGTGGTGAGGTCCAGACTCCTCTCCCTCTTTCTCACCTCACCTAGAAGATCCTAGGACTCACATCACTGAGTCACAGCTGGCAGAGATCTAAGGACTCTTCATTTTACAGATTAAAAAACAGACACTGGCACTAACACACACCTATATCTTCAGACCCCTGGCAAATCCCTTCCATGAATATCAAGCTGAGTCCCCAAAGACCTGCTGAGTTAACAAAGGAAGGTGGGCTCAATCTTGCCTTCAAGAAGTTGAGCTCCTAATCTCATCTTCTCCATCAATCTCAAGGCTTAGATACATTGTTTCCGGACCAAAGCACCTGACAGGCACCTAGTAAGGAGTTAAGGAGGTTATTTATAGCCCTTAAATCCAGCTTCTGGGCCAGATCTTCTCATAAGGCGGAGTTCCAGAAGCCTAGAGCCTGGCAGAATGCTCCCCTAAGCCGGACCTGGCCTGATAACTATGTCACCTGTACAGGTACGCCCATCTCAGCCTCCCATGCCCCATAACAAATATGGATACTTCTTGTATATTTCAGGCATTTCCTTCCATTCCTGTTCATTGCTTCAAAGTTTGCTAGAGCTGTGTTGTTCTTATTGATTGTTCTTTAAAAATATGTCCCTACCTCTCTCTCATATGGGGTGAGTGTGTGTGTCTTTGCCATAGTGTACATGTGAAAGTCAAAGGACAATTTGCAACCCGAACCCCAGGTCGGTTCTCTCCTTCCACTATGTGGCTCTAGGGATCAAACTCAGGTTGTTAAGACTTCATGGCAAGCCCCTTTAACCTACTGAACTATCTTGTTGGCCTATATTTCCTTTACTCACAGAAAAGTCACTACCCATTATCATATTGGCTAGCATCACTCTTCCCAGGCCCAGCCATCTCTAGCTCACTTGCTCTAGTGTTTACATTGCAATTCTCCTTTCTGTCTTTGGAATGGACAGCCCTGACTCAGCCAGTACCTCTCTAGCCATGAGGCAGTCTCTGCCTTTACTCTTCTCTCTGTCCAGCTCAAAGTCTGCAGTTCTTTGTTACACTCTTTCTTTCTTCATTTTTATGGTATGAGCACAGTCATGGCCTAAAAGTTACTATGCAGATCAGACTGGCCTCAAACTCACAGAGATCCATGTGCCTCTGCCTGCTAGGTACTGGAATTAAAGGTATGCATTGACCCAGAATGACCATAACACACATCTTTGCCTGAACTGAATGTCCCTAAGGAAAAAAGGCTGCAGGAAACTATGAATTTGTGACAACCAACCTCAGATGATCCTGTGCATGCCCCAGAGATCTTGGAGGTTGATTTTCACATCCTTGCCTTTTGCTATGAACATAGGCACCCACCTTCCCCAAAAGCCCCACCCTTGGTCCATATATATTCATTCTTTACTTAACCTTTATTTTCTATTATTTATGTGTATGAATGTTCTGCCTGCATGAGTATCTGTGTACCATATGCATGTAGGGCCTGTGAAGGCCAGAAGAGGGGTTGGAACTGGAGTTACAGACAACCGTGAGCCTCCATGTGGGTCCTGGGAATTGAACCCAGGTCCTCAGGAAGAGTAACCACTGAGCATCACTCCAGCCCCTTCCTCCTTATTTAATGGGAAAAAAACAGAAGCCATCAAGGGCAATCTTGCTTTCCTTCCAACATCTACAGGCTATTCAAATCTGTCCAACTCCTCCTCTTCTCATGTTACAGAGCAGGAGACCTTTCTCTGCCCATAAGCCAAGGCAAAGCAGGTCCTAGAACAGTCTGTGAGCCTGACCCTCTGCTACTGCTACTGCTACTGTCCCATGAAGATTCTGTTGTAAAGATGGTGATTTCTGTTTGCTTTTTACTCTCTCTCTCTCTCTCTCTCTCTCTCTCTCTCTCTCTCTCTCTGTGTGTGTGTGTGTGGTGATGTGTCTGAATCTGAGTCTCTGTGTCTGTATGTGTGGTAAGTGTGGTGTATGTATGGTGTGCGTGTGTGGTGTGTGTGTGGTATATGAAGTGTGTGTATGTGTGCAGTGTGTCTGTGTCTAAGTGTGTGTGTGTGTGTGTGTGTGTGTGTGTGTGTGTGTGGTATGTCTGTGTCTATGTTTGCCATAGTGTACAAAGACAACACGGTGCGCTATGACAACCTCCAGGAGCCATTCTTTCCATCTACCTTGTTAAGGAAGGGTTTCTCTTTTTTTGTACTTTGTACTCCAAACTCAGTCAGCCTTCCTAGCTCTCAGGGGTTTGTCTCCTGTCTGTGCTTCCCATCTCAACCTGTAATGGAACTACATCCAAATTTTTACACAGGTTCCAGGGATTGAACTCAGGTAAGCGGGCTTAGGCAAGCTTGTTCACTCCACTTTTATGAACTGAGATACCGCACTAGCCCAAAACAGTATTCTTTCCTTCCTTCTTGACACAGCTGAGTGCAGGCCTGAGCCAAGGCACTGTCACCTGTAACAGATGCCCTAAAGTCATACCACAGCCTCCCCTCCGTGCCTAAGCACGGTAGTCTTCTCACTACCAGGAGCCAAGTCAAGTCCCTACACCTCCTGATGACACCACTCCACTAACCTGCACAGAGCACCAGGAACAGGAACCTCTAAATTCTCATCCTTAAACCCTTAGAACACCGGGCCCCTGAATCATACAGCTACCTGGAACTGCAGCTCTCAGTGAGCCATACTGTCTTTCTACAACAGAGAACCTACTGTTTGGGAACTAGAGCAGACAAACTGGACCTCATGTCTCCTAACTCCCAATTGAATGCTCTTCTCTTTGAGCAAGACATCAGGAAACATGAGGCTGTAAAGGAAGGATTCTTCTCACAAATCCAGAGTCTTGGCAGTCACCACGGGTTCCCTAGAAAAGTACACCAGTGGTAGAGAAGCAAAAAGACAAATAACACCGCAAATAGGAACCCTGCTCAGAGGCTCTGTGAAGAGAGAGATCAAGGAGGGGTAGAAGAGAGGCCTATGGGAAAGAAGCTGGGGCCCAGCTATGGAACTGGCCAGTGGAAGTGAACTTGCCCAGGACCAGGCGACCAGCAGGGGAAAGACTTCCCAGGCCATGCAGATGCTACAGTTGAAAAGCAGGATGCACAAGCACCCCTCCCCACGGCCAGCACCTCTCCCTCATCCCCACAGTACTCACACATCCAGAGGTAGTAGAGGCGCTTGGTCAAGCTGAGATGCTGAGGAGGGATGTCTGCCTCGAAGTCTTGGTAGAAACACGGCTTCAGTGGGATGAATTTGGGCAATGGTGGGAAGTTGTTCACTTTTTCTGTGGGTAAGACACACTGCAAGACATCACCTTGGATATCTCTCCTGACCTCCCTTCTTGGTCCTATAGGTCCTATATGTTCCTACCACCACCACCCAGGCAAGGCTGCCTTTAGATCCTATATACTCCTGGCCCTGTGCCCTGGCCGCTTTGCTATCCCAACCCAACTGTCTCTATTTCCTGAATCTGCCAAGACAATCCCAAAGTAATCGAAGATGCTAGAATAGCATCTCTCAAAGGAACACAAAAGTCATAAAAGCTGCCTTCAGGGTGAGGTGCTCTCCACAATAGTGAGAGTGAGTTCGGGGCATGGGTGAGGGTCTGCAGATGTGGGTCCTGGATTCTACTCTATCATTAGTCACTCAATTCACTGGCCCTCTCTAGACCTCAGTTGTTCAGTGGAGTGGAATCTGGGCTACGTGGACCTTAAAGTTCCCTTCAGCTTTGGCAACGTGTACCTCTGGGCCTTTAGAAACCAGAGGAAAAAGTCTGAGTACAGTGGTAACACCAGGGACATGGACAGGTCATCCATGCTGCTACTTTGTCAGCAGGTCCCCAGGCTCAAAATCTGACATAGGACTGGATGGTGCTATGAAGTCCTCAGATAGACAAGTCACAATGGGGGTGGAGTCGGGTAAGAAATCAGGAGACAAGAATGCATACAGAAAGAGCAAGACTTCTGACAAGGGCCGACTGCTTTGTGCTTTTTTTCATGTCTACCCTGACGTGGCCCACTTCTCCTTACCCGCCATGATGGACCAGCCAGCCCAGAAGTCTGCTCACACTCCTTGTGCTGAACTGGAAGGAAAGAAAAACTAGATGAGAATGAGGATCAGAACACGGTGTACCTCAGCTCCCCTCTACACTCTGGCCGCGTTTCACACTCTCTGAGACACAACAAACTCCTGTTCCCACTGTGGAATGAACCCAAACGGAGCAGCTCTTCACCTGGAGGAGTCAACACAGCATCATCCACACCCTTCTAGCTATTTCCACCATGCTAGTTAGTTTTAAATGTCAACCTATCACACCTGGGAAGACAGCTTCAATTGAGAAGTTGCCTAGGTCAAGTTGGATCTACGGGTGTGTCTGTGGGGGACTGTCTGACTGTTAATGTGGGAAGATCCAGGACATTGTTGGAGGCAGCATTCCCTGGGTAGGTGATCCTGGATTGTATAAGTGAAGAAAACTCACTGAATACAAACTAGTAAGCAAGCAGTATCTATGTGCCTCCTTCTCTCTGGCTATGGATGTTTAAGCCCTTAGTGATGGACTATAGCCTGGAACTATAAGCATCATAAATTCTTCCCTACCTTAAGTCACTTTTGGCCCGTGTGGTTTGTTTCATTGTTTTGTTTTGAGAAAAGGTTTCACTATGCAGCCCTACCTGACCTGGTATCCCCTGTGTAGACTAGTCTGGTCTACAACTCATAGAGATGCACCTGCCTCTGCCTCCCGGAATACTGAGATTACCGGCATGCACCATCAAACCCAGCTGATCAAGGTGTTGTAACAACATCAGAAATGAAACTAGAACCACCTTTTGCCTCAAGGCACAGTCTATTCACAGAAAAACCAACCCAGGGCTACTGAGGGCTACTCAGCGGGGTAAAAGCTGCACAGATGACTACCTAGATCCCTGGAATCCACAATGGAAGAAGATAACTGACTCCCAAAACTTGTCCTCTGACCACATGTAGCACACACAGTAACAAATAAGTAAACAAAAACAGAAGGAAAACTCACAGAAGGTAGGAAAGGTCATCTCATCCTCTGACCCTCTTAAGCTAAGCTGGCCTCCCTCCTGCCATATGTTCACTTATTAGAACATCATCACCTGCCAGGTACCAAGGAAAGAGACTGAGCAAGATGGACATGGACCATGCCCTGCATACGAAGCAGTCCATAGCCCCTGCAGTCAGTCACACAAGGGAAACAAGCCTGCCATGCTGGTATACACTGGCAGCCCTGGCACTCTGGAGGTGGTACAGGATAATCACAGGCTCAAGGCCAGCCTGGGCCCCAATAGTGAGACTGGGACCCCTAAGGCTATTATGAGGCAAGTTACAAGGGACCTGGAGGAGGATGTGCAGAATAAATGGAAGGAAGCAACCAGGCAGACTCCCAGCCACTTAGACCACTGGGCAAATGATGATGGCCCACAACCAGAAGCATGTGTGAGAAGAGGTAGAGGGTTCGCTCAGGGAGACAAGCTGTGTCATGGGCACCGTGGGAAGATTGCCGGGCAGGACTTCGTGCCAGCATTTGGAGCACACAGGGTCAGAAATTCAGCAGAAGTCTTGCTGGCACATACATTAAGTCATCACTGATGAGATAAGGCTAGGGAAGTCACTGTGCAATCACCGTCTAAAACAATATCCTTAGTGGACATGTATGTGACCAAGACAAGAAAATGGTCAAGGGCAATGGCAATGGAGCATTTGAAGCTTGACTGACATTTATGTAAAGTTTCATTTTATTTTGTTTTTAAACAAAACTAATCTATGATAAAATGAAGACACAGGGCCAGGCGTTGGTGGTGGTGCACGTAATCCCAGCACTTGGGAGGCAGAGGCAGATGGATCTGAGCTCAAGGCCAGCCTGGTCTACAGAGTAAGTTACAAGGCAGCCAGGACTACACAGAGAAACCCTGTCTTAACCCCCTACCCACCCCCAGCAAAAGAAAAAAGAAAAGCAACTGCCACCACCAAGCCTGATTTCTGAGCAAATGTTAAAAATGAATCCATCTGAGTAAAGACACATTGTGCTCTCCAATATCTTTTTAACTTTATACTTTGGTTTAAAAGTTTCCAGATAAAAAGTTAGAGGGAAATATAAATAATGTCAATAATGGATTACAAAACACTGAATGAAAAGGTACACATGCCTTATGTCATCTCAGCACAGCTGAAAGCCAGCTTGGGATACAGGGCTAGATGGGAAGGAAGAAAGGGACCTTGAATAAAGCTCAGTGTTAGATCACATGATTAGAAATGTACAAGGCTTAGACAGCCAAGATGGCTCAGTGGGTAAAGTGTCTGAGACCAAGCCTGCTGACCTGAGTTCAGTCCCTAAGCCCCACACAGTAGGAGAGAATCGACTCCCACAGCTCCTTCTTTAAGTACTCCATGAGGGTCGCATGCCTATGTGCCTCCACACACACTAAATAAATGTAACAATTTTAAAAGGGAGAATAAATGTAACAATTTTAAAAGGGAGTTTGGAAGATGGTGGTTAAGAGTACTGATTTCTCTTGCAGAGAACCCAAGCTTGGGTCCTAGTATAGACATCAAAACTCAAAATGGTTTGTAACTCCAGTTCCCAGGGTTTCAGTGTCCTCCTGTGACCTCCATAGGCACCAGGCAGGCACATGGTACACATACATACATGCAGGCAGATCATCTAGACCCATAAACTAAAACTAAATCTTTCTTTAAAATAAAGAAATTAATGTGCAAGGCCCTGGGTCTAATCATCAGCACCTAAAAAGGGGGGGGGGGCAAAGCCCTTTTTTTTTTTTTTTTTTTTAAAATGTGGATTATTGTATGTGGAGGGTGTTGAATCCCCTGGGACTATAGTTATAGATGGTTGTGAGCTGCCATGCAGATGCTGGAAATCAAACCCACGTCCTCTGGAAGAACAGCCAGCACACTATTACCACCGAGTTACTGCAAAGTTCTTTTGATAAAGTAGAAGGAATGACAGAAGTCTTAAAAATCACCATTCTGGGGCTAGAGATATCACTCGATGGCTTTCTGTGCAAACATGAGACCTGAATCTGAATTCCTGGTGCCTAAATAAAAAGCTGGATATGACTACAGGCATCTGCAACCCATTGCTGTTGGCATCAGAGACTAGGGGATCACTGAGGCTTGCCAGCCCACCTAGCCAAAAACAGTGACCTGCAGGTGAGAAATCTTGTCTCAAGGGAAATGAGGTGATACAGCAGGACACCTGACATTCTCCTCTGACCTCTGCATGAACTCACATGAGCAAGCATTTGTGTGTGTGTGTGTGTGTGTGTGTGTGTGTGTGTGTGTGTGCGTGCACGCGCACACACGTAAAGATACACACCAACATACCACACACATATACAAATCTCTACTCTATAACCCCTACACAACAAGGGGAAAAGGCAGGGATTACTTGGCTACCGAAACCACTGTTGCTGTGGAAAAACAATAGTGTGAGTGTCACATTTCAGAGTGCTTATGAATCTTGAGAGAGAAAAGATATTCCTAAATGAAAGAATCTGGCAGACCAAATGATCAAACTTAGCATTTATGCTAACAGAATAAAAAGGCAATGTGTGCACAGAAGGACACATACTCTTCAGTGTAATGTCATTGCCTCCAAAAGAAAAAAGAAAAGAAAAAAAGTTTAATTTGAGAGTAAGTATGAGCCAAGCATGGTTGAGCATGCCTGTAGTGCCAGCAATAAAGAGACAGAAGCAGTATACTGGATCAGAAGTTCAAGGCCAACCTGAACTACTAAAAGTCCTGTCTCACAAGGAGGCACATGTGGTGTGGTTATTAAAAAAAGGAAGACACTGTTCACAAAAAGACATCTCTCTTAAGGGTCTACTTACATGAGATACTGAGTCAAATCCACAAAAATAGAAAAAAAAATTAAAGAAGGTAATAATCAATGGAGGAAGAAAAACCTAAAAGGAGGAGTTTTTGAGGGACTCTGATGCAAGAAGGTGAGATGAGCCATGAAGTCAACAGGTGGGAAGAAGCAGATGTAGGCAGGTGTGGGGCACTGGAATACAGCAGGAGTCAGCCTCATGTTCCCTGTGATACTGTACAGGCCAAGCTGCAATGAGAGGGAGGAGGCAAGAACAGAGCTCTCAGTTAATGGGCAATTACAACACAACCTAAGTGCTCTGTGACAACAAACACAGAAAGCTATGAGAAACAAGACCCTCCTGGTACCTGCCAGTGCTGCCAACAAGGGCTCCACAGAGGAAGCGATACCAGACCTGAATATGCAAAGACCAAACAGGCATTAGCTGGGCAAAAGGAGTAAAAGAAACAGAGGAGGCCAAAAGAGCAATGAATCCCTACTCAAGGAATACAGAGGCAGACTGAACAGAAAGCTTGAAGTGGAAGAAAGCCTAGGCAAAGGGGTTGCAAGCGGCTGGAGAGAGGGCTCAGTGGTTAAGAGCATGTAGTGCTGTTGAAGAAGACCCACGTTCCATTCCCAGGCATCTCACAAATACCTGGAACTCCAGCTTCAGGAGATCCAACACCTTATTCTGGTCTCCTTGGGGACATGTACCTTCATGCACACATCCATAAACAGACACAAACGTATACATAATTAAAATAGTATTAAAAGATGTGGAGAGGTGAAAAATAAATGGGCTTATCCCTTCCTTGAAGGCCATGGACAGGATCTGGTTTGCTCTTAAAACCATGGGACAACAATGAAGGATTTTGTCTTAATAACATCAAAGAAAACCCTCCGTCTACTTTGGGTTTGTTTTTGTTTGTTTGTTTGGTTGTTTAGTTGGTTGGTTTGACACAGGGCCTCACACTGTATACAAGGCTGGCCCAGAACTGACTATGTATCCTAGGCTAGCATAAAGAAAGCTCGTGACAATCTTGCCTCCATCTTATGTGTGATGAGATAACAGACATTCACCAATAGGCCCAACTCAGACATTGTTTTATACAGCCAAACAAACTATAATTTTTATCATAATAAATAAATAAAGCTTTGAGGGCTGGGGAGATGGCTCAGTGGGTGAAAGCACAAGCCTGCAGACCCAAGTTCAATCCCTGACAGCCAGACAAGATGGCTCACACTTGTGATCCCCTTAGAGGAAGATGGGAAGTAGAGACAGGAATCTCTAGAGAGCTTGAAGCCAGCTGGGTCAAAGCAGGCACAGCAGAAAAGCAGGAAAGACTTTGTCTCAAAAATAAGGTGGATGCAAGGTATGGTGAGGCAGAGGCAGGCAGATCTCTGTGAGTTCAAGGCTAGCCTGGTCTACAGAGTGAGTTCCAGGACAGCCAAGGCTACACAGAGAAAACCTATCTTGAAAAACCAACACAAATAAATAAATGTAAAATAAAATGAGCTTTAAAAAATAAACTTTTGGGCTGGGACGATGGCCCATTGTATGACACACTTGCTCCAGAGCATGAGGATCAGAGTTTAGACCTCTAGCACCCACGTAAATGCCAGGCTGAAGTGGTAGCTTACCTGTTCCCCAGCTCTCCCGTAGCAGAGAAGAGGATCCCCAGAGCAGGGTGGCCAGTGAGGCCAGCCAGATGAAGAAGCTCTGAGTGCAAGCAAAAGACCTCAATACATGGAGTAAAGAACAATCCAGGAAGGCATCTGATGCCAACCTCTGCCTCCGAATGCATACATATGTGTTTCCACACAGGGATACACAGTTAAATAAACACAAACATACACATGCCAAAAAGTTATGATAACAACAAGAATACTTTGAGCTGGGTATAGTGGTGCAGGCTTGTGATCCCAGGACTTGGGGGGTTCAGGCAGGAGAATTGCCATTATTTCCAGTCCAGCCTGGAATACATATTAACATTCTTTCCTCCCAACCCTCCCAAAAAAGTAAAAATAAAAATCTTGAAGCTAGAGAGATAACTTTGGGGATAAAGTATTTGCCAAACACGCATAAGGAAAAAAGTTGGGGTCCCCAGCACCCATGCAGAAGCAGACTGGATGAAGGGATGTGCATATAATTCCAGAGCTAGGAGGCAGCGACAGGCTATCCTCAGGGCAAGCTAGCTAACAACCCTAGCAAAATCGGCGAGACCCTGCCTTAAATAGAAAAGAAATGAGGACATCAACCTCTGGCCTCCACAGACATGCACACATGTGTATCCACACACATGCACATTCAAAAAGAAAGCCTATAACCCCCGTTCTTGGAAGTAGAAACAGGAAGAGGCAAGTGCAAGGTCTCTGGTTATATCATTGTGTTTGAGGCCACACTGGGCTCCAGGCAACCCTGTCTTAAAAAACCAAAATGGAAAAGAAAAGAGCAGTATCAGGACCAGAGAGATGACTCAGAGAGTAAGAATGCTTGCCACCAAGCATGATGATTTGAGTTTAGTTCCCAGAGCCACAAGAAGAGAACCGACTCCCTCAAGTGTCTTCAAACCTCCACACATAAGCCAAGGCATAACCATATGCATCACCTCCCACACACACACAACAATGAATAAATCTAATTTTTTAGATGGAGTCATACTATATCATCTTAGCTAGCCTAGAATCACTATGTAGGCTAAGCTAGCCTTGAACTTGCAGAAATCTGCCTATCTTTGCTTCCTAGGGGTTAGGATTAAAGGCATGCACCACCACATGGGGTAAAAAGTTTTTTTGAGAATTTTATATATGAGTACTGTATTTACATTATTCCCTCTTCCCATATACCCCCTCATGTTCATGGCATCTTTTTCTCTAATTATTATTCTCATATGATGTGTGTATGTATACATGTATAAATATATAATCACAACAGCCTCTTGAGGACATTTACTATTGTTTATATATACAAGTATTTAGGGCTGACCACTTGGTATTAGATAACCAATTAGAGAGATTATTCCTGGGTCATACTGATTCCCTCTCTTAATGTTCAAGTTCACTTTTATATTAAAGTCATTTCTTTTCTTTCTTTTTGTTGTTTCTTGTGGTTTTGGTTTTTTTGTTTGTTTATTTGTTTTTTCAAGACAGGGTTTCTCTATATAGCCCTGGATATCCTGGAACTTCCTCTGTAGATCAAGCTGGCCTCAAATTCAGCAATCCCCCTGCCTCCACCTCCAGAGAATACTGAATTTTAAAGCCAGATTTGTTGACTTTAATCCCAGCACCTGGGAGGTGGAGGCAGGGAGTTCGTGAAGTTCCAGGTCATCTTTGGGCTATAGTTTGAGTTTGAGGACATCCTAGACTACAGAAAATGGGGAGAGACTGGAGAGATGGCTCAGTAGTTAAGAGCAGGCATTGCTTTTGCAGAGGACCCAAGTTTGGTTCTCAGCATCCACACCAGGAGGCTCAGAACTCTGTGCAACTCCAGATTCCAGAAGTCTGGCACTTCTGGCCTCCAAAGATATCTATGCCCATATTCACACACACACACACACACACACACACACACACACACACACAAAAAAAATTGTAAGAAGCTCACAACTATAACTCCAACTCTTAGGAGGGAGGCTAAGGCGGGTGGCCCTGAGTTCAAGGCCGGCCTGAACAACAGGAACTAAGAAGCAAGACACTGCCTCAAAAGGCCAGGAGGAGAGTCAGAGGAAAAAGAGAGAGAACAAATAATGCAGGAGCTGGACATGGTGGAGATCCCTTTAATCCAGCACTCGAGGCAGAGGCAAGCAGATCTCTGTGAGTTCAAAGACAGCTTGTCTACACAGTGAGTTCCAGGTCAGATGGGGATACACAGAGAGTACCTGTCTCAAAAGCAAACAAACAAGCAACAACAATGGAATCATGCAGAACCCGAGGATTTCAACCCAGCTTCTTCGGTCATTGAACATAGCCAAGTGAGCAAAACACCCAAGATGCACCACTGTCCATATGGACCTCACAGCCAATTCAACCCATACATAAGCTTCCCTGCCACACTGAGATGATTCTCACTGAGGAGGAACAAATGTCCCTAAGCCAGGAAGGAAGCAAAAAGGTCTCCCTGAAGAAACATAACATTATTGCATGCAAACAAATTCAATGTAAAATAATACAAAGGAAAAATAAATATAAATCCTAGCTTTGCTTCAAAAAGGAGGAAGAAAGGAAGGAAGAAAGAAAGGAGGGAAGGGGAAGGAAAAAAGAAAGGAAGAAGGGAAGGAAGGAGGGAAGGAGGGAAGAGATTTGACACATGATGGCTCAGTGGATAAAGGCAATTGCCACCAAGCCCAACAGCCTGGGACTCACGTGGTAGAAGGAATGAATCAATTCCTAAAAGTTGTCCTCTGACCTCCGTAAGTACAATATAGCACATACATGTACACACAATAAGTAAATGAATGAAAGTAACTTATTTCAAAATGATTTATTTAATGTTTGGGTGTTTTGCCTACATGTATGTCTGTTTACCATGTATGTACAGTGCATGAGGAGGCCAGAGGGAGTGTCAGATCCCCCTGGAACTAGTTACAGATGATTGCGAGCCACCAAGTGGGTGCTGGGAACTGACCTGCTGTGGGTATGTATGTATACCACATGAATGCCCGGTACCTTCCACAGTCAGAAGAATGCACTGGTGCCTGGAACTGGAGTTACAGATGGCTGTGAGCCACTGTGTGGGTGCTGGGGATTGAACCCAGGTCCTCTGAAGAGGAGCCAGTGCTCTGATAAGCCTCCTCTCTAGCCCCAAGAAAAATATTTTTAAAGAAGGAAAGGAAAAGTTTCCTATCAATGAGTACAGATCTCTATCTTAAATCTTTTTAATGACTGATCAACTAGGTCAACAATGGCCACAGCCGTGGAGCAGTCGGGTGTGACATGGGCTGACCTAACAGTCAGAAGGTCACTGCTTCAAGGAAGCAACAGAGTAAAAGCCAGGCTGCCAAGAAACCAGGAAAACATGAGTGAGAAGAAAGTCTAGCAGCTAAAGGGATGGCTTAGTGGCTAAGAATACACCATGTGGCTCACAACCTATAACTCCAGCTCCAGGGGATTGACACCTCTGACCTCTACAGGCACCTGCACTCATGTGCACATACCCATATGCAGATACACACACCTCCACATAATCAAAAATAAAATCACATACCCATATGCAGATACACACACCTCCACATAATCAAAAATAAAATCTTTTTTTTTAATTTTTTTAATCCAGGCTTGATGGTGCATGCCTATCACAGCAACACTTGAGAGGAGAAAGCAGGAGGCCAGCCTGGGCTACAACAAGATCCCATATCAAAACCAAACAAGACAAGAGCTGGGGCTGTAGCTCTTTGTATGCACAAAGTTCAGAGTTCACTCTTCAACACCCTACAAAATGGGTGTGGTGGACCACACTTGTAATTCCAGCACTTAGGAGGTAGAGGCAAGAGGATTACTTCTAGGTCGTTATCAGCCACACAGTGAGTTACAGGTCATCCTGGGCTACATGAGACCATCCCTATAACCCCCCCATCACTTGCAAAATAAGGAGGCTAAATTTAGCCTGGGCTAAATGAACAAAAGTACAACAGATATGACACTGGGCTAGAAAGCTTTTTCCCAGGCCGAAAAACTTAACCACACTTATAAACCAGGAGGAAGATATCAAAGAAAGCAGTAGAGAGGCTCAAGATACAGCAGAGGAGAGAAGTAATTGATGGACAGTGGTACTTTGGGAGACACAGAGGGTCAGTATCCATAGTACAGAGTAAGGTTTTCCACAGAGAAAGTCTTACTAGATAGAACTCAAGAGAAGCAAAGCATGAGGGTAATGGGGGTCACACCTTTAATCCCAACACTAGGGATGCAGAGGCAGGCAGATCTCTGTGAGTTCAAGGCCAGCCTGGTCTTCAGAGTTAGTTCCAGGATACTGTCTTGAAAAGCCCCAAAGAGAGAAAGAATGAGAGAGAGAAAGAGAGAGAGGAAAGAAAAAAGAAAGGGAGGGAGGGAGGGAGGAAGGAGGTGGAAAGATGATGCCGATGTTAAGTGTTGGCTGCTCTTCCAGAGGACCAAGTTCAATCCCCAGCACCCACATGGCAGCTCATGACCATCTCCAAGTCCAGTTTAGGGGATTTAAGACCCTCTTCTGGTCTCTAATAACACCAGACATGTACATGGCACATAGATACATATGTAGACAAAACACTCATATACATAAAATGAAAACAGAATTTAAAATTTTCAAAGCTCTTAGGCAGGAACACAGGTATGGCTCTGCCTCCCTTAATACATCCTGGTCACTCTCTGCCTGAACAAAGGACTTTGGGAAAACAGTCCAGGTTGGAACTTCTCCCATGGCATAGACCACAGAGCAGATGAGACTGAGGGAAGAGTTTCTAGGCTTTTCAGGTGACACAGGGTGACAACTATGATAGAACACACTGCTGGAAGCAGTCAGACTACCCTGGTCTGATGGTCTCCAGAAGTTTTCCTTATCCTGAGTACAGAATCCACAACTGAGGTCTTCTGGCAGGGCACGTAGGCAAAACGACCCAGTGACTGAGGGCACACAGGAGCACTGCTCATGCAACAGAGAAAAGAGACGTTAGAAAACAGGAGGTCCCTCTCTAGCCCTGAAACCCACAGCAGGTAAGTCCCTGAGGTTGGGGAAGAAGTCAAAACTGCATCAGTAGCCATGTACCAATAATAACAAGACTGTGGGAGGCGGGGGTGGGGGACACTGAAGGAGGTACTACCTTCCCCAAACAGAATGGGATATGGAATGAGAGTCTGCTTCCACAATGAAGTCATCCAGAAAAAAAAAAAAAAAAAAGGAGGAAAACAAGCAGAAAGAGGAGGTAAAAACCAAGTTATAGGAACTCCCCTAATTCTGGCTCCAGCCTGACCCTTATCACAGACCTCAAGTTGTTTCTCAAAGATGAGCTCAGTGACAGAGAAGTCAAAAAGTCACATGGAAATTATCCAGGGCAGAAGTCTAGTTTGCTGCTGAAGGTAACAGCAGAGGTCATTTAGGGCTCAGAAGGGTTGCAGGAGGCTGAAATCACAGAAATGGAAGTGTGCATAATTCTTTGTCCTTAGGACAAGGCTGCCTTTTAGGGGGGGAAGGGGTGGAACAGGAGATGAAAGAAATGGCTGACTTTTGTAACCAAAGTTCTTACACGGAGAAGTCACAATATGTTCCTCAAGTGAGAATCTTTTGTAACTGGGGGCATGTTAAGATTGCTCCTGAAAAGTATGGGCTTGATAAAACATATTATTATCAAATAAGATACCAAATAGGATCTGAAATTTTTGTTTTTGTTTTGTTTTCTTAGCTTGTTTTGACACAGGCTATTGCTAGGTAGCTCTGGCTGGTCTAAAACTCACTATTGGGCCAAACTGGTCTTGAAATTCTAGCAATCCTACTTCAGCCTTCCAGCTGCTGAGATTACAGGACCATACCATTACAACTGACTCAAATAACCTGGACTGTAATTTACTCAAATCCTTACCTTGTCTGGTCCTGCAGCAGTAAAGATATGGTGCATGGTAGATAGAAGGAAGTCAAGCCTGGCTTCAGATCCAGCCAGGGGCCTGAGACTACTTAGTTCCAAGTGCTCTCAGTGTGTGAGCAAGAGCCCCTCATCTTCTGGCACAAAAAGAGTCATTTTATTTGTCCACAGCCTATTGGCTAAGATGGAAGTTTCTACTTCCTGCTCTGCCTCTGATTTATCTGTAGTCTATCTGATTCCGTTTGTAGTCCTGAAGCCCCAAAACTGTGAATCATCCTGGGAAAACAGCACTCTTCTGGCCACACTGCCATGCTGCTGACGACTGACGCTGTAGCCTCCTACAGACACTGGAAGCTTTATGCCAATCAGCTACAAATACCCCCTCCCGATACACTGTTTCTCTACCACAGGCTGATCGGTTTCTATACACCCAACTTTGTGCGGAATATCATGTCTAGCCACCTCTGTGACTTCTCACACCTCTTCTGTGAAGCCTTCCTAGACATGCTGCTCCGAAGCCTATTGCATAAGTTCTAAAACAGTCACTGGCTGCTTAGCTCACTCATCCAGTCTTTTCTTTATGCCTCACAGATGGAAGCTGTTTTGTTTTGATACAGCCTTACTCAGTCACCCAGGCTGACCTTAAACTCCCAGCAACCCTCCTGCCTCAGCCACCCAACTGCTGGGATTACAGGCATGTGCCATCCTACAGAGTTCCATACAATCTGGAGGTTGAACCCAGATGGTAATCTGTTCCACTCCTTAGTATGAAATTAGTGGAAATAGGTCCTACAGCAGGGAAGATCAGGTCCATGGTGGAGTGAAGGTTTCAGATCAGGCACAGTCAACCCATATTTACTCAAGACTTGGATATCCTCCCAAGTTATGGGGGTGGGAGGATTAATGCCTTCCTCTAAACAGGCTGAGGCCAGCACTTCTGTTAACCCAGCTGCATCACACTTCCTTCAGGAAACTTTCAGACTCCAGACTGACAGCAAGGCAGGAAATGTAGCATGAAGAGGAAGTCTGGTGGAAAGGAGTCCAGATAGGAAGAGAGAAGAAGAGGGAGAAGGAAGAACTCAGAGGATTCTTCTAAAAAGGAACACAGCACCTCCTCAAGGGAGGTCACTACGTGGCCCAATTATTTTGTCCCTAGGGCAAGTGTTAGCAGAAAGATACATAGAGAGGGGGATCAAATCGTTCAGCAGTGACCAGCCTGAGGGGGGGTGTGCTAAAGAAACGGCCTCACTGGGGCTGGAGAGACGGCTCAGCTGTTAAGATCACTGGCTGCTCTTCCAGAGGACCCAAGTTCGATTTCCAGTACCCACAAGGCAGCTCACATCTCAGCTGTCTATAACTCCAGTCCCAGGGGATCTAATGCCATCTTCTGGCTTCTGAAAAAGTCACTGCACACATGCAGAGCACATACATAAATACAATTTTTTTAAACTTAAAGAGAGTTCCCCTCCACAACACTCAATTTTCTGTGGCCCATTCATGGCATAGTCCTCTCTCAGCAATAGAGAGTTGGCTCCAAATTCCCACAGAACCTAAACTAGCAACACGAAGCAAAATCTCTGCCAATGTGCCCCTGCCAGAATCATCTCTCCCTTTCACAATCCTGATGGTGAAGACAAAATGGGTAAAGCACAGGTTACAAATTTCTCTAGACCACCCCTTCCCCCAGACACACCACAGACAGGCTGGGTGGAGCATCTGGGCTTCATTCCCACCTCTGGACTTTGCCCATGCCACCACCCTGAGATGCCCTCTCTTGCTTCTGCCTCCTTTCAAATCCCACCTCCAGGTAGCATCCTACTGACAGCTCCTGCCTCTCCTCTCCTGCCCAGGCCTTTGCTGATCTCCTCAAGTTGGGACATCACAGGTTTAAGAGTTATTGACAACCAATTTTCAATCCTAGTCTTACTTGACTCCCCCGGGCCTCCAGATCAGAAGAACCCCAAGGCAAGGACAGAGATTGGTTCCTTCACTTCTCCCCTCCTTCCTTGTGACCGACTGGTGACAACATTGGATGCGCTACATTCATCATCCCACTACCCAAAGCCTGCACAGTATTTGGGCCCTAGCCATTGCACCCATCCCCCCTCCTCCGAAAATCAGGCTGCTCAGACCCGCGGTACAAAGGTCGGCCTCCCAGGGGTAAGTACAACTTGAGTCCACTTGCAGGCGCCTTTAGTGATACCATGGTCACCCGATTCCAGTCGCCCCTATCCCTAGTTGCATGCGCCATCCCAAAAGGAGGAGGCCGGTTTCCAGGGAATACCAGGTGGGACCGGGTGGTTGTAGTGTGGAGGGCCCTGGCTCAGGCTCCAGCATCCAAGGTCTGACGTCACCCAAATCCCGTGTTCCCTATGCGGGGACAGAGGATGAGGAAACAGAGATTGGTGAGGAGGATTTAGGGGTGTCCAGGGAGCTCCTCACCGCCCCGAACAGGGAAGGTCACCTCGACTCCCCACTTCTCTAGCATTTCGGCCTGCCCCCTCAAATGCAAAGGGACTCTTTGAAGGCAGGAAACTAGAGCCGCTGACGCTTCTTCAGCCCAGCTTGCAGCTCTCCTGCAGTGCCCTCCTGGGGTCTCCAGACCCAGAACTCACCAGCCCCCGACCGCTCAGCTGCAGGCAGGAAGTCGCGTTGCACCGCGCTGAGATGCACTGCACCCGGCGATGAGGCGCGGAGCCGGCCGCCAGCGGCTCCCGGATTGGGGGCGGGGAGCGTGCGCGCGCGTCCGAAGCGGGGCCTGCACGCTCCCGCGCCTCTACGCTTGCTGCAACCACTCTCGCGAGATTCCCACTCGGCTCCTAGGGCAGGTCCACTGGTGCTCGCGAGAAGAAAAAAGCAGTCGTGTCCCCCTCCCGCCCACCTCACCTTGCAGGAGCTGTCCAAGGTGCTAGATCCTCTGCCATGCCTCGTTCACGGTTGTAGGTGGGCACCTTGAAGGACAAGAACATAGTGCATAAAAAGGAGAGACCCAGAGATGGGAGCCTGGTACCAGCGACCAATGCCTCAGTTTCTAAATCTGTAAAGTGGGGAGAATCACACCCATTCCAATCTTAGGGGCCTCTGGGACGTACTAGGAAGGAGTAAGAAACAGCTTGATGAAGGACTGAAGAGATGGTTCAGTAGTTAAAGAGTACTTGTGCTCTTTGCAAAGGATTAGGATTCCAAGCATCTAAAGGGCGGCTCCAAAACCCCAGTTCCAGGGGATCCGACAGGAATGCACGTGGTATACACACGGATGCGGGCAAAACATTCATAACACATAAAATAATATAAATATTTTTAAAAGAGCTAGATAACTTGATGAAATAAGAAATAGAGACAGAGCCGGGAATGGTGGTGCATACCTTTCATCCCAACACTTGAGAACCAGAGACAGGCCGACCTCTGTGAGTTTGAGGGAAGTCTAATCTACATGGTGAGTTCCAGGACTTTTGGAGCGACATAGTAAAACCTAGTCTCAAAAAAGGGGGTGGGGGTGAGTATAGAAAGCTACTTAAAGAAATAGAAAGAAAGCAGGTGTGTTGATTCCCATCTATAATCCTAGCCCTTGCAAGACACAGGCAATGCAATCAATGAAGTTTAAAGTCAGATTTACCTATCTAGCAAGTTCCAGGCTACCAGGGATACACAGTGAGCTACTGTCTCAAAATAAATAAATAAGTAGGAATAGAAAGATAAGAAATGGCTTTGAAAAAATCTGGAAAAAAAAGACAATACTATTCAGATGTGAACAGCAAGAATGAGAAAAGACCAAGGGAAATGCTTAAGAGAGCAGAACCTGTGTGGCTATGAGACTACTTGGAGACATGGAGCTGGGAGTAGGAAGACAGGCAGTTATTGTGAGCAGTGTTTACATAGTAAACCCCTGTGAGTTCTCCACAGCCAAGGCCATTCCCTGTCCTGCCAACCATTTGCTTCTGCCCCTCACCCACACCACCCCGGGCCTGGAAGAGGACTTCAGTGGGTGGGATACACTGCAAGGATTCTTTGCCCAGAATAAGGGCCCATTGTCTGGCTCTGGACTGCCAGAGCCAGGGCCTCACTCCCACAGCTGGCATGAAAGGGGAGGGAGAAAAGAAAAGCAGACAAGAGCAAGTGCAGAAAAGACAAGAAGGGCTGATCGGGGCTGAGCAGGAAGAACATGAGGTCAACCAGAAGGAAGGGTCCTGGGTTACAGACAGGACAACTGGATTCTCTTTTAGTTCTGTCCTCAGTCCACCTACACGGTCCCTTATTCTGTATAGTCCAAAGAATGTTCTATGACAGCTGTGCTTTCAGGTTTTGGTGTGTGTGTGTGTGTGTGTGTGTGTGTGTGTGTGTGTGTGTGGTGCCTGAATGTATGTCTGTGCATCAAATACATGCAGTAGCCTGTAGAAATCAGAAAATGATGTGGGATCCCCTGGGACTGGCGATGGCTATGATCTGCCATTAGGGTGTCAGGAACTGAACCCTGGGTCCTTTGGAAGAGCATCCAGTACTCTTAACCACACAGTCCAGGTAGCAGGTAGCAAGCAAAGGTAAAATAAGAAATGGCAAGTAGCAGATAAAGAGTAAAACATCATGAGATCAGGCGCTGACAATATCTAGCAGAGACCTAGTAAAAAAGTATCATGCTTTAGCTTGCCACACTGGCAGTGTCTCCATCAAAGAGCTTCCAGCTTCCTGTTCACATTGTAGGCAGATTTGAACCACTGGATAAACAATGTAAGGTACATGGGGAAGGTTTACCTTCCAGCTGTTCTCAAGAGCATGTGTTTTAACTCGTGAGTTGTTTTGCTCTTCTCTCTCCCTGTCACAGAAGCAGGGGCCAGCCTGACCCAGACGAGGGGCTTTGGACGACATTTTATATAATAATGCTTGGGTCAGACATGCTGCAGGGGGAGTCTACCCTGCTTCCAGTTCCTGCTTCCAGTTCCTCAATAAAGCTTAACAGCACATGACAGTTTATCAGTATGTGATATGTTACATCACTGCTGTTTATCTCTGCAATACAGCAAGTTTATGCTGCTTTTCAAAGCCATGGGGAGAACCAATGAACTTGTGACAAAAGGAAACCTATAGAGATGATAAAGCACTGCTCCCTCAGGAGAGATATCTAGAATCCACATGGAATTTGTAAGAGATGACTTGTGGCTCATGTGGGTCCTACAGAATAATGCTGATGTTCTCATATAATAACTACACTAATTATAAAGTATTTGCTTAATTATGTAAAGATGTGTTGCTGTTTTACCTTGCCTGCCTGACTGATCTAATAAAAAGCTGAATGGCCAATAGTAACTCCGGAGGTATAGGTGGAACTTCTGAGCAGTGAGAGTTAGTAGGATGAGGAATTCAGGCTAAAGGAAGAAAGAAAAAGAGACACCAGGGAGATACCAGGGGCCATCCAGTCCGACATGGAGGAAGCAGAAAAGTAAGACATAAAGAATTAAAGAAAGGTAAAAAGCTCCAAGGCAAAATGTAAAGGAATAGAAACTGGTTCAATTAAGTTAAAAGAGCTATTGGGACAAGCCTAAGCTAAGGCCAAGCATTCATAATTAATAATAAATCTATGTCTTTATTTGGGAGCTGGTTGGCAGCCCAAAGAAAATTCCAACTACATCGATAACTTTCCTGACCCACAGAGACAGATCAGTGATTAAGAACACTGGCTGTTCTTCCAGAGGACCTGGGTTCAATTCCTACTCAGCTCACAACTGTCTGTAACTCCAGTCTCAGGGGTCCAACACCCTCACATAGACATACATGCATCCCAAACACCAAATAATAAAATTTTAAATAAATAAATATTTTAAAATAATAATAATTAATTAATTAATAACCTCCCCCTAATGATGAGACTCTTACCAGTTTAGGAAAAAATGAGGGCAGGTGGGGATGGGAACATTACCCATCAGGTTGGGGGCAGGCAGAGGGGAGAATACTGAAAGGAACTATTGGAAAGTGAGGAATTTCAGGGTCAGGTAAAAATCTGGCACAAGGAAATCTCCCAGGAATCTCCCAGGATGATCCCAATTAAGACTCCTAGCAATAACAGATACATACCCTGTACTGACCATCTCCTGTGATCAGATTGGTGCTTAGCCCAGTTGTCATCAGAGAGACTTCATCTAGCTAGCAACTGATGGAAACAGATGCAGACCCACAGCCAAGCATTAGGCAGAGTTCCAGAAATCCTGCAGAAGAGAGGGAAAAAGGATTGTAGGAGCCAGAAGGGTCAAGGACACCACAGAACCAACCAGGAAGCCTGCATGGGACTGACCTAGGCCCTCTCTATATATGTGACAGCTGTGTATCTTGGTCCTCTTGTGGAACTCCTAACAGTGAGAATAAAGGCTGTCTCTGACTCTTTTACTGACTTTAGACCCTACTCCTCATTATCGGTCTCCTTGCCCAGCCTTAATATATGGGGAGGTGCTTAGCATTACTACAACTTGATATGCCATTATTTTATTGATACTCATAGGTAGGAGACCTGCCCTTTCCTAAAAAGAAACAGAGGGGAAGTGGATTGGGGGGGTGACAGATATTGGGGGGATTGGGGAGGGAAGAAAGGAGGGTAAACTGCAGTGGGGTATAGAATAATCTATTTATTAAAAATAAAAAAGAGAGAAAATGAAAGAGGAAGAATGACCAAGCCCAAATTCAGAAGACAAAATAAAATAAAAACAAAGTCAGAAAACTTTGTCTCAAAAAAAATTGTACCCTCTGTACTTATGTGAATGGAGGGGAATAATGGTGTAGTTGTGACAATCATTTAAACAAACATTTATTTAACCAGCATTTGTCCACTACCTTCTAGAAGAAGCAACATGGGACAGTGGTTAAGAAGATGGACAAAAAAGATAAGCTGCCCTTTCCAGCAGTGTAAGTGGGAGCAAAATGTTCATCCTCAGTGACCTGCAGTTATCTGCATATGTGAAATATAATCACAGGACCATACTTCAGGGTTTTATGAAGATAAAATGAGTTAGCACACTGTCTTAGTTTCTTTGCTTATTGCTGTGATAAAATACCATTCAAAGACAAGAGAGATGGATCAGCCAGTAAAGAACCTTGCCACCAAGCCTGAGGACCTGAACTCAATGCCCAGAACCCATGGGGTGGAAGGAGATAACTGCCTCCCAAAGGTGGTAAGCACGTGCATGTGCGAACACACAAATAAATAGATGTTTAAAAAAAATACTTTGATAAGGGCTAAATGGGTGGCTCAGTGATTAAGAGAACTGGTTGCTCTTCCAGAGGACCCAAGTTCAATTCCAGCATTCATATGGTGGTCCACAACCATCTGTAACTCCAGTTCCAAGAGATCTGATGCCCTTTTCTGGACTTAGCGGGCACTAGGTAGGTACACAGACATACATGCAGGCAAAACACACATACACATAAAAAAAGTGTGTGCGTGCGTGCGTGTGTGCGTGTGTGCGTGTGTGTGTGTGTGTGTGTGTGTGTAAGTTAATTCTCTGACAAGCAGCTCTTGAGAGAAAAAACTGGAGTCTGGATCATGGCAGAGAAGTCAAGATAATGGGACTTGGAGCTGCTCACTCATAACCACAGCCTGAGATCACTCCTCTACAGAGATCTCCTGTACCCCCACAGAGATCAGGTACCCAGCCTCCTCTTAATTTGCTATATCTAATAAGTGTGCTGGATTTCTAGGCAGTTATTGGTACAGCTTCTCTGGATGGGTGTCTGTCATTTCTTCATTCCTCAGTTAGGTCAGTATTTATGCTGTGCAGGTCATGACACAAATCAATAAAAAATAACTAAGATAAATATTTTTTCACCTGGAACAGAGTACCAGATGATCCTACATTCAAAACAGCTGGACAAAGCAGCCTAACAGACTACAGCCAGGATTTCTGCATCTTCTTAGAATCCCCCATGACAGCGCCCCTTACCATCAGGAAATAGTTTGGAAAGAACAACGCCCAAATTCCCAAATATTGTCTATAAATGTTTGTTTCCATTAAAATGGACTTGGTTATATAAAATAAAATTAAAAAAAGATAAATGCTTTTTAAAGAAGGTAATTTCCCCACAGGCATGCCCAGAGGGCTATTTCCCTGGGAATTATTGTTACATGTGAGACAATGTCTGATACATAATATTTAATGAATATTTAACTCCTTCTGTGTACCAGCAGTGGAGATGTATGTTTCTTATAGGCAGAATGGGATAGCCTGAGCCAAACCATGTATTCACATTAATAATACAGGCTTGAGGGATGCCACACCTGCTCCCATGCCTTTACTCAAAGGGTATCATAAAGTTGAACCCTAAATAGGTCCAGATAGGAATGCTTTCCATATAGGATTATGAGGAAAGTCGCATGGTAAATGGTAGTGTTCAATCCCATTGTAGGGAGATATAAATGACTGGGAGCAGTAATCTAGTCAGTCATCCACAGGGCCAGCTCCAAGCTGCTTGTGTTTCCTGTCTACCTATGGCCAAATAAGGTGTGTCTACCCAAGGATCTCAAGGACAACATCTAAGTTACAGGTCAATAAACAAGTGAGAATATCAGCTTGTACTGAATCTTTGATTCATCAAAGGAGATGCTAAGTCTTCTGACTATCTTATGAAGCAACCAGTATTATCCCCATTTATTTATTTATTTTTATTTTCCCCATTTATAAATGAAGCAAGTGAGCATCAGAAATGTAATCAATCCACCCAAGGAAATACAATGGATGAATCTAAGGAATGGATGATGTGTTCTTTCTTTAGATCTTTTTATTTTACTGTGTGTGTATGTGTGTATGTGTTACCTGCGTTTATAACTGTGTACCACATATGTGCCTGGTGCCCTTGAAGACCAGAAAAGGAGGGCATCAGATACCTTGAAACTGGAGTTACAGATGGTTATGGCCACCATGTGGGTTCTGAAAATCAAACCAGGGTCCTCTGAAAGATATTAGTGCTCCTAATCTCTGATCCATCTCTCCAGCCCTAAGATCCATTTATGGGAGATGTCATTCTGTAAATATGTTTCTCAATTGGTTAATGAATAAAGCCCTGTTGGTCAATAGAAAAGCAAGATAGGTGGGACTAGGAGATAAGGAGGATTCAGGGAGACGTAGCAGTGAGGAGATTCAAGATGTAGGGATTTGAGAAGAAAGTCTGGACCTTCTCTCCAGTAAGAAAAGGTCACATGGAAACACTTAGATTGATAGAAACGGGTTAATATTTAAGACAGAACTAGCCAACAAGAAATGCTAGTAACAGGCCAACAGTTTTATATCTAATATAGTGTCTCTGTGTTATTTGGTGCTGATGCGACTGTGGGACCAGGCTGGCAGGAAAACTGCTTGTAACATCCATTATTTTCAGGCTGGGTGCAGTGGTTAGTGTTAATTGTCAACCTGACATGGTCTGGAATCACTCAAGAAGGGGGTCTCAATGAAGAATTATCTAGACTAGGTTGGTCTATGGTCATGTCCATGGAAGAGTGTCTTGATTCTGTTAACTGAACTGGAAAGACCCGTTCACTTCGGCACCATTTCCTAAGCAAAGGATTCTGAACTAAGAGTGGAGAGAGGCAGCCAAGCAGTAACATACATGCATTACATTAATGCATTGCTTTCGGCTCTTGAATGTAATGTGAATAGTTGTCTCCCTTAAACTGCTTCTGTCATGGTATTTTATCACAGCAACAGGAAATGAAACTAAGAGGCTGGGTTTTCCCAGAGGCAGACTGCAGTAAAGGAGTAAATACAAATGATCTGCTTTAAACAAAACAGTGAAATGAAGGAAACAATAGTAAGCTTGTTACTAATGTGGGCAACCAGAGCTTGACCCTACTTGGGTCTTTAGTATAGGAGAGAGCTTGACCCTACTGGGATCTTCAGTATAGGAGACAATTCGGGCATCCCACCAAAGGAGTGTCCATTCCTGGCACTTCTGAGCAGAGAATGCTCTCAGGCAGATAGTACCAGGTCCTTGCAGTAAAGCATCATGAGGGATGACAAAGGGTGTGGCATGGGAACTCCACTGCCTCCATGACAATCCTTGAAAACCAGCTATTACCCGTATCCTTAGGTGTTTGCATTATGGAATCTCCTCTCTCTCTCTCTCTCTCTCTCTCTCTCTCTCTCTCTCTCTCTGTGTGTGTGTGTGTGTGTGTGTGTGTGTGTGTGTGTGTGTGTGTGTGTGTAGGGGATGAGGGGAAGGATAATGGGAATAGAACTCAGAACCTTTTGTATTCAAAGGAGAAGACTCCAAGGATTGGAGATGTAGCTCAGTGGTAGAACTCTGGTCCTTGAAGTCTCTCTCTCTCTCTCTCTTTTTTGTGTATGTGTGTGTGTGCGTGTGCATGTGTGTTTGGGGTTTGTTTATGATTTATTTTATATTACTTTGGTTTGGCTTAGTTTTTTTTGGTTGCTGTTTTGTCTTTGGTAGGGGTGGTGCTGTTTTGAGTCAGGATCTCTATATAGCTCTGGCTAGCCTGGAACTCACTATGTAGACCAGGCTAGCCTCTAACCCATACAGATCAACCTGCTTCTGTCTCCCAAGTACTGGGAATAAAGGTGTGCGACACCATGCCTACCTTTATTTTGGTGTGTCTGTCTGTCTTTCCATCTGTCTGTCTGTCTGTCTAGGAATGAATTTGTGCAGGTGAATACAATAGGAAGCCAAAAAAGAGTGTCAGATCACCAGGATCTAGGCCATCATGAATTCCCCAACATAGGTGGTACTGGGAATTCAGCTTGAGTCCTTTATAACAGTAGTACTGAGCCTGGTTCCCAGCTCTAGTTCTCACTTTAGCCCAAGGTGGCTTTGGATTATTGGTTCTCTGCTTCACCCTCCCAAGGGCTGTGATTACAGGCATCTACCAGCATGCCCAGCCATGGAGCTCCCTTTCAATAAAAGAGAACCTCTTATTCTCATCACAGCAGTCCATGCTCTGGTCTTATGCCAAGTCTCTGGCACTTACAAGGCATTCCTGATTTCTCGGAACCAAGAAACCAGAACAAACATCCCTGCCTGCAGAACCTAGGCATCCTGTCATCTCCTCCAGCTCTTTCACTAGGTAGGTGGATCCTATGCCAGCTTCTGACCTCTGACCTATGGGGGCACTGACCTGCATGTGGGTCTTATACATACATAAAGGCAAAATCGCTCATTCACATAAAATAAAATAAATAAATCTTTAAAAAAAACTTTAAAAAAATGAAAAGAGGACTGGAAATATAGCTCAGTGGTAGAGCACTTGCCTAGGAAACATAAGGTCCTAGGTTTAATCACCAGACCCTAATAAATTAGGTGTTTAATTAATTAAAGTGGGCAAATGGGCAAATGAGAGGCCTGAGGATGTTGCCTAGGTAACCCAAAGCCTTCAGATCAATTCCCAGCACTGCATAAAACTAGGTGTGGTGATTTAGGCCTGCAATTCCAACACTTGAGAGGTGATAGCAAGTTGACCAGAAACTGAAGAGGATCCTCAACAGAGCACAGCATGTTCAAGGCTAAACTATATAAGCTCTATCTCAAGACAGTAAAATAGAAATGAAGCTGGAAATGTGTTTCGATAGTAAAGCACCTGCCTGGCATATTCAAGGCCTTGAATTAAATCCCCAGAAAGGGGGCATCGGGGACAAATAATCCAAGTAATCTGAATAAAAATCTCTCCAAAGAAGATATGGGGGAGGGGCTGGAGAGAAGGCTCAATGGTTAAGAACACTAGCTGTTCTCCCAGAGGTCCTGAGTTCAATTTCCATCTACCACATGATGGCTCACAGCTATTTATAATGAGATCTGCTGCCCTCTTCTGGCCTGCAGGGGTATATATGGTCAGAACAAGGTGTACATAATAAATAAATAATAAATAAGATATAGGAATGGCCAATAGCCATATGAATGTATGCCCAACAGTTAGTCATCGAGGAAATGCATCCCAACTCACACTCACTAAGCTGATGCTAACTTAAAATCACGTAACTATGGGTGGGGAACGGGGCAACCACACTAATGCAAGGCTCACAAGGGTGAAAGTGGTGCCACCACTTTGAAAGATGGTTTCGCTATTCCTTAAATTTAATTTTTGTTTTTGCGATGCTAGGAATCTAACCCAGGGTCTGGTGCATGCTAAGAACATGCTTTATCACTGAGCTGCCCTCCCAGCCTACCCAAAAAATGTTAACATAGGGTCAGGTATTACAGGTACTGTAATTCCAGTAGTTGGAGACCAAGGCAGGAGGATCATCAGTTTGACGCCTGTCAGAACCTTATAGGAAAATCCTGTCTCAAGAAAAAAAGAAAGAAAAAAGAAAAACAGAAAGAAAACCATTGACCCAGCAAATCTACCCCTATAAGTATAATGCCAAGAGAAATGAAAACAGACAAAATGATCATTAATAATCATTGCAAATTTTTAAATAGTTGTTATGTGTAGTTTTTCTGCCAGCCTGGTCCCATTTCCACATCAGCCTCAAATAACACACAGAGAAGAGACACTGTATTAGATATAAAACTGTTAGCCAGTTACTAGAGTTTAATATCGGCTAGCTCTGTCTTAACCCATTTCTATTACTCTAAGTATTTCCATGTAGTCTTATCTTACTGGAGGGAGGGTCCAGACCTCTTCCTTCAAGTCTCTACATCTTGAATCTCCTCACTGCGACATCTCCCAGAATCCTCCTTGTCTCCTAGCCCTGTCTATCTTGCCTTCCTATTTGCCAACAGCACTTTATTCATTAACCAATAAGAGAAACATATTTACAGAATGACATCTCCCCCCATCTCCTCTTTTCTGTCTAAATAAAAAGAAGGGTTTTAACTTTAATATAGTAAAATATATAACAAGACAGTTGTCAAATAAGAACTATAGTTAACAATATTTAGTCCATTAACATTTAGCAAGATTTAAAGGAAATATTCCATTGTAAGGAGTAAGGTTTTCTGCCAGCCCCAATTAACGCACTGAGACTCTGTATTTGATACAGTGCTGTTGGCCAGGTACTAGTTTCTTATCGGCTAGCTCTGTCTTAAGTATTAACCCATTTCTATGTATTTCCACGTGGTTTCACCTACTGGGGAATACGGCAGGTGTCTCGTCTCCCAGCCTCTCCATCCTGGATAATATTCATCTTCTTTGGGTTGGTTTTAGTTACTTAGGGCTGGGTATGGAAGGTGCTGCTTAGACTCGGTGTATCTTTTAAATAGAAATAGGGTATGGTTGGGAAAGATATGATTTAGATGGGATATAAATCATTGGGATATATTTAGATGGGATATAAAGATTGTCCTGTCTTCTTGTGAATTATTGAATAAGAGTGAGATAATAGTATTGTACAGCTTACATTGTTATATATTCTTATTTGTGGTAAGCTATGTAAAATTAAGTTTATATTCCCTTCCCGGAAGAATTGTATATTATATTATATTGTGTGAAATATTTCCACTTATAATGTTTTATGCACATTATTCTTACCATATTCTATGTATGTATACTTTTACTTATGTTCAAGACATTTCGTATATTGATACAATTTATGCACATTTATTCTTGCCATATTCTATGTATGTATACTTTTCTTGTATTCAAGACATTTTGTATATTGATACAATTTGGGATATTTATCATGCTGCCCTTTATAGAAATTTCTACTCTACCTCTATTTTAGGGATTTATATGTATGTATATGTACATAGTTATATTGTTTAGGTATTTGTCCCTGCCTTACTCAGGGAAGTTTCATTCAGTTTTTTAGCTAAGTTCCTGAGTCATACACATTATCTTCACTCATGTTTCCTTTACCTATGAGATTAGTCAAACATAGATGCTTAATCTTCAATCACTTCATAGACCTGCAGAACATAGCATTTAAATGTTTTAATATTAGTACTTCATTGACATGAGACACTGTTGCTCCTGACAGCACAGTGCACTTTCCCGAAAATATGTTGGGCACTGTTGTTGCTCCTTCTGGAGTTCATTCTCGCCTCAGCTAATGGCCTGTTGGGCAAAGAACTGTCCCCACCTTGACCACTGATTTGGACATGCAGTCCTATGTGCTTGTAGGAGACAAATATAGAAGACTGCTTGACCTTGCCAAGTCAGAGTAAGACAGCCATTCTACCTCCCTGCTGTTGTTGTGGTCTGTCAAGTACTCTTGGCTTTAGCCAAAACTGGGTGTACCAGCGTTGCTGTGTGACCTTGGGTGACTGTTCAGGTAGCCTGCTGTTTCTGTCCTAGCTGCACCTTTTGGAAGTTGCCTAGCCGCACTTCCTGTCTACCCTAGTATAGTTAATTTCCTTCTCAGGTCTTGATGAGGTTGGAGATTAAACTATCACAACTATTATTCTCTCTTTTTAGTTAGATATATTAGGTACTAGACTTAAGTTTTCCAGCTTAGGACAACTCTATTGTAAACTCCATTTTGCCTTCACCCTAAGACTAGATATGTAGGTCGTTTTGTTCTCGATTTTCCTTTTCTTAAAGCACCCTTGTTATTCACTGTTTTATATAGTTTTGTATAAAGCCTAAATCTTTTCTTTAGACTAAAAGGGGAATTGTAGTGGGATATTCACTTTGTCTCCTTCTGTGGCACTGACCACACCCATTGGGGGGTGGAGCCAGGGGCGGAAGTGACCTGGGAAACTAAGTCAGAGGAGGCGCAGGAGAGCACTCTCTTGCCTGCCACACAGGGACAGGAGGACATCCAGAGGAATTCTTGGAAGCAGGAACCTGTTGGTGTTCACCTGTTTTATGTTGTGAGTTATTTCTCCCTAAATAAACATCTGTTCGGCCTAATTGTTTATCCTGATCCTTATTAAACCACGATATTCCATCATCTATCTTATCTTTGTGAGTCTAAAGTCTTATATGTAACTTATCTTTAATCCTAACTAAGGAAAACTATAACCATAACTATCTGTCTTCAACTCCCTCAAAGACCACAGAAGGATAATATATAAACTCTAGAAATGACAGAGACATCTTGCTACCTGGTCAGTCACCTGAACTTCTTTTGTAATATTCCATCTTCAGCCTATAGCCCATAGTGTGTCTGGCAGACTCCTCAGCAAAGCAGGAAACTTTAAACTGTCCAGCTGTATTGGCAGTTTGTCAGTCACTTTTCTCTGTGTCCTGCAGAATATCTGGCAGATTCTTCCATGAAGCAGGAACCCTACAGCAATGTCCATTTTGTTTTAGCAGTCACTTTTCTGTGGGTCCTACATGTCCAGTTTGTACAGCATAAAGTCAAACAGTCCAGACAAGAGCAGTATCTTGCCCAAATGGCTAGTCTTGCTATATTGAAAGCATAACGAGTTGCTTTGATGTCTGTCTTCCTTTTTCGTGCAGGTGGTGTTGTCAGGAGCAGTTGTACCTCACTGCTAAGAAAAACCCTAAACCAAAATGCCATATTTTGTAGGTCTTTGAAAGGTTTGAAGAATGCCTATCCATTTGAAATATATCTCTGTATATCTAGAAAACCAAACTAACATAACTACAAGTTTTGACTATTATAGGTGACTATCTATAAACTGTACTAAATTATACATTACATTTTTTAAATGAACTATATAAACACAATACCTAAACAAGAGAAGAAATATACATATCACAAAATTGACCTTAAATTTGTATCAATAAATGAAAATCCATTCCAAAACAAAATATTCATTTCTATGCCATAATCCACTTTTTACCTTTAAAAAGAGATTGTTTATGATTACTAACCATTTATAACCAACCCCATTTAAATGAAAAAAATTATAAACAATATTTGGTAATTTGGGTGTCATTCTTTCTTGGGGATCCTAAAAAGACAGAAATCCTGTCTGTAGTGTTCTGCAAGGCTGCCTTGTCCCAGATGTTTTGAATGTTGGATCACCTGGGACACTGCTTCAGGGGGTCTTGCTTGATCAAACCATGTTAGTCTGGAAGGAATCCACAGGTTTTCATTTTCTGTGGAAACAAAAGTAGAAATTCTTTTCCTGTTAGACTTAAATTTGGAAGTCAAAGCACTTTTAAAATATATAAATTGGATTAATCCAGCAGCATTTCTTTTAACAGTTGTTATTTCCTTAGCAGTCAAACAATACAAAGACAACACAATAGCATACAGTATCCAGACTCTGTGGGCTTTCTATCTTTACTAGGCTTTTCTATTACTCTAATTCATTCATTCATTTATTTATTTTTTGAGACAGGGTTTCTCTGTGTAACTTTTTCCTGTCCTGGAATTGACTCTTATACCAGGTTCACTCTGAAATAACAGAGATCTGCTTGCCTGTGTCTCCCGAGTGCTGGAATCAAATGTGTGTGCCACCACCCCAGCTATTCTCTTTTTATTATTCTTTTTTAAACCATTTTATACTGTTTCTTTTTCTCTCCCAAGCCTACGTGTATTTTAAAACACACTGTAAACCTTTAGAGGTTTTTCTTAGTCTGAATCTGTCTTTACTGTAAATCTTTATCTTGTTTTGCCCATGAGTCTTTTATCTGCTAAACAACAACATTGCTAAAATGAAAGCCATGGCTGTATTAGCCCGTCTATCCAAGATGGCGGAGGTACATATACCACCAGCACTGAGAGCTGTGCCCATTGCCTTGGTGTATGCTGCCGTTCAGCAGCATGCTGCCAGCTTGGAGATGTGGTCACTGCTATTGCCAGCTCTCATACACATCATTAAGTTGTTAGCAGGGTTTGCTGCTTATGCCAAGTCAGGAAACTTCCCTTAAAGGATCCATGTGAGTCTCTACTTGTCTCTAGCAAAACAGAGTCCATCAATAGTACTTAAAAACCAGAAACAACAATCAACAAAAGAATCAGTTGTCATGTATTATTTAAAATATAAGCCATTGCTCTTGCCAAGGACCCAGTTTCAATTCCCAGCATCCATATAGTGGTTCACAACCATCCATAACTCCACTTCCAAGGCATCTGATGCCTTATTCTGACTCCCTCAGGTATCAGGCACACATAGTACACATATATACATGAAGGCAAAATACTCATATACATAAGATATAATAAATAAATCTAAATTAATTAGTTAAATGTGGACCAGGCATTGTGGTTCTGCCTTTAATCCCAGCACTTGTTGTTTAGCAGATAATAGACTCATGGGTAAAAAAAGGTGGATCACTGTAAGTTCAAGGCCATTCTGGTCTACATAGTGAGTTTCAGGATATCCAGGGACATACAGTGAGACACTGTCTCAAAAAATAAAAATAGAGCAGTGGTGACGCACACCTTCAATTCCAGTATTTGGGAGGCAGAGGTAGGCAGATATCTGAGTTCAAGGCCAGCTTGCTCTACAGAGTGAGTTCCAGGACATTTGTGGCTACACAGAGAAATCTGGTCTCAACAAACAAACAAATAAATGATAAAATAAAAAATAATAAAAATAATCATGTATTATTGAAAAATACAATTCAGTAAACAACTGACACAAAATATAGCTGGACTACAAAACCAAATTGGACAAAATAAGCCAAATCACAACAATAAATAAAGGAGTGAGGGATGAAGCTTACTGGCAGGGCACTTGTCTAGTATGTGCAAGGTCCAGGGTTGTTCCATGCCTAGCACTGGGAATAAAAGGGGGGGCTCTGAATAAATAGAGCTGGATGCAATGGAAAACACCTATAGTTCCAGCTATTTGGGCGATTGAAGTAGGAAGATTACAAGTTCCAGGACAATCTAGGCTACATATGAGACCTTGTCTCAAAAGAGAAAAAATAGAAAGAAAACGAGGCTGGGAATTCAGCTCACTTAGCATAGCACTTGCCTAATATTAATACATCCCTAGTTCTATCCCCCAGCACTGTATAAACCAAGCATAGAAGTGCCTACCTGTAATCCCATCACTCAGAGGAGGATGGAGAATTAGAGGCGATGCTGTGGGAGTCCTATACCAAGTCAGGCCATATGAAACTCTGACTCAAAACAAACAAACAAAAAAAGATAAGTAAGTGCATTTTACTGTATGTTAACTATACCGAGTAAGACTGCTCTCAAAAAAAAAAAAAAAAAAAAAGAAAGAAAGAAAGAAAGAAAGGAAGGAAAGAAGAAAGAAAGAAAGAAAATAAGGAAGGAAGGAAGGAAGGAAGGAAGGAAGGAAGGAAGGAAGGAAGGAAGGAAGGAAGGAAGGAAGAAAAACCTCTGAACAGCAGGAATCTAGGAAACAAGAACTCCAATTCTACCTACCTCCTACTTATTCAACAGCCAGTTTCCTCTCTACTAGCAGTGCCCACACTGGACCACTTGGGGGCATGCAAGCCCACAGTGATCAATGCTTGCAGCGCTAAATCTCCACTGTCAAGTCTACTGCGCAGGCAACCAGAAGTCCTTGGTGCTCAGCATTCAGGCTTACACACAACTGTAGTGAGACATCTACCCCGCCTGCACCTGCAGCACTGACGCCAAAAGGGCGTGGTCACAGGTGCGGACAAGACTGAGGGTTAGGTTAGGTCTGGAGCCACCCCCCCCCCCATCCCAGCACTCTATCTTGCTTCCGGTTGGGTCAGGGACAACAGCCTGGTGTGGATGCTCAGAGAGGGACTTGCCGTGATCACCTACTTGACTTTTGTGTAAGTGACTTCTCCCCGAATAAACTTCACTGTACGGCACTGAGTCTCGTGAATCTTGATTCACACGCATTACACAACCAACCATAATTACCATCATGTTTAGCCTGCAGCTCTCTCTGATCATGGAATCCAGAGCACAGACTGCCGCTCACACATTCAGTTAGAACCGGAATCCTGCAGCTAGCAGTGTCCATCCAAGCCTGTTCCTACAAACCTCCCACAAAGAAAGAATGCCCTCCACACATCCTACCCTGGTAAGCACTGACTGGCCACCAGCCTAGCCCGGAGAGGTCAAAACCACAAGATGCATTCTGGTCTTCACCCTCCTGAACCATTTCCACCCCCACTCTATTTCACCCTTCTCAGCCTGACATCCTCTGGCCATGATGCCTCACCAGGTCCTCGGAGTCGTCAGCAGACCCCAGCCCTGTCCCTCTGCCCAGAACGTCTTAATTTTCATCCTTTAAAAATACGTTTGCATTTGTTTATTTATTTGGGGGAGGTGAGTGTAACACAAGAAACAAGTGGAAATCAGAGGACAGCTTGCAGGAGACCCTTCCCTCCCTTTCACCTTGTGGGTTCCAGGGATAAAACTCAGGTCATCAAGCTTGGCAGCACCAGCCATCTTGCCAGCCCCTGTCCTAATTTTCTTTTAGGAATAGTGTGCAAAGTCCCTCAGAAGAAGGGCTACTTCTCTACACTCCTATTAAGAGCCAAGATGGGTACTGATCACTGTCCTCAGAAACACTAAGTTCTGTTTTTGTTGTTATTTTGAGTGCCTTCTTGTGTGTGCTTTTTTTTTTTTTTTTTTTTTTGGTCAACTTGATACATCTTGGAAGTGGAGAAACTTCAACTGAGAAAATGCCCCCTTCAAATTAGCCTATAGGCAGCCTGGTGGTTGTGGTGCACACTTTTAATCAGGAGGCAGAGGCAGGTGGATTTCTGTGAGTTTGAAGCCAGCCTGATCTACAGAGCTGTCCTCTACAGAGAACAACTCGGGCTACACAGAGAAATCTTGTGGGGGGGGGGATTAGACTATAGGCCAGTTTATGGGGTATTTTCTTGATGTGGAAGGGTCCAGCCCACTGTGGGCAGTTCTGTCCCTATGCAGGTGGTCCTGGGGTGTATAAGAAAGTAAATTGAACAAGGGGAACAAGCCAGTAAACAGTGCTCTTCCATGACCTCTGACTCTGGGTCTTGCCTCCAGGTTCCTGTCTTGACTTCCCACAGTGGTGGAGTGACCTGAAAGCTATAAGATGACATAGACCTCCCCAAATTGCTTTTGGTCATCGTGTTTATTGCAGCAACAAAAAGCAAGCAAAGGAGGACACTTCTGTACTTCAATTTTCCCTATAACAACTGGGTCTTTGTGCATGTTTTTCCTCGGGCTGGCTGATGCCTACTCTTCTTTGGGTGTCTGCATAGGTCTTCTTTGTCTGAACACCTTCCTCCCCCCCCAATTAACTGAATGCCTTTGCTTGCTCTTTGCCTTTTCTCCCCACCACCCAGGGCCATGACTTAAATATTCCTTGAGTTTAGAATCAGGCATGAGGCTCAGTCCACATCAGTATCATTCTCTGTCACAATGAAAGTCTCAGACAAAGGAGATTATGACCATGACACGTTGGTAAATGTCTAAAATTGGAAAAAAATAGTGTACACAAATATATATGTATTTGTTATTAGCCTTCCTGATACGAAAACATCTGAGGCTAGGAATGTAGTATATGCAAAGCCTTGAATATGCTGAATATGGGAGAGGGGTGTGTGTGTGTGTGTGTGTGTGTGTGTGTGTGTGTGTGTGTGTACACCCCAAGTACTATGATTACAGGCATGTGCCACCATGCCTGGTTGATTTACTAAGCTTTGAAATCAGAACAAACAGTATCTTACTTATTAGGTGTTGTGTTTTCTTTTTTTTCTCTTTCTTTTTTTTTGGGGGGGGGAGGTGGGGGAGGAGGAACTGACTAGATCTCATTATGTAGACCAGGATGGCCTCAAACTCAGAGATCTGCCTACCTTGCCTCCCAAGTACTGGAATTAAAAGCAGTTTGTTTTTTGCTTGTTTTCTAAACAAGGTCTCATGTAGCACAGGTTTCCCTGCTATATAACCCAGGTTGACCTTGAACTTCTGATCCTCTTGCTTCTAGCTTCTGAGAGCTGGGATTATAGGCATGTGTACATCCAGTTTGGGAACTTTTACTAATCTCCAAAATGTAATAGACTCCCACTACAGTTGATTTTTAGCTAACAGTGTGCTGTCACTGTGTGCAGAATTGGGCAGAGATATGCCCTGCCATTGTAGACTGTTTTCTCCACTGGAATGCAAGAAACAAAGTAACTTTTAGAGAATGAATAATGGCAACATGTGTACCTGAGATGTAACTCAGTAGAGTACTTGCCTAGCATGCACAGTAAATTTAAGTCCCAGTAACAAATAAAGCCAAGAGTTTTGATTTAGTTCCTGTAATGACAGCACTCTGGAGGTAGAGTCAAGAAAATCAGAAGTTCAAGTTCATCCTTGGCTGTAAAGCTAATTCAAGGCTAGCCTGGTTGGTATAAAGGAAACCCTGCCTTAAAAAAAAAAAACTAAAAATAAATAAAAGATAAGAAAGTTATTAGTGTGATGAGTTTCAAATATTCATATACTAAACTTTGAATATTTGTTTTTAATACATGTTATTTAATTGTAGGCAATATAATTAAAATTTTAATAATGGCTATGTTGAACGATCAGCTCATAAAATCAAACCGTTAATAATTGGTCCTCCTGAGCCATCATGAGCTGCTGAAAGCATGCCACAGCTTGGTCCCAGGTTCTTTTCTGAGCCTGATTGTACTGGCAGTTCACGAGATTCTGTTTTTCAAATATTTATTTATTTTCTTTTTGGACAGAGGTTCACGTATCTCAAACTAGCTATGTATGCAAGGATGACTTTGTACTTCTGTTCTTCCTGCCGGTGGTGGTTTGAATGAAAATGGCCCCCATAGGCTCATAGGGATCGGCACTACTAGGATTTGGCCTTGTTGGAGGAGGAAGAGTGTCACTGCGGGTGGGCTTTGACGTTTCAAATGCTCAAGCTAGACCAGTGTCTCTCTCTTCCCGCTTTCTGCGAATCCAGGGGCAGCACTCTCACCCCTTCCCCAGCACCAGCACCACGTCTGCCTGCACCTCGCCATGCCTCCTGCCATGGTGATAATAGACTAAATCTCCGACTGCAAACCAGCCCCAGTTAAATGTTTTCCTTTATAAGAACTGCCATAGCCGTGGTGTCTCTTCACTGCAATAGAAACCCTGACTGATGCTGCCTCCACCTCCTAAGTGCAGACATTACAGGCTTGTGAATTCTGTAATCACATGGCCAGTTTATATGACTGGGCATCAAACCCATGGCTTCATGCATGCTAGGCAAACACTCTACCAACTGAGCTACATCCTCAGCCCTCAAGAGATTTTTGTCATTGGATGCCTACACAATACCTTGGGTTTATAATTCCCCTTTAGCTCCAGTGGTCCTTGTCTCTCTGCCCTACCTGAGCTTCTCCCCTGACCTCACCTAAGAATCTAAATCCTGCATCCTCTCCTCCCAGCCTTTGAGAAATGCCTTGTGTGTCTTTCTACCATGAAGAACACCATTCCCTAAACACTCACCAAGTCTCCTGGTTCCGGAAACATCTCCTCCTTGCTTGTCCTTCTGCTAGAATGACTTTCAGGACTTTTTCCTGGAGACAGAGTAACTGCATAGTGGAGCAATGTATGTTTACTAGTATCATTTATTATTTTTTATGTGTATGAGTATTTTACCAACAATGTATGTGTACTACATGTATGCAGTGCCAAAAGGGGCCAGGAGAAGACCTTGGATCCAATGGGACTGGAGTCATAAATAGTTTTTGAGGCACCATGTAAGTGCAAGGGATCAAACCCAGGTTCTCTGTAAGAGCAGCTACTGCTCTTAACCACTGAACCGTTTCGCCAGCCTCACTAATATTATTTCAGTAGATGCCCTCTTACCTGGTGCAGTTAAAGCAGAAGTTGGCCAACTAAACAAAAGGGAAGTTTAATTTCTTTAGGATTAATTTTATTTTTTAATTATGTGTATATGTGTTGTGGGGGTGTGGGGTGCATGCATGTAAGTGGAGTGCAGGTGCCCTTAGAGTCTAGAAGAAGTCATTAAATCCCCTGGAGCTGGAGTTACATGTGGTTGTGAGCCAACCAATGTGGGTGCTTGGAACCAGGTTCAGGTCCTCTACAAGAGCATTACACACTCTTAACCACAGTCCTAGTTAGGGATACTAGTCCTGTGATGAAACACCATGACCAAAGCAAATTGAGAAGAAAAGGATTGTTTGGCTTACATATCACAGTCCATTGAGGGAAGCCAGGCAGGAACCTGGAAACAGAAGCTGATGCAAACAGAGGTCAGGAGGGGTGCTGCTTACCCAAGTGTTTGCTCATCATGCTTGTTCAGCTTCTTTCTATAGAACTACCAGCCCAGGGAAGCACCACTAAGTGGGCTGGGCCTTTCCATGTCAATCATTAGCCAAGAAAATGACCTAGAGACTTGCATGCATCCTGGTATTATGGAGGCATTCTCTTAATTGAGGTTCCTCCTCTCAGATGACTTTAGCTTATGACAAGTTGACATAAAACTAGTGAACACAACCACTGTCTAGTCCCCCCTAAAAGTAAGCTTAAAAGGGTCATTAGAAAATTACGTCTATTTAGGAGTCATGCATGCTGGCTTCAGCACTTAAGAACCGAAGCAGCAGGATTGCTAATGCTTGGTGAATGGCTAAATGTTTTCAGGCTCTTGGCCTCTTAGCCAAATAATTGAAAATAAGGGCTCACACTGATTTGTAAAAGCAGCACAATAACTTTATTTGGAGTGAAGTAATAGTACAACTAGAGAGGGACAACTGGACAGCATGACTGAGGGTGTCCAGGACAGCCAAGGCTGTTACACAGAGAACCCCTGTTTCAAAAAAAAAAATATGGATTTTAGCAGACACAGTGGTACAAGTCTTTAATCCCAGCACTCAGGAGGCAGAGGCAGGCACATCTTTGTGAGTTTCAGGACAACCCAATCTACATAGAGAATTCCAGGACAGCCAGGGCTACATAGAGAGACTCTGTGTGTGTGTGTGTGTGTGTGTGTGTGTGTGTGTGTGTGTGTGTGTGTGTAATTTTACATGGATCCTTGGATTGGTGGTTCATCTCCATTGGCTCATTCAGCTCTGGCACCCATCACCTCACCAAGAGCTTTTCCAGAATAACGGCCTGCACCATGAAGCTCTGTGAGTTTTCCCAACTTAAAAAATTGGGGGCGGGGGTTCAAGACAAGGTTTCTGTGTGTGGCCCTGGCTGTCCTAGAACTCACTCTATAGAGCAGCCTGGCCTCAAACTCATAGAGACCTGCCTGCCTGTCTCCTGAGTGCTGGCATTAAAGGCATATAGTACCACTGCCCAGCTGAGTCTTTACCTTTCTAAGGAAGATTTCATGAAGAGGATGAATGGACTGGCAAGCCTCATCTATGCTTTCCCAGGGCTGTCTGCAACCATGTTACTAATCAGTTCTCTCAAGTCATTTGTCTGTACTACTCAAATCATGATTCCATCTCTCCTTCCGGCAGATCTGTTGGTGTGGTCATACAAACTACAGCCAGGTGTGGTGGTGTATATCTGTACCCTCAGCACAAGAAGAGGGAGAAGCATAGGGAATCAGGAGTTCAAGGCCAGCCTTGATCTATAGTGAATTAAGGCCAGCCTGGGCTGCATGAGACTGTGGCTCAGTAAATAAGTAAATAAACATCATGGTGAGACAGTGCCTGTCCTGTAAACCTGCTGAGTTCAATTTAATCTCCAGAATGGACCTTAAGATGGAAGAAAAGAACAACCTCCACAAAGTTGTCCTCTGACTCCCACATGGATATGCAGAAACACACACACTAAATGATCATTTATTGAACAATTTATTGAAAAATGATAATTTTGAACACTCAGATAAATAACAAAAACATCAAGCCAAATGTGTGTAAGGAGTAAGGTTTTTCCTGCTGGCCTGAACCCACCGCAGCGCCAGCCCCAAATAACACACAGAGACTCTGTATTAGATATAATTCTTTTGGCCAGTTACTAATTTCTTATCGGCTAGCTCTGTCTTAATTATTTACCCATTTCTATTAATCTAAGTACTTCCACATGGTCTTATCTTACCGGAGAAAGAGGCCGACAGCTTTCTGCTCTCTCCGGCTTCCATCTTGACTCCTTACTCTTCCTCTCTCCTCCTTGTCTCCTAGTCCTGCCTGTCTTGCTTTCCTATTGGCCAACAGTGCTTTATTCATTAACCACTATGAGAAACATATTTACAGACTGACATCTCCCATCAAATGTGTTGCTTCCTTCTCCAGATACACCCAGTGGAATACTCCCCCTCCTCCACACTACCACATCCTGTTCTCCTGCAGTGAATAACTTCAGCTCCCTCAGGGAAATACATTCACTAGCATGTTTCTGTAGCCCTCTCTCCTACTTGTCTCAGACAAAAAAAAAAAAGGCCTCTCCCAGTACCTCCTAGGCTGAGGCCAGTCTCCTGACCATGCTAATTCCCACCTCTTCTTACTGCTCTGTCCACTGTATTCTTTCCCCAATGACTTCTAAACTCCTTCATTCTTTTATTTATACTTTGAGTCTCTCCCAGCAGAAAAAAATAAACAGAACTGGTATCCCTTAGCCCACAGCTCAATTTAAGCCATCATTTAACTTCTGAAAGGGGAAAGAAACCAAATCAAGCTGGGGGAGGGGGTAACCTACCTTTATCTGAACCCCTGGGAGGCAGAGGCAGGCAGATCTCTGTGAGTTCAAAGCCAACCTGGTCCACACCTCCAGTTCCAGATCAGCCAGAGCTACATAGTAAGACCCTGTTTCAGAGACAGAGACAGAGAGAGAGAGAATGAGGAGTGGGAAGAAGAAAGGGGAAAGGGAAGGAGGAGGAGGAAGGTAGAGAAAGAGGAGGAAGAGAGATATCTTGTAGGTCATAAAACTCCCTTCCCCTGACTCAAAGCCAGTCACTCACAGCTCAGTCCTTTGTAAGGACTGTTTCTGTGGATATGGATACACAGGACTTGGCTTCTGGGTGCTTTGACAATTTGTATCCATTTTATTCACCAGTCAATTTTAAGGTAGCTTGCTATGTTTCATTCTCCCTTTATGAGAAGGAACATGCACTGGAGCCTTGGAGTAGTGAAAACCAGGCACTTTATGAGTCTACATGTCAGCCCAGCATGAGCATCATGCTAATTGAGTGCAGAGAAGTTTGTCTTGCCCTGAACTTAAGTCTCATCCCCCTCTTTCTTCATTGACTGAGTACTCAGTATTATATATCATCTAAGCAAACTTTCCTTCTGCCACTTAGTTTATCTGTTTCTTGCCAAAAGCCACGTGGGCTCTGTTTTACATCACTTGTTTTAAAGTTTGTCAGGTGCATAGTCTTGTCATGTGTGCAGGTCCCTAGGCAAGCTTGACTGTTATTTTTTTGTTCTAAACTTCTAGTTTGGGTGGTAGAGTCTGAGTGAGGGTTCTTAGCAGACTGCTTGTGTTTCTTGTTTATCTGCATTGGGCCTAAACCAACTCAATGGAGTTTTATTTTGAAAGGAAACATCATGTGTTATTTCTTACACCTTTGTGAGCATCCATTATCTAAGGAGGAAAAAAAATACCTGTTTGACATTCTGTATTTGGTGGTGGTGGTAGATTTTCTGGGTTGAGTAATTTCCTGGGTCAGACTGGATTGTGAACATGTTCATGGGGGGGGTTCTTAATTGTTATTTGATATAAGAGAGCCCAGCCCCACTGTGGGCAGTTGCATTCCCTGGGCAGATGGTTTGGGGCTCTATACAAATGCTAGATAAGCACAAGGCTGTGAGCAAGCCAGCAAGCAGTGTTCCTCCAAGACTTCTGCCTCAAGTTCCTGCTTGAGTTCTCCTGCAACTTCCTCAATGACGCACTGTATCCTGGAAATAAAAGCCAAATAAGTCCCTTTCCCCCCTAAGTTGCTTTTGGTCAGAATGTTTCATCACGGCAACAGAATGGTACAATGAATAGCCAAAGATAGCCTGGAATTCCCCCAAATTCTACCTGCTTCTATTATAGGCTGGCACTGGTGTGTCATGCTGTCCTTTTTGGCTTTAAACCCAAATGCTAATTTGCATCAGTATCAAGGGTGGGTGGGCAGGCAGGCATGCATGTATGTGGGCACATTTGTAAGCATAGGGAAGACAGGGATAGACAGCAAGTGTTTACCTCTATCACTCAAGACCTTTTTTTCTTATTTTTTTGAAATAGGGTCTCACCTTGGCCTGACACTTATTAAATAGATCAGGCTGGCCTAACAGAAATCTGCCCTCCTCTGCTTCACGTGTGCTGTAATTAAAGATGTGTGTGCCACCATGCCTGCCTGCCTGCCTAAGACCTTTTTTTTTTTTTTTTTTTTTTTTTTTTTTTTCCTGAGACAGGGTTTCACTGTATATCCCTAGCTGTCCTGGAACTCCTCTGTAGACCAGGCTGACCTTGAACTCACAGAGATCCACCTGCTTTTGCCTCCTGAGTGCTGAGAGACTATATATATTCTTTTAGATGGGATCTCCTACGATCAGGAGCTCCCCGTCTTGCGTAGACTAATTAGGAAGTCCTAGGGATCCACCTGTCTCTAACTGCCAGTGTGCCATCCTGCACTTGCTACTACACCCAGCTTTTATGTAGATTCTGAGTGCTGGAGCTCAGGTCCTCGCATTCGTGCAACGAGTGTGTTACGCACTGAACCACCTCTCCAGTCCCCAGTATTGTATTCTCTGATTCTGTGTTCAGCTGTGAATTCTTTTATTGATACATGCAAATTAGTATGCAAATTAAAACATTGCTATGACTATTGCTCCACAAAGCTGGCTCTTTTTAGATAAGCCAGGGAAAGTCAGGAAAGAAAATAAACCAGGAGCAGAGGAAGGGACCATGGAAAAACAATGCTTTCTATCTCACTCTTCATAGTTTACTTGCTTATACCACCCAGGACCACCTACCCAAATATGACACCATCCAGTGGGCTGGGCCCTCCCACAGTAATCATTAATTTACAAAATGCTCCACAGACTAATCTGATGGAGTCAATTCCTAGGTGACTCTAGGTCCTGACAAGCTCACTAAAGGCACTTGCCACGGATCCTGAGATGCATCCCTGAGAGCCACATGGTCAAAGGACAGAACTGATTCTCATGGGTTGTTCTCTGACCTCCACAAAGGTGTACACACACAGAGAGAGAGAGGAGAGAGAGAGAGAGGGAGAGAGAGAGGTAAATTAAAAAAAAATGGGTCAGCAGGTTGCTGCCACAGTGAAGGGCACTTACTGTGGAACCTGGCAACCTGAGTTAGATTGTTAGATTCCTGGAATCCACACAAATGTGGAATCAGAGAACCAACTCCAGAGAGCTGTCCTCTGACCTCCACATGCACACCATGACATGCACATACATCATATCGTACATACACATACAATAATAGTAAGTACAATTTTTAAAACAAAAATTATATCTCTCCTGAGGTAGGAGCAGAAGTCACTGGGTAGATCATTTATCAGCAGGCATTTGGGGGCAGAGAGAATTCTCCCAAGAATCCTGCAAACAAAATATGTTTCTTCCCATTGATGAAATATATAAAACATACTGTCTGACAGAATAGGTCAAGGTGCTTGGTGATTTTCTTCAGAACAGTAGGTTTGATTAACTTCATCTTTCACTCAAGAGAAAGAAATACAATTAATTACATGCTGGCAACTAGGGACATTCACTGTCATAAAGAAAACCTGACCAAGTATCTTCTGCACTGGGAGGAACTCAGCTTCAGCTAGCTTGCTTCAGGACTCTGTTCTAGGGTGGCAGGATGCGAGATAGGGATGTCAGGGATGGTTTATGAGAGAGTTGTTTCCATTCTCAGTATCCAAGAGACAGGGCCACTGTAATGAAGGGAGGTGACCCCCACAAGGGAGACTTTTTTTTTTTTGCAGAAGTCTTCTCAGTACAGCAGACCCTGAGGGTCCATGCAGAGGTGAAATGGCATTGTTTATCATGAGCCTGACTCAACAGGATGTGAAGGAGAGTGCTACACACAGAGCATTCAGAAAAGCTGATTCTGCCACTCTACATTGAAATGAAGCAGAAAATGTTCAATCACGCAATCAAAATAAAAGCACTGGGCCTGCATTCTAGCCTGTCAACAGCAGCTGGGCCCCAGGCTCTGGGTGCCCAGTGGAGCCAGGCACCCTGCTAATCCTTACCTTCTTATTCCCCATCCCTTACCAAAAAAAAAAAAAAAAACCTGTATTCCAGGCTTGCTTACAAGCTTCACTGCTCCACAGCTAAGCCTGTGGGCCAGGGATGCAGTCTACCTGAAAAGAAGAGTGTCCCGGCCTCCAGGTGCTAGGAGAATAACATGTGACCGTTCTAAGAGATAGGCACTGTAATCATGTCCTTTGGGGGAGGTGTTGTCTGTTTTTATTTTTTTTATATTTCGTTAATTTTGTGTGTGGATGTTGTGCCTATATGTGTCTGTGCACCATGTGTGCCTGACGCCTTCAGAAGACAGAAGAGGGACTTACATCTCCTAGGGCTAGAGTTATAAACAGTAGTGAACTGCCACATAAGAGGTTCTCTGTAAGAGCAGTCAGTATAACAGCTGAACCATCTAACCATGCCATGATTGTGTCATTGTTTTGTCCTACTGTGTATAGCAAAACGTGGCCTTGAACTTGCCATGGTTTTGTTTTGTTGTTTTGATTTTTCAAGACAGGGTTTCTCTGTGGCTTTGGAACCTGACATGGAACTCTCTCCATGGACTAGGCTGGCCTCCAACTTACAGAGCTCTACCTGTCTCTGCCTCTCAAATGCTGGGATTAAAGGCTTGTGCCACCTCCAGTTAAACTTGCTATGTTGCCTGTCCTGACCTTGAACTGGAAATCCACTTGCTTCGGCACCAGTGTTAGGATTACATACAGAACCATTTTGCCTGGTATCATCCCCATTTTACAGGGGAAGAAACTAAAGGACAAAGAAGTTCCATATGGGCTGGAGATAGTGTTTGTTTAGCATTCATGAAGCTCTGAGTTCTAGCCCCAGCACTACATAAAACTGGGTGTGATATCACATATCTGTAATCCTAGAGTTTGGGAAGTGGGAAAAGAAGGATCCGTAATTCAAATTCATCCTGGGCTACATAAGGTATTCCAGGTCAGCATCTCAAAAACAAAGAAACAAAACAAAACAATAACAGTGTCAATGAGATAGTTTAGCAGGCAAAGGGCTTGTCTCAAAAAATCTCATAACCTGAGTTTGGTCCCCAGAATCCACACAGAAGTAGAGAGAATGGACTCCACAGAGTTGTCCTCTGACTTCCACGAGTGCACCACTATAACATGTGAGACAAATAATAATAATAAATAAGGTTTAATTGAAACCTCACCACGGCTCAGGGAACAAGAAGGAAGAAAGAATGTAAGAGCTGCAAGATTGCTGTGAAATACTGTCTTCGGAACATGGCCTAGTTGTTTGAACTGTGTTACCTGCACAGGATCAAATCAGTCACTATTCTAGCACCAGTGAGGCAAGAGCCCCCAAAGCCCCTTACGTTGGGAGGAGGGGCAAGTGTGCCTCACACTGGTGCAGGTACAGGCAACTCCAGTTTTTACTTTCTGTGTGTTTTGGGTTCAGCTTTTTGAGGCAAGGTTTCACTATGCAGCGCTGGCCGGTCTAAACCTCAATATGTAAACCCGGCTGGCCTCAGACTCACAGAGATCTGCCTGCCTCTGCTTCCCAAATGTTGGGATTAAATCTGTGTGTCACTGTTTATTCTTCAGGTGTATGTGGATGTCAGGTGTGCATGGGTACCTGAGGAGGCCAGAAGAAGGTATTGAACTTCCTGGAACTAGAGTTAAAGTCGGTTGTGAGTCACCTAGCATGGGTGCTGGGAACCAAACTCAGGTCCTCTGGAAGATCAGCAAGCACTCACAATCACCGAGCGACCTCTCCAGTCATTGTGAAAATAATTTATCACAGCACCAGAAAGGAAAACTCTCACCTACCAGCTCCATACCTTTCCCCCAAGGTTTCTCAGACACCCTGGTTCTTTTGTTTTTCATTTCTACCTTGGAGCTAGGAGTGTGATTTTCTTCAGAGGGCCAAGATGCTCTGAAGATAGGAAGCAAGGCTAGTGGGGCACACACCTGTAATACCCACACTCAGAAGGGAGGGCCAGAATGAACCCTGAAAGTTCAAGGTTAGCCTGTTCTACACAGTGAGTTCAGACCAGCCAGAGCTACCATTCGCAGGATTGGGGATATAGCCCAGTTGGTAGAGTGCTTGTTGAGTGTGCACAAAGGCCAGGTTAGGTCACCCAGCACTCAGGAGGCAGAAGCAGGGCATGGAAAGTTCAAGATCAATCTGTGTCACACAATGAGTTGAGGAAGCCCAGCCCTCTCCCCTGAGGACTCAACTTTACTCAGGTGAATGGCTCTGGAGTCTGGAAAGATGACTGAGGAACTAGCAGCACCAAACCACTGAGATTCAAGAGGTCATACGACTGCATCTGCTTCCTCTTCTGCCTCCCACAGCCCTCCATTCATGTTAGGCCCCACGCTTCAGTACCAGAGACAGCAGAGGATGGGACCTAGCTGGTGGGTGGGTGCTGTCATGGATGTCTCAGGGGGAGAAGCAAAGCACAGAGGCAAGACAAGGTGAGTCAGAGAATGAGCTGGGACAGAGAGATGGAATCAGAGCATCTCTGGGCCTGAGACTCTGTAGTCCAGGTCAAGAAGAAACCTGTACTCCAGTAGGACAGATCCTCCTGCCCTCCTAGGCCATTTCTGCCTCTAGACATCATCATGGCACTGTTAAATTGATACAGCTCTGGTATCTGTAGTCCTACTGAACCCCCAGGAAAGCACTGCAAAATACACCACTTTCCGTCCATGAAGATAATCTCTGTATGACAGGAAATAATTCAGCTCTCCTGATTCAGGGCAGTACTCTTCTATACCTTTGCTTCCATGAATTAATTCGTGCTTCCCTCCCCTACCAAATCCGATTCTCAAACATTCCAGATTTGTTGGGATTGTGGGATATCCATAAACTCTTTATACCTTCCCTTGAAGAAGGAAGTTAGGGAGTTATTTTTCCTTAAGTGTGGGCTAAAATGTCTCCTAATTGAACTGTTAGTTTCTCTCTCTCTCATCTCCACTCATCTAATTTCTAACACATCATGAGGGGCTAGTAGAGGAGATAGGGACCTATAACCAATATACAGGACATAAGATAAGTTTGGAGTTAATGCCCCAGCCTTGTCAACAGCCTGACTGCAGCCTCAAGTGAGGTGCTGAGTTGGGAGGTCTATCTTTACAAGCTGAACTTGGATTTCTGACCTTCAGGAATTGTGTGACATGATAAATGATGATGGTTTTAAGCTGTTATTGGGGGCATTTTTTATGCAATAGCAGCTATCTACTACCATTTCCTCTCCCTGTAAACATTATCTCCCCACAAAGCCAACCCACATATTTCTTTTCCTTTTTAAGGTTTATTTATTTTATGTGTACTGGTGGTTTGCCTGCCTGCATGTCTGTCTGCATGAAGGTGTCAGGTCCCCTGGAACTGGAGTTACAGACAGTTGTGAGCTGCCATGTGGGTGCTGGGTAATGAACCTGGGTTCTCTGGAAGAGTAGCCAGTACTCTTAAGCCCTGAGCCACCTCTCCAGTCCTATTTCTTTTTAAATAAATAAATTAGCTGGGTATGATGGCACATGCCCTTAATCCCAGCCCTTGGAAAGCAGAGGCAGAGGCCTTTGAGTTAAGGCCAGCTTGGTCTATATAGCAAGTTCCAGGACAGTCAGAGTTACATAGAAAGACCCTGCCTCAAAAAGTTATTTTAGTTTTAATTATGTGTCTTTGTGTATGCACATGTATGTAAGAGTTCATGGAGGCCACAGACTTCAGATCCTCTGGAGCTAGAGCCACAGGTAGCATGAGCCCCTTGATATGGATGCTAGAAGTTTAACTCAAATACTCTAGAAGAGCAGCAAGTACTCTTAACTGATCCATCTCTCCAGCCCCCATTTTTGCTTGTTTTGAGGTAGGGTTGGTGTATTCCAGACTTCAAACTACGTAGCCAAGACTGGCCTCGACACTCCTGGTCCTTCTGCCTTCTCGTCAGAATTACAGGTATGAACTAACACACCTGGCTCTCAACCCATATTTTTCCTACCTGGGTAGCTCGAGTCATTACATTGTTGGTGCCAAAGAAATGTTTCAGTGGGTAAAGTGCTTGTCATCAAGCCTGATGATCTGAGTTTGATCCCCTGGAACTCACGTTGTAGGAGGAGTACCAACCCCTGCACATGTGTGTTTAAAAATAGAAAAAGAGTTTTAGAAAGTACAGATGGCATATTATGGTAATCGAAGCAACCAATCCAGAGGGTATTCAGAGGATTTTTTTGAGTTTCAAGCCAGCAAGGACTACAAAGTGAGACCTTTTCTCAAAATGAGTATTTATTTTTTCTTTTGTCTGGAGACAGGGTCTCACTGGGTAGCCCTGGCTGACCTGGAACTCTCTATGCCCATCAGGTTGGCCTTGAACTCACAGAGATCTGCCTGCTCTGCTTCACTAAGTCAAGGGCCTCATTTCCTCCCTGCTCCAGGAGGCAGAGGAGGATGTGCTGCTGGCAAAGTCCTTTGCAGAGCCTAGGCTGGTTCGAGCTCCTGGGCTTGGTCTCCACATTAGATAAACTGCTTTATCTAAGGTTTTCCCTACCTCTATTCTTCCCCACTAGCTTTGTTTCCCCTCATCTGCCTTTCATGTTTTGCTTTGTTTTTAATGTGAGGTCTTGTGTAGCCTATGATGGCTGGAATTCCCTACACTGAGAAGGAAGACTTGGGCCTCTGATCCTCCTGCCTCCACCTTCTTAGTGCTTGAATTACAAGCACAAACCAACACACCTAGTTTCTGTGGTGCTGGGGAATTCAAACCTAGGGCCTTACACATGCTAGGCAAGCACTCTTACCAACCAAATTACATTCCTACCCCTCCCCTTGCAATCTTTAAATTTTATTTTAATCACAACTTATGCAAAGTAATAAAATCAATATGTCCCTAGAACTCAAGAGCACCATAAGCAGGCCACTATAATTAGCCTCCTTTCACAGGTGACAAACCAAGGCATGAGGGTTAAGTCAATTGTCTGAGGTCACAAAAAGCAGAAAGAGGCTAACGAAGCTTGGGCTGCTTGCTGGGTCAGTACCTCAATTATATCCTCTTCCAAGACTATACGCTTACTTAATTTCCTATTTGTATTTTGTAATCCTTTTCTTAAAGAGAGCAACAAAATCTGGATGTGGCTGCAGAGGTAACAGATGCCAGTGTGTAGTTTTCCTGTAAGTATTTAAAAATACATTTACATATGCAAACGTATCCGCAGGGTTTGGCGGGCACCCAGCTTTTTCAGCATATCGTCCTGACTGCCTTTGTAACTGTGGTGTCCTGTGCAGCAAAGATTATACCTTTATTTACCCACTTTGCCCAAATTGAACCTCCTCTGCCCTCCCTCGTCATCTGTCCCCTTCCGAAGGTTCCTATCCATTCATCACCTTTCTCCTTTGGCCTTCTTCCCATCCTGGTTTCTTCTTTCACTCTACCCCTTCCCCTTTATCCTGGCTTCCTTCCATCCTCCCGCACGTTTCTCCCCTCTCTCTTAACACCACGATTTCTTCATGGTCCAACCGATTTCCTCAGCTCACCGCCCCTCTGCGGGTTCCTGGCCTTCGGCTTCCCGGCAAGGAGCAGTCCCCTCATCCTTCCACCGCCACCAACCTCCCCACCACCACCACTCCCTGTCTACTACCCCCCCGCCCCCAACCGGGAGGGAGCGCACAGCCGGCGGGCGACGGAGCAAGCTGACAGCGTAATGAATGGCTTCAGCTGTAATTAGCGACCCCGCGGCTAATCATGATGTGCATTTACATTTTAAGTGCTGCAGAGGGAGCGGGAAAGGAAGAGACGCGAGGGCGGGGAACCGGGCCTTTTCTGCGTTCTCCCTCTACAGACTCCGGAATAAAGTGAATGGGGGAGTTTATGGCAGAGGGTAGTGATGGTACTGGGAGTGGGTGGCGATGTAAGGACCAGCTTGCCAGCTTGGGCGGAGGCATAACCCCCTCCTCCTCACGGAACGAACCCGCAGCCCCCAGGTCCCTTTCCACATCCAAGTTTTAGCCCAGGCTTGCAGACTCCCGGGGACGCAGAGCTGGCTTCTTTTCCAACCAGCCCAATCCTTCACAGCTTCTAGTCCTTCTGGAACTTTTTCTCAGGCCAATGCGAAACTGCTGTCTTTGAAAGTAGGCTGCACAACCACCGAGAGCAAGCCTGTAAACAGAGTTCTTTTGTGGTTTCTGATTCAAATCCCAGTTTCAGGTTCGTGCCTTGATTTCCCGGCCCACGTGCACTGGCAGTCTTGGTGTCTTCCCAAGGCGGTGCCTCCGGAACCTGCTTCTCCCTGTGAAGCCTGGAAGAACTGAGACCAGGCCAAAGATCTAGTTCAAGGCACAGTCCTAGGGTACGAGCAAGAGATTACAGTCAGTCACTCACGCTTGATGGAAAAGGTCCAGGTACTACAGACACCCTCCAAAAAGAGACGAGGAGCCCGGTGTTCTGAGCTGCGAGGGGCTGAGAATTGTCATGGAAAACTAGGGGGAAGAGGAGGGCGGGGCAGCTCTACACCTAGACTGAAGCTATGCCCATCCAGGTACCATCGTGCTCACGATACTGATATTCTCAGGGTCACCTGCTCCCTACAGTCCTCGGTGCTTCTTCCTTGCCCGCGCGCTTTAATAGGTCTGTTTGGCTTCCTGCATTCTGTGGACACCAGGTTGGAGACTGAAGGACATGGTCCCAGGCCTGTGTTAGAGAGGGTCATTCACTCCTTATTAAAGCATCTTCCTCCCACCAGTCCTTCGTCCCTAGCCTTATCTTTCTATTGTTCATCTCACTTCGCAGCAGAGCCTGAGCCTCTCCTTAGGTTCTGTGGAATTTCCAGAGGTTACCCAGTATCCCAAAATCCCCCGCAAGGAAGGCTTCAGCTCCACCCTGCTTCCCATCTCTCAAAACCTTCTCTCAGTCTCCTTTCAGCAAAAACAGCCCTCTGGGTTTCTAGGAGCCAAGGTTGATTCCACCTGGGTTTGGAAGCGAGGGATCCGCGTCAGCAGGGACTGAGCTGGGCAGATAAGAATGCATGCAGTTCTAATAAAGGACCTTCAGGCATGAATATAAGAACATAACGCCTTGGAAGAAACAATCTCTTGTTTTCTTCCCCCATTCACTTTAGGTTGAACCAGGAACCTGGAAGTCTGCTCTAGAAGAACGAGGCTGAAACCTAGGTCTCTCTAAGCAGTTACACAAGGACCATGCTGCGACGTAGCGGTCGGAATCCAAGGAAGGCGCAATGTGAAGCTGCAGCCAACTTCTCTCATACCCTGCTGACCATGCACTGGCTGTCCTTGAGGCAAGAATACTAGGGAGAGGGAGGGGAATCTCTGGAGGGTTGGAGGAGCGAAGCCCCGGGAGGTGGTTTGGAAATCTCTTACCTAGGAGGGTTCTAGGGATGCCCTTGAGCTGGAACCCCCAAGGCTCAGGGACCAGGTTTGAGTCGGCGTTTGCACCTCAAGCATGGATTTTTATTTAACTTGGTCCTACTTGAGGGCTGGTTCAGGGAGGAATGATGGTTACTTTGGGGAACTTCACCTCCCAAATCACCCCTAGCGCTGCGACCCCAGCCTCTGAGCACCAGCGCTTCATCTCAAAGGCTGGCTGGGCTGGGACTCGGACAAGTCACGCAGAGTTGGGGCGGGGCTTGGGCGAAGGGGCGGGGCTTCCCTGGCTCCCAGGAGGAGCTTCTGCTAAAGGCGCGGAGCACAAGGCTCCGAGGGCGCAGAGTAAAGCAGCACCGCCCGGTAGAAGTCAGGACTGGAGACTGCGTGTCCACAGCCCACCCCCAGCTTCCACTCAGTGCCGGCATCCCAACCCCTACCAGCCGTCGCCCAGCGCGACCCGCGGCCATGCAGTCCCGGGTTTGAGGCGGCTCCATGGCAAAACCTGCGATCCCAGCGACGACGGCGCATGGAGAACTTCCGTAAGGTGCGCTCGGAGGAGGCGCCAGCGGGGGACGGTGATGAGGGTGGCAGCCTGAGCTCTGGCCCTTTCGCAGATCTGGCGCCCGGTGCTGTACACATGCGGGTCAAGGAGGGCAGCAAGATCCGCAACCTGCTGGCCTTTGCCACCGCCAGCATGGCGCAGCCAGCCACGCGCGCCATCGTCTTCAGCGGCTGCGGCCGGGCCACCACCAAAACCGTCACGTGCGCCGAGATCCTCAAGCGCCGCCTGGCGGGCTTACACCAGGTCACGCGGCTGCGCTACCGGAGTGTGCGCGAGGTGTGGCAGAGCCTCCCGCCTGGGCCCACCCCAAGTCAGACGCCTGACGATCCCGCCGCCAGTCTCAGTGTACTTAAGAATGTACCGAGTCTGGCTATCCTACTTTCAAAGGACGCATTGGATCCACTACAACTTGGCTACCAGCCTCCGAACCTCAATCCTGGTCCTTCGTCCCCTCCTACGGTGTCGGTGTCGACGTCCAAGAGAAGTCTGGGGGACTCTGCTGCTGGAGAAAGCACCGCTAAGCGGTCTCAGCCTGAGCCAGGGGCTGAGAATGAGGACCCAACCGCTTGAGAACTCCCAGCTCTGAGCCACCTAGACCGACTGGATCGTATATTCTCTACACTCCTACATCCACATGCACTTTCATACCTGGCTTTTAAGGGGCCCATGTTCCTGAAAGATTGACGGCACAGATCCCAAGGCGACCAGAGAGGGAGCTCCAGGGGTGATAAGAAGTCCAAGGAAACTTTGTGGGACATGTTGCCAGAAGCCACAGAACTCCACCCTCACTTTTTCTAGACCATACTGGAATCTTTTTTTAGGGAAGCATGGTGGATAGACTCTGTAGCCTTTTTGGGGGACCCAGACATTAAGAGCACCAAGTATGCATGAAAACTGACAGTTGAGGGTCGTGAAATAATTCTCGATGTTTATTGAGGGCGGGCCTGTGAAGTAGATTCCTTGAGGGTGGCCAAGTCGAAAATGTTGGAACCCTATTCTGCTCACCCACCACCTGGCAACTCCCCCTTTTAGCTTTTCTTCCTCTTAGCATCCCCCCCTTTTGCATGGTGGTGGAGAGGAGACACAGAACAAAACTTTCCATGCCTCCTCCCCTGAGTCCTACTGCTGGAGTCTTGGTTCCAATAAAACAAACATGAAAATGGCTCTGTCCCCAGAATTGGCTTTGTTTTTTGTTTTTGGTTTTTTTTTTTTTTTTTTTTTTTTTCTCTTTACCCACCCGCCTGTGCAGAGACACTTTGGCATGCTTGTCTTCAGCCTTATTAGTCTTTGGAGTCTTCAAGGTCAGACACAGCGGCTGAGCAGCCTCAAAATGTGGCACGAGGGACTCGTGGTGCGGGGGGTGGGGGTGTCTGTGTCCCTATTGCATCCCTACAAAGGGGAAGGAAGCAGTATTGCTGCTTTTCTGGGATGGGAAGGAGGGAGAGTGTTGGTGAGCTGAAGGAGGCAGCCTGCCAAGGCTGGCAGACCATGCTAAGGTTCTAACCTTGCACCCTCCTCCCGATAGACATCCTTACCCAGAAGGCAGGCACAAAGCCCCATGAGTAAGAGCTCCCCTTCACTGCCCTCTCTCTGCAAAAGGACAGCACACCCTTGGGAGAGGGGGAGGAGAGAGACAGCACAAATCCACTGCTAGAAATTACTATTCAGCAGAGAAGCCTGGGCTGTGAATCACTGCAGGCTCCCTGATAAGCTGCTGCCTCCAGCCCTGCACAGCTGCGTGTTGAGAGATAACGGCCTCAGATGCCTCTCTGCTCAAGTCCAAGCCAGTGGGGGTGGGGGAGTATGCCATGTACTGGAAGTTGGATGGGGAGCTGAGCAGCATATAGCTCAGGCTCTTCAGAGCAAATGCCACCCCCATGGAACTCAGCACCACTGGAAAAGGAGAAGGAAGCGAATACATTTGTAAGTCACTTTGCTTGCAGACCCTTGAAATATAAACCCTACTGGTGATGAGGCTGGCTTCTGCAGCTGATGGAGGGGCTCCTTGGGGAGGCCTCTTTTCTCCTTCCAATGTCTCTGCTTGTGCTTTGGATCACCAAGTACTGTCATCCAGACTGTCATTCATTGCCCTCCCCCTCCCCCTGACTTATTTATTTTTAGAGATGGTCTTGCTATGTAGTACAGTCTGGCCAGAAACTGATCCTCCTGCCCCAGCCTCCCAAGTGCTGGGATTACAGGTGTGTATCTTGTTCAGCTCAATTTCTTGTTCTTAAAGAATCTCTAGGGAGAGCCAAGGGATTTATTTAGATGTGTTTGTTGGCCCCTCTCAGAGATGGAGCAAGAGACACAGAAAGAATGAAAACTGGGCTGGGGGTGTAACTCAGTTGATATAGTATTTGCCTAATGTGTATACAGTTTTCAACTTCCAGCACCACATAAGCTTGCCATGGTGGCATATGCCTGCCTATAAATACCATAACTTTGGAGGTGAAGGCAGGAGTATGTATCAAAAGTTCAAGATCGCTGGGCGGTGGTAGTGCACATCTTTTATCCCAGCACCCAGAGACAGAGGCAGGTAGATCTTTGTGAGTTTGAGGCCAGCCTGGTCTACGGAGCATGGTTCAGGACTGACTCCATAGCTTCTTGGAAGCCATGTCTCAAAACAGCTCCCCCCCCCCAAAAAAAAAAAAGTTCAAGATCATCTTTGGCTACATATAGTGTTTGAGGCCAGCCTAGACAAAGCGTCTCAGAAAAACAGTAAAATATACAGGCAACAGAGGTATGCTAGACTACTAGGCTTCCAAAGCTAAAGGAAAAGATAAGATTTGAAAGTCTTGAATGCTAGAAGCCTATGGAAGACTTGTCTAGATCATTGTCCTGATTCCAAGACTATGCAAGCAGAGCCTGTAAGGCTTATCAGGAGGGTAAGGCTATGGAAGTTCTTTGGATGGGCCAGGTGAGTCTCCTTCTAGCCTAGACTCACACCCTGGGATGGGGAAGAAGGGCACACTTCCCCTAGCTTCAGTTAACCTGCTCCCTTGAGAGAAAACAAGCCACCAATGACTTTCTTCATCCCCACCAAAGCCCAGCATGTTTGATGCCCAGGCTTTTCATGTATTTAACAACTCATCAGTTGACTCATCCATGAACACCCCTCTTCTGCCTTACCGATCGATCCTCTGGCCCTACTGTCCCTTGAGCAGTCCCTCTCCATCACATAGGCTGAAGTGGAAACTTGAGAGGTACTGGCTTAAGGAGAGGGCATGGATAGAATACCTCAGAGGTGGTGTCCACTTCAGGAAGGGACTGGTGTTAAAGTGAGAAAAAGAAGTCTCTTGAGAGACCTACCTCCATCTTTCCAGTATTGACCTATTTGTAAATTTTCCCTGGTAGATGATAACAAGCATCTTGTCTTATGGTTTTTATTGCTGTGAAGAGACGCCATGCCCATGACAACTTTCATAAAGAAAACATTTAATTTATATGGCTCAGAGGTTCAGTCCATTATAATCACGATGGGGAGCATGGCAGCATGCAGGCAGATGTGGTACTGGAGCTAAGAGTGCTACATCTTGCAGGCAACAGGAAGTCAACTGACTAAAACACAGAGGGAAACTTGAGCAAAGGAGACCACAAAGCCCCCTCCCCCAAGTGACACACTTCCTCCAACAAGGCCACACCTCCTAACAGTGCCACTCCCTTTGGGGGCCATTTTCTTTCAAACCACCACACATCTACTCACCCTAGATAGGGTACCAGAGATGGCCATTAAGATGAGTGAGTGCATCCAAATCTAACTTGGGGAACCAATTAGTTTATTGGGTTTACTTACAGAACATGGGTGTGGGGTCACTTACAGCCACACCACTGCAAAGTCTCACCCTGGCATGGATGACAACTTTCCCATAGCCGCACACATGGCATCCCCCCTCCAGTTAACCTTGTACATTCTACACAATCTAGGACTTGCTAAGATCATGAAACCACATGCAACTGGGAGCAGAATTGCATACCCTGGAAGTGAGATGCATGGCATCTCAAGTGAAGGATCTGGGTAACAATTCCCAGCCCTCCCTCTATGAGGGAGTGTCAGCAAGCATAATCTGAAGGGTCACTAATACACTGCTTTTGATGATGTAGTGTGGTAGTTATGCATGGAGGACAGCGTTTCCCCCAGCGTTTCCTCCATCCCTGTGACACTCAGGTCACAAAATCAAAATCCATTTAGTAACATAAAAGTATGTAATAAATGCACCGTCAGACAGGTGGTGGACTTCCAATTAGGTTTTTATTCACTCAACTCGCTATCATTGTTTTCTTGTGTCAATTTTCAGTCTATGTGCAAGGTGTGGCTAGAAGTTAGAATCACAGAATAATCTAACATTTCTGCTCCCCCCCAAGAAAAACCAAAACAACACAATCTATTGCAGAGGAAGAAAAGTAACTTATGACCAGTTTTGTTCATGCATGTCTGTAATGCCAGCTCTCAGGAGACAGGAAGGAGTGAGTATGAGGCCAGCCTGGGCTACGTGGTAGGACCCTGCCTCGGAAAAAGGATGAGGAGGATAAACAAAAATATAGTGATGAACATATGCAAGCAGGTAAAAATAAAAACCTACTATGTCGGCAGGGTGATGGTGGTACGTGCCTTCAAATCCAGCATTTGGAAGAAAGAGGCACTCAGATCTCTGTGAGTTCAAGGCCAGCCTATTCTACACAGTGAATTCCAGAACAGCCAGAACTGTTACACAGATAAACCATCTTGAAGGGGAGAAAAATAAACAACAAAACAAACAACAACAAAAAACCTACTATGTTGTAGCCTAGCAAAAAATAATTAATTAATTAAAATATTTTTAAATGAAAAAGTGAGTTATAATGGAGAAGAATGTGGGAATTCTGGGAAGGCATGTTTGACTCTCCTGGAGATGCTAATGGAGTTGGCTATCCTTTGGAGGGGCAGGAGGAAACCAGGTGGAAGAGCAATTTAAGCAGAGCACAGATAGGTGCTGCCACCTATACTGTTGAAGTGCTGTGTGACAAGGGTACAGTGTGACTGGCAGGATGTAGATAGGTAGGTGGAACAGGAGTGGTAGCTGGCAACCAGGTCCCAGGGAAGTTGGGATGGGGACAGAAGGAGCACACTAGGCCAGGGACTTAACCCAGACCATTCCCAGTCTGACTAGCATTTGGGAATATCCGTCTGATATTTGTTAGGTAGGAAGTGGGTTTAAAAGCACAGTTAGAGCTTGAAAGCTACAGGGAGGTTGGAGTCAAGACTCTTTAATCATGGGGATGGAGATAGGAGTGTATATTAGAGCTATCAAGCTAAGCAGTCATTATCATTCCAGCCAGGAAAAAGAAGGCCTTCTGAGCATTTGACCAGGTCCTGATTTGCCCTTCTAGAATTCCAGGAGTAGCACATTTAAGGACCAGATAGTGAAGGGGCAGGGGGTGTGGTTACAATGGCCATGAACCTGCAAAAGTATATTCACTGTCTAGCTAAGGAAGATGTGCCACACATGCTCACCTTCAACCTTTGCCCTGTTTCCTAACCTCATTACTTGGTCCAGTTTTGTCATGATTCTAACTAACAGGGAAAACCTAATCCCCTTTATTTCACCTAGATGTTAGAATACATTGTTATCAGAGAGTTGTAATTGAAGGAAGTGAGGCTAGGAGGCAGGGTACAAAAGGTGGGTCAGGGTGCTCACTGCTCTTGCAGAGGACCCACAAGGCAGATGATAAAGGTCTGTAACTCCATCTCCAGGATGCTCTCCTCTGGACCCTACAGAAAACTGCACCCACATGCACGTAGCCCCCTCCACCATCCCCGTGTATACATCCTTTACAAGTTTTCTTTAAAATGAGTTTCAGGGGACATAGGAGGGGAGGCTGGGAGGGAGGGAGGGAGGAAGGGAAGGAGAGAGAGGGAACTGGGATCAATATGCAAAATAAGAAAAAAAATTAAAAAAAAGAATTTCTAATCTAATAAATAAATAAATAGATAAATAAATAAAATGGGCAGTGGTGGTACATGTGTTTAGTCCTTGCACTCAGAAAGGCAGAGGCAGGAGGCTCTATGTAAGTTTAAGGCCAAAACCAAAAGTTTCCTTCAAAGAAAAAATAGTGGTGAAGAAATGTCTCAGCATTTAAGAGCATGTACTGTTCTTGTAGAGGACCTGGTTTCAGTTCCCAGGACCCAGATGGCAGCTCACAACTATCCCTAACTCCACTTCTATGGGATCCAGCACCATCTTCTGGTCTTCGTGGGTACTAGGCATACACATGGTGTATTTACTTGCAGGTAAACATTCATACACATAAAATAAAAATAAATAAATATGCTCAGTGGTGATGATGCACACTTGTAACCCCAGCTCTCAGGAGGCAAAGGAAGGCAGATCTCTGAGTTCAAAGTCAGCCTGACCTACAGAGTAAGTTCTAGGACAGCTAGGGTTATACAGAGAAACCCCATCTTGAAAAATAAACAGGACCTATTAAAATAAAATTGAAGTTGAAATAAAATAAAGAGTTGGCGAGGGAAGGAGAAAATAAAATTCATCACAGGATTGACTGTCTTGGAGCACGGTTGTAACTATGCCCTGTGTGATCTGTGTCAGTGTGATCTTTTGGCTAGCATGGCAGTCACCCTGCTAAAAGCATATGTCTATGATTGAATGAATCCCATTTGCTTTGTGCCCTGTCCAGGTCCTGACACTTAAGAAGCCATTAGAGCATTGTTAAGTGAATGAACCGGGACTTGATGAGACAGGTTTTTCAGCTGTTCTGTCATATTAAAGTCCACAGCTGGGGCTGGAGAGGGGGCTTAAGAGTTTAGAGCATGTGTTACTCCAAAGCACCTGAGTTCAGTTTCCCGCACCCTTGCAGGCAGTTTATAACTGCCTGTAACTCCAGCTACAGGGTATCCACAACCTTCTCTGTCCTCTGTAGGCACCTGAACACAAGCAGCATATACACACACCCAATAATAATAATAATTATAAACAAAAATATATTTTTATTTTAAATTGCCCAGCCCCATAGACAGTGCCAGATCTGTCCTTATCTCTACCACAGATGTCTTGGCTCATCAGGGCCCTTGGGTACTCCTGCCCTGCCCAAGTAGGGTACCATGGAAAATAGATTATTGTAAGTATGTGGTTAGGCATGCTTTTATTTGAGATTTATTTATGTATGTATGCACACCACATGCATGTTCATGGAGGTCAGAAGAGGGTGTTAGATTCCCTGGAACTGAAGGTATATAGATAGTTGTGAACCACCATGTAGGTGCTGGGAATTGAACCCAGATCCTCCAGCAAGAGCATCACATGCTCTTAATCACTGAACAATCTCTCCAGCTCCCAAAAGACATGTTAAATGCCTAGTCTATTGTAACTATAAGTAGGACCTAATCTGGAAACTCATTCTTTCCATGTTAAGGGCCTTCAAGGTGGCTCATCAGATAAAGATAATTGCTGCTGACCCTCACAATCTGTGTTTAATTACTGATACCCAAATGGTAGAAGGAGAAAACCACCTCTTTCAAATAAATAAATGTAATATATTTTTAAAGCTATAAATTAAGAAATTGTGTTGGATCTGGGCCTGGTAGTCCAGGCCTGGAATCCCAGCAACTCCAGAAATTGAGGCAGGACATCACAAGATTAAGATTAGCATGTGCTTGAGTGAGTTCAAGGCCAGCCAAGACAACTTAATGAGAACTTGTCTCAAAATAAAGACCAAAAGAAAGCTGAAGATACAGCTCAGTGATAGAACACTGACCTGCCTTGGCTGAGTGACAAGGAGAGAGAGAGAGAGAGAGAGAGAGAGAGAGAGAGAGAGAGAGAGAGAGAGAGGGCCTGGAGGTGTCGCTCAGCTGTAGAGGTCTTGCCTAGAATGTACAAGACCTTAGGTGGTTTGAATGAGAATGGTCCCCATAGGATCATATGTTTGAATGCTTTGTACCCAGTTAGTGGAAGTGTTTGGAGGTATGTCACTGGGGGGGGGGGGTCCAGCCTCTCTCTCTCTCTCTCTCTCTCTCTCTCTCTCTCTCTCTCTCTCTCTCTGGCCTGGAATTGTAGATCAGATGTAAGTTCTCATGCTTGAGTGTCATGCCTGCCTGCCTGCTTGTTCATATGCTCACAGCCACGATGGTCATAGACTAACTTCTGCAACTGTAAGAAAGCTCCCAATTAAATGCTATATTCTATAAGTTGCTTTGACCATTGTGTCTCTTCACAGCAATAGAAAAGTTCCTGAGACAGGCCCCATTTACAGCACAGTAATAATCAAGTATTAAAAATAAAATGGCCATGCAGTGGTGACACATAAGTTTAATACCAGCACTCAAGAGGTGAGGCAGGTGGATCTCTGTGATTTCAAGGCCAACCTGGTCTACAAAGCTGTAGCTTTGTAGCTTAGCTGTTACACAAAGAAACCCTGTCTCAAAAAAAGAAAAGAAAAAAAAAAAAAAAAAAAAAAGATCACTGGCTGTTCTTCCAGAGGTCCTGAGTTCAATTCCCAGCAACCACACGGTGGCGCATAACCATCTATAAAGAGGCGGTACCCTCTTCTGGCTTGCAGGTATACATGCAAGCAGAATACAGTATACAGAATATATAAGTTTAAAAAATTGTGAGGAGAATTTCTTAAAAAAAAAAACCATAACATATACTAAAATAGAGCAAAACCTCAAATATGGTCCTGGGGCTGGATAAATTGTTTAGCAGTTAAGAATATGTACTGCTCTTGCAAAAAACCCAACAGCTCACAACAGCTTGGAACTCCAGCTCTAGGGGGATCTAATACCTCTGCCCTCTGGAAGCACCAACACTCACAAACACCTCCTGGATACACATAATTAAAAATAGTAAAATCTTTAAATATAGTCCTATAAGAGATGAGAAAGAGGGAAGAAAAAATCATGTAAAGATGGGGACAGAGACTAAAGTGAGTTATATACATGGACAAGCCAGATGTTCAAAGGATTGCCAGCAAAGAACAGAAACTGAGAAAGACATGGGAAGATTCTTCCCTAGAGATTTAGAATACATAGCCCCATGATGATTTCAGTTTGTAGTGAATCAGTCAGGCTGACCTTGAGCTCAGAGAGCTCCCAAGTGCTGGGATTAAAGGCATTTTATTTCCCACTACACCTGGCTTCTTGGAATTTTAAGCTACAGTCTAGGGCACTTTGTTACTGAAGCTATAAGCAAAGAACACTAAGTTTTCTCACTTGCCTCTAGTGAAAAATAGGGAGAAGGAACAAGGAATATTTGTCAAGTCACCTTTATTAAAATGTCCAGCCCTATGTGGAGGGTTTATTCTCTGCATTGGGTTAGTAAGTATTTCTGCTGTTGTTGAATCATTAGAGAAATATTGCCTGTGATTTGAGGCAAGTTACTTCTCTGAGCCTCAGCCTTCTAGCTGCAAAATAAATCACAGATCATGGAAGTAAGAAAGGACATGGTTATCTTGGCTCTTGCAAAAAATTGTTTGAGGCCTGGCAAGATGGCTCCTTGGGGAAAGGTTTTTGTAACCAAGCCTAATGGCCAGAGTTCAATCCCTAGAACCTAATGGTGCAGAGAGAGAACTACCTCAATTTGTGTTCTGACCTCCACCCACACCACAGCATGTAACGAATGTAATCTAATTGCAGTGTAGCCCTGGCTATGCTGGAACTCAATGTACAGAGCAAGTTGGCCTTGAATTCACAGAGATCTTCCTGCCTCTGCCTCCCAACTCCTGGAATTAAAGGTGTGTGCTTAATTTTAAAAAATAATAAATAGGGAAGTATTACCTGTGTCATTGCTTAAAAATACAAGTGACCTGGATTGAATCAAAACTATGAGGATTTGCTCCCCTCAGGAGCAGGGCTATGGTACAGCTTAGTGGTAGAATACTTGCCTAGATGAGAGGTCCTTCCTGGATTTGTTCCCCACCACTGAAACAATAAAAAACTAAGTCTACCAGAGAGACCTGGGAATATGCATTTTAACAAAAGTCTCTGTTGAAGTTGAGGATTATTTGAGGCTCAGTTTTTTGTTTGTTTGTTTGTTTTTCTGAATAATAGAGTTGTGTTCATCCTGGCAAGAAAGACAACATTGACTCACCTTTCAACAGAGCTGGTAGTTCACATTTGAAATATAAACATTTGTTGTATGGGCAGGGGAATGTAAGCACAGGTCAGTCTTTTTATTGTTTGTAGTGGTAGGTTTGGGTTTTGTTTTGTTTTGCTTTGCTTTTTATTTTTTTGCGACAGGGTTTCTCTGTTAACAGTTCTGTCTATCCTGGAGCTTGCTCTGTAGACCAGGCTGGCCTCAAACTCAAAATATACACTTGTCTCTGTCTCCCTAGTGCTGGGACTAGAGGCGTGCACCACAACTGCCTGGCGGCTTGGGGGTTTTATTTTATTTACTGGTCTGGGATTGAATCTAGGGTTTCATATCTGTTAGGCAAGCGGCCTTGTCACTGAAGACACCACCAGCCCTCAATCATACACTTTTCAGTAGAGACTCTCATTATTGCAGAACTGCTCTGAGCTCCCCTCTACAGGTCGTTCTGGGAGAGACAGGCCATGAGCTCATTTGAAGAGCTGGAAGATAGGCCTTTTAACGCGGGTGGGGCGGGGGTGGTGGGGTGTTTGCTAAAAAACTCTAAGCGCAAAGTTAGGTGCTCCTGGTCCTGTTTCTGAGCATAAGCCGAGGGAGCAGGACCTGGCTCAGACAGCACATCCCTACAACAATCCGGCTTTCACGTAAATGTGTGTCTCTGTATACTTACATGAATAGTGTAACCTTCGTTTTAGAGCAGCTGTTTCAGTTTAACAGACAGTCCCACAAAAAAGTGACATTTTAGATATATGTTCAGAAAAACTGAAAACGTGTCCACAGACACACACCCACACACAAAACTGTAAATGACTGTTTCCAAATGTGCTGGTGGGAATATCCAGAACAAAGTTAAGTAATAGCAACAATATATTCTTGTCTTGCCTCTAGCTTTCAAGCTAAAACTTCTCAGGATCTGTAACCTCTCACAAAAATTATGCTGATACAATTGAAATAAATTAGCACAAATTAAAACATAAGCATGGATATTCAAATCACCCTGTTTATAATAGTCCCACAGTGAAAAGAACCTGTCTATTAGACAATGAATGGATTGGGTTAGAGAGATAACTCTGTGGAAAAGGTGATTTCTTCCAAGTCTAAGGACCTGAGTTTGATCCTACCTGTCCCTACCCAAAAGGTGGAAGATGATGGCTGACTGATGAAAGTTATCTTCTGACTTCCATACATGCTGAGGCACCCCACCCCCATTAAATAAATGTAACTTAAAATAAATTTCAAGCCAGGTGGTGGTGGCACATCCTTTAGTCCCAGCACTCAGGGACTAAAGGCAGGTGGATCTCTCTAAGTTCAAGGCCAGCTTGGTCTACATAGCAAGTTCTAGAACACCTAGGATTACACAGAAAAACCCTGTCTCAAAAAACCAAAAAACAAAATTTAAAAACCCCCCAAATTAACAGCTTGTATGTTGATGTAATGGAATAGAAATCTGCCAGGGGGAGGAATAAGAACAGATTATGTTAAATAGTGTTTTTGAGACAGGGTTTCTCTGTATTGCTTTGGAACCTGTCCTGGAATTTGCTCTGTAGACCAGGCTGGCCTTGAACTCACAGAGATCCACCTGCCTCTGCCTCCTGAGTGCTGGGATTAAAGGCATGCACCAGCTTCCAAAATTCTTGTGTAGAAATCCTAACCCTTAGTACCATAGCATGTGTCAGCATCTACAGCTAGGCCTTTAAAGAGAAGGTTAAAGTGTATGTGGGGGAGCATGCCTACAATCCCATCCTTAGAAATAGACTGAGGAGGACCGAAGCTAGAGATCTGCCTGGATCATGCAGTGAGACCCTGGATCAAAGGGCAGGAAAAAGAGCCAAAAAGCCAACTATCACATAATGTGAGTCCCTATATGTGAAATATCCATAGAAGTTGCTGTGGAATAATCCTTCACATGTGAATTACACTGTGATTGGCTTAATAAAGGAGAGGACTGGTCAATAGCTGAACAGGATAAAGTTAGTGTAAAACCAGACTAAGGACACTAGGAAGAAAAAAGGCAGAAGCAGCAGAGTCACCAGCAAGACACAGAGAAGATACAGGAGATGCAAGATGAAAGAGAGATAATGCCACATGGCAGAATTAATAGATTACTAGAAATGTGTTAATTTAAGAAGTAGATTAATAGATTAATAGAAATAGGTTCATTTCAGTTGTAAGAGCTAGTTAATAATATGCCTGAGTTACAACTGAGCTTTTATAATTTAATATTAATTTAATATATATTAATTATTATAATAATTATTATAATATTAATTATTATAATATTAATTTAATATAATTTAATATTAAGTCTCTGTTATTTGGGAACTGGCAGGTGTTGTAGAATATTATTTTAAGGTGTGTTACTTTTGTTTTTGCTCTGGAACATTTAATGATGCAAAGATGTGTTTGATTAAATAAAATTCACCTGCGATCAAAAGGCTGGGTCAGCAACTAGCTGACAGGAAGCTGTAGGGAAGATCCAGGTGGAGAAGGGTTTATAAGAAGCAGGGAGAAACAGCCGGAGGACTTGTTGGGAGGCTTGAGGAGGTGAGCTGCTTGCTATTCAGCCTTGCTGGGAAGCCCGATTCTACCCCAACCTTTGAATTTTGAGTTCTTTATCAGGACAGAGATTTAAGTAAGTTTTCTTAGTAACTTTAAAAGAGTCAGTTCCCTCAGGCTTTGGCTCTTGTGGCCTAGCTGCTACTAAATTGCTGAACAGGATAACTGTAGCTTAAAAGGCAAAACAATTAAAGAAAAACAATAGGCTGGTGGGACTGAAAAGTTCATCTACAACAAGGCAAGTCATTGCTGTGCCTAGTGACCCAGCTACTTGAGAAGCAGAGGTAGCTTATCAGGGCTAAAGAGTAAGCTCAAGGCCAGCAAGGCAATGTAGTGTGGCCCTGTCTCAGTAAATATAAATGTGAGGAGTTAAGGATATAGCTCAGTGGTGAAGTGCATGCCTAGTGTGTGAGAGACACTAGTTTCAATCCCAAGACTGGCCATCGGAAAAAAAGGAAAGAGTAAAACAAACGGGAATAGAGAGGTGGCTCAGCAGTTAAGAACACTTGCTATTCTTGAAAAGGAGCCAGGTTTGGTTCCCAGCACCCACATGGTAGCTCACAACCATCTGTTACTCCAGTTCTGGCGATCTGATGGCCTCTTCTGGCCTCTATGCATACTAGGCATGCATGTGATACACATATATAAGGTAGACAAAACATTCATATACTTAGAACAAGATTTTTAAAAGCCATATCAGCAGAAAGGAAATCGGGTTGCTTACAGTGGGTGGGATGGGGGTAGGGCTCACCATTCTTGGACTGATTTTATTTCTGGGACGATGAAAAGTTCTGGAATTAGACAGTTGTGATGATCACATGGTGCAATAGCTACAAGGAACACCAACTGATTCCGTATCTTTAAAAGGGTGGGTTTATAGCTTGTGAGTTATATTATTATAAAAGTACCACTGAGCCACAATCTTAGCCCTTTTATACAAAACAAACAACAAAAACACGCTTTCTTGTTTCTGTCAGGCATTTTGTCTTACAGTGAAAAAGGAACCTATGTAAGGAGTAAGGTTTTTCCACCAGCCTGAACCCACCGCCTCACCAGCCCCAATTAATACACAGAGACGCTGTATATTAGGTATAATTCTGTTGGCCAGGTACTAGTTTCTTATCGGCTAGCTTGGTCTTAAGTATTAACCCATTTCTATTAATCTAAGTATTTCCACGTGGTCTCATCTTACTGGAGAGTGGGCCAGGACCTCTGTTGTCTCCTGTCTCTACATGCTGACTCCTCCTTACTACTTCCTCGAATCCTCCTTGTCTCCTAGTCCCGCCTATCTTGCTTTCCTATTGGCCAACAGTGCTTTATTCATTAACCAGTATGAGAAACATATTTACAAACTGTCATCTCCCATCACACACTTTCTAGTTTCTGCCAGACATTTTGTCTTATCAGTGAAAAACTAACCAAGGGCAGGTGTGGTGGTTCCTTTAATCCCAACACACTGGAGGCAGAGGCAGATGGATCACTGAGTTCAAGATCAGGCAAGGCCAGAGTGAAATCTTGTGTCTTAGTACACTAATGTTGTGAAGAGACACCATGACCACAACTCTGATTTAAAAAAAAAAAAAAAAAAAAATTGTTTTCGAAACAGGGTTTCTCTGTTGTTTTGGAGCCTGTCCTAGAACTAACTCTGTAGACCAGGCTGGCCTTGAACTCACAGAGATCCACCTGCCTCTGCCTTTCAAGTGCTGGGACTAACAGCAGGCATCATCACACCCAGCATTTATTGTATCTTTAAGATAAAATTTCATTCTGTAGTCCAGGCTGGTCTGGAACTCACTGCTGTAACCTAGGCTAGCTTCAAACTTGTGGCATTCCTCCTCCCTCAGTCTCTCCAGGGCTGAGTTAACAGACATAAGTCATCAACTATAACTTATCCAGTCACATCACTTATTTATATACTTATTTAATGCACTAGGAATTAAAACTAGGGCCTTGAATATACTGCATAATTTCTTCATCACTATCCCTGGACTCCCCATCATACTCCTTACAGTTATCCATGCTTTGACCATGCATATATAGTGAAAGTTTTATTTAAAAACAAACATGGTCAAACAGTGCTATCACACACCTTTAATCCTAACACTCAAGAGGTGGAGGCAAGCTGATCTCTGTGAGTTCAAGGCCAGCCTAATCTACACATAGAGTTCCAGGACAGCCAGGACTACAAAGTGAAACCCTGTCTCAAAAAAAACTAAAAACAAACAAGGAAGACAATTGTTTAAAAAGCTTCAGAACAGCTGAACAGATAGGGCTTTAGGAAAGGTATAAGGATTATGGTGTTCCCCTGAGTCTTATGAGTTTCTCTACCAAATTAGTAGGACCCAAGGAAGGAATTATAGGAATGCCTATTGGAGGCTGGCTGACCAGGAGTTCCTGAGGCCTTGCCTTGAGATTCCTGTCTGAAGTGGAGGATAGTCTTGGGGATTGAGTCTATACCTGGATAGATGATATCAGGATTTAATTGAATTTGTAGAAACTGAATTACTGAATTAGTTTTTCTTTTCAGAGTTAGTCAAAAGTTTACTCAAAGTGGGCCTGAACTGATCCAATGAAGATTATATGTGTATATAGGTTTTTGAGGCAAAGTCATTTTTTGTTTGTTTGTTTTTTGAGACAGGGTTTCTCTGTATTGCTTTGGAACTGTCCTGGAACTAGCTCTGTAGACAAGGCTGGCCTTGAACTCACAGAGATCCTCCTGCCTCTATGCCTCTACCTCCCAAGCGCTGTGATTGAAGGTATGTGCCACCAACACCTGGCTGAGGCACAGCCTTGCTATATATATTAAAACCCCTACCCAGCCGAGAAGTCTCTACGTAGATCAGGTTGGTTTAGAACTTGTAGTGACCTCCTTCTGTTTCCCCAGTCCTGGGATTACAGGCTCATGGACCATTTACCAGCTTACAAGGGGTTTGTTTTGTTTGTTTGTTTGGACAAGGTCTCACCACGTACACTAGGCAGGCTTCCAACTCACAGATCTGCCTCCTGAGTACTAAGATTAAAGGTGTGCACCACCATTGCCCAGTTTAGAGGGATCTTTAAAAAAGGGTGAATTTATCAGAGACTCTGCTGGTGGCTTGAAGAAATAAACTAAGATATTGTGAGTCTGTGGAGTTGGGTCATGTGATGAGGATAAGAGGATGGCCTCTTGCTGCTAAGAGTATTCTTGGCTGGTAGCAAGAAACAAACCCTGAACTGTGCCAACAGGCTGAATGATCTTGGAAGAGGACTTCAAGTTTCAGATGAGACACAGACACAGCTGACACATTGATTTCAGCCTTGAAAGACCCTAAACAGGCAATCTAGACATCCAGTGCCTACACTTTTGAGCCAGAAAAATGGAAGGTAATAATGGGATTATTTTAAAACGGCTAGTTTGTGTGATCCCAGCCCTCCTGTAAGGAGTGAGGCAGGTGAGTCCTCAGAGCTGGGGATGTGATGAAGAGTCCAATTGAGAGCATACAACCTAGTGTGTGTGTACATGTGTGTACGAGAATGTGCACGTAGGAGCGGATACCAAAGGCTGATGGCAGGTCTCTTCCTCTATCACTTCCCACCTTATTTCCCAAGAGGAACCTCACTAAACTTGGAGCTTGGTGTTTGGACCAGATTCCAGATTGTCTGGATGGTCAGTGAATCTCCAGGACCCCACCTGTGCCCACCCCAGCACTGGTACCACAGACTGCTTTTTATATGGATGCTGAGCTTTGTGGTTTCTGAACTCGGGTCTTCATGTTTACACAGAAAATACCTTATCCACTGAACCATCTCCCTAGACTGTGAACAACCTAATTTTTGAGTCTGTTTCCTTATCTGTAAAATAAAATAATTGGGTTTTTTTTTTTAAGACAATATCATGTGATTCCCCGGCCCTTCTAGCTCAACCTCCAAAGTGCTGAGATGATTGGACTGAATAGCCACGCCCAACACAAAAAAATTTTTTTTTGAAACACAGGCTGCAAAGGAAGGTCTGGAACGCTAGTCCTTAGCCCGTAGAATGCTGGGATCCTAGCATGCACCACCACTTGGGGCAAAAGCGGCTATTCTTATTATAGTTTGATGTTATCGCCACAATTCCAATTTTTGATATCTTCTTCGTTGTCGGATTCCAAAATCCGCAATATCCATTGTTCACCCTGCTTTTCCTCCCACGCCAGGATGTTCACTACCGGACTCAGGTCATCGGACCAACATCCGCAAGGCGCCAGCGTGGTTTGTCCTCTACGCGCCGCCGTAGCCGCCCTCAACTTAAAGGTACCCCACCCGCTTCCGTAGGCGCGAGCTCCGCAGTGGCCGGCCTCCTGCTCCGCCCAGCGTGCGTCGGTGCGTGAGTCCGGCCCCCACGAGCTGCTGAGCCGCCCGCGAGCTCACACCGGCTTCTCTTCAGCCTCAGGCAGTGCGCTGCGGTCGCCGTCATGCTCGCCGCTGCCCTTCGTCGCTGTACCGCAGCCGCGGCAGCCCGAGGCTTTCTGCACCCCGTCTCGGCCCCCAGCTCCGCCGCCGGTAAGGCCCGCGCCCGCCACAGCCCGCGCCCGCGTGTCCTTGCTGTGACCTGGTCTCCCGCCGCCACTCGAGGGTAGGCTCTCTGGCGGCCTACCCTTTGCCCTGGAAGCCGGCAGCTGAGCCCGGTGACCGCAGTCCGTCCGCTGCCGCCTGGAGTTGTGTGCTTGAGCTAAGGGAGCGTCCCCCCAGGCCTCCCTCCTGCCACTTCCTGGTGCCGGATCCACGACCCATCAGGTGTGGACCTGCGGGGTCGCTGAGGACAGGGCTCAGTGCTCCCTTTCAGTGTCTGGGCCGTGACCGTTCCCGGCGCTGACCCCGCAGCCACCTGACCGGGAGTGGCCCCACCGGCCTACGACGTCTTGGCGAAGGTGACATTGAGCCTCCGGGCGCGCCGCCCGCCTCTGCGTTTCCTAGAACACTATTCAATTTCCCAGTGGGACACAATACACTTTTGGTCTTAATCGGGCAATTCTCTGCTGGAGTTTTTTGTGGCACCTTCATAACTCGGTAGGGTCACGTTTAAGGACTGTTGAGCCGCTCTGTCATTCCACATTTAAAATAGGTAAACGTGTGTGGTGGTTTCTTACGGTTTGCAGGAGGACCCTGAATGTTGATAGCTATTAACCATAAGAATGTTAACGTTTCCAAAGTTGGGTACCAAACACCCAGGAGTACCGGGTGTATAAACATGGGAAAGCTTCATGGATTCCCACTTGGCCCATTTAAAATTAGGAGCCTGAACGCTGGCTGTGAAATGTTAAGTTTTGTTGCTTGGTTTGCCCTCTTTGTGATCTGGATATTTTGTGTTCATCACTGCCCAGTGCTGGGGAGGAATCCAAGGCCTCCTGCATGCTAGATAGTTGCTCTGCCACTTAGTGCATTTCAGCCGCCTCCAATAGCACTGTAAGTTTTATTTTTATTTTTGTTTGGTTTTGGTATGTCTCACTTTGTAGCCCTAGCTGTCAAGGACCTCTATGTAAAGCAGGCCTGCCTCAAACGCAAATATTTTATATTTGAGACTGGGCCTCACTAGGTCTAGACGGGCCTAGAACTCATAAAGGCTAGCCAGGCATTTAGTGCATTTCTCCTGCCTCCCAGGTGCTGGGAGTACCGGTCAGACCCACCACACCCAGCTCAAGCAAAGCATTGTGTACTTTTAACTACAGTAGTTGTACTTGGATTCTGGTCTGTGATGGTAGTAAATACTACATTATAAAATTTAGTTCCAGTGTGTTAATATAAAAATAATTAAACCAGGTATGGTGTCCCACCACTCATAGGAAGGCAGCTGCAGGTGGATCTCTTGTGTTTTCCAGTCCAGTGGTGGCAACAAGTGAAGACCCTTTCTCAAAAATGTAGCTCAGACACTCCAACATTATGTTTTCTTGATTATTTGAACCTAAAGAATATTTTTGCTTCATTATTTAATTTGTCTTTTATAATGTATTAGCAACATAATCAGGTATAAGGGTGTAGGATTTTAAAAAGCTCAGCGAGTTCAGGGCTCACTCTTTCTTGCCGAGGACCCAAGTTCTATTCCCAGCACCCACATTCAGAGGATCTGACACCCTCTCTGACTTCCTCAGGCACCCCATGAGTTGCACACAACATAATATGCAGACAAAATATGCATAAAAAATAAAATGGAGATAATCTTTTTTACAGAAGCAGCTGAAGCCTGCTTTTGAGAAGATTTTGTGTTAGTGTTGGGGCTGTTTTCTCTTTCTTAGTTAAGTTTGGACTAACCTGATGTTAAAATGCTGTTTAGTTGTTTTTGTTGTTTGTTTTGTTTTTTGGGTTTTTTGCTTTTGTTTTTTTTTTCCACATAGAAAAAATTCACAGAAATTTTGTTTTGTTTTCAGCTTTTGTGTTGGGGTCTGCCTGAAATTTACTGTGTGGGTCAGGCTTCTCTGGAACTTGTGGTAGCCCTTCTGCCACTGTCCCCGGATCCTGAGATTATAGACAATAGGAGATTGTTTTAAAGGAAAATTTCTGCTTTTTCTTCTCTCTTTTGGGGGAGGGCATTGAACTTCAGGAGTTTGTTGTGCGACAGGGGAATTTCCAGTTTTTTAAAAGGTTTGGAAAATATTAAAAGGTTTATTGTTGGTTGGACAGTGATAGCACGCACCTTTTTATGTTTTGTTTTTTGAGACAGGGTTTCTCTGCGTAGCTTTGGAGCCTGTCCTGGAACTAGCTCTATAGACCAGAGATCTGCTTGCCTCTGCCTCCCAAGCGATGGGATTAATGTGTGCTACCAATGCCCACCTGGCAAGTTCAAGATCAGTCTGGTCTTCAGAGTGAATTCCAGGACAGCCAATGCTGTTATACAAAGAAACCTAGCCTCAAAAAACAAACAAACAAACAAACATACATACATACATACATAATCGTTTAAGGAAACCGTAGACTAAAGTTGTCCTCTAGGTTTATCTCTGAGGCTTCGTATTGTATAATTCAGAAACCAAAGGCTTCCTTTTAGATGGTTGTATCATATACCTAAATACTGCCACAAGGGGGCAGTGTTGGTTACAGATGGTGTCCTGTCCTTTTTAGCTGTGTGACCTTGTACATAACAATTGATCTTAAGCTTTAGTTGACTTTCTGCAGTTGACATAATGTTTGGGGTAGCAAACGCCTTTAATCTCAGCCCTTGGGAGGCAGAGGCAGGATGAGGATCTCTGAAGTTCAAGGCCAGCCTGGTCTACAGAGCCATTTCCAGGGTAGCCAGGACTACACCTGCTGTCAACTTGGTTGAAGGTGTTGTTCTTTTGATGCAACTAATGCCTATAAAACACAAACACGAGACTCAGCGCCCACATGGAGTTTATTGAGAGAAGGGAGAGAAAGAGTGGGTAGCTGGTGGCCAACCGAAAGCGGGGGGGGGGGGGGGGGCACTTGCTTTAAAAGAGGCCTGCGCATGCATAACTGAGTCCCCTGGCAGCCAGGTAAGGCTGACTTAGCGATGACACGGCCATGAGCGTCCTGCCCATCGTCTGGGCGGGGGTCAGCTGGCTGCTAGTTCCTAACAGAAGGTAAACCTAACAGCACCAGGTGCCAGTCAGTGGTGCATGCCTTTAATCCCAGCACTTGGGAGGCAGAAGCAGGCAGATCTCTGTGAATTCAAGACCAGCCTGGTCTACAGAGCTCTAAAGCTACAAAGAAGCCCTGTCTTGAACTCCCCCCCCCCCCAAAAAAAAAGAAGGGCAAGGCCCTGGGATCCAACCATTGGGGATTAAGGCAATCAAACAAACAAAAAAACTTACCTCTAGGAGGAGGATGTACATATACTTTGGTTTTTTTGGTTTTTTGTTTTTTTTTTTTTTTTTTTAATGTATATGTACATTGGTGTCTTGCCTGCATGTGTGAGGATGTCAGATCTTGGAGTTACAAACAGTTGTTAGCTGCTATGTAGGTGTTGGGAATTGAACCTGAGTCCTCTGGTGGAAGAACTGTCAGTGCTCTTAAACCTTTGAGCCATCTCTCCAACACTGTAGCTGTTTTAACTTGATGAGAAATCACTAAGTACTCTTAGTGGCTATACCTGCTTGCACTTTAAGGATAACTGTAGTTTTTGGAAAAGGTAGCTTAGAACTTGTAGGTAACCATGAGATAGAGGATTACTGCAGTCTATGCTTAATGGTGAATAAAATGTTTGTCTTCTGAGATACTGAATATGTGTGTAGTTTTGATTAAATATTTAGGTCTATAGGTCTGTTCCCTTGTCAAAGAAGTTCAAACATACCTACTTCCAGACCATTCATAGTTGTGTTCCAGTTTGTATGGGACCGGGGTTGTACAGAAAATTTGTCTCTGGAAACTGGGACTTGGGTTGTGACCGTCTGGGATTAATGGCAGGTGTTTTGCTTAAGGTTTAAATCCTTTCATTGATCTGAAAGTTCTCTCCTAAAATGGCTGTACATTTTGTACATTTTTCTCCTTTTCTGCCAGTTATATTAAGGCTGTAATGCACTATAAGAGCTGGAGAGATTGATTACTCATTGGTTAAGAACACTTACTGGTCTTGAGAGTACTACCTGAATTCAGTTCCCAGCATTCCTATCAGAAGCCTCACTTGCCATTGAGTGTGTGGCTACAGATCTGTTTGTGCCCTCAATGTGCATATGGAGATCAGAGGACATCTTCAATTGGTTCTTACCTTTCTGTCTTTATGTGTATTCTTGGGATCACTTGGGTCTTTTACGTTTGTGTGGCAGTTGCTTTGATAAACAGAGCAATCTCACCGACCTGAGACAGGGTCTTTATTATGTAGTTCAGGCTGAGCTGGATCCTCCTGCCTAAATTTCCAGAGTGTTAGGATTATAAGAATTTGCCATCATATTTGCATACAATACTATTTTACTTTTGTTAGTATTTAAAATTGTTTTTCTTCCCTTTTGAGACTGCAGCCCAGGCTATGCCTAGAATTCACTGTAGTGCAAGTTAGCCTTGAAATCAGCCTAGACAACATAGCAAGATTTGTCTCAAAAATGAACAAAAAGACAACTTAATGCATTAGACAGTATTTGTCAAGTATATGTTCTCTATTCTTCCTTCTGCCATTAAGGACAGGATATAGCATTTATATTTCAAAATAGTCATACTATTGAAGTCATTTTTTTTTTTTCCTTTGTAGCTGTCCAGTCCATTCGCTGCTATTCTCATGGATCACATGAGACAGATGAGGAGTTTGATGCTCGCTGGGTGACATACTTCAACAAGCCAGACATTGATGCCTGGGAATTGCGTAAAGGTAATTGGAATATCTGTCTGTTTGGGTGTGTAAATATGAATTATTTTCACTGCTTTATCGAAAGCAACTAGTTTGAAGCAAACTGTGAACTGGTCATTGCTTGTACTTGTTAGGAAAGCCTACAACCTCTGTAATGTTTCCTACAAAGTGTGACCAGACAGCAGGGTTGGAGTATAATAGTCAATGATACAGCCCTTGCCTACCATGCATAGGTTCTGGCTTTGTCCCCCAGCACTGGGAAGAAAGAGGGAAATGGGGAGGGAACATGTGAACTATTGACATCTGAGTCAGTTCTCTAGTTGGGAGTTGCAGTTTTTGTTTGTTTGTTTTTAAGCAGAAACAAATATCATTATGTTCACTAGTCATTAATTTTATGTCAACTAACTATATAACTCATCTATATAACTCATCATAGACCAAGAGTCTGTGGCTATTACTTGGTTTTGCTTTTTGTTCATATATTTTATAATAACAAGAGCAAGAAACTCAAGTACTTTTAACTTCTGCTGGAATGTAATGGAATCTTGCTGCAGCTGGGGAAGTTGTTACTGAATAACCTGAAAATCTTACTGGTTACTGCATTCTCATCAAGTCTTCAATTCTCATGATTTGTTGTTTTGTGCAGACACAAAGTAATCATGCCCAGTCATTTTTTGATTGAATGTTTTTGAATCTCTACACTAATGTTTCTGTAGACTGTCTTAATGTCCTGATTTGGGCTTCATTATCTCTCCTTAGTTTTTAGATGATTTTAAAATCATCTATATTGTAGATGTATTACATAGAGTTAACACAGTTAGCTAATGTATTAACAGTTAAGCATATAAGTTGAAGAAAGCTCTATAATTCTCCTGATTCTTTGTGGATGATTCATGGTGTTCTTGCTAGTTTGTTACAGGTAGATTCTCATTTTACAGGTAAGAGAACAGTGGCCCAAACAGATGAGGTCATATGCTCATGATTCAGTAAGAATATAGAGAGCTAAGCCATGGAAAGTAGATAACTAAATTTTAATGTTAATTAGGAAGGATATTTCAGGTTAATGTGACCCTTCTTTTTTTAACTTGACAGGGATGAACACACTTGTTGGCTATGATCTGGTTCCTGAGCCCAAAATCATTGATGCTGCTTTGCGTGCATGTAGACGGTTAAATGATTTTGCTAGTGCTGTTCGAATCTTGGAGGTTGTTAAGGTCGGTACAATAATGAATGATTTTAAGGTTGTTTCAGAAGTAGGTGGGCCATATCACTTATCAACATTGGTTTGAGCTCTGTCCACAATATCTTAAGAGTATAATTCTCCATGAAAGACCATCTTCTATAACAAACTTTTAAGGAGCCAGGAGTGGTGATACAATTCTTTAATCCCAGCACTCAGGAGGCAGAGACAAGTAGATCTCTGTGAGTTCAAGGCTATCCTGGTCTACAGAGCTAGTTCTGGGACAGGCTCCAAAGCTACAGAGAAACCCTGTCTCGAAAAACCAGGGAGGGAGGAAAGGAAGGAAGATAAGGAACCAGATATGATGGTGCAGGCCTTTAATTCTAGCACTCTGTGAGTTTCCAGGACAGCCTGGTATACACAGAGCTAGCTAGTTCCAGGATAGCCAGGACTACACGAAGAAAACCTTTCTCAAAAAAAAAAAAAAAAAAAAAAAAAAAACAAAACAAATCAAAACAAAAAAAGAATTTTTAAAAAATGTTTTTAAGTTTTGTGAGAGGGGAAAATGACAGTACTATATCTATAATGAATAAGATAATTAAGGGTTCTGTAAGTTATCAGTCTGTAAGTTATCAGTCATTCAGCACTGGTTGTTAATTCGGTTAGACTTTTAAATTGCAAGCAAATTTTAAAACTTCCCTTGTGTTAATTTAATTTTTCTGATGCCTGATGAGCACGTTTCATTACTTTTCTTCTGTCATCACCACCTTGAACTTCTGATCCTTCTGCCTCTGAAGTGCTACGATTACAGGAGTAAACACCTGGTTTTGTGGTTCTGAGGACGGAACTGAAAGGCTTCAGCAGAATGCTTAGTGGGCATTCTACTGAGTATAACCCCAGCCATGCAAGCGTGATTAAAAGCTTCTCTAGTTTTGTTTGTTAATAGAGACTACTATTCTTTTGCCAACAGGACAAAGCAGGACCTCATAAGGAAATCTACCCCTATGTCATCCAGGAACTTAGACCAACTTTAAATGAACTGGGAATTTCCACTCCAGAGGAACTGGGCCTCGACAAAGTGTAAACCCCCTCTGTAAGTACTGTGTCTCTGACCAAGGAAGGAGCAGAGTCAGTTCAGAAAGTGGTGGGTTAATGGCAGCACCGACCTGCTACATTTGTTTGTTTGTTTGTATCTGGGGGTGGAGCCACAGCAACTGTGTGGAATTAAGAGGACAGTTTGCAGAAGTCAGTTTTTTTCCCATGTGGGTTCTGGGGATTCATCTCAAGTTGTCAAGTTCAGCAGCAAGTGCCTTTACCTACTGAGCCATCTCCATCAGCCTCGAAATTCCTATCACTTGTTTACATTGTTCTGAGTGCTAGGATTACCTGGGGTTTCTCTGTGGCTTTGGAGCCAGTCCTGGAACTAGCTCTGTAGACCATGCTGGCCTCAAATTCACAGAGATCCTACTGCCTCTGCCTCTAGAGTGCTGGGGTTAAAGGAGGTTGCCACCAACACCCAGCTTGGATTACCTGATTTAAAGTACTTTTCTAATAAAAAAAAAAAAAAAAAAAAAAAAAAAAAAGGCTAAGTACCAGTGCTGAAATTATGAAGAGGTCTCAAAGCTAGTCTCTAAGTTGACTGGCTGTATTAAAAGCAGCAAGTGTTACAGACTGTTAGTGATGAACTCCTGGGACTGTAGTACCAAACGTGATTTTAAATAAGATAACTTCCTGTCAGCACTTTGCTGATTCTTTGCTTTTTTTCTCTGCAGATGGGCTTCCCAAGGACTCACTGCTATTGCTACTTGATTCAAACAGTCGCCTGGAAATGTTTTATTTGAACAAATTTTCCTTTGAGTATCAAACCATGTAATAGTAACTTGGACTTTAATAAAGGGAAATGAGTTTGAACTGAAATCAAATACTGTGCCTTTTTAAATTTACTTTTGCATTGAGAAGCATGGCAGAGCTGGGCATAGTGTTTCATACCTTTAATCCCAGCATTCAGGAGGCAGAGGGGAGTGAATTAGTTTGAGGACAGCCAGGGCTCCATAGAAAAAACTCCATCTCAAAAACAAAGTCATCAAGGTAGTCTGGAGGATGTGCTGTGTAACAGCCAGCCATTCTCAGTACCTGTGCCTTCCTTTCCTGCCAGCTCTAGCAGGTCTGTTAGCTGTGACTAAAGATTAGAGAAATAGGTTTACTCCTTGAAAGAGCTAAGAAAACAGCCCTGTTTTACTTCAGAAGCCCTGTACTATTGGAAGGTGTCTCTGTGCTTTCTGCTTACAGGTCTGGGTGACAATGGTACAGCCAGTCAGATTACTGTAACAGGAAAACAGTAGTAAGTTGAAATTTAGATGCTTTATGTTCTAAAGCTAGTAATTAGTAAAGTTAGTTTTAATAAGTTTCATTTTTGTTTTTTAAGATACATTAAACCCATGTATATATTCAATCACTAACCCACTTTGGAAGGCTTTAATATCATCTTTGATAAAACTTGATCCCTACCTGGAAACCTCTCATCCCCTCAAGAAGTAGAACTGTAAAAACCAAAGCAATGAGTACATTTATTTGGTGGACAGCTAGTTGCCCTTTTCTCAAAACTGATTGCTGTTGAGAACCATCTCTTTCCACAGCTCCAGTCTCCTAGCCAGATCCCTATCATAGCTTTCTTAGTTTCCTCCAGAAACTGTTTATGTGATGCCACCCACTGCTTTCTGTTTCCTTCAGATATTATTTATATGACTCCTCCCAGGGACTCGTGTTAATGTCCTGTCCTTTGAGGATGTGGCAAGAGATAGATTAAAATGACTCCCTAATACAGCAAATGTAAAAGTTCTGTGAACATACACATTCAGGTACTGTGAGGTAATAAAATATTTATATTTAAGGAAGTGACATTTTAGTTAAAGCTTCAATATTAGTTGTATCCCTTTCAGGAGGAACATGATGTCATTTTATCCTAGATTTTGTTGTTTTTCAAGACAGCTTCTCTGTGTAGCCCTGGTTGTATGTACAGAACTTGCTCTGTAGACCAGACTGGCCTCAAAGTCAGATATCACTACACCAGACTTATCTAACTTTTAAGTTTTTTTTTTAATTTGTATTTGTGTGTATGTGGAGTTCAGGGACAACTTAGAAGATTCAGTTCTCTTCACTGTGTGGATCAAATTCAGGTTTGGCAGACATAGTGGCAAATGCCTGTACTAAATTAATCTTGTTCTGGCTTTTTTACATCTTCCTACCAGATTATGGCAAGCAGCAGAATGTATCAGTAAGTAAAGTGGGAAATGGGGTTTAGATTCAGACCTGTGTTCAAACCCATCTTCCAAATAGCACTTTCTCAGACAAAAATTACAGCTTAATGATGGAGGTGAGAATTGCCTCCAAGGCAAATGTTTTTACTTCTGAAGTGCATCTTCAACCCTCCACTGCCTAAATTAGGACCAGAGAGAGGGGTTAGAAGCAAATGAAAGAATGGACTGGGCATTTAAATTACTTTCCTTACAAGTCTAGGGCAAAGGAAACAAAACTGGCCAATACAAGTAACTTTAGGTAATTTTTTTCTGTGGAAGAATTGAGATATAAAGCTGGGCAGTGGTGGTGTACTTCTTTAATCCCAGCACTCAGGAAGCAGAGGCAGGTAGAGCTCAGTGAGTTTGAGGCCAGCGTGCTCTACAGAGTGAGTTCCAGGACAGACAGGGCTGTTTCAGAGAAATCCTGTCTCAAAAAAACAGAAAAAAAATTAGATTGATTGCCTGCATGTATGTGGCCACTGCCTGTATAAGTGAGGAGTGGATGTCAGATCTCCTGAAATTGGAGTTTTAGGTGATTATGATCCCCTCCACTTTTGTTTTTCGAGACATGGTTTCTCTGTATTGCTTTGGAGCATGCCCTGGAACTAGCCTCTGTAGACCAGTCTGGCCTCGAACTCAGAGGTCAGCCTGCCTCTGCCTCCCCAGTGCTGGGGAGCCCTCCACCTTTTATATTATGTTATTGTTACTGTTTTGAGACAGAATTTTACTGTGGAACTGAAGCTAGTCTTGAATTCCCGGTCCTCTTTCCTCTACCTCCTGAGTGCTGGACTTAAAGGCACATACCACCACATCCAGCTGTGTTATTTGTATAAAAGGAGCAACTACAAGCTTCTTTTCTATGTGAAAACTGAACATTAAACCAAGTCATGTGTTTCTGGAAGTATACCATTCTAATAGCTAGAAACCGGAATTAAGAGGTACAAGCCTATTAATTCCAGTACCTGGCAAACCAAGGATGAAGGATTGTGAGTTCAAGGCCAGTCTTGGCTACATATGGACAATCTGTCTAAAATGAAAACAAGTCCAACAAATAGTATAGGGTGGAATTTACCAAAATAATAGATTCCATTGACTTTGGTTTTTCTGCCCCCCCCCCAAAAAAAAACCCTAGCCCCAAATTCTTTTCTCCTACCCAGCATTTTTGGCTTGTCCCTAGTGGTTTATGACAGTATGTTAGCTGTGGAGCAGCCTCACGATATTTGGCAGTTTCTACAAGTATCTGGAACTTATTTCCAGCCAGACACAAGCACATCCCTGGGGGCTAGAAAAGTCAAGTCTTGACACAGCCTTGTACCCTGCCACACACAGACTCAAGAGAGTGCACTTTCACCCTGCTTTCTAGCATCTCATTTATTTTTGTTACTGCAGGATCATCATTCTTTTTTCCTCTTAAAATTTATTATGTGTACAACACTGCCTCCATGTGTACATGCATGCCAGAAGACGGCATCAGATCTCATTATATATGGCTGTGAGCCTCTATGTGGGTCCTAGGAATTGAACTCAGAACCTCTAGAAGAGCAGCCAGTGCTCTTAACCTCTGAGCAATCTCTCTAGCCCTCCCATCCTTCTTTTTCCTTCATTTTTAAAAGACAAGGACTTACAGGCCAGGTTTGTTTTGAACTCAGCTCCGCCTCCCAAGTCCTGGGTTTGCAGGTGTATACCATCATGTCTAGCTTCCCATTATATCTTTTGTTGTTGTGTAAGAGGTCTGCACCCTCTCCCTAAATAAATAAATAATGCCTTGTGCATTCCAGACAAGGACTTTACCACTGTCTATACTTCCAGCCCCAAGGTTGTATTTAAGTTTGGAAACAGGCTTAAAGAGGGACACCTGTGGCCAAGGTCTCCTGCAAGCAAAGTGTTACAAGAAACAGTAGCCTTTGGTAGGATAGCATGGTAGATCCTTGTTTTAGGTAGATAGAGCAGCTGCACCTGATTCTACTCCTGTTTCAGCTACTGACAAGTTTCCAGTCACTGCCTGCTGCTCAGGCTGAGGCCCAGCAGGACTTGTGTCCCACCAGAACCACTTCTGCCATTGCAGTCAAATGTCATTTTTAACTAAATCTCTGTCCCATTTTACCAATAAAAACTAGGGTGTCAGCTGTTGAGGTGAAAGCCTGCTAGCTCAAAGAGGCAGAGAAGCAACCAGCTGACTTTCCTCCTTAGCCAGTGACCAAGCATGAAATTATCTTTTCCATCACCCAAACCAAAAAAAAAAAAAAAAAAAAAAAAACACCACACTCAAAGTCCCTCCCTACTACTTTCCTACTTCCTGTGTGTTTCTCTATTCATTTTCCTGATTTCCTCTAACTCTATGACTACTTCCTGTCAACTAGGGGCTGGTGTGGCCTCTTTACCCAAGCTTTTACTAATTAATACAAACTGGGGGTTCACAGTATGTTATCAAATATCCCACATCCCCATCCCCTTTTGTCTAAATAGAAAGGAAAAGTTGTAACTCTTAACACAGTAAAACTATATACAATAAGAACAATTATCAGGTAAGAATTACATTCACAATGACCAATCCATTTGTATTTGGTAACTTTGGAGAAAGTAGATTGATGCTGCCAGGATCAGATGGATCTAACCGTCATGAAAAGCTTTATGTTATGAAAACATCTTAAATGTCATATTCTGTAGATCTCTGAAGTGCCTAAAGATCACCTATCTATCTAAAATATATGTTTGATCTTGAAAACATACCTAACATGACAACAAATTTGTTAGAGGTGACTAACTACTAACCTGCATTTCTTAATTATCCTAAACAGTTTGTAATAGTAGTTTTCAAAGACTATATTACATTTTTAAATGAGTTGCAGAGGTACAATACCTTAAACAAGAGTAGAAACATATATACAGCATGTTGTAACAAAAATAACTTTAAATTTTTATCAGTATACAAAAAATCATACTAATGTAAAGTATGAGACTAGCAGTTGTATTTTAGTTTAAAAGTAGATTCAATAATCTATAGCTGCTATATCCCTCTTTTTCTTTTCCTCCCTTATCCTCTACCCCTTTCTCAACACTAGATAAGAGAGAAAGGAGGACAGAGGAAAAAAAAAGAAATCTTTGATAAGCTCCTTTGCTTAGTTTCCTTCCTGACCATGACCAATAACAACATGCAACAACCCCCTACCCCCAAAACAGTGACAAATATCCATAACCCACTGATCACCTCACCCTTTTGGGAATATGATCACCATGTTCTTAAAATTGCTTCCTTCAGTCTGGAGCTGAGGGCACCTTTGGGAACCCTGAGAAAATTGAGATTATAGTGAAGTCCTGGGAGAGCTTGCTGTATCATTTATTGTCCAGTCTCTGTGTGATGGGAAAGTGCAGGGGCTTAACTGAAGCCCTGGGTGGAGTAGTCTGTGAGGCTGGACCATCTCATCTAGCAACTTTGAAGTTGTTCTGGATACAGATTCTTGAGGAAACAATAATGGAGGCATTCTGAGAGGCTGGATCACCTGAGCTATTTGTCTTGTCTCCATTGGTGTCTAGCCCTTTTGTTCTGAAAACACAGACTTTTAAAGGTAACATACATATCTGATTAGAATGTGTGGTGTGCATAAATCAGCTAAATAGAAGTCTATTTTTGAGCAAATAAAAGGCATCTGTCAACTTTCTAAGTTTGTTTGGACTATATAAACAAACTGTAATATAAATCTCCATCCATGCTAAGGGAAGCATGGCATATAATAAGTCATGAGAACTCTGTAGCAAGATTTATCATTTCTCATCCAGTTTCAGAGCTGTTCCCATGTAGAGGGATCAGCATATATGTCACCTATCTTAATAATTTTTCTTGGTTTCTCCCTTCATGTCTGCAGCGAATAATATTCAGGTTGTCTTTCCCAGTCAAATGTGATCTTTATTAATTTTGAAGGAATCCAAAGCAGGCTGAGCCAGGTGTTGGTGATGCACACCTTTAATTCCAGCATTCAGGAGGCAGAGGCAGGTGAATCTCTGAGTTTGAGGCCAACCTGGTCTACAAAGCAAGTTCGAGGACAGACAGGGCTATTAAATATAGTAACCCTAATTGATGCTGATCTTGCCTTTAGAGGCCTGATCACCTTTTTGCATTCAAAATTAGCATTTTCAAAAGCCAAAGATTTGATTAATATTTGTCTGACTTCTGGATCTGATGCTATTCTATTTATAGATGAAGTAAATCTTTGCAAAAACTCAGTTTAGGCTTCTTTTGGGTCTTGTATAATTTTACTTAATGACTCAGAACAAGGTTCTTTAACCTTGTCCCAAACATTTAAGGCTTAGAACTGACATAGCACCAAGGTGTGATCATCATTTGCCTTTGTAATTCAGCATACTGGCCTTCCAGCAATTGATTTTGGTAAGTGTTAATACCTTTAGCCTTATTTTGGTCTTCTATGGCCCTAGCTTCCTCTCTCCACCGTACATGTCACTGTAACCGAGGACTAACATCCAATGTTACTGATGCCAAATCTTTCCAGTCTTGAGGGATAATTCTGTTCTGAGTTGCCCATGAATGTAATATCTGCTTCACACAGGGTGAATGCATACCAGATGAAACAACATCTTTCTTAAAGCTCCACAAACCTAATATTTCTATAGTATTATGTTTAACTTCTCCATAATGTTAGGTTGATTTTCTAATAACCCTGGTGTGCCCCTCTTCAATTTCATGCATTGTGATAGTTCCCATCCTTAACGTGGAAAGATTGTTCTTTCTCATATTACTTAACTCTGTTTAAGGACTTCCCAGGTGGCTCACCAAATCTAATGACTTCTCAGTTTGCCCACCGCTGGTGTGATTTCTCTGTTGTGTGGTTGTGCCATGTAGTGGAGCACCAAATGTTTTAGGTACACAGCTGCACCTAAATCTACTGCTGTTTCAGCTACTGACAAGGTTCCAGTCACTGCCCACTGCCAGGCCTCGGCCGACAGGACTTCTGTGTCCCGCCAGAACCACCTCTGCCACTGCGGCCAAATGAGTTTTGTTGTTTTGGTTATTTGTTTGTTTTGTTTTTGGAGACAGGGTTTCTCTGTATTGTTTTGGAGCCTGTCCTGGCACTCACTCTGTAGACCAGGCTTGGCCTTGAACTCACAGAGATCCGCCTCCAGAGTGCTGGCTTCCAAATGTAGTTTTTAACTAAACGCTATCCTTCTGTTTTACCAATAAATAAAGACTTAGGAGTCAGATGCTGAGATGAAAACTTGCTAGCCAATCTTCCTCCTTAGCTGTTGACCAAACTGAAAAAAAGATGACCCACTCAAAGCCCCTCCCTACTACTACGTGCATGTTTATCCACTTTCCTGACTCCCTCTAACTCTCTGACTACTTCCTGTCAACTAGTTGCTGGCTCCGCCTCTTGACCCGGGTTTTATTAAAGTAAACTCGGTGTTCACAATGTGATCAAGTATTCAACGACAGATAATGATTCTCCCGGCCCTGTCCCCTTTTCTGGAGAAGGGTACTGTTGCCCCTTCATTTCCCTACATCATGCCCCTACGGTATTTTCTCATAAAGGGGCCCCGGCTGAGGCGAAAGAGGCATTCGCTTCACACCCGCCACCCTACATAAATGTTTTACTTAGACTGAACTGAGATTCTTCATATCACCAAGCTTAAATAGACTTAGGGTTTTAGAGACCCGGAAGACAGAGCCTGGGCTGCCCATCTCCTACGGTCGCGGCGGAACCTTGATGCTCACCTTACTGCAGGTTGCGGGGGAAGGCACCAAGGGAAGCCCTAGCCTGTGCGCCACCATCTTAGTAAAGGAGTGCATGCCCGGCCATTCGTTCTTCCTCACGCCTGCTGGCTGCTGGCGGGGCGGGGCGGGGCGGGGCCGGTCATGGCGGCCACAGAGCAGCGGGGGCACGCGGTGCAGATGTCCACCCAGGGACCCCGGCCTGGGGCGGCCCTAGATGGAGCGGAAGGAGCCGGGGGACTGCCCTCTGGACGGGGCGGCGGGGCGGCCATCCGGCTCGGGGAACGCCCGCAGGCCGCTATGGAGAAGCGGGGACCCTACATGGTGACGCGCGCACCTTCCATTCAGGCTAAGCTTCGTGAGTGCAGCAGGATGCGTGAGCATCTCTCCCAGAGCGGGCTGCTATGGTCAGGGGTTGGGCCCCTAAGTCCCGTGATCTGGTCCCCAGAGGGGGAAGGGGTTTAGGCGCAGCCCTCTCCCGCCGCGAGAGCCCGGGAAGCAGCGAAATGGGGAAGACCCGGCTGACCCAGGACCTTTTGACTTCCAGAGAAGCACCGGGACCTGGCCAAGGCCGTTCTACGGAGAAAGGGCATGCTGGGGGCCTTGCCGAACCGCTCCGATTCTTCAGGGAAAAGGTCTCAGTGGTTTCACCTCCTCTATGTCAGAAGGTTCCGAAGAAGGCCTTTAGTCTCCTGCCTGGGAAGAGGGCGCTTAAGTTTAAGGTTGAGCTAGCTAGCTAGTCTGCTGACAGGTTCACCTTAAAAATGGGAACTGGAACCACTTATACTCTTCTTTTGAGGCTGTACTAGTGTCACGAAATAGGCATTGAAATAGGGGAGTTCTATCAGTACATAGATAATTCATTAAGGTAAGAGATGGCAGAGAGAAGCAGCTTTGCCTGGTTCAAAAGAGGGAGATGTATTTTTCCTAGGAGCTATCTATCAGTGGTGTAGAGTGGGCTAGAACATGATTTGAGGAGCCAAAGCCACCTGCGTACATTAGGCTGTGATAACTGTGACTGAATAGAAGGGGAGTCTGGAATAGTTCAATTAGTTTTTTTGTTTGTTTGTTTGTTTGTTTTTTTTTTTTTGCATAGGGTGAGTACCCTGCCCTTCCCGGTGAAATGCCTGTTTTCTTCCCCTTCCCATCTCTCTACAGGTCAGTGAAGTTTAACAAGGGCTATACTGCTCTTAGCCAGAGTCCAGAGGAAACCCTGGTGTCCCTTGACTCTGACAGGTGAGTACTTTCCTTGAAAATAGTCAGGGGATGGCTTGGATAGCACTGCAGATTGCTTGGTACCCTTGCCTGTTGCCCATCTCCAAGGCCCTTCATGCACATTCCAGGGCTGTTTCTCTTCTGAGTGTTGTTCCTTCCATGGATGGCATGGCTGGAAGGGTCATCCTGTCCTATTGTGCCTGCACTGTTAGTGAGATGAGTGTTTCTGCTGAAGTCAACCAAGGGAGCCATTGGTACTTAGTGGAGACTCTGGGCTTGAGTCCTATGGTGTGCAGTCTTTGCTTCACAAGTTCTTCAGACCCCTTGCATGTCCTCCTCCTTGCCATTTGCAGCTGTGCTCCATAGATGTCCCCTGAACTGATTGTCTTCCTCTTCTCCTAGTGATGGGGAGCTGGAATCCAGATACTCCTCCGGGTATTCCTCTGCAGAGGCAAGTCCAGAGCGCCTATCTGTGCAGTGCCAGGCTGCAGGCGGCATCACCACCACTGCCAAAACACTTGTTTGGTGCCTGCTGTGTGCACTGCACTGTGCTAGATTCTAGTTTGTTCTCTAGTCTTCCACTATACCTTCTTTCCTTAGCAGAGATAGCGGGTGTCTTAGGGCTGTTGAAAATTCAGGAGACTATATATCCTCAGGGCTGGAAGTGATCTCAAAAGTCTATAATCTAGGAGTCCTCTTGATAAATTCCATCTAAGTGTTTCCTAGCCTTCATGTGCTAGGATGGTTCATGTGATTGGGCATTTTCTACATCCAAGAAGCATTGCTTGCTGCCCTCCCCCAGCCAACATACAACTCCTTCTTTGGGTTATTTTCAAGTCTTCTCTTTCTTGCAGCCTGGACCCACTGGTCATAGGCCTGCCTTCCAATGTCACACAGTAACTCAAGTCACCCTTTCTCTGAGACAGCATTCCACCCTCCTCTATCCATCTTCTATTGAGCCTGCTTTCTTCAGTTTCTGGGCAGTTCTGTCTGAGCACACCTCCTGAGCTGGGCTTTCAGACATCTTTCCAGATGATTGTGCCAGGGGGAAACACAGGGACAGAAAAGTGTCAGCCAGGCATAATAATAGCATGTGGCAGGACAAGTTCAAAGAAGTTGAACTGGGGACATGACTTCACTAGGTCTTTCTCCCTTATTCTCCAAGGAATCTGGCTAATCTCACAATTTTTGCAAATGAGAAAACAGCTTGCATAATGTACCCTCTTTATATGTCTAAGACACTAAGATTGTTAAAATTAAGAAAACTTGCCTAGCAATGGTAGTGCATGCCTTTAATCCCAACATGCGGGAGACAAAGGTAGGTGGATCTCTGAGAGTTCCTGCCTGGTTTACAAAGTGAGTTCTAGGACAGTAGCTATATGGAGAAAGCTTGTCTTGAAAAGCAGGGGGTGGGAGGGGGAGCTAAGAAAATTCTACCAAGAATCCCAAGTCTTAAATTTTCCTAGCCTCTCAGCCTGTTCTACAGAATGAGTTCCAGAACAACAAAGGCTATTGCAGAGAAACCCTTGGGGGGGGGGGGGGTGTAAGGGGTGTAGGATGTAGATTCCTAGCCTCATTGACTTTCCTGCCGGTACCCTGGTGAAATCAGGCTGACTGTTGGACTTCGCAAAGAAGGTAATAAGAGCTGCAAGTACAGACAAAGCTGGCCTCTACCCCTTTCTGCTGTACCACATATATCTTTAATACTTGAGCCCATTTTTCTGTTGTTAGCCCCTTTTTTATTTTTTATTTTTTTCATTTTTTATTTATATATTTATTTATTTTGAGACAGTTTCCTTTATGTTGCTCTGGCTGTCCCTGGAACTCACTATATAGATCAGGCTGGCCTTGAACTCAGAAATCTACCTGCCTCTGTCTCCCAAGTGCTGAAATCAAAGGTGTGAGCCACCACACAATTGCACGATATTCTTTAATCTTGACAGAGATATCTGGGATTCCAGTGGGGAAAAATCAGTACAGTGATTTTTGGATGTTTTGCTTTGTTTTTGGAGACAGGGTTTCTCTGTGTAGCCCTGGCTGTCCTGGAACTTGCGCCATAGACCAGGCTATCCTTAAATTCACAAGAGATCCACCTGCCTCTGCCTCTTGAGTGCCGGAATTAAAAGTGTGTGCCACAATTGCCCAGCTCAGTACAATGATTTTTAATGTGAAGCCTGGATGGTTTTGAGTAAGCCTCTGGGGAATTCCTCACTGCTAGAAAGGCACAGTTTGGAAGTGGTGATGCTTCCTCTGTAATCCAGGATGTGCAGTTGGCCTCGGACTAGGTAGAGTAGGGACAGGAAGCTCAGGTATGGTGACAGGGACCTGTCTTTGGACAGCAGCTCTGCATTCTGGTTTATAGTTCTCTCCTCTTCCTTTAGCAGGTGAACCAGGATGTGAGCCGGCAGCTGCTACAGGATGGCTATCACCTGGATGAGATTCCAGATGATGAGGACCTGGACCTCATTCCCCCTAAGCCTATTGCCTCTTCCACATGCTCCTGCTGCTGGTGCTGTCTTGGGGATTCTTCCTGCACCCTCCAGTAGTCATAACCTTCCAGGATGCACCCTGCTCGTCATGAGGTCTACAGAGCCCCGATGGCCCTTCATGGCTCAGTGCACTGGCCACTGCTGCCAGCTTAGAGTCACTGGGGGCCCTGACCTACAGGCAGCCCTCACCTGGTGCTTCCCTGTCAGAAGCCTATCTGGGTCACAGGAGAATGGTGAAAGTCAGCAGTGCTCTGTTGCGACAGTTTCAGGAAACCACTTGTGAATAAGGGCAGGAGTAAAGACTCTGTGGTTCTTATGCTGCTGACAAGGGTTGCTAAGAAAACCATTTGCAGACATTCTGACTGCTGTTTGTTGAGGCACTCTAAGGAAGGGGAAAGAAAGCTCCTTTGCCTAGGCAGTGCTGGGTGGTGTGGTAGGAGGCAAAAAAAAAAAAAAAAAAAAAAAAAAAAACCAGCACTTTATGGTTTGCAGTAAGAATCTGAAAGAATGTAACAGACCAATTCAAGAAATTCTATATTTTTCTTGCCCCAGCTCTAAGGTCAGCTAACAGGTTTGAACTTCCAGAAAGGACAAAGTGGGTTGTTATTTCAAGTTACATCTGTCTAGTTATGGCAAGGAATAAAGCTTAATGATGATGTAGGATGATGTAGGACGTGGGACATTCTACTGGTCCTGCTGTATGGATGGGCTTAGTAACTGGTCAGCCCTTCCCTAGTTAAAAGGAAGCTGCTCTATCATGCATATGTTCATTTATCTATAGTTCCTTGACATTGGCTAGTTTTTCTGTTTTTTTGTTTGTTTGTTTTGAGCTAATAGTTGGATTGGCTCCTGTGTCTGGCAACAGAAACCTGCAGTTTTTTGATTAGCAGCAGAGGGAGCTGTGGGGCAGTCAGTGCCTTCCTGTGTTTAGCTTTTTAAACTTTAGTGAGAATAGATGTCCTGGTGTAGCTGTGTGGCTTTGGTCTACATGGAAATGGTTAGACAGGATTTGGAGGAGAGACCTAAGCCAGCTCCTGGAGTCCACTTGAGATAGATCAATTTGCAGTGTAAGGGGTTCTTCCCTCTTCTAACAAGGTTTATTCCTACGGCATATGCCTCTGCCCCAGCACAGGGCTTACAGGCTGGAGGTATAGCTCCAGTAGAGCATTTGCCTAGCATTTGCAATGCCCTGGGCTCCAGTCCCACACTGGAACAAAGTGAACCTATGAGTGAGCACAGGCTTTCTCAACCCCAATCCTAAACACAACAAACACAGGAATAATTTCTCTTGCAATACTATGCCTTCCTGGAATTTAGTTTTCCATGTTCCCCTACCTTTTCTTTGTCTTAACCAGGTGTATAGTGGGACTTGGAGTGGACAGGGTACCCAGCATAAAGGGCACAGTAGTCAGAATTAGGGGTTGAGTATCACATGTATCCAGTGACTACTAGAGGTATAGGAGGAATGATGTGTGTCCCTTAAGTCCATTCTACAAGTGGTAGAATGGGTAAGACCAAAAGATAAGTCCTTTGCTGTTACCTGGCCACAGACCTGTTCTTATGCTAGCCTGCTAATACCCAACAGGCAGAAGAAGGTTGAAGGGTATACCATGTCTAGGGGCTTTTACTCAGCTAAACAGCATCACAGGAGGGAAGATGGAACAGCAACCAGAGGCACATCTGCTTGGTTCTTGGGACTGGGTTATAGATGCTAATTGTGTTATGCAAAGGGACTCTGCAACTCTATGCAGGTATCTCACATACTTAGCACCTCCTGTTAAAGCCTGCAGAGAAGGAACACAGACCATGTCTAAGCTTTTTAGAATTCTACAGAGGTGAAACAGATGTGTAAAGGGAGTAGATGTTGTTAGTACAATGTAAAGAAAGACTTGATGGTATGGCTCAGTGAGGACCAGAAATGTCTGTGGAATCCTTATTTCTGTTGGGATTAGGTTAAGACAGAGAAGTTTGGGCATTTGGCTTGGGTGGGGGTGGGTGTAATCGCCAAACCACACCCTCTGGGATGATTGTTGCTGTAATCAACTTTGAGTTACTTGGCTGGAACAGTCCCTAAAAGGGAAGTTCTAGAGCTGGGTGGCCTTGTATGGGAAAGCATTACTTTGGAAAAAGCTCAGGGATGTGGAGCAGGTGATAATGTCCAGTTAATAGGGGTAGAAATAGTCAGGGGATAGACAAGATGACACCAATAAAGGCACACTGGTGCCTAGATTCTAACTGCCTCAGTGCAGAGTGCTGGGTGTCCTGCAGGAGGCAGTCCCTGGGAAGAAGCACATCTGAAGCTTCCTCTTGATGTTTACAGACCACTGTTCTACAGACCTCTTGGCTTGTACTTCTACAGTCTGTTATAATAAATGTCATGGTGTTGGATCTGTATTGTATTGCATTGGTTGAGGCAGGGGCGCTTTTTGAGACAGGGTTTGTATAGTTCTGTCTGTCCTGGAACTCGATCTGTAGTCCAAGCTGGCTGCAAAATCAGAGATCTGCCTGCCTCTCCCTCCCAAGGGATGGGATTAAAGGTGTGTGCCACCAAAGCCTGGCTCAGCTTTTTTTTTTTTTTTAAGCCAAAGAAATTGTATAATAAATGCTAGGGATGGTGGTGCACCTGGGAGGTAAAGGCAGGAGTATCAGTTCAGGTCATCCCCCAATACATGGGGATTTTTGTCTGGTTTTTAAATTGTATCTTATGTGTGTGTGTACGTTTGTGCACCGTGTGTATGCAGCTGCAGGAGCCCCATGGAAGTCAGAAGCATCAAATCTCTTAGAACTGGAGTTATAGACAGTTGTGAGCTGTCTGTACAGACATGGGAGCTAAGAACCAAACCTGAGTTCTCTGTAAGTACTTTTAGCTGCTGGGTCATCTTTCCAGCCCCCAATACACAACAGTAGCCTGAGGTATATGAGAACCTCAAAAATACTTAAAAGGGACCCAGGAGACTCAGTTGGTAAAGAGATTACTCTGTAAGCATGAGAACCTGAGTTCAGATCCCTGTCCCCTCCACCCCCAGCACCCAAATAAAAAGCCAAAGGCAGTGGCACATAGCTGTAATTCCAGTTCTGGGGAGGCTGAGCCAGGAGACTCATTAAGGCTTTCTGCCAGTCAGCCTAGCCGAATTAGTGAGTTCCAACGGAAGGCTCTTGAGGAGTAACCCTGAGGTACATGTGCACATACATATATGTGTGCAAACACCAGAAGCCATATGACGCTGAGACAGAAGTACAACTTCAAAGCCAACCTTTGGAACTCGGCAAGATAGTCTCAAAACATAAGTACACTAGAAGAGAGCCAAGGCCTGCCTGCCTGCAAGCTGTGCATCTGAGGCTGAGGCTGGCTTCCTCTCCAACCCTTCCTATAAAAGGATTCCGGAATCCAGCCTGCCTACCCACAGGAAGCTGTATGAAGCAGAATCAAAACCAGAGAGCTCTTTCTGCCCATATCAGGGGCAGGAATACCAACTGCTCTTTAGTCTATATTCTTGACACAAGTGATCTTTAATTACTTTGACAGAACTAGAGGGAGTAAGTTTCATTAGTCCGCTGGCCTGCCCCTTCCCTTCCCTTCCTTTCTCTACAACTGAGAGCAGGCAGTCCCAGAGCAAAAAACCTGTTCTTAGAGATCACCCCACCTGTCACTTAGATGGATGCTGACCTAATACTGGGTCACGAATGTTTTGTTAGCTGAGGCAGAATTGTTGCCTCCTGAATAGACCCATCTGGCTCAGAGGTAGCAAGGAGTGTTGAGAGAGTACAGTGGAGTGGCAGGCCTCAGTCTTCACACAGATCCCTCACCCTGAGGATGGTCCAACCTGGGCATGCTCTGGAGTCACTAATGCCAAGCTCTCTATTCTACTATTCCAGCATGCACCAAAGAGTGCACAATGGGGACAGGGATTGGGCTGGACCTGAAAAGTGGAGCTGGCCAGGATATGAATGACTGGCAGAGGGGTAGGAACACTGGCCTCTACAGCAGACAGCAGGCCCGGAATATCAGCAGATCCTTGGGCATAGTAAGCTTCAGTGAGACACTTTCATTGGCCCCAATGAAGAGCACTCCACCACGCTGCAAAGGGATTTCTCCTTGAACTGTGGGTGTAGTAGCTGTCACTGTCCCTTGGACCATCAGAAGGATGCTGGCAGAATCTAGTGCCAAGATCTTGTATTCAGTGACAGAGCCAGGGACCTGGTAGAAAGAAGTGATGGAATAGTATAGTTGATATTTTGCCCCTGGATTCTAGAGCACAAAGGCCCTGCTGCCTCCTTCCCCACTGTTCAGACTCTTGGCATCATGGAGACCAACATATGGTCCCCAGTAGAGAAGTAGATGAGCTCTGTGGCTGCCCATACTAGGTGGACTTGACAGGAAATCCAGCCCCAGGTATAACCCTGTAGGTTTGACATGTTACACAAAGGATACCCACCTGGCCCATGTACTCACCTCCATCTTCATAACAGTGAAATCTGGCACAGGGGGGTCATAGATAGAGAGATAGGGGTCATCTTGACTCCGTGTTGGGGTAAACAGCCTGTCCTTGCTGGGGCTAGGTGTGTAGTTGAGCATTTCACATAGGGTTGACACATCGATGAATTTGGGTGTCAGGCCAGCACGCACAGTATTGTCTGAACATGCCATGCATTCCACACAGTCTGAGGACAGATAAATGCCACATGCTAAGATAGTGAAGAAAGTCATGGAGTTTGGCTCTCCAGGGCTGGGCCTCCTAACTTAGGCATATGCTAGCCCTATAAATCAGTTAAAAAATGTATGAAAAGAATTGTGGGAGAATATGAAGGCATCAAATTATGTTAGCCCCTATGTTAACATATCTTATCTTACACTTCTGCAACAGAATCTTGTGAGTGGATAAGCTTTCAAAGTCAAATGGAACACCAGTCAGATTTGCTGGTTCACACCTATAATCACAGCACTCACAAGGCTGAAGTAGGAGGGTTGCCATGAGTCTGAGGCTAGCCTGGGCTACAGAGTGAGACCCTGTGTCAAAACAAGAACAGCAACAAAGCTGGTCAAGGGGGTAAAACCACTTGCTAGGCAAACATGTGGTCCTGTGTTCAAATGCCAAAAACACATATTAAAACTGGTTTATAGAACAAATAGTTGTAATCCCAGTATTCCTATAGGGAGATAGCATACTGGAAGTTTACAGGGTAGCTAGATTGGAGTATGTGGCAAAAAATAAAAGAGAGAGACCCTCAAACAAAATAGAATGAAGACCAACCTTGCCCCCGGGTTGTCCTCTGATCTCCACATGCATCCTAAGGTACATGTGCACCTGCATTCATACACAAGTGACATCCTTCTATTGTATCACCCATACTGTAGTGTAAAAATCCTCAGGCACAGAGTTGGTATGCAAATACCAGTGAGAAGACAGAGAGAAGCAACTCTGTCCAATGAGGCTTGGCTCAAACTGAGTTCCACACTCCTCAAAAGGGCTTAACACCAGAACTTGTGGCTGGTAGCGGGTTTTAAGATCTGTCTACCACCCAGCTGACAGCCATCATTTATAATGGCTCAGCCACCCTCCAAAGTGCTTACAGAAGGCCTCACCAACCATCCTCTCTCTTTTATTCACACAAAGAAACAAGGTCCACGGGGGATGGCAGTGGGGCATACTACTAAAATGGGGCTCACCTCCCTTCAGGTAGGCATGGGGCACATTGGCCTCCAGAAACATGGCTTCCCCCGGCTTTAAGGAGAGCAGGTTCAGGAAGTAGATGGCGAAACATCCAATATCGCCCGGATATTGCTGGTGCAGCTGCAGCAAGAGCTTCCCACAAATGTCATCCATGCTGTTTCCGGCAGATACTGAGGGTCACAGAGCATCCCAAGGCCACTAAGATACATGTGGTAGTCACAGCTTCACCCTGATGAGGAAGTCTTGGGGAACAGTCCCTGCTCCTACAAATGCAGTTGCTATGCTAGGCCTCTTCTAAACATCCCTCGGTCATCCTTGGTCTTTCTGGCTCACAAAAAATGCCATCTCTCACCTCCACTATCTGCATGCCTGGCCTGGCTATAGTGGCTGGGCATTGTGATATACAGCTATCATCCTAGCACCAAAGCAGAGGAATCACCATGAGTGAAGGAAGGGTAGACTGGACTATGTACCACATTCTAATATAGCCTGCACTTCAGAGTATGTATGGCCCTGTCTCAAATGATACAGGCTAGGGATGCAGCTCAGTTTGTACAATGCTTGCCCAGCATGCATGAAACCCTAGGTTTGGACCTAGCTCCACAAAGACACAGGCATGGTGGCATGTGCCTGGAATCTCAGCACCCAGGAAGTAGAAGCAGGAGTTTCAGAATTTAGCTATCTAATGAGTTTGAGGCCAGACTTGGTTACAAGAAACCTGTCTCAAAGAGAGGTGGGAGATAAAATTGTATGAGGAATATTAAAACACAGATACCGCTAGCATCTTCAGTTCAGATTTTGACAGAAACACCTCCAAACAATTGCCCAAAAAAAGTCTCCTGGTTAGGAACCACTCACAGCTCTTGAGGTCAAAATCTATTATAGAGAAGTAGATGGCTCAAAAGCTTCATGAAGATTGTCAAATTCCCTCTTAGCCAAGGACTTCCCTTTATTAGCACTGGAACTCCCATGTCTCATGAAATCTGTCCATCTTAGACAAATTGGGATGGTCATCTACCCCAGAGAGCACAAGGCACAATGTGCTGTGGGCCAAAATGTACCCAAGGGAAGATGAGCTCAGCCTGGTTTGGAGACATGAAGGAATTTTCTTGGAAGGCCAGGTGCAGGTGCAGGTGCAGGGGCAGGGGCAGGGGCAGGGGCAGGGAGAGCTGAGTTTCCCGGAGCATGCAAAGAAGGAAGGAGTGAATTCAGAATATATAGAGAAAGCAGTGTTCCGAGTGGGAGGGTGGTTTGGTCTTCACACAGAGACTTGCTCAATGGCTACTCTGCTAAACACTGGGACAAACATGAAGGTCTCTGGCCTAGAGAATGCCAGTTTTAACAAATGAGCACATGACCCTAAGGGATCACTACTTACTTGGATGTCAGAACAGAGCTCAGATCAGGGTTCTCCAAGAGCATGCAAGCAGATAAGACACTCAAAACCACACAAATTGAGAAGCTATGCTCAGGTGAGAGCAAATGGCTGGGGCGCAAAGGTAACACAGCAAGAACTTAGGAAAAGAGAGGGTTCTGGGGCTGCCTAGAGAAGGAGCTCTATCAAAAGAGGAGCTACGGAAGCTCCTGAGTCTGTCAGCCTTGCTTCTCACTGGCTGTATTGACTCTCCAGACCAACAGTGACACAACCACACCCACCATGGTCATTTCCTGAACTGTTAGCACAAGGTTTCTTGGTGCCTATCTAGGTTCCACTTAGGGAAAGGGGCTGGGAGCCCTGTATCCATGGCCTCGTCCATGCCTATGTCAGGAATCCAGGCTAGGGCACTGCATCCACCCAGGCCTCTGCCACACCCACCTTGCTGGGAGATCCGTTTCACCAACAGGTTGAGCTGTTCTACCACCACCTTCTTCTCACTCTTCATCAGGTGGGAGAAGCAGTTCCTCAGAGCAGAAGCCACAGCCCCAGGATCCCCATTCATGCTCTGCTTCAGCTGTTGGGTGGCATCCTCTCCTATCAGGAACTGGAACTCAGGCACCTCTGCAGTGGCCAGGCCAAGGAGATGTAAGACACAGCACTAAAGTGAGGCCCTCCCACCTTATCCCTAACCAAAGACCCAACAGCACGACACAGACCCTGCCGTGTAAACATCTGTTCACCCCCAGCCCTTCGCAACCACACCTGAGCATGGTCTCACTCTCTGGCCCACTGCCCCCCAAACTGCCTCATGAGGCCAAGATCCCTTTAGTTCCTATGATATTCAGCCTCTGCTCTATGTCTCTGTTTGGCCCTCAGCACTCCTGTCCAACCTTACTCTTCAGGAAGGTCACAATCTCCTCCACTGGCCGGAAACCACACAAGCCCTGGAAGGACGTGAGGGCAATGGCCATTTCGGGCTTGTGGTTGGCATCAGGATAGTGCTGTGGAGCCTGGAGGTGCAGCTTCTCTGCCAGCTCCTGTGGGTGGGCAGGGGAAGACAACAGCTGGGGGACAGCTATATCAGCAGGATTTCTAGTCTCTGCAGTCCCTGCTGCCCAGCCTCCCCAGTCGCCAGATAGCAGTGGCTTCTTACCTCTGACAATGAAGCCAGTCAAGGCATCATGCAGAAACTTGGGGTTCAGCTAACCCAGGGCAGAGAAATGGGCCAAATCTAGGGGAGAGCTGGGACAGACTTAAGAGACCTGCCATGTGGCATAGGAACTCCAAACAACAGGCACAGCTATGTGCCTTGGGTAAATGACTACTGGGGAGGTAGAGTTAAGCATGCTTAGAGAGCTAGGTCATCTTCAGCTACATAAAGAGCTTGAGGCCAGCTTGAGCTTCCCAAGACCTGTCTTTAAAAAAACCCCAGAATTAGGGGTTGGAGAAATGGCTTAGTAGTTAAGAGCACTTGTTGCTCTGGAAGAGGGCTCAGGTTCCTTTCCTGGCACCCATTTGGCGGTTCACAACCATTTGTATCTCCAACTCCAGGGGATCTGATGCCCTCTTACTTACAAAGGCACCAAGCATGCATGTAATGTACATGGAGGCAAACACTCATACACATAAAATAAAATACTCTCTAAAAATTAAAAAAAGCCTGGTGGTGGTGGCTCACACCTTTACCCTGCACTCAGGAGGCAGAGCCAGGAGGATCTTTGAGTTTGAGGTTAGCTTGGACTACAGAGTGAGTTCCAGGACAGCCAGAGCGACACAGAGAAACCCAGGCTCAAAAAACAAACAAACAAACAAACAAAAAAAAAACGACAACAAAAAGAAAAAAAAACCCAAAAAACAAATGATTTTTTTTCTTTAAAGGGGTTGTGCTGGAGCTATAGCTCAGTGGTTAAAAGCACTGGTTGCTCTTCTAGAGGTACTGGGTTCAATTCCCAGAACCCACATGGTAGTTCATGACTATTGTTCCAATCTCAGAGGACCCAATGTCTTCTCCTGGCCTCCCTGAACACTATACTCACGTAGTGCACAGGCCTACATGCAGGCAAAACACACACAAAAGAGAAATAAATAAGTATTGAGCATTTTTTGAAAGAGGAGTTTAGACAGACTGTTTAAGCTAGGCTGGGCCTTGTTCAAGGAAATTTACACAGCGGGGTACAGCTGGAGCAACAGCTGGGGGCCTGCCATGTCCTGGAATTCTAGTATTAAACTCTCCAAGAGAGCCAGGAGGGGAAATGGCAGATAAGAATAGACCTAGGCTGGGGAAGGGGAAGCCAAGGACGAATGTGGAGAAGCACTCTTGGCATAGGCCAGCCAGCTGTCCACTTAGACTTAGCTTCTGTAGATGGCACTGCCCCTGAGCAGCCAAACTGCAAATAGCAAGACTTGGATTTAGCCCAGAGCTAGAACCTAATGTGGGCAGGGTAAAAGCAGGGGTAAAATCTACCGGTAGGCCCATAAGAAACCCTCCCCTCCCCTGATCCTCTACCTTATTAGGGTGTGCCTGGATAGACAGGGCTGTTTCCACTGAGAGCACTTTGAAGAGGAAGGGCAGCTTGCCATTGAAGGTGTCTTTGACCTTTGGGCCTAAGCAGTTCTGGTTGTCAGCAATCCACTGGCCTAAGGTCTTCTGGGAAATACGGTTGTCAAGGATCCTGGCATCACCCCGAGGGTGTGTTCCCATCCACAGCTGGAAGGACAGCAAAGTTGAGAAAGAAGGAAACAACTGACGACCTGGTATGTATGAGGAGGCATGTATCAGTACACTTGAGTATGGGTATGGAAAGTCAGAATGATACTTCAAAGTCTCTGAAAGTATGAGTCTCAGTGACAGCTCTGTGAGGTTAACAATAATTTATTTCAGTCTCAAAAGGCAAAACTTCTCAGCCAGGCAGTGGCTTACACTTTTAATCCCAGCACTTGGGAGGCAGAGGCAGGTGGAACTCTGAGAGTTCAAGACCAGCCTGGTCTACAAGTGCTGGTTCCAGGACAGGCTCCAAAGTTACACAAAGATACCCTGTCTTGAAGGGGAAAAAAAAAAAAAAAGACAAAACTTCCCTATGCTTTGACTTTTCCCTTCTCAATAGAAGGAATTTGGGATGAATACAAATGGAAAATTAGGGAGCTGGAAAAATGGCTCAATGGTTAAGAGCTCTTGCTGCTCTTCCAAAGCACCCATCTGTCGGTTTCCAGAACCTATATCAGCAGGGCTCACACCCTCCTATAACTCCAGCTCCAGGGGATCCAATGCCTCTGGCCTCCACAGGCACCTGCACTCACATTCACATACCCACATGCAGACATACACACCTACACATAATTAAAAATAATACTTTTTATAAAAATAAAATTTAAAGAGGAAAGTTAATCCAAGTTAAACATCTATTTTTTGGCCAGGAATGGTATCAACGTGCCTATAAACCTAACTTAGGACGTAGAGACAGGGAGATTGGGAGTTCAGGTCATTCTCAACTCCATAGCAAGATTGAGGCCAACTTAGGCACCCTGAGATAGTCTCAACAAATGAAAAGATTCAGTAAACGCTGAGAGCTATCTTGGAAAGGGTAACACTAGGGTTCAAAAAATCCCAGATGCTGGGCATGGTGGTGCACACCTTTAATCCCAGCACTAGGGAGGCAGAGGTAGACAGACAAAGGCAGGCAATCTCTGAGGTCAAAGGCCAGCTTGGTATACAGAGCTCTTTACAGAACAGCCAGGAATGCACAGAGAAACCCTGTCTCTGAGGAGGGAAAAAAAAAAAATCACAGAAGTTTTATCTTTCTTTGTATGAAACTGAGTTTTGATACAGAGACCGGGCAGATCCGTCTGCTTCAGCCTCCCCAGTTCTGTGATCACAGTGCTCTGTCTACAGCTCTCTTTGTCCAATGACTGATCCAAGGACCAAAAGAATGTCTTCTACGGACTGCAGAGATTCTTCCCAACTGGCCCATATGGCTTGTCTCAGGTCCTCCGGTCTCACTTAGAGTAAAGTGGACCGATATGCAGCTAGGATCTTACCTCTGCATAAGGCTTGTCCTCTGAGATTTGGACCAGTGGGTCACTGCTAGCCAGCAGGCACGCCACTTCACTGTTGGAGCCTATCTTCCCCCAGGAATACTGCTGCACCACACAGGAAAGTGGGAACACTGGGGACATAGACAAGGGGTCAGTTTCCATTCCACTCTTCAGACCTGGCCCTAGTGCTGGGGAACCAGGACCGAGAGGGTAATTCTAAGGGCAGAGGCACACGAATCCGTGAGTATGGGAAACACCCCTCTCATCCACAGTTCTCGACGTTCCCATCTGTCAGATTGGCAGATACGGATCTTGTCTGCCATGGGGAAGAATTGAGTTCAGGTGATGGGGAGGGAAAAGGAACTAACCATCTCTCTGCACTCGGTCGATCCCGTAATGATCCAAGCGCACTTAAGAAAGAGCCTTAGTCAATTCGACCCCCGTTTGCAATCCCCACTCCAGATCTACCACTGTATCCAAAGTTCGCGGGAATGGTCATGACCTGCTATGGCAGCCCTGACAAGATTAGTCCCTAGGACGCGACCACCACCAAGGTAACCAGAACACGGCAACGGCTCACCTCGTTGACTCGCCATCCTAACCGCGGGAGACCCGGCTTAAGGTACGTAAGCCTTTCCCAGCAGCCTCCGCTGCTCTACGCGCAGAGCTTGTCGGGAAATGTAGTTCACAGATTCCACCGTCTCCTATCTCTGCCGTCAGGAACCCCTGTTGCCCTAAGTATTTCACCCTAATTCTTGGTTTGAATACTTTGCCTTCCAATTCTTTTTATCCGTATGTAAGTACTGAGAACTGTCTAAGTACTACAAACTCTTCCAAGTATACCTCAGAGAACAAGATAGCACTACTTGTAACAAAGTATCTAAAGGCAATAAATAAGCAGGCATAGTAGCACACCCCTATAATTCCAGCACTTAGGGAGCCAATGGAGGGGAATTGTGTTGAGTTCTGGATCAGCCTGAGGCACATAGTGAGACCCTGTCACAAACAGGCCATCTGGGTAAGCCCCACTAAGAAGAGATTTGAGGAAGAGTGGAAAGTGTTCCTGGCAGAAGAAAGAGCTAGGAAGAATCCTCTAGTGCTGGAACTTGTGCCTATATTTTACACAGTTAAATATCAAAGAGGTCAGCGGTGCAGGACAAAGGAACACACACACACACAGGAAAGGAGACAGCAAAATGGAAAGGCCATGAGTAGAGGTTCATATGCTGGCATGAGGATTTCAGGTTTTCCTCTGAGTACCCAGTGGTTAGAATGTTATTGGTGTGATTGATTGATGATGATGATGATGATGATGATAGCAGATGTCACGTGCACCCCCTTCGCTCCCCTGTACTTGTTTCTTACTCTGTAGAACGAGGATGGTAATATAGATCTGGCAGGCTTGTTGTTGGGTCTATAGTGATTGTAAAGCTCTGTGTTCCTCTGACCCTCTCTTCCAAACTCCAGAATCCAGTCTTCCTTCAGTCTGAGCTGCTCACAGCTGTGACAGGAAGGGAAGTCATCAGGAACCCTGCACAGAAGAGGCTGGGGATAGAGTTCTGCTGTGAAGTAATCTTGTCATAGAAAGCCTCGGACATCCCAACCTCCTTAGCAGCCTAGGAGGAGAGCAGCCAGCTGGAGACCCAGACTCATAGCTCTCAAGGCTCCTGGGGGCATGACCGAGGTGACAGACCTGGGGCGGGGGGGGGGGGCTCTAACAGACCCACACTGCAAACATGGGGCAGGTCTTGCCACTTCCCTTCCCTCTCCCTTGCTAAATCATTAGATTACATTCCTAAAGCTAGTCGCTCCCTTTTGCCTAACTCGTTCCTAAAACTGACCACAAAGATCCAACTATCAAAACACCAAGGTCCAGCAAACAAAATGCAGTATTGGGATACGCTGACTATCATATCCAATCAGGACTCACCAATTCATCCTAACACAGACTTTCCCTTTTCTTCTTAAAAACCATTCCTGCAGAGACAACTTTGCCTGATCTGCTCTTTGCCTGATCCAGAGGAATCCACTTTCTTTCCTAGGTGTGGCTATCAACCCCTCCTGGAGTCCTCTTGTTTATATAAATCAACCTGCATTTCTTAGGACGCTTTCTCATATACGAATCAATAAAATGGAACACATAAAAATCACGTGCTTGGCAGCTCAAATACCTCCTACTTGGAGTACTATATCCTTCCCTCACTCCTATTCCTCAAGCCATACTAGCTTTCTGGGATAAGAATTAGCTACAGGAGTGGAGCATGGTTAAACCCAGCAGTTAGGAGGAAAAGACAGGCAGATCTCTATGAGTTCCAAGCTAGCTTGGGCAACATAGTGAGACTTTCTCAAAACACACACACACACACACACACACACACACACACACACACACTGCCCTTCTCAGGTTCTGTTTCCAGCACCCACATGGAGCTTATAGCCAACTTTAACTCCAGTTCCAGGATTTCTGACACCTTCTGGCATCCACAGGACCAGACACACACATGGTGCACAGACACACATACAGGCAAAACAGGAGCACATAAAATTAAAAAAAAAAAAAAGAAAGAAAGAAAGAAAGAAAGAAAGAAAGAAAGAAAAGGAAAGAAAGAAAAAGAAAAAATTAGACACAGGAGCTTAAGAGGTTATTTCCATTTTGACACCATAGAAACCAGAATCAGAATCACTTCCACTGAGTATCTTTTGCATGAGACAGAAAAAAAAATTTGATTGTTGAGACAGAATGTCCCCACCCCATGCTACCCACCCCCACACAGGAAAAATTATCTGGAAGGGAAACCAGAGTGCCTGGTGAACCTATAATCTTCCACCTTTCCCTCTTCCTGGTCTGACTCTTGAAGGAAAGCTTACACTGTATCATTCAGGGATTCTCTCTCTGTCTCTGTCTCTTTCTTTCTCTTTCTCTCTGTCCCTTTCTCTTCCCTTCTAGACCATGTTTAACTCTGTTTCACATTTCTATGTAGGGTTTTTGTTGTGGCTTTTTATTTTGAGATAGGGTCTCACTATGTAGCTCTGGCTGGCCTAGAACTCACAGAGATCTGTCTGCCTCTGCCTCTGCCTCCTGGGTACTGGGATTTAAGGTGTGTGCCACCACACTCAGCTCTGCCAGTGCCCTGCTGAGAGTTCAAACTGAGATAGCAGCTAGCTGTCATTCTTGCTAAGCTACATACTGTTAAGCCCTTTCCAAGCATTCTCTCCTTTTATGACCAAGACATTGTAGCCAATAAATCTTTTAGCTTCACTTGCTTTAAACTTTTTTTATTGTGTGTATATTTGTGCCTATGTGTGGGTATGTACCCATGAGTGCAGGAGTCACAGGCCATTACATGTCATCCACCATGAGTTCTCTTCAAGATCAGTATTTGCTTTTAACTAGTGAGCCATCTGTCTCTTCAGCACCTTCACTTGCCTTTATTTGATTTGGACAATCATTAATTTGAAAGTCTTGTTGGCATAGGCCTGTAATCTTAACTCAGGAGGCTGATGCAGGAGGATTGAAAATTTAAGGCCAACCTGAGATACATATTAAGTTCTAGACCATCCTGGGCTACAATGAGACTTTATCTTGAAAGAGAGGAGTGGGGACTGGGGATTTAGCTCAGTGGCAGAGCACTTGCCTAGAATGTTTAATGTCCTAGACAACCCTAATATGTCAAAAAAAATTGAAAAAATAACTAATTTGAGCTGGGTTAGTGGTATGTATTTATAATAGTAGAACTCTGGAAGCAGAGATGTTGTGGGGTAGCCCCAGAGAAGACTGCTTAGATACAGATATAAGCCAGTAGAAAGTCTTTTTTAGCTGGCTGGCTGGTGACTACACTGGGTGTTTGGGGTCCCAGTGTAGCATCAAGCCTTCCTCAGGGTGAACTTTTAAGCACAAAACCATGTTCTGGATTGACATACTTCAGTTAGCAAAAACAGTTAGCCAGAAGCAGAACTACAGAAGGTAACAAGCAATATTAGCACATTTAGAGACTTTCCCGGAATGATGACTTTGATGGATTAGGCCTTTGTCTTTTTTGGGGGGGGAGGCAGGTGCTAACTTCTACATGCTGAGTTTTATGGCCTAAATGGTACTTCTATCATGGAGTCAGTTGTACTAAGGTCTGGGGCCCTGTTATAGATGTAAGAGGGTCAGGTGCTCAAGGTCATTCTTGGCCTTCATACTGGAGACTAATTGGCCCTATAATATGAGGCCTCACCTCAAAAAGAAGGAAGGAAGGAAGGGAAGAAGAGAGGTAGGGAAAGGGGGAGGGAGGAAAAGAGGGATGGAGAAAGGAGGGAAGGAAAAGAAAGAAAAAAAGAAAAAGCCTAACTATTCAAGAGTTCAAGGTTAGCCTAGGCAACTTAGTGACACTCTTGTTTCAAGATAATTTCTTTTTTACCCCCATCCCACCAGCCCCTTCCTTTCTTCCTTCCTCCCTCTTTCTTTCAACAGGGCCTGATTCTGTAGCTCAGGAATGTCTGAAACTCAGGTTGGCTTTGAGCTAGCAGTAATTTTTCTTCCTCAATTTATGAAGTGCTGGATTATAGATATGAGCCACCATACCATATGAAATCAAAGCTTTAAAAAGTCAGTTAGCAATATAACTCAGTGGTAGAACATTTATCCAACATGCCCAAGACCCTGTGTTCCATTCCCACTAGTGAAAAAAAAATGTGTAATTAATTTGGAAGGCACACAGCTGAGCAATGTATTATTAGTCTCCCACCAGCTTTGCTGTAAACTTCACCATCACCTTTGACTAAAATCCCCTTCGGCAAAAGTTGCTTTTGGTTCTCTTTCCCCATCTTAAACTGCAAAGTTAGGTATTCCCTAGAAAAGGAACTAAAAAAGGACAAACAAAGACTACTAAGAGTTCAGAAAGTCAGTTGAATGGTGGCAGTGCATGCCTTTAATCTCAGCTTTTAAGAGACAGGAAGATCTCTGACGTCGAGGCCAGCCTGGTCTACAGAATAAGTTCCAGGACAGCTAGAGCTACATAGAGAAATCTTGTTTTGAAAACCATAAAGGAAAAAAAAAAAAAAAAGGAGTTTTTTTTTTTTTTTTTTTTTTTTTAGAACAGGGGCTCTCTGATAGGCTTCGCATAACATCAAACCACTGGCCAACAATTCACTGATCTTGTTCTTTGATTACATCAAGTAGAGCCATTTGGGATGGATGTTACCTGCCTATAATTCTAGCAGTTGGGAGGTAGGGGCCGGAGCATCAGGCATTGAAGGGCATCCTTAGCATAATAGTCAGCTTGAAACCAGCCTGGGCCATGTGAGACCCTGTCTCAAATTTTTTAAAATTAAATTAAAAGTGGAATAATGTTTAACTTACAAGGAAATAGTACATTTGCCTAAGAATCAGTGGGCAAGGGCTCGTTCACCATGTGCAAAGCCTTGGTTTTTGTGTTTTGTTTATCATGTTTTTAAAATTTATTGCTTGTAAGCACAAGTGTGTGCAGAAGCATATGTTAGTTCATGCAAGTGTGGAGGGCAGAAGTTGATGTTGGAAATAAGATGTCTTCCTCTGTCCTTCTCCATCTTATTTTTCAAGGCAGGGTCTCTCACTGAACCTGGAGCTTACTAGTGGCCTAGGCTAGCTGGCCAGTGAGCTCCCAGGATATTCCTGTTTCCACTTCCCCAGCATTAAGACTTCAGGCACACCTCCATGTCCCACTTTTTACATGGGTACTGGGTCTCTGAACTCACCTTTATGTTTGTATAGAAAGCACTTTACCAACTGGACCTTCTCCCATCCCCTTTTCTTATAACTTGTCTATCTTTGAGATAGGTTCTTATGTAGCCCAGATGGGCCTTGAACTCCATATGTAGCTGAGGATGATCTTGAACTTCTGATCCTCCTTCCTGTGTATGGGTACTTTGCTTGCACGTATGTCTGTGAACACATGCGTGCTAGAAGAGGGCACTGGATCATCCCCTAGTACTAGAGTTACAGATGATTGTGAGCTGCCATGTGGGTGCTGGGAATAAAATCCAGATCTGCTGGTTCAGCAGCCTGTGTTTTTAGCTTCTGAGTCATCTCTCCAGCCCCAGGGATATTGGCTTTTACTTGGCAAGCAAATGGATCTGAGTCTGGTAGCAATATTGAAAAACATACATCTCCCTTTCTTGGTCCATAACTCCTCAGAATCTGTTCATAATTTTTTTAAGGCCAGATGTGGTGTCAGATATGTATAATCCCAGCACTTTGGAGTTGGGGGCAGGAGGATCAAGAGTCCAGACTTAAGTTACATGAGACCCTGTCTAAAAACAAGCAAACAACAAACAGGGCCATTTAAATTGCTCAGTAGGTAAAGGTGCTTGCTATCAAGTTGGACAATCTGAGTTCAATCCCTATAATCCAGATGGTAGGAGAGAACTAACTCCCACAAGTAATCCTTTGCCTTCCCAAAATACACCTGCCACACACACAAACTGATGTCTCACAGCGACAGAATGGCGGGAAGCCTTCACATTGGTTATTATCAAGTTTCATTCCTTCTTCGCCAATTCTGCATGCTACTTAGCCTTGGCATTGTATAAGAGGAAGCGAGACAACTTCACTGTACAGATTTGTGTCCTCTCAGGATACAGACAGCTAAGATTTCTGTCCTTGAAGTGGTATCTATAGGGGCTGAGGGACAGAGGACAACACAGATGGATCCCCTTTGTCATTCTTTGAATTTTCATGTTTTCTGGTGGCAATGAGCCTAGCCTGAGTGGATAATTAGAACACACTCACAGGGTCAAGAAAGGTAAAGGAGACTGATCAGTGAAAACAGTACGTGTTGACGAGATGCTTGTCATGTGCTTGGTACTAGTACCAAGATATGTAGGTACCAGATATACAACAGAATTGGACTTAGTTATGAGCTGCCATGTGAGTGCTGGGAACTGAACCAGGGTCCTCTGAAAGAGTAGCCAGTGACCTCTGAGCCATCTCTCCAGCCCACCCCCTTTTGTTTTTTTGTTTGAGACACGGTTTTTTGATTGTTTCTCGAGACAGGGCTTCTCTGCTTTGCTTTGGAGCCTGTCCTGGAACTACCTCTGTAGACCAGGATGGTCTCGAACTCACAGAGATCCACCTGCCTCTGCCTCCTGAGTGCTGGGACTAAGAGCGTGCGCCACCAAGGCCTGGCAAGACAGAGGTTCTCTTTATAACAGCTCTGGCTGTCCTGGAACTTGCTCTGAAGACCAGGCTGGGCTTGAACTTGGACAAGGAGGGTGGGGCCTAAAGAGATGTGAGGGCTCATCTAGGGCAGGGACTGATGCAGTCTTACAACTTTGTCCTGGAGCACAGTTCTTCAAAGAACTCCTCCGATTGGCATGTCACCCTTGTTATTTTGTCTGGGACTTGCCCGAACTTCCCAATTTTGCTCCCTAGGAATGCATGAAGTTTCCTGCGGGTCCCTCTTTTGGAAGCTCAGAATAAACACAAAGGAAGGCATCAGAAGACATCCTGCACAGGAGGACTAAGAAGTGAGTTGAAGGACTGGGGGTATAGCTCAGGGATACAGTGCTTGTCTATCATTCGTGAGACCCCGGGTTCCATCTCCAGCACCTTGGCAAGATAAATATAGTAAGTGGATGGAAACAGAACGCTTATCCATCACTTTCTAGTGGGCTGGGCAGGGGGCGGAGCGGACCTCTGTGACGTCACAGAGCCACGCCCCCACAGAGGGCCCTACGCCTGCGCCAGAACGGCTGCCTCGCTCCCGGAAGTGGAGGTTCTACACTGAGTGCTGCTGGGTCTGAGTGACCGAAGGCAGTAGCGCTCGCGGAGATCGCCTGCTGGCCTCCGATCACCATGTCGGCCTTCGACACTAACCCCTTCGCGGACCCAGTGGATGTAAACCCCTTCCAGGTAGAACCCCCAACTCTCAGATCTCCCTAGGGCCAAAGGCCGCGGCCTGGGCCTCTTTCGCCAAAGCCAGGGGACGTGGCGTAGGAGGGACGGATGGCCTGCCCAATGGGAGAACGGAATATGAAGTCTGGCCTATCATAGTTTGTATGGGGGCGGGAGTTTGCAACAGGTGGAACTGCGGCAAGGGGGCGGGGCGGTGCAGCAAGGAAAAAAGTGGGCTCTTACAGCACCCCTGCTGCAGCCACGCTGACTGGACGCTGCTGGAGAAAGGGACAGCAGGCGAACGTTCTTGCCCTTGGGGAGGTGTGCTAACGTCAGGAAGAGAAGCAAAATGTGGCTGTGACATTTTTGTAGTCTTAGCAGTCTACCTGTCTTGAGTCATCCTAGGATGAAACATGAGGAAGTAGAAGTCTGGTGGGGTGGAGACGACCCTCTCCCAGCTGCAACAGCAGTAGCGAAGCAAGGGTCTAAAGTACATGAGAGTCCCCTGTGTTTATCAGGAAAAGAAGGCTGAGGGAGGGTAGGAAGAGAGTCCAAGCCACAAAATGGCCTGGGTCAAAATTCTACATGTTGGTCAAGGGCTTTGTTTGGAGTGAGTTTGGGCCACAGAAGAGAAGGTTGCAGAGGTGGGGTGGGGTGGGGTAGGGTAGGATGGGGTAGGGTAGGGTGGGGTGCTGGTGAAGGAGCTTGGAACACAAGGTACACTGGTTTGGCAAATCTGCATGGGTGGTTCCTGGCTTGACCTTTGGAACATTCAAGAATACAACAGTCTTTGAACTTAAAGCCAAAACCTTTGAGTGGGGAACACAGGGATGCCCCCTGTGTACTCTGAAGGACGGGAACTCTCGTTAGCGTGAAGGCAGATTACACTTCTTCTTTCATGTCTGGCCGAAACCAGTTTGAGAGACGGTTGCTTGTGCTGACTGGTGATTTATGAGCCCAGCTGTTTCTCCTGTGTCAGTACATCACCAAGCACTCGAACTCATTTTATTTTGCTCATCTGCAACTTAAAAGTTTCCTGCAGGTGTTGGAGAAGTCATGTGAGCTTTTCCACTATGGATCCTTCTAAGGGTTGGAGCAAAGACAAAGGCAGCCTGAACTAGATGGTTATACAGTCAGGGGAGCAAAATTAATTGTTGTTTTGAAGTTTTGCAGAGGTGGGGATTGAACTACGACTCTGCACATGCTAGGCAAATCCTCCACCACTGAGCAAAGTGCCACACAGACTGGCTCCGAACTCCCTGTGTGTCACATGCTGGTCTTGAACTTGTCATCTTTCCTCTCCCTCCCAAATGCAGCCATAACTCAGCCAGGCTGAGAGTGGAAATTTTCTGCATCCTCTCTCAAGGTGACCTGCCTGATAGGAACCCTCAGGCAGATTTCGGTAGTTCATTCCTTTTTTACACTGGGGAATTTAGAATATTCCTCTTTTAGCTTAATGTTTCTTGACAGAGCCTTTGCAGGACCTTGTCTCTTATGTAATGCCAACAGTTGCCTCTATTAGTTGAGTGAATATTTGCAGTTGTGCTGTTAATGTCTTGTGCAAACTCCTTTGATACTGGGGTTTGGGTTATATATAGCAAGGATCCAATAGCCTTTTGGAATATGTGGTATGTAATGATGTCCCTTTGTTCAGTTTTATTCTGTCAGAATAATAAATTTTTTGCTGCTATCAAGGGCAGTCAGCGCTCCAACATTGCAACATTGCAGCAGGATCTTCTTCAGGGTCAGCAGTGGGCAGGGTTCTTCTGCCTTGTATTAACAGTAGCTCCTTGAAAGTCTTAAAGTGCATCTCTGGTGGAAATGATTGGGCAAAGTGTGAAAATAACTTTAGAAGTAATAGAAAGTAACTTCTGCATTGCATTCAAGCAAGACAGTTTGTCCAGGCAGCCTTAGGATAAGGTAGGGCAGGAAGCAACTGTTGGCCAGCAAACCGGCAACATCTGGAGGGGAATCCTGTGTGGGAAGGAGAGAGCTCAGCTGACTGTGATAGGCTCCCCCTCATACTGAAATGGCTTTCCATTCTTAGCTGGAAGCTGTATGAGGAGGAGAAGCAGCCTTGCATCTGTTGCCCAGAGCTCCTTCTGGTCAGAGCTGCCCTCTTCCTTGAGGATGTGTGTGCTGTGTTGCCAGGGCTGGGGCACTGGGAGGGTGTAGTCCTTAGATGACTATGTGTGAACCCAGTTTCATTTACACAGGGTGTTGGCTCATAGCTCAGTAGCAAGCAGGTGGAGAGGTGACAGACTCAAATTGTCACACCTAAGTCCGTCTGGAAAACAGTCTTTTTTTTTTTTTTTTTTTGTCATATAATGGTAGATTGCAAAAATATACTTACTATTTTGGCTGACAGTTAGAGGACTGTAAATGTTCTTAGAAGTCTATTCTAACATCTTCAGTTCAGCTTTACAGAAGCCAAGACTCAGTGAGACTGGGACATGCTAGAGCCAACAGCATCATGCCAGAATTAGCATCACAGGGAATCTAGACCTGGGTCTCATTGCCCAGATGGTGCTGTCTTAAAGACTTTTGAATCTCATACATTTCTGCCTTGGGGTTACTTTAGGTCAGCTAAGGAAAGGCTGTGGTATCATCACTCTTGTCACCTTTTTACTTTTTTTTCCGAGATTCATTCTTGCTACGTAGCCCTGGCTGGCCTGGAACTTGTAGTAATCCTCTTGCCTCTGCCTCCTGCGTGCTCAGATTAAAGGCCTGCACCACCCGGCTTGTTGTTGTTTGTTTAATGAGCATTAATATTTGGCCTGCCTGTACGTTTGTGTGAGGGATAACTGGAATTTGAGTTACATACAATTGCGAGCTGCCGTGTTGGTTGTGGGTTTTGAATCCACATGGCTGGGAGAGTCGGCCATGCTCCTAACTACTAAACCATCTCTCCAGCCCCTCCCTGTACAGAGCTTTTAAGGCAATATTTTAAGACAATATGTTTTCAACTTTTGTTTGTTTTTTGAGACAGGGTTTCTCTGTGTAACAGTCCTGACTGTCCTGGAACTTGCTCTGTAGACCAGTCTGCCCTCAAACTCACAGAGATTCTCCTGTCTCTGCTTCCTGAGTGCTGGGATTAAAGGTGTGCGCTACCAATAATACCCAGCCATGTTTTGAATTTTCTAAGGTGCTCTGTGTTCTCTGTTCAGGTGAGCTTGAGAAATAAATCCTTTCCTATTTTTCTTGAATATTGACAAGGCTTGCCAGTTTGGTTAAGGCCCTGAGAAACTCTACAATGAAGATATTTGACCCAGCATTTTCAAAGTTGCTTAACCACGGAACTCTGTTTCTGCTCACTCAAAAAAGCCACTGAAACTCCCATGCATCTTTGAAGTTGATTCCCTTACTCAGGTTTTGTTGCCTTTTTTTTCTTGTATGTTCTTATATATGCACATGTGTGTAGAGGTCGGAAGACTTTTTATTGCCATTCCTTAGGCACCCTCTACTTTTTTCTTTCTTTAAAAAACTTTTTTTTTGGGGGGGGGCCTGGCCATGATGTTGCACACTTTTAATCCCAGCACTCAGGAGGCAGAGGCAGGTGGGTCTCTGAGTTCAAGGCCAACCTGGTCTACAGAGAGAGTTCCAGAACAACCAGGGCTGTTACACAGAGAACCTGTGAGCCCAGTAATCTACCTGTTTTGGGACTACCCAGTACTGAGATTACAAATTTATCTGGCTTATGTATAAATATGTATAAATATGTGGTGTGTGTTTTTTGTCATGGGAGTCATCACAGAAGTAGGCATTAGATCCCCTGGAGCTATTGTTAACAGGTAGTTGTGAGCCATCTGATGTGGGTGCTAGGAACTAGAAGAATAGCAAGCACTCTTAACCACTCCAGCCCCTACTTCTGGATTTTTTTTTTCAATGTGAGTTTGGCCAAGTGTGCTATCATCATACCTTTAATCCTAGAACTGTGGAGGCAGAGGCAAGCAGTCCCTGGGAGTTTGAGGCTAGCCTGGTCTACAGAGTGAATATCAGGCAGGCCTGCCAGGGATACTCCGTGAGACCCTCTCTCAAAAAAAGTTTTAAAAAGGGAATTCTGGGGGCACTGGCTGTTTTTCATAGGACCCAGGTTCAATTCCCAGGACCTACATGGCAGTTCACAACTGTCTGTAACTTTAGTTCTAGGGGACCTGACTTCTTCATGCAAGCAAAACACCAATGCACATTAGGAAAAAAAAAAGTAGATCTTTCCACTTGAAATAAAATGGGAGTTCTGGGTATCCAGCTCATATTTTTACACATGCAAAGACAACCATTTACTGATAACTATCTCCCCAACCTATTATCCATGTTCTTTATGAAGCCCCAGTCCTGCTGCCCCCCGAAAAGTGTAATCATAGGCTTCCATGAACCCTTTCCTTGCATATGGGTATAGTTGAAATTATTAGAAAAATGTCCTGCCAAGAAAGAGTTCTGAGTGGAAAGTGAAGTCCCCAGAGTGTGGCAGAGGCTTACCAAACTCCTAGGAGGAAGCAGGAAGCTGCAAGCCAAGCCTTAGTGATTTCACAACCTCCGTCGGCACACCCTGGTTCCTCTGTTAATTCTGGATATTTGGGTCCCTGCACTGGAATAATTCCAGGTTGTCTGTTCACAGATGTTTCTCACAAGTCTTGTTGAGTGATGCAGAGGTGAAAAACTAAAAAGATGTTATTGTATTGCCCCCACCCTCAAGCGGTCCACTAAAAATCAGGCCACCCAAGCAAATGCCAGGGCTGCTTTCCTCCGAGCATTCTGCCAGATTACAGCAGAGGAGGCTGGTCTCAGGGGGTGTGTGGAAGGGATGGTGAGGCTGAACAGAGGAAGTCTTTCAGGGCTTGGAGTTGCCAACTCACACCATCTCTCCTTCACACATTGCCTCCTTGCAGTTTAAAGATAATCTCAGTGCTGCGCTTGCTTCTCAGGGATGCAAAACATTTCTCTCCTGTGGGAGGTGATGGCAGAAATGTGATTTGTGTGAACAGTTACATGACACTAACCCCATAGACACTAAGGCCTCTGTCTCTCCCCTGAAAGGGTCAGCTCTAGCTTGTCATGTTTGGGAATTCTCAGAATCACAAAGAAACCTGGTAGCATTTTCTTTCTTCTTCTTCATTTTGGGTTAAGGTGTCCTGTATCCCAGGCTGGCCTCAAGCTTGCTGTATGACTGAGGTTGTCCTTTAACTCCTTATCTTCCTGCCTCCATTTCCAGAGTGCTGGGATTCCAGGTGTGTGATACCACATCCAGTTTAAGGACCTGCTAGAACTTATTGTAGAAAAGGCAGGAGCATTGTCTTAAGAAATTTGAAAGTGGGTCTGGAGCAGTTCAGCGGTAAGAGACGACCTTCCTTTGCTTCCCAGCACTCACATGTCAACTCACATCTGTTTGTAACACCCTCTTCTGACCTTCAAAGGGGTCAGGCATGCACATGGTGTACAGACATACATCCAGGCAAAATATCTGTACACATGAAATAAACATAAATCTTTAAATTTTTTTAAGAAAAAAAAATTGAAAATGGCAAGAGTCTCACAGCTTAATATCACCTCCAGGTGGGTTCCCAGATGGAGGTATCCTGCCTTTATGCTTAGCACCTAGAGCCAGGAGGGGTGTTAGAACTTGGCTGGAAATTCCGATGATCTTCTACACTTCTGCTAAATTTTCTCTACGCTTCTGTTAAATTTTCACTCTGCATAGGATTATCATAGGATGGTAATATTTAACCAGGACAGACTCACTCAGAGAAGGGTGGTGTCCGCATTGCAAGGCGTGCCCAGGGCCATCAAGTGCCCCCTTGAGTCGCTCACACCTTTAGGCACACCAGCAGCCCTGCTGTTACACCTCCTGGTGCCAGAGAGCACGGCAAATGAGCATGTGGTCTGTGGATGGCAGCGCTGAGAGATAATGCTCATGGCCAAGGACAGTACTCTGTGGGTATGATGAGGGCAGGGAGGTAAGTTTAAGGGATCTCAGGAGGAAGAGCAGAGCCCTGTGCCAGAAAGGGGCTGGGGCAGAGGGCAGAAAGTCTGGCAGATGAGAAGATAGGGGACTTTGTATGAAGGAACAGCAGGAACCAAAAGCCACTTCCTTAAGTTGTCACCTCTGTATTCCTGTATTCCATATGTCACCCAGAGACCGCCTCCGTCTTAGGTCCTGTTCTTACTCTCTGACAATTGTATTGTAGTTTGAAAGAAAATAACAGGGCAAGTGAGCTGTAACCTGTGGCAGCCACCAGCAAGGGGGACATGGAGAAGAGGAAGATAGCCATGCCTTTTTAGTTACGCTGGTATGTGTTCATCAAGGGAGGTCAGCAAGCAGCAATGTAGTGAAAGTGGGTGGCTTCAAAGAAAGTTTGAGAAAGCCCACAGTAGACTTAGTGTGTAAAGGCAGGGGACTTCCATCTGGGCAACTGTCTGGAGTTGGCATTATGCTGTGAGACAACATGCTTAGGTTTTAGCCAGTGAAAGAAAAGAAATAGGAAGTTAGGGTTTTCTGCATTAGGACCCAGAAAAGTGGGCAGATTGAACAAGCTGCGTTGCATGGCCATGGCCCCAAAGCAATTGTTTTTTGTTTATTTTGAGACAGGTTCTCACTATTTATTCCTAGCCAGCATGGATCTCAGTGTAGATCAGGCTGTTCTAGAATTTACAGAAATCCACCTGCCTCTCAAGAGCTAATGCATGTGCCACCATGCCGGACTTTGTTGTTGCTAATTGGTTGGTTTTTCCATAAGACAATGTCTCAATTAGACCAGGCTGGCCCAAACCTCAACTTGGATCCAAAGATGAACGTGAACTCCTGATCCTTCTTCTGCCTTGACCTCTTGAGTACTGAGATAGCAGACAATATGACCATATCCAGTACCTGTCTACCACACCCCATACCTGACCTCTCTATGAACCTGTGGAACTGTCTGCTGCTTATGTGACACACACTTACCTGGCTTGACTCTCCAGGATCTCTCTGACTGATAACTTTGGCTTATCTCAGTCTGTTTTTATTTCCTGTCTCTTCCTTTTAGTATTTCTGAGTGCTGTCTTGAGCCTGCTTCTCACACTTTTCTGCCTCAGAATAGCATCCTCACCCAAAGATCCTAACTGTGTAGCTCTAGTCCTCAGCTGACTCTTAAGCTCTGACAAATGTTTCCAGCACCTATCTACACCTTTCTAGACATGCCAGCCAGATAGATCTACTCCACAGACACCTCCCGGTGTGGTCCAAAATCTGCAGAAGTCCTCTCCCTTCCCATGTAGCCTGAAAAAAAGTCTCCTGGCAACCTTTCCATTTTAACCAACATTGAGTTGCTGAGCCCATGATGTCTACCCCAGTCTCTAGAGTCTCTGACTCCTCTATCCCAAGCTGCTGCCCCTTAATTTAACACACTGGGACCAGAAGTTGTGACCTGACTAATTTCACCCACTCATGCCAGCAGTTGTGACCTGATATTGTCCTTCCTGAACATTGTGTGCCCCTCATGATGGCCAGAGTGGTCATGGTATATATACCTGCTCAAATTCCTGTGGCCGCATCTCCCTGCCCCTGAGGTCAAGTCCTAACTGCTCCAGTCTGGCCTCCCCTTGTCGGCTGGTTCTTAGTACTCCCAGCTGTTCTCTCTTTACACTCTTACCTCTAAGCCTTCATGACCTTATTCCAGGCTGGGTGTGTTAGCACAGCTTATAATTCAACATCTGGATGGTAGAGGCAAGAGAATCAGGAGACCAGGGTCATCCTCGAATTAGAAAGAAGGAAGGAAGGAAGGAAGGAAGGAGAGGTGTGTGTGTGTTGGGGGGGGGAGTGGTGGACAGAGAGAGACAGGGGAAAGAATGATGCAAAACTGAAAACTAAGCCAGATGTGGTGGTGCACACCTTTAATCCCAGCAGTCAAGAGGCAAAGGCAAGCAGATCCTGTGATTTGGAGGCCAGCAGGGCTACACAGTGACACCCTGTCTCTAAAAAAAGAAAACTTACCAAGCAAAATACCCAGGTACAACTGGGCAGTGGTGGCACACGCCTTTAATCCCAGCATTCAACAGAGGCAGGCAGAAGGCCAGCCTGGTCTATAGAGCAAGTTCCAGGACAGGCTCCAAAAGCAGTACAGAGAAACCCTGTCTTGAAAAACCAAAACCAAACCAAAACAAACCCAAGTACAGCCTTCTCATTTTCAGAACACAATCATGTTCTTTTTAAAGCTTCGGTGGTCGCATGCCGCTAAGGACCTTGACGCTCCCAGCTCCCATGTGACAACGCTGCCTTTACTCTCCCCTGGGCTCAGTGTTGATCAGGTTTGGTTCTCTGCACTGTTTCTTCCAGGGGCAAGAACAAGGCTTTTTCCTGATGGTCTCACCTTAGCATTTCATGGATTGGTTTGTGTAGGGAATGGACAAGAAATGGGAGGAGAAAGCAAGTAGCACAAGTTAAAGATAGACTGTTCTATAGGAGGCGTTTCAGGGCCAAAAGGCCTTCAGATGTGGGGTGGAGAAGTTGCTTTGTGCTTTTCTAGACCTCTCTGGACATCACTACCAGTGGCAGGGAAGAAGACCCAGAGTATGCCTTACCTTCAGATTGGTTCTCAAGTGCTTACCACCCCCCACCCCCACCTCCTTTGAGGTTTTGTTACCATCATGTAGCCAAAGCTGACCTCAAATTTGAGGCAAAACTCCCTGCTTCAGTCCCCTAAGCTGGGGTTACAGGTATGTGACACTATGATGGGCCTTTGTGTTTGTTTACTTTTTGAGAGATCTTGGCTGGCCTAAGACTCCCTATATAAACCAGGCTGGCCTCAAATCCATAGAGCTCCATTTGGGATTAATGATATATATCTTGAACTTCTGATCATCCTGTTTCCACTGGAGTGCTAATTACAGATTTGTGCCATACTGCCCAATTTATGCTGTGAAGATCAAACCAAGGGCTGCATGCTTACAAAGCAAGTATTGTACCAAAATGAGCTACATCCCTAACTTTTTTTTGGAAACATGTCTCTCCTTCAGCCCTTGTGTTTTAGGTAAAAGTATCATTATCACAATATATGAAATTTGGAAGACAGAAAACAGGTCACCCATACTTCCACAGTCTTGTTCCGTTGTTCTTTTGCTGTGTTTTCCTGCTGGCCTAGCAAAATTAACTTGACAAAACTAACTTGGCATTTACATAATGTAACCTTTTTTTATGGCTTCAGGATATTTTGTTTTAGTGTTTTGTTTTGAGACAGTCTTGCTGTGTAGCCTAGACTGGCTTAAAATTCACTATGTAGGTAGCCTAGGGTGGCCTATAGTGTTCCTCCTGATGCTGGGATTACATGTGTGCATTACTGTGCCAGACCCAAGGTGTTTGATATGCTTTTTTGGAGCCTGGAACAGTCTCACACCAGGAGTGTGTGGGCAGACTATAACATGGGAAAGGGGGGAAGTCACTGAAGCTCAGAGATAACCAGGAAATATGAAACACATGAAAAGAGATTTCCCTCCAAACCAGGAGAAGGAGTCCTTGTAAGCCCCAACCTAGCCATACTTCTCCGAGGGCCCTCACACCCTCCCTGCTTGGGAACACTCCTCTTACCTGCTGGGCCTTTGCTTGCCTTCTTCCTTTCTTTTGGAAACCCCATTAACTAGTTTCAGTTCTGTTGTTGTGATAAAATACCCTGGCAAAGACAACTTAGGGGAGAATGGAGTTTATTTCAACTTATAATTTCACATTACAGTTCAACATTATGGGAAAGTTAACACAGGAACGTGAAACTGCTAGGCTTCATACCTGCAGTTATGAGCAGAGAGCATATGATGCATATATATGCTCGCTTGCGCTCAACCCGATTTCTCTACTCTTACATAGTTCAGGATCCTCCCCCACCCCCAATGGAGCCACCCACATTGCTTTGGGGCTTCCCATATCAATTAACTTAAGATAACTTCCCACAGACAAACCCACAAACCAACCCAGTACCCAATGTGAAGAGCCTCTAATTGAGAATCTTCCCAGATGATTATACGGTTGAAGGGAGTTCATGATTAAAGCTAACCATCCCACCCACCCTCTTCCCAGCCCTCTGAGGGATCTCCCTTCTCTCCTGTCAGTCACTCTGTACCTCACCCCAGTATGATCTTGGCATGTGCGTACTTGTCTCCGTTACTAGTCCACCATACTGTGAACACTTAAGAGTGAAGGAGCTTATCCTTACCCTAGCGTGTTCCTCACCCTGTAGTTGTTCACTGAATGTAAAGAATTGACTTTAGGAGCTTTTCTCCCTGTCTCATAAATTCAGTCTGAGCAGCTGAGGGAGGTTTAGGCTACTTCTGTGTCAGTGAAACTTAGACCTCACCATCCTTTTAAATAACTGCTTGAGTCACTTAAGAGCCCTGTGCTTGTGAGTGGGAAAAGTTGATGGTGGTAACTTCATTTCTGTGACTTGGAATGAAAGCTCATGGTCTACATCTGTTTTGGTTGGTTGTTCGTTTATTTTTTGAGACAGGGTTTTTCTGTGTAACAGTCCTCCTGGCTGTCCTAGAACTCACTTTGTAGACCAGGCTGGCCATGAATTCATTGAGATCTGCCTGCCTCTGCCTCCCAAGTGCTGGGATTAAAGGCGTGCACCACCACTTCCTGGCTTCATCAGTGTGATCCTTACATGAAAAAACTACCTGTGTCTTACTAAAGATGTGCCCCAACATCCAGCTCTTAGAAGTTCAGTAAGGAAGCCCTTGCTCATTCTTTAGCTGCATAGTGATCAAGAACTTTTACTACAGCATTGCAGTCTCAGGCTTCAGGCCTGGATTCAGAGTCTACCTCAGACACTGCTTTGAGATTTTTGTATGTGGGTGTTTTGCCTGTGTGTATGCTTTGTACCATATGTATGAGGAGGCCAAAGAGGGCATCAAATCCCCTGGAACGGAAGTTACAGATGACTGTGAGCCACCATGTTGGTGCTTGGAATCAAATGCGGGTCCTCTGGAAGAGCATCACTTGATGCTCCTCCCAACCACTGAGCCATCTCCAGTCTCCTGCTCCAGTGATCTTCAATAGCTACTATCCCCACACTGAACCTGGGCTTTCCCATCTGTCAGGAGTACTGGTCTCTCGTAATGGCTATGGTGAAGGTTAAATGAAGGTTAAATGGTTGCCTTTTTCAGTAGAGCCATAAAACACAAAAGCTGACCAAAGTATCTTCTTCAAGTCTTTACAGAATGGAATATAATGAATGCTTGCTTCCTTCCTTCCTGCTTTCTTCCCTCCTTCTCTTCCTTTCCTATGTGTATGTATCTGTACGTGTGGATGTCAGAGAACAACTTGCAGGGTTCATTCTCTCCTTCCACCTTGTAGGTTTCAAGGATCAAACTCAGGCTTTGGTGGCAGTTTCCTTTACCCACTGAGCCATCTTGTCTGCCCTTCAATACATTATAGACACAAAGGAGAGAAGCCAAGTTACTATGGAGCTGGGTGTGGTTGCACAAACTGTAACCCCAGCCCTGGAGAGGTCACAGCTTCCAGGTGGAACCCAGGTTTCCTTACACGAAAAGTACCCACATGTCAGTGTTTTAAGCTCATTGGTCCTAGGCAAGATGCCTCCAAGTTCTTGGGCCACTGTTGTGCTGCAGGTCCTGTAGCCTGAGGCAGTGCTTTGGGGAAAGGAAGCACCACAGTGTGGCATTTGTTCCCCAACCTTTCCTGTGGTGCTGCTCTGCCATAGGCCCCTCAGCAAACCCCAAGGAGCCTGAAGGTGGACCAGCCCTAGATGCCCCAGCTGCAGAGCACTCACAGCTCACTGGAAGGGACAAGCCAGTTGGGATGAGCCTGGTTAGGGCCCCAGGGCCACACCTTGCAGACATTAGAAGAAGAGGAGGCAGAGAATCAGTGTAGACAGGGTAGTCACTCCCCTCTCATCTCTATCCTACCTCAAGAATCTGTTGCTTACCTGACTTACTGTGACAGACATAGAATCTTGCCTAGAGCTTCAAGCTGCACACCCTAGCCAGGTGCATGTGTGCCAGCTCCTGAGACTGCTACCTGAACTGCCCTTTGGTTCCTATGTCCTATGGTGGCAACTTATGTCCTGCCAGTTCCTTGACTGGTGGGTCTGGTTTCAGTGACTTCTGCTTGCTTGCCCTGGCAGGTATCTGCTGGCTTTGAAAGGGGGACAGATCCTGGGCCAAAGCCTCCCTGCAGGCAGGCTGGTTCAGAAAGATGACTGCTAGTGGAAATAACCTCAGGACCAACCCCCATGTCTTTTGGTGACCACCAGAACCTCGCATTGTCACTTTCTCTGAGTTGCAGGAGTCAACAAAGCAGAGGTGGATGTCAAACAGACAGGATGCAGTCTGGTGGAGGAGATTGGAAGGAGGTGCAGGGTCCCTAAGATGAGGCTGTCTAGAGAACCAACGATTCCAGCTGGTATTCCACTCAGGGTGTGGCACTGGGTGTGGCCAGGCACAGCTTTACTCTAGGAGCTGGTAGTCTCAGTGGGAAGCTAGAACTACTGTATAGAAAAGCCAGAGAACATATTCGGTACTGACACTTAACTCTGTTAAATTTCAGAATGGAAGTCAGCTTCCGACACTTCACCATGACCAGTGTCTTTCCACACCTATGAGCTGAGGGGCTTGCCTTCTGTCTGTGACACTGACACTGTATTTAAGAATTGAACCTGTAGAGCAAGGTGTGGTGGTACACACCTGTAATCCCAGCATTTGGGATGGAATTATGAGGATCAGGAGATCAAAGCCATCCTGGTCTTTACAATTTGAGATTGACCTGAGATACATGAAACTCTTGTCTTGAAAAACAAAACCAAAAAAGTGCAGGTCAGGGAACAGACTGTAGAGACTCGAGCTAGTGGCACTGTGGCCTGTCTCAGCTGTTCCTCCCAGAGTTCCTGCATGGTTGTGGAGCAACACCTGAACCCCATAACCATGACCAGGATTGGGGGTGCCTGCCATGGAGAGGCAGGATGAACACAAACTGCCTTTGCCACAAAAAGGGCCACATAAGCAAAGAGGAGGTGGGGGCAAGAGGATGGAAACGTCAGATTGTATCCTACGGATGACTTCCATTTCTGGTTTTTATAAGACAAGATCGATCTCGTTCTCATTCTATAGCCCTGCCTGGTGTGGAACTCAGTACGTGAGCCCAGGCTGCCCTTTAATTCTTTTGATTGTAATCCTCCTGCCTCAGCCTTCAGAGTGCTGAGATCACAGACATATGCTACAACACTGAGCTGTATGGATTGCCTGCTGGCCCCTGGTCAGGGATGTTTCCTCTTGTCAATATTTAATGCCTCTTTTTCTCCTTCCCAGGATCCCTCTGTGACCCAGCTGACCAATGCCCCTCAGGGTGGCCTGGCTGAATTCAATCCCTTCTCAGAGGTTGGTGACTATGTCCTTCCTCTTAGTTGTGCAGTCTTCTGGGAGGTGGTGGTGTGGGTGTTAGTGGGAGGTGTCAAGGTGTCTGGGGCAAGGAATATGGCAGAGAAGAACAGCTCTGGAGAAATTAATATCCTCAGAGTGACAGTCTGAGTGTGGACTTGGGGTAAGGTAAGAATGGAGACATCACCAGAAGTCACTGAAGTTCTCCTGTGGGTTCTGTCATGTGGGCCTCTCTTTTATAGGGCAGGACAGAGCAATGCTGGAAAGCCTTGTGTCCCACAAGGCGCAGGAGTGTGAGTTAAGGGGTGAAGGTTCCCCAAATCTAAGCCTTGTTGGCCAAAAACCTGCAGAAGAGAGCCTGGATCAGGTCCCTTACTGTGGTTTTGCCACTAGTGAAACCTATTCATTTCCCTCCTTTGCCCCACACAGACAAATGCAGCAACAACAGTTCCTGTCGCACAAGTTCCTGGGTCCTCCCAGCCAGCAGTTCTCCAGCCCTCAGTGGAGCCAGCACAGCCAACGCCTCAGGTACAGGTTGAGAGTTCTTTGGCTTCTTCTACTGTGCAAGTGAGAATCACCCAGCTCCATAGTTGAACCTGTAGGGTTGGGGACAGCCAAGGGCCTTCACCACCGAGGCAGCTTATGAATTTCTTTGGAGCTAGCCTGTGGCCTCAGCCTTCCCACTCCTTCCCATAAAGCAAGCACTACTCACCGGGCTGCGATCCCTGCTATCTTCAGAGAGCATCTGTTCTGTTGTGCCAATCCAGGTCCTTCATAGGGCCCAGAACCTGTCTCTTTACTTTTCAGTTTGTGGTACTGGGAATCAAATCCAGGGCCTTACAAATGCTCTGTCGCCAAGCTACATCCCTGCCCCTGCCTTTTTCAACATCATTTATCCCTGCCTTCTATCCTATTTGCTTTTGTCTTGTCACTGAGTCTAGTGAACCTTGTCTGCTTGTGCCTGATGCTAGCCTCAATCACTTCCCCACCCCCCGACCCCACCCCAAGCTTCTCACTGCCCTGGTGAGCATGGCCCACAGTGGAGTTGTGTATTGCAGCTCCTGCTTAGGCAGGCCAGCAAGTTTCTGCCTGCCCGATTCCTGGCAGCGGGTGAGCCCTCAGAGAGGCAGATGCTACTAGGAGGAGATAGTATTCCCAGGGACAGCTACATGCGAAAGCTTCCGAAGGTAGGCCTAGTGTAGATGAGAAAGAGGGTGGGCTGGGCACCTGGAGCCTGCAAGCTGGGTCCTAGAACCCTGTGATATGACATGGTCCCTACATGCAGGGTGATGGGATGCAGAGACCCTGCCTGTTCCAGTGATGGCATGAAATGAGCCTAGGACCCTCAATGTGACACTGTATGGTCAATTCTAATCTCAGTGTCTGAAATTCTCTCCCCCCCCCCCCCCCCAGAGGCAACCTTGGCTCTCTGGAGAACAGCTTTGGTGACATGTGTATGTGTATACATACGTCTAGTTGTCATCCTGTGAGATGGCCTGCTCCCTCAGAGAGGACCATAGTTTCATTCTTCAGGAGGAAGATGGGGCCAAACAGTGGTGGCAGCAGCAGGAGCAGAACCCTGGGCCCAGTTCTACTCAGCCTCACCTGAGAGTCCCTGAGCTGCCTCATTAGAAGGCTCTGCTCTGCCTGCAGAGGTGATAAAGCTTGGCCTCTGCATGCCTTGAAAGTCAGGCAGAGAAGGGCCATACATCATGGACTGTCCCCAGGGTATGGCCAGACATTGCTCAGGTGGGCCTGGGAGGCAGCTCCTTGGGCAGAGTAGGGAGGGAGGCCACTTTGGTGTGAGTTACTGAGGCTCTGGTGTCGCTGGCCCGCCTCACATCCTCCCTCTGCTTGCTGGCAACTTAGCATTGTTTCCACTTTGCACACATGCTTTGGGTTCTTCCCTTTAGCTTCAGGTCTCTGGGTTTCTGGCTTCAGGTTGGGCTCCTGTGAGGTCTTTCCCCCTTTGCTATTACCCAAAGGACAATTTAGCCTGGACTACAGTGTGGGGGAGTAGATGAGCCATGGGTGAGCGGGAGGAAGTAGAGAGTCAAAAGTGGGCAATGGGTCACCTAGGCACTTGCATAGTATTGCTTAGTACCCAAGATACTTCATTGGGCAGGACTGCCTCTGAGATGACCTGCTAGCTCTTCCTGCCTGGGTGAAGTGCCTCTGCTGGCCTGCCTGGGCTGACACTGTTCCTTTCTCATTTCTTGCTGTTCCCTGCTCCTGTTCTCTCTAGGCTGTTGCAGCTGCAGCCCAGGCAGGCCTGCTTCGGCAGCAGGAAGAATTAGACAGGAAAGCCGCCGAACTGGAACGCAAGGAGCGAGAGTTGCAGAACACTGCGGCGAACTTACATGGTAAAGGAGACTGTTGGGGTCTAGCCTGCTCTACCTGGCACAAGGAGTGCTCTGAGCTATCTTCATCGGGGATTTTTGCAAAGCTTTGATTTTGGAAGCATATTGGTTTGGGGAGCTCAGCATAGTGGCATTATCTGTAAACGTAGTATGTGGGAAGCAGAGGCAGGGAGATCACTCCAACTTTCAGGCCAGCCAAGGCTATAATATAGCAAGACTGCATCCAAAAAAAGGAAGGAAGGGAGAGAGGAAGGAAAGGAGGGTGAGTGATGGGTGGGTGGGTGCTAGCTTTGGGGTAGAAGGCAGTAAGGCAGAAGTTAGACCAGCAGAATAGGCCTGACAGATGTGGGTGATTTTTGCATTCCTTCCCAGTTCTGAAATTCTTTGATTCCCTGGGCCCAGAGTTCCATGCTAAAATTCCTTCCTCCATAAAAAAGGTTCCAGTGACAAAGTTCACTCTGCAGAACCAATGAGTTTCATGGACTTCCTTACAGAGCATGGGTGAGGGGGGTTACTTACAGGAGTGTGGGTGCTCCTCCTCCAACAGGCTGTCCCTGGAAAGCCTTACCCAGCAGGGCTGAGGACTTCCTTGTAGTGGTGTAAATGGAGCCCCCTTCCTTATAGACTCTAGCTCCTCCCCCAGGCCATGTGCAATTAAAGCAAAATTGAAAACAACATGTGGTAGGGAGTGTCTGGATACTCAATGAGAGGCACCTGACCCTTCCCTTCACCCCCCAGGAGGGGAGATAATTGGTCAACAAGCCCAGTTGGGATAATACTTTTGCTAGAGAATGAATCTGAACTCCCCAGGATGGTAGTTGCTTGACTTGGAGGATAGTCACCCTATATATGTTTATGATGACAACCCTGGTTCTGCTTATGAGTTGATCATTATTAAAATATATTTTAAAGGGCATATGCTAGTTCACCCCTGTATTCCCAGCATTCAAGAGGTAAAAGCAGGCAGATCTCTGTGAGTTTGAGACCAGCGTGGTCCACACTGAAGGATAGCCAGGGCTACATCATTGTCTTGAAAGAAATAAACGCATCATTTAGGTCATTGGTTCTCAACCTGTAGGTTGTGACCCCTTGGGGTTGAAAGACCCTTTCACAGGGGTCACTTGCGACCATCAGAAAACACAGATACTTACATTATGACTCATAACAGTAGCAAAATTATAGTTATGAAGTAGCAACGAAATTAATTTTATGGTTGGGGGTCACCACAACAGGAGGAACTGTATTAAAGGGTCAAAATATTAGGAAGGTTGAGAAACACTAATTTAGAATATTTAGCTCTAATGTAGTAGGGCTTCATTTACTTAGAGTGAACTTGTGGGCATCTCTCTGGTTCCTCTTTGATCTCACTTCATGTTCCATGAAGCCCCTGAAACTCCTGAACTCTGCTTGTAGGGGCACCTCTGAAAGCTCTGCTTTGCCTATAAAATGGGCCAGTATGTGCTCTCTCCTCCATGCCACTGATGAGGCTGAACCCTTTTTACACAGTGAGAGACAACAACTGGCCGCCCCTACCCTCATGGTGCCCAGTCAAGCCTTGCTTCTATCAGGACTTCTCCACGGAGATCCCTGCCGACTACCAGCGGATATGCAAGATGCTTTACTATCTCTGGATGTGTGAGTTCCTTGGTGCAGTGGCAATGTCTCAAGATCCCTATGTTTACTTTGGGCCTTGTTCCCTGAGATCAAGACCTCTCACAGACTTTCCTTCCCTGTGTTTGGGCTGGCATGGGGGAATTCTTTATGTCCGTCTGGGAACCTGCTTAAGAGGGCCAGCTAGACTACCTTGAAAGGAAGAAGGAACTAGCCAGAGACTTCTGTGTTCCTGTAGTGCTCACCATACTGAAAGGCTCGACTTGGGTGAAGGCCTCCCCTCATTCCAGCAGTGGTGAAAAAGACTATGCAGCTCTATTGGGGCTGTTTCATTCTCCAGGGATCAGCCCCAGGTCTGCACCTCACCATGCCTATCCCTGAAACCTGGGTCTCCTTGTCATCTCCCAAGGAAGCCTGGTCCCTGATGTGAGGTCCCAGAGAACCAGGATTTGGAAGCTAAGCTTGCCTAAGTATAGACTGATGTCCCCTACTGTCTTTGCAGCCTCCCTCTCAACAGGCCTTTCCTAGGGAGCGGCTTGCTCTGTGGGCAGCAGTCCTCCAGCCACCTTGGGTCAAGCCAGTTTTCTCTCCTTGCCCCTTTCTAGTGCATTCAGTGACGCTGTTTCTGAACCTGCTTGCATGCCTGGCCTGGTTCACAAGTAATGCCGCTAATGGAACAGCCTTCGGCCTCTCCATCCTTTGGTTTGTGATCTTCACCCCCTGTGCCTTCCTTTGTTGGTACCGACCAATCTACAAGGCTTTCAGGTGAGTGGAGCTAGTACAAGGGATGCAGGTATGGCTGGCATCCCAGGAGCAGCCAATAGGCCCAAGCTCTGGGCCCCATCACAGCCCTAGCTCAGAACAAGTGGTGAGGAAATTGCTTTCCTTTTCTCAGTGAGTCAGAGTAGACAGATTAAGAGCTGTTTACCTCAGCCTAGCCTGTAAGTGAGGTTTGCTAGAGGCCTGTCCATGAATAAACACAGGCAAATCAGAGTGACTGGGAGCCTCCCCTGCTGCTGCTGTACTATTCCTGGGCAGACTTGCTGGTGGGTAGGGATTTAGTTGCTGTGAAGAGGGAGCACCTTTCTGCGGCTGAAGGTGCTGCCCTTCAGATGTCAGATACTGTTTGTGGCTCATCTTTATGATCTCAGGGATCAGTTGCCAATAAGTAACCTAGCTCTGTGAGCATAAATGGATGTATCTCTAAGACCCCCTGGGAATTTGGAATTAATACTTCATGCATGATGCTTTTAGGGCTGGGAGTCTTCCAAGTCTCAGGCATATCCTGAATTTTCAGTGTTCTGATTCTCAAGGACGCAGTGGACAAAGTCGGGGATATGGCTCAGTTGATAGAGTGCTTGCCTAGCATGTGCAAAGCCTGGGTTCTATCACAGCTCCACATAAAACTAGGTTATTGGCATAGGCCTGTACTCCCAGCATTTGGGAGGTGTAGAAAGGATGATAATATAGGGAATTAAGAGACCATCCTGGACTTCAAGAGACCCTTTGTCTGTAACTAAAACAAAACAGCACACTGGTGGAGGTACTTAATTCTTGAGGAGTCTTAACCAGTTTGCTACTCCACAGATAGCCTTTCTTCCACTGACTTCGTGTGTGTGTGTGTGTGTGTGTGTGTGTGTGTGTGTGTGCGCACGCGCGCATTGGGAACAGTTTAGGGCATTGAACTCATGGGCTTTAAAGATTGCATGCGTGTTTTGCCTGCATGAATATCTGTGTACCACATGCATACAGTGTCCTCAGAGTCCAGAATTGGGCATTGGGTCCCTTAAGACTGAAGTTAAGACAGTTGTGAACCATCATATAGATCCTGGGAAGCAAACCCAGGTCCTCTGGAAGAGCAACAAGTGCTCTTAACTATTGAGCCATCTCTCCAGCCCTAGGTTTATTTGTTTTTTGGTTTTGGCATGTTTGTGTACATTCACATGTACATACATGCCACAGTGCACATAATATGTCAAAGCATAACTTGTGAGAGTTCTCTTCTTTCGTTCTTCAGGCTCCAGGATGAAAACAGAGCATCAGGCTTGTCAGGATGCACCTTTCCCTACTGAGCCATCTCATTGGCCCAAGACCTCTTGTGATTTGCTTCTTTCTCTCTCCACAGGTCTGACAATTCTTTCAGCTTCTTCGTGTTCTTCTTTGTATTTTTTTGTCAAATAGGGATCTACTTCATCCAGATGATTGGCTTGCCTAACTTGGGGACCAGGTAAGACCTGAAGTGTCATAGAGGGTCAACTTACTTGCCATTTCCTAGCTCCTAGAGAGCCTATTTCAACCATGGTGGAGAAAGGGTGGAGGGCACCTTATGATCTGCCTTGGTTCTCTGTTGTGTGATGAAGCATCTTCTGGGGAGACACAACACACACATCTACTTACCCCAGATAGGGAACCCACCACAGAACAAAGCCTAACTTGGTAAAACAAAAAGTTTTATTAGGGTTACTTACAAGGATATGGGTGAGGGATTCTTATGGGAGCAGAAATAATTCAAAGACATCTGCATCACCAAAGCCACCCCAGCATGGGTAACAGTTCACAAAACCAGGAACCTGGAGTACCCTGCACAGCCTGCAGGCAGCTCCAAGGGTTGGAAAGTGTCCTTTTCATGAGATTCTGTCTAGATCACTTCTAGGCATCTGACCTGGTCTCAGGGTCTTTGCAGCTCAGCTTCCCTGAGCAAAGAAGGTTTCTTAGCTTTTATTGTTTACTCTGGCAAGGAGGGGCTCAGTGAATCTGGTTAGTTTCAGGGACTTCCTGAAGCTATTTTGAATTGTTTACCTTCCTGCTTGAGCTTCCTATAGGACAGAATGTTTCAATCTCTGAGGAAATTCTATGCAATACCTCATTCCTGGCCAACTTTTTCTTTTTTGTGGTTCTAGGTGTCAGACCCAGAACTTTGCACATGCTAGGAAATGCTGACCCTGAGCCACACCCCAGCTTCCCATTTACAGTATCTGCTGTCTTTCCTTGTTCTCTATATTCTATGGTGTGTAGATGAGTCTCACTCTGGCCTGGGACTCACTATATAACCCTGGTTGGCCTAGATCTTGTTATATATCAGGATGGCCTCAAATTCTTGGTGATCCTCTTGCCTGTCTCCAGAGAGCTGAGATTTCAGGTGTGAACCACCATGCTAATTTGGCTTAACTCTTTAGGGCTATGTCTGACACTGTATGGCAACTTGTTGCTTTCCTCCTGTAGCATCCTTCTAGGGACTGATGGATGCCCTGGACTTTGAAGCCCCTTACCTCTCTCTGACTCACTATGTTATCCCAAATAACTTTAAACTTTGTCATTCTGCCTCCAAGCTGAACCTGTTTTGTTTTGTTTTTTAAGATTTATTATATATACAGTGTTCTGTCTGCATGTATGCCTGCAGGCCAGAAGAGGATGTGAGATCTCATTACAGATGGTTGCGAGCCACCATGTTGGTGCTGGAAATTAAGCTCAGGACCTCTGGAAGAGCAGCCAGTGCTCTTAACTGCTGAGCCATCTCCCCAGCTCTATCTGTTTGGTCTGTTTTATGTAGTGCTTGGAATGGAATCCAGGGCCTCTTGTGTGGTAGACAAGCACTCTACCAATGGAGCTACATCCTCAGCTTCCATTTTACTTTTTCTCTTGGGCCTTGTGACTGTAGGAGATGGGGCCTGCTGCCCTGGAGAGTTGGCTTGCTGTTCTGGAGTTCGTAGCTGGCTTGAGTTTCCTGGTTAACTCAGTCTCGTCTCAGAATTAATTTCCAAAAGAAAAGCTGATGGCTGACATTTTCCTTTGTACCCCAGCACACAGGAAACAATGCAAAAGGTCAAGCTGGCATGGGCTGACTATTTTGAACCCTCCCAGCAGCTGTTAGCAAGGCCAGAGTGTGAGAAGAGGACTGACCACACTAGCATCCTGAACCTGAGCACACAGCCACGCAGCCCCTTTCTCATTCTACTGTTCTGATCCAGACTCTTTTGGCAGATGGTCCAGTTTCATTGCTTTTTACTCTAAACTGGATATTGTTAGGAAAAGCTAGATTGGCCAAGTGTGGATGGCCCATGTCTGTAATCCCAGCACTTGGGAGATGAGGAAGGAAGATTGAAAGTTCAAGGCCAGCCTAAGGTATGTAGTGAGTTCTGGGCCAGCCTGGAATACATAGAAAAACTCTGTCTCAAAAAACAAATGAGCAGGACCTGGTGGCACATGCATTTAGTACTAGCACTCAGGAGGACAGAGACATGGAACTCATAGTTTGAGGCCACCTTGATCTGTATAACAAGATCTAGGCCAGTTAGGGTTATATAGTGAGAATGGTATCTCAAATAAACAAATAAAAGAGTGGTGATAGGGTGGGGCACCATATGATTAATAACTGCTGTTTGCAGTCTGGACTGGGACCCTTGAGATTTGACGTCTGGTGCTGGCCCTGTCCTCACTGACTTGCACTCAGTGAGCTCTGCTGGCTCCTACCTGTTCTTGCCTTCCCATAAACATTCTGTGCACGTATGCAAGAATGTTTGTGTGGAGATATGTATGTATACCTTTGTGTGGAAGACAGAAGGTCATACTTCAAGCACCATCCACCTTGTTTCTGTGTGTGTGTCTGTGTGTCTGTGAGGCATGCATCCAGATGGAGATCAGACAACAACTTGTAGGAATCCTCTGTCTGCAACTTAAGTTCCAGGATTGAACTCAGGTTATCAGACTTGGCAGTAAGCACTTGTACCTGTTGAGCCATTTGGCCACCTCTCCAGTTTTTGATACATGATTTCTCATTGCTGAAAGGCTAGTTAAACCAGCAGACTTCTCCGATCCACCTGTCTCTGCCTTCCCAGTGCTACCTGGGTTATAAACCTAGGCTTTTTATATGGGTTCTGGGGTTCTGGATTCAAGTCCTCAAACTTATGCTGCAAGCACTTTACCAACAGCACTCAGCTTTAATACACAAAAGGTTTGATTTTTCCTTTAGTGTACATGTATGTGCATGCAGGGACCTATGTGTGAGAGTCAGTTCTTTCCTTCCGGCACGTGGGTTCTGGGGATCAAGCTCAGGGTGTCAGGCTTGGCAGCCAGTCACTTTACTGGGTGAACCAGGTTTCTCTGGTACTGTAATTTTCTTTTGTTGCTTGTGCTTTTGTTTACACAGTTAAACTACCAGCAAATTCAAGGTCATGAAAAGTTACTTCTGTTTTTATCCTCAGAGTTTGTTTTTGTTATTTTGAGACAATGTCTCTCTATGGTCCTTGCTGTCCTGGAGCTTGCTATATAGACCAGGCTGTCCTAGGACTTATATTTTCCTGCCTCTGCCTAAAGATGTGTGCCACCATACCCAGCTTTTCAAAGTTTTATAGCCTCCACTCTTACAGTGGAATCTTTGTCCCATTTTGAGTGGATTTTAATATATGATTGAAGTAAGAACTAGCTGTCCCGGTACCATTTCTAGAGACTATCAGTTCCCCTGTGGGGTATTAAAACTCTTTTTTTATTCCCTTTTTTTTTTTTTATAATGGTGGGCACACGTGTGTCAGGACATGATGTGAAAGTCCGAGGGTAAATTCTTCCCTTCCCCCATGTAGGTCTCAAGTATCAAACTCAAATTATCAAACTTGGCATCAAGTACCTTTGCTGACTGAACCATCTCACTGCTCCCTTTGGTCTTAAGACCCTTATTTAAAAAAAAAAAAAAAAAGGCAGACTGGAGTGGGAGGGATGGCTCAGTGGTTAAGAACACTGGCTGCTCTTCCAGAGCACCTGGGTTCAATTCCCAGCAGCTACATGGCAACTCCAGCTGTCTCTAACTTCAGTTTCAGAGGATCTGACATCCTCACACAGACAACAATCCACAGAGAAAAATAAAAAATCATTTTTAAGATAGGTATATCTGGCCTATGGCATTGCTCTGTCTTCATGCTGCTCCCACACTGTTTTGATTACTGTAGCACTGTAGCTTTGTTGTAAGTTTTGAAGTCAGGCAGCATGAGAACAATCTCTTTACAGGTAGGGGATGACATAACCTCTAAAGGCAGAGGTCCTGATGGGGGAAGCTGAGGTGACAAGATCAAGGCAACAGGCTGGCCAATGCTCTTCTCAGAGTCCTCTGTGCAGAGCCAATGTCTTCCCTGTGCCCACCCTCAGTCAGCAACATACCCTGAGCCTTGGGCTGACCCTGACAAGGCAGCTGTCACATCTCCTTTCTTGACCTCACTGGACCAGATTCGAGAGTGACTCGACCTCTGAGACTTCTGGAGAGGTCATGTTTGAACAGTGTGGGCCTGTCAGTGCTCATATCCTGGTCTTTCACAGGGGAAGGTCACTGAATCACAAGGCTCCCTGTGCTCCAGGGAGATGCCCAGGTGATGGCCAAGACACAGCCATTTGGAAGAAGGGCTCCGCTTGGGGACTTCTGAGTCTCAATCATAGCTCTCCTCTGGTTTCTCCTTTTGTAGTGGTTGGCTCGCAGCTCTGTCTACACTGAACGATGGGCCCTTACCTGTGTCCATCATCATGATGGTAGTGGCTGGCTTCTTTACCCTCTGTGCTGGGCTCTCACTCTTTCTCCTGCAGCGGGTAAGTAGGGTGTGAGCCACCAGCAAACACAAGTAAAAGGTCCATCTCTCCTGGGTGGATATCTAAAATCCCTCATTCCTGAAGTCCTCAGGAGCGCAATACCTTAGTTGAAGGTTCTGGGTGAGCAGCCAGGCAGGGTGGAACTCTTGGAAGGCCCCCTTTGGGAACATACCCTGATAGCTGGGATTGTTCTGGGCTCTTCTCACCCCAGCCTTGTTCCCTAGGTACATGCCTTCTACCGCCGAACAGGAGCCAGCTTTCAGCAGGCTCAGGAAGAGTTTTCCCAGGGCATCTTCAGCAACAGAACCTTCCGCAATGCTGCCTCATCTGCTGCCCGAGGAACCTTCCAAGGGAATTGATCTTCCTGATTCGCCTTCCCTCACCCCAGCGTCTTCTCTCACCTGCCCTCTGAGCTGCACTTTCCGTGGGTGCCTTATACAGTGGTTATGTCCAGCACAGACCTGGCAGGGATTTTGTCTTGTTCCTATTCTTTCCTCAGTAGTCAGCTTTCCCTTCCACATAAGGGAAGGGGAGGAAGGGACAGGGACAAGGGAAAAGAAAAAAATAACAAGCTGTCTTTCCTTTTCTAATGGTGGATTTTCTGATGGTAGGATTTTGTCTGGAAGCAGTGGAGCTGCCTCCCCTGAAAACAAATGCACTCATGTGCATGCATGTTCACTCCCCACACAGGATCATTGGTGAGCCTGGGCTCACTGCACCAGGAATTTTTCACAGGCATCCTGGACTCCTCTCCTCCCTCTGCAGGCTTGGCCTGTATTGGGGCCTCCACAGTCTCACCTTTCATGCTTAGGCTTCATAAGCCTCCCTAGGGCTCTACTTTAGGTGAGCTGTGCTCTGGGTGGGTACACAGATGCTCCTCAAATGATGCTTCAGGTGGCCCCCAGATGTTCCTCACAATAGTCGTGACTCTATGCCTGCTCTGCCCCATGATGTAATAGCACCTTGTGCCCTCTGAAAAGAAGACTAGCCCTTCTCTTCAGGCTTCTGAGTGGTTGGTTGGGGATCAGGAGGGATTGAGGACAGTCCTTCAAGTTGTCCTGCCCAGCCTCCGGCAGTCTCCTGAGAGGGTAGGTGCCATTTGACCGGTTTGCTTTGGCTTCTGCCCTCCTGAGGGACTCTGCCTCTCTGCCTTAGCCTTATTCCAACCCTATATGTTCAGCAATACTCACCTCTTACAACTCCTAGGGTGGCTGGAGGATGTCACTCCAGAACTATGTCCTGCAGGCAGGACTGCTGAGCCATCTTCTGAGGGTTCCTTCCATACCCACAGTGGGGTCTTAAGCTGAGGACTCCACAGGTGTGTCACTACAGTGACGCTTAGGAGGCCACTGTTGAAACCTGGACCCTGTGTCATGTCAGTGCTGCAGGAGTTCACCAAGATGGCCAGCCTCCTGCCTCTGGGAACTGGGGCCCTCCTGAGGCTACCCTCATGCTGTCATTCCATTTGTCCCTAGAGCCACTGAATGGTAATGACAGCCACCAGGGTTTTGTTAACTTTCTGGTATTTTCTTCCATGTACAAATGTATATGTCATGTCTCAATTTTTGTGCTTAAATAAAAATAAGATTTTCGGATAGCACTGGTCCTAATGTCTGTGATGGACTTGGGAGGGCTGAGGGCCTGTCTACTAAGATGAGGTGACAAGTAAGATACTTGGCAGCTGGACAGTGAGATACTGTCAAGCCACTCAACTCCGAGGAGAAACCCCTTCCAAGAGTGAAAGGCAGAAGAGAGGACCCTGGCAATGACAACTTAGTCTCTTCCAAAGGCATTACGCTATTTTCAGCCAAGCATGGTGGAGGGCACCTTTAATCCCAACCACTTGGAAGGCAGAGGCAGGTAGATCTCTCAGTTCAAGGCCAGCCTAGTCTACAAAGTGAGTTCCAGGACAGCCAAAGCTACACAGAGAACCCCTATCTTGGAAAAACAATTTTTCAAAATAATCTATTCCGTGTATGTGTGCACCCCAGAGCGCGTGTGGTGATCAGAGAACAACTTGCTGGAGTAGGTTCTCCACCCAGTGGAACCCAGGGTTGCCCCACTGCTTCTGGTCTTAGAGGGCAGAAGGCCAGGCTCTTCGTCCCGCCCCCAATGTGGGTGGGCCCTAAGGTGATGTGTGCTGAGAGAGGGTTTCCCACGTGACAGTGTCCTCAATCCTCGACCCACTTCCGCTACGCACACTGAAGCCTGAGTGTCTGAAAACCGGCCTGGCAATCCTTGGCAGAAGGTGTCACCAAGCCCGCGGCAGGCAGGGAGGAGCTTCGGAGGGGAGGTGTCGAGCTGCGCTTCCGGCGGGCGGCGCTGGGGCCGAGCGGAGGCCCGCCCCGCCGCCCCTCGCGCGCCCCCCACTTCGCTTCGGGCCGGAACCTGCGCCCCGAACCAGGAAGCACCTGGCGGCGGGCGCGGGATGGCTGGGTCCGGCTGGGGTCTTCCTCGGCTGGACGGTTTCATCCTTACCGAGCGCCTGGGCAGTGGCACGTACGCCACGGTGTACAAGGCCTACGCCAAGGTGGGTGTGGGCGGGCCGTGCCCGAGATGTCCCGGCGCCGGGCACCTGGCTCCTGTGCCAGCAAGCCCGGCTGGGTGGACGTACCGGCCGGAGCAGGAGAGAGGCGGCCGCCTGGCCCCAGGCGGGTCGAAGAGGCTGGAGCTGACCGCCCCTCTTAGGTTTAAAAACAAACACACCAGCTTGCTCTGGAAGGGTGGGCAAAGACCTAAGGGAACCTGGGTGTCAGCGGCAGAAGAACCGGCTCTGCACGGAAGTCGCCTTAGGGGCTGGGAGAGGTCTGAGGTCAGAATCCCAGGAGGCAGGACCAGTTAGAAGACGGAGTGGCCACTCTGGAATTTATTGCTGTAGGTTAGAAACGGGGATGGAGAACACTTGCTGGGTTGGGAAGGGAGAATTCCAGAATTCGGATGCCTCGTTGATCTGAGAAGGGGAAGCTGGGAAAGTTGGAGGCCTGTGGAGAGTGGATAGACTCAGGCAGGGGGAAGTTTGCAGAGGGACCCAGAGCTCCTCTAGCCCATGGGGCATGCCCCCTCAACACAAGAGACCCCAAATTTCCTGTCCCACAGAAGGACACTCGGGAGGTGGTAGCCATAAAATGCGTGGCCAAGAAAAGTCTCAACAAGGCGTCTGTGGAAAACCTCCTGACTGAGATTGAGATTCTCAAGGGCATTCGGCACCCCCATATTGTACAGCTGAAAGACTTCCAGGTGTGAGCCTGGGGCGGGGCTCCCTCCAAAGGAGGCTGGAGACGGGACACTGCCTACAGCTGCCTCTTTACTTCCAACCACAGTGGGACAATGACAATATCTACCTCATCATGGAGTTCTGCGCAGGCGGTGACCTGTCTCGCTTCATCCATACCCGCAGGATCTTGCCTGAGAAGGTGGCTCGAGTTTTCATGCAGCAGCTGGGTAAAAGCCCACGGCATGCCCCGTGTTCTCTCCTTCCCTATCGCAGTGCTTTGCCATTTCCCATGCCCCTGGCATTTGTGGGGAGTTCAGGCTTCCACATGTAGAACGTGATGTAAGAACCTTGCAGAGTCTTCAGAGCCCAGTAGGTGGAACCCAAGTGCTTTAGTGAGGAAGAATGCAAAGTCCTCAAGGGCTTGGGCTTCTCAGGAGGCTCCTAGAAGGAAGGGGGAGGGGGTCCGACGAAGGGCACAAAGAGGGGCACTTGGGAAACCTCTTGGCAGTGGCAGAGTCCCAGGTGGTGGTGACACATGCCTTTAATGGTGGCAGGAGCCTGGTGCTTCCGTGTATTCTATAGGCCAGCCAGGCAAAACTGCAATAATGCATTTGGAAGAGGGTCGATGGAAGTCTGGGGCAGGGAGAGGCAGGTGGGAACCAGGCTCTGACTTATTTTCATGGGGCCGGCCCCCCCAGCTAGTGCCCTGAAGTTCCTGCATGAACGAAACATCTCTCACCTGGATCTGAAGCCACAGAACATTCTACTGAGCTCTTTGGAGAAGCCCCATCTGAAACTGGCAGGTCTGAGTCGGGAATAGCAGGGTGACATTTTAGAGGTGGTAAACAGTGAGCTCCTTGCTGGACTCCCAGCGGCCTAGTTCCCAGCGGTCCCTCTGTTAGGTCATTGGTGACAGGTCAGGAGATAGAGGGCTGAGCCATCACCAAAAGGTAGCACCATTCTCAGGCTGCACACACTTAAGTCCTGCAGTGTTGTCGGTGGAGTTAGGGGTCACTCAGGGTCAGAGTCGATCAGAGCCAGATCACTTTGGCTCAATCTGGAAGTGATGCCAGTGTGTGACCAGCATCCAGGATCAGTCTGTGAGCAGGAACCCAACTTAATCTGTCATTAGGATTAGGGCTCAGCCTGGACAGCTGAGGAGAATGTGACAGCTGAAGGATGGTTGTGGCCTCTGATAAGATTTGAAAAAGAATGGGCTTGAGTGTGGAGGCCAGAGAACATGACATAGCTTAGTCGTAAGGGGAGGGGCAGGGGGCTTTCAGTGCACATTGTGTTTTGAGATGGGCTTGCTTAAGAGGCTGTGTGCCACGAGGAGGGCTTCCATCCCAGAGGGTGATATAGGTAGAGTGCTGAGGGCCAATAGCACAGGAGAGGGGCAGGAGCAATCCAGGTGAGTCTAGGGTGGGGAGGAACACACTGACTGGAGTCACAGTAGCAGCTGGCATTTGAGCCCTGTGCCTGGCCTCTTGCCTGCAGACTTTGGCTTTGCACAGCACATGTCCCCATGGGATGAGAAACATGTTCTTCGTGGCTCCCCACTCTACATGGCTCCAGAGATGGTGTGTCAGCGGCAATATGATGCTCGTGTGGACCTCTGGTCTACAGGGGTCATCCTGTATGGTGAGACCTTTGTTCCCTTGCTCTCCACCCTGATTACTCTGTATTTGAGCAAGGCTTCTCTGGGCCCATCCTGGGTTCTAATGAGAATTGAGGAACCCAGGGCTCTACTCTGAGGGATTTTGGTTCCTTTCCCAAGGGTGATAAGGGGGAGACTTAACACTGTTTCCTTCCAGCCTCCCTTTGCCTTCTTCCACAGAAGCCCTCTTTGGGAAGCCCCCTTTTGCCTCCAGATCATTCTCAGAGCTAGAAGAAAAGATTCGCAGCAATCGGGTTATTGAGGTGTGTCTTGCAGGGCATTGGTATTCTCTGGGGATTGAAGGATTCAAAACCCTAAGGTTTTTATTCTACTAGTACAGACTGCAGTCTAGGCTCCAGGTCTTTCATGGTGGGGCATGTTCTACAGTGGAAGTCTAGAATCTGGTCCATTCCTGAAGATACAGATCAGCCACAACAGGAAATAAATGACCTATGGGGGAAAGGCCATGATGAGCCAGACCCAATCTTCTCATAGTCCAGGGCTGGAGGCAAATTCCCAATTGATAGGGGCCCGGTAAAAGATGCTTGGCTGTCTTCCTGCTCATCACCAGGACCTACCATGTTCTTTCCAGGTCTCAGAAAATCCACCTACAAACATATACCCCTTATGGGAGTTCCTAAGGAACCTTGGGCTTTGGGCTCAGATGTTGGGATCTAGTGTGATGTGGCCTTGGTCTATTCCTCTGCAGCTCCCCCTTCGGCCCCAACTCTCCCCAGACTGCCGGGACCTACTGCAGCGACTTCTAGAGCGGGACCCCAGCCGTCGAATCTCCTTCCAGGACTTCTTTGCCCACCCCTGGGTGGACCTGGAGCACATGCCCAGTGTGGAGAGCCTGGCACGAGCAGTAAGCAGACCAGTGGAGATAGGGTGGACTGGGTCTCATTTGTCCACTCTGGTGGTGAGCTGGTGGCCACCAGGCAGGTGGGGTTCTGGCGGATGCTGGTTGGTGTGGCGTTAGAAAGTCAGGTCTGACTGTTGATCCTCCCATCCCCCAGACAGCCCTTGTGGTGGAGGCTGTGAAGAAGGACCAGGAGGGGGACGCTGCTGCAGCCCTGTCACTCTACTGCAAGGCTCTGGACTTCTTTGTACCTGCCCTGCACTGTGAGGCTCAGACCATTTGTATAACCTGGGTACAGAAGGGGCAGGAGTGGGGTCAGACCCCCCATTCAGTACCTAAGGGGAGACCATGCAGAAGACGAACCTGGAACTTGGTGTCTGAGGATTGAAAAGGGTTGACTGTGGGGCAGGGGTTCCCATACAGGATCCTCATATGAACCCTTCACCTTCTGCAGATGAAGTGGATACCCAGCGGAAAGAGGCAATTAGGGCCAAGGTAGGGTGATCTCCCCAGGAGGAAACTGATGGCCATGGAAAGAGAGGACCCAGAGATCACAAGCCTCTGACAGATGGCACTCAGATTTGGAACCTTCTCTCTCAAAGGATAGGGCTGGGGGGAGGGTTGGGTCAGGTCAGCTTATTTTATGTCTGACCTGGTTAGTATGACACAGTCACTGAGGACCAGAAGCAAACTTGGATGTGGGTACTGGGTAGGGGGACAGCCTTAGCCTCTTATTCTCTTACAGGTGGCGCAGTATGTGTCCCGGGCTGAGGAGCTCAAAGCCATCGTCTCCTCTTCCAATCAGGCCCTGCTAAGGCGGGGCACATCTGTACAAGGTCTGCTGCGAGGTAGGCTTCGGTTCCTGATCCAGGCACAAGTCTTGGCCACCCCACTCCATCTTGACAGGGAGACTGAGGTGGGCTTTTCTGTGCAAAAACCACAGGCTGCTCCCCTCACTATGAGCCTTTACCCCACATCAGAGATGGCCCGTGACAAGCCTCGCCTCCTTGCTGCCCTGGAAGTGGCCTCAGCTGCCATGGCCAAGGTTTGTGCTCACTGGGAGGAGTCCTGGTGGGATAGGAAGGAGACGAAGGGACAACATGGAATAATGTGTTGCCCTTCTGGCTGTAGGAGGAGGAAGTTGGCAAGGAGCAGGATGCCCTGGACCTGTACCAGCACAGCCTTGGGGAGCTGCTGCTGCTGTTGGCAGGTAAGGCCCCGCCACCACACTTGCCCCTGCCACTGACTGCCCTGTCCTCACCATCTCCCTGTCTTTACAGCAGAAGCCCCAGGCCGAAGGCGGGAGCTCCTTCACACTGAGGTACTCAGTGGGCATGGCAGTCAGGGAGTGCGCTTCCCTCTCCTTTTATTGTGTGTGTGTGTGTGTGTGTGTGTGTGTGTGAGTGTGAGTGTGTGTGTGTGTGAGTGTGTGTGTGTGTGTGAGTGTGTGTGTGTGTGTGTGTGTGTGTGTGTGTGTGTGTGTGTCGTCTTTAGAGTACATATAGAGTTCCCCTGCTCTTGGGTATTCCAAGACCAGAGGCCAGGGCTCAGAATAGTGAAGTCACTAACTCAGGGCCTCAGGTGGATAAACCAAAAGTCTTCTGGCCTTCTGCAGCAGGGCCAGCTTCCTGAAGGAGGGAACAAATAGAGATGATGCAGTCTAATGAGTCAGAGGGCTCTGGGGAGCGTCAAGGGTGAGGAGGCACTTGATCTGAAGCCCTCTCACTTGTGGGCGGGCCTTTTCTGGGCAGGTTCAGAACCTCATGGCTCGAGCTGAATACCTGAAAGAGCAGATCAAGGTAGGCATGGATGGCTACACCGGGCAGTGGGTTGTGGGTTCTTCCTCTTTGTGGTTGTGTGTGCACTGTGGCTTCCGAGTCTAGCTGTCTGCCTTACCCCTTGTCCTACTTTATGTCCCACAGATAAGAGAGTCCCATTGGGAAGCTGAGACGCTGGACAAAGAGGGGCTGTCAGAGTCTGTTCGTAGCTGTGAGTCCTGCCCTGGGGTCTGACAGCCCATAACAGGGTTATACATTCTGCCTCTCCTGCCAAAGCCCAAGCCTGACTTTTCCCTTTCACCTCTCTTAGCTTGCACACTACAGTGACACCGGAAGGACTAGTGGATGGAACACAAGCCTAGAGAGACGCTATGTACCAACCCAGGTTCACACCTGTGCACCTGGGACCTTCCTGGATGAACACCTCCAAGATGCCCACATCCTACTTCCCAGTGTTCTTTCATGCCCTCCCCCCCCCCCCAGAGGACCTGGTGGCCGATGTACTGTGCCAGGTGTACTAAACTCTGGGACAATTACTTTAATATGACTCTGTTATTAGGTGACTGCTGGCCTAAGCCTGCTGTCTTCAGGACATCATCATACCATGTGTTTTGCTCTGCAGAGAGGACATCATGACTCTTTAGGGCACATCTGTTCTTTCCCTGCTACCGGGCAGCTGCTGTACCTGGGCCAGCCCTTCCTGGGAGCCTTTATTCCAACCCTACTCCCTTCTTGCACTGGAATGGGACACTCCAATACCCCTCAGGGACTACCTACCCTACAGCATGCACTCAGCCCTGCAGAACTCTCCAGTCTTCCTGGGAGCACACACCTGCCATCCTTTTCAGTACTTTAAGACAATCCTTCATGCATGAAAGTCCTGTCCTTTGTAGGGGCGGGGTACATGTGAGAATTCCAGGCCTATTTTTGCTTTGGCATGAGGAGAGGTCCCTCATCTCTCCTACTTACAACCTTTTTTGGGGGGAAGGTATGCCACGTTAGCCATATAGTGGGCCCTGTGCTGGAGCTGGGGCTTGGCTGGGCCTGAGTCTTCTCTTCTGTCCTATTAAGCCATGGATACCTCCACAGCTTATACCTGGTATGAGCTGGAGTTGAATTTACATATCTGGAATTATTGAAGGGTTTCTTTTTTGTCCACCACCCCCAAATCACTATCTTGTTTCAAATTTTTATGTTGAAAGCTGATTTTGAAAAAGGTGCAGGGGAGCTATTCTGCATCAGATAATTCCAAACCACAAGCAGTGAAGGTTCTTTTTTTTTTTTCCTTTTTCGTGTGTGTGTGTGGGGGTGTGTGTGTGCATGTGCTTGCGTGCTTGAATGTGTGCGTGTGTGACGGGGGTTATTTCTAAAGTCAGAAACTGTTGGTGATTTCTAATCATTCTGCCCTTAACTGCCTCCTTAGGGCGAAGTGGAACATCCTCCTTGCTGGAGGCTAGATGTATGTAAAGAATGTAGTTCATTGTTTCTCTATTAAATTATTTTCCATATTTATACATCTCTTCTTGCCTTGGGAAAATAGGTAAAATGGTCCTGCTCCTAACCTAGGAAACGCTGGGGAACCTGACTAGGGTGGTCCCAAAGGGAAGTGACTGTTGCACATCTGCTTTTAGTTTCTGGGGACCCAAGAGTTCCCATTGACTGCCCCCATCCCTGCCCATCACCTAGTGTGTGTTGGGGGGCAAGGGTGGATAGGCCTGGGAGCTCGGCAAGGGTGGATAGGCCTGGGAGCTCGGCAAGGGTAGATAGGCCTGGGAGCTCAGCTAGGCCCTTGCTCTGCATACCTCAGATTATGGCAGATGGCAAACCCTCTAAAACACTCCTCTATGTATACCACCCCACACTGCACACTCCATGTCCTACCTGTGCCCCAGCATCTCATTCCTCCTTGATCTAGGCCAATGAGTGAGCAGCAAGCTGGATTTCAGGAAAAGGGAATCTTAGGGTTTTTCTCTTTTGTAGTTCCCCAAAGATCCCTAGACTGGAATAATTTCCAGCAGTCTCTTACCTCAATGATTCTCAGGCCTATTATCATGGGTTACATAGAGGAGGGGCCAAGGCAGAAAGAATGAATTTTTTGAAGCCTTTGGCCTAGCCATTGGGGGCAGTGTGGAACAATGTTCTAGAGGGCAGAAGGAACTGCTGAAGTCCTTGGCTGAATGCTTGAACTATACAGTTGGCTGTTGGTAATAAGGCAGTGTGTAAAGGCCTGGTTTATTGCATGAGAACAATAAAGTATTATTTCCACATGTAGGGAGAAATACATCAAATTTTCTCTGGAAATGGAGCAGATGACAAGTTTCATTAAGGAAAATTAGGGAAAGGAAGGAGGGGATGAATGGAGAAGACTGGCAGGGAGGGAGACAGGATAACAGGATGGGCGAAGCTCACAGAAGGGTTAGGAGAGGGGCACTATGTCTCTAGACAGTTGTTTATTGTGATAGCTGTGCTGGCCAGCTGACTGGGAACAGGGACCTGAAATTTTATTTGAGGAATAGACCTGCATGGGACACACAATACAGGAAGGACGTGAGAGTTTGAGACTCTGGGAAGGGCGTTTCCCAGATGTTGAATTGATATCCTCCAGGAAGGTCCTGTTACTAAGCCACCTATGAAGCCGGTGACTAGTCTAGGCACTGGGACAAGGTGGGAGTGGGCTCCAGAGAACTTTTCTAGTGGTACAGGCCTAAAGGAAGCTTAAGACCTGTTTTTCAAATATTTTTCATCTGAGAGGTGGAGAATTACTGCCACTTTGTACCTTCCTGGAGCTGTATCCCCTTGTTCTCCTATCTCTACTCATCCACTTCCAGACTGAGCCAAGAACAACACCTGGGCCTGGAACTCCCATTTTCCCAAGGGCATCCCTAAAAGGAGCATATAAGCCTTTGGACTAGACCAAAGGACCCAGGTGTCTCTGGGCCAGCCTGTCACCCTGCCCCTCCCCCTTTCTTTTTTTTTTTTTTTTTTTTTTTTTTTTTTCTTTTTGCCTACTGGGGATGTAGGAAAGGATATACAGTCTGGAAGGACTCTAGACCCAGAAACCAAGTTGTTGTCCCAGCCTTCCCTAAGAGGGATGTGGCCCCCACTATGAAGCTGAGGCAGGAGGGGTGAGGCACAGCAATGACCACTTTTCTCTGTAGTAATCCACACTATCAAGCTAAACACAGACACAGAAAGCTATGTCCAAGCTCACGTGTAGACCTACATTTATGGTTATAGAAATGCAGGCACAGGTCTTGCTGAGTGAGGCAGAGGCATCCTTAGCACTGCTACATCACTAGACCCAGGCCAGTGGCCACCCCACACCTCACCCCATCTCTGGGAATAGCAATGCTTGGCAGTCACAGGGTCAGAGGCAGGATAGTGGGCTCCACAGCTTTCCAGCCCTGTTGCAACCTCAGCACTGTGGGACAGAGAACAGAAGCTCCCGCCTCCCAGTGCTGAACTGAGCGTCAGCTGGGTCAATAGGCACTGTCAGGAGCTCAGCTGGACGAGTGAATATGCCCCAGATGTCCCCAGTGCCTGCCTAGGGCTTCCAGTGTCTGCAGAGGGACCATCTGGCTGTTGGGAGAAAGGGAGATCCTGCACATTCCAAACCCGGGTCACCCTCCCCACCCCTGCCCTGGGAAACAGCTGGCCTTAGAAAGCCACTTGTTATTTCTGCACTCCTCTTCCCACTGGGAACTGGGCCTGAGCTTCCTGGGTGGGTGGGAGACCAGAAAAGCAGACTAGAGGCCCCTTAGGTAGAGTCCCGAGGCGCCGCTAATTTCTCTGAAATCCTGTGTGTTTTAGAGCCAGAGACCTTGATGTATGCGCTGTGGGGCAGGAGGAACAGGCTATGTGCTTTGATCTCCCTGGTTGTGGGATATTCTTCCCTGGAACCCCTGCACAATTTTGTGACTTCTTCTCACTTTTCCTTAAGGAATCTACACTTGCTGGGGGCAGGGGTAGGGAAGTGAGAAGAATTGGGGCCAGAAAGACACTATTTCATCATCTCTGGACATTACCTATGTCCTGCATGGAGAAGAATGGAAGCGGAAGGGAGAAAGCACAAGGTTGGAAGGGAGAGAGAAGGCCTGAAGCGCCAGGGCCTATTAGGAGAGGAGGTGGTGAGGCTCTGTTACAAGGGAAATGTTGAAGGCAAATGGCTTCTTTTGTGGCCAGGCCTGGACCATGTGACCCTATAAAATAAGAGTGAAAACAGGATGGGAGAGCTGGAGCTTGCTTGAGTTGGCTATGTCCAGGGCCCATAAAGAAGACAGCTCCAGCTTGGCTGGGTTAGCCACTCCCTGTGAAGGGGATGGAGCCAAGAATGAGGATGGTATTGGGGGATGCAGATGAGCGTATGGATGGACAGAAAATTCCAGTAGCACAGCTGACAAAATTGGGGATGGGACTCAGCCTGCCCACCTTACCCGTCTTTGCCTGAGCTTCAGACTGGTTCCTTTGCCCTGGAGTCTCCTCCACTCCATTCCAGGATTCCAGGGACACAACAGACAGGTCAGGGCCTCATGGAGTTCCTGGGATGTGAGCCTGAAGGGGGGGGGATCATTAAGGAGGCAGAGCCCCCTCCCATTTGGCCGCAGGCACCAACAGCCTTGCTTTGACAGGGTTCAGTGAGTGTCCCCAAGCACCTCTACCACCTGACCTGCCATGCTGGCCTCCTTCTCAGCCAGCAAAGCACTGAGGGGGAAGGGGCTGTCCAATCCCATTAGGCAGAAGGCCCCTGAGGGTGGAGGCCTGACGTGGACCCTGCTGTTGATGCTGCTGAGGCAGCCCATGCTCCCCTCCACCCCCATCCTGGGGCTCCTCTGGGAAGGTCAGAGAGGGTTTTGACCAGTGGCTGCTAAGCCCTTCCCCAGGGGGTGGACCAGGAGCATCTCAGAGACTCTCTAGGATGTTCAAAGGATGCCTGGTGTGACAGCCCCTAGCAGCCCCCCCTCCCCGTTTCTACTCTCTTATTTTATCACATCAGGGCTTAGATCCCTTCTGTTCTCACCCTTTAATGTCCCTTCCTCTTTCTGTCTTCCACATCAACATTACCTGCTCTCCCTTGTTCTTATTTTATAGGGAAATCTAATGGAAACCAACTGCTTTTCCTGCCTGTTATAGAGACGGCTTCCCCATAGGCTAGCACTTAGATGATGAGGCCAGGAGGCACCAGGGACCTGTAGCACTGCCTAGCAAGCTCCTGGGATGACCCACAGGAGCAGCAGCTACTTGGAACTTGCAGAACACTGTCCCCCATCCTGCCTGCCAACCACCAGAGAGTATAATGACATTTGGAGTCTTCATTTAAGAAAAAAAAAAATTTCTCTTTGATTCCTTACTAAAGCCATACACAGTGTTGCTGCACATTTGTAATCCTAGCACTTGGAAGGCTAAATCAGGAAGATGAAAATTCCAGACTAGCCTGGGCTAGATGGTGAGATTCCCCTCTCAAATACAAAGGAAATGACACTGTGATTAAGAGCACTGGCTGTCCTTCCAGATACAGACTCAATTCCCAGCACCCCACGGCAACTCAAAACCATGTGTAGCTACAGTTCCAGGGGTATCTGACGCCCTCCTCTGGCCTCCTTGGTCACCAGGCACACCCATGGTGCACATATGTATTTGCAGACAAACACTCATAAACAAAAAATAATAAAATCAAATTAAAAACACCAAACATAGGAGGTGAGGATGCAGCCCAGTTGGTAAAAGTGCTTGCCTAACAAGCACAAAGCCCTTGTCCGGATTCCAAGAACAGCCTAAATTGGGTAGAGTGGCCCATTCTTGTAATCAAGGTACTAAGGAAGTAACAATCAGAGGTCCAAGATCATCACTGCCTACATAGAAGTTTGAGGTCATCCTGAGCTACCTGAGACTCTGTCTCAAACAAAATAAAGTAACACTAATTCCAACCAACCAACCAACACACACACACACACACACACACACACACAGAGAGAGAGAGAGAGAGAGAGAGAGAGAGAGAGAGGAGAGAGAGAGAGAACCAGCAGAAACAATAATTCACTGCCTAAACACAAACTCTTGAGGGCACCAGCTTCCCATCTTAGGCCACCTCCCTGCCAGGTGCCAGGAACTGGTGTAGCCTTCACCAGCAGGTCTCACTTGGGGCGGGGCAGTATGACTGCTGGTCCTTCCACCTCAGCTATTTTAAAGAATGTATTGCCATGACTGTTAGAGGGTAATCTTTAGGGTGTGAGTGTAGCTCAGTGGTAGAGCATTGCCTTAGTGTGCAGTGTGTGAGACCCTGGGTCCCCAGCACTACCAAGGGATGGGGGAGAAAACAAATAGCCACCCTTTGAAACCCATATTATCATTCATGGGGAAGAGAACTCTTCATTTTACCAAGAGCAACACAGGCTCAGAGAAGCAAAGGACCTTAAGGACACACAGCAGTGCCCAGCTGGAGCACAGTGATCCTTTCTTCTGTTTCATTCTCCACCTCTTAGGTGGAGGAACACCACAGGACAGGTGTCAGAGACAGCCCTCCCTCCGACCTCAGGAAACACTGCAAGGCCCACCTTCCCATGCACCTCTCCATCCAGCTGGCTGCCACCCTCCTCTAATGCTTGGTGCTTAGACTTACTTCACTGAGCCCACAGTGCACTGCTTCCTCAGTGAAGGCCCTCCCTGCCCGCATGTGCGGCCTGAGAGGGCACTCTTATAAAGGCTGACACTAAAGAGTGGACCCCACAGAAGCTCCATTTTCTTGTTCCCGTCCTAGGGCCCTCTGAAGCTGCAGGTGAAGAGGTAGAGGGCACCCCTCCAAGGGCAGGCTTGGGGCCTGTGAACTCCCAGTCAGCAGCAAGTGGGAAGATAGTCATGCCATTTGGAATTTTTATTTTTCCACTGCACGAGAAGAGGAAATTCCAACTATGGAATCCAGAGAATTCTACAGGAACAGAACAAAATTTGGCTGGGCCCTGGGCCCAGAGAAGGTCTGGAGCTGCTTGAGCTACTGTTCAGTGCCAGCTCCATCCTTGGCACTTCGCCCCTCACACGGCATTGCTCCGTTCCCAGAGCCCACAGTGGCAGCTGTGTGATGCTGTGGCTGCAGCTGCTGCCCTGCCTAAGAAGGGATGTGGGCTCTGTTCTGAGTGGCCAGGGGTACCAATCAGAGAATTTTAGAATTCACTCAGTCCATCCCCATTTTACAGATGATGAGATGAAACCCAGAAGGAGCAGCTTCTGGGACGATAAAGGTGGGGATAGGAACAGACCTCCTGTGTCCCCAGATCTGAGCATCCGAGATCTGGTATCTGGAGGGGCTGGGAACCCAAGGGTGTCTATGTGTGCCAGGAGGCATCTGTGGCAAACGAGCCAGGGTTTCTGTGTCCTTCTGTGAGTGTTCTTGTGTGAAAGAACAGGGGGCTGTACCCAGAGAGGGTTGGGCTAATCCTATCAGCGTGGGAAACTTTCCAGGCAGAAGAGGGACAGAGGGAAGAATGGGAACTTGGCAGGCAATAAAGAGGGAGAGTCAGAGCTTGGGCTGGACATGGATGAGAAAGCTCTGGGGCTAGGCTCTGGGGCAGTGGGGAAAAGCCCAAGATGGAGTGGAGGTATCTGGAAGTTGCAACACTTCCTTAGCCCTCATGTGAAACCAGCCCTCTGGCCATTCCAGAGGCAACCCCAGGAGAAGTAGTCACATGATGTGGCACTTCTCAGCTGATTGCTTGAGGTCCCCTAGTGTAGTTTGGGCCTTGTCCTTGAGTGAGCTGAGGTCCAAGCCAGGGAGGCTGGCCAGCTGTCCCAGCACAGAGGCCTTATCCTCTTCTTCCTCTGTGTCCTCCTCGATCATCTTGGCTAACTCCCGAGGCAGCTCCACATCTCCACCTGCCAGCTGGATCTGGCTTTCATCAGTCTCGTTCTGAAGGGAAGAGAGATGAGTCAAGGGTGGAGGTTTAGGAGGACCTAGCAGGCTGGATTCGTGGAGGCCATACTCCAGTAAGGTCAGCATCTGCCCCCACATCTGAGTCAAGCCTTCCATGGGTGGATGTGGAGACTTTTCACTTTCAAACCTTGCTGCTTTTGCACTGCTTTACTCACCTGAGATACTGAAGGACTGAATAGCAGAGAGACTAAACCAAAAGGAAAACGTCACTCTGTTATGGCCAGCTGAGTCATGTGTTGACTGTGGCTAACTACACTGAATGGTACAACAAAAATACTGATGGGTACCTTATATCAATACCTGGTCTACGGCTGACAGCAGCCTAGGTGCTTTTAACTTATTTTTAGATTTATTTTATTATTTGTTTGTGTGTGTGTGTGTGTGTGTGTGTGTGTGTGTGTGTGTGTGTGTGTGTGTGTATGGGGACCCATGGAGGCCTGAAGAGGGCATCAGACCCCTGAAGCTGGAGTTACAGTTGGGAGCTTCTGATGTGCACACTGGGAACTAAACTCCAGTCTTCTGCAAGAGCAACAAGTGGTTTTAACCACTGAGCCATCTTTCTAGCACCAAGAATGCTTTTACTTTTTGTGGCTAAAAAACTAGGAAAATTCCAGCAATGGTGGTGCACACCTTTAATCCCAGCAGGCAGATCTCTCAGTTTGAGGCCAGTCTGGTCTACAGAGCTACAAAGCAAGTTCCAGAACAGCCAGGGCTATACAAAGAAAACATGTCTCAAAACAAAACAAACAAAAATAAACAAAACTAGGAAAAGCCAGGAGTGATAACAAATGCCTTTAATTCCAGCATTTGGGAGACAGAAGCCAGTGAATCTCTAAGAGTTCAAAGCCAGCCTGATCTACCATCAAAAGTTCCAGGCCAGCCAGGGCTACATAATGAGACATGTCTAGAAGCAAATGAACAAAAACTAGGGCAAAAAAATGACAAGTGGCCCACACTGTGATCTCAGCACTCAGGAGTGGACCTGTCATCTCGACTTTACTTGCCAAATTAAAAAAAAAAAAATGGAGACTCAAAGATTTTAAAAAACTGCCTAAGATCATACAACTAGGAAGGGAAATGGTAAGCCAGATTCACACCTGTCACTTATTTCAATTCCTGTACTCCCTTTGCACCTACTGAGAGCCACCATACTACCCTAGGCCTCTGGGAGATGTTTGGGGTCTACTCCTGTGTCCTACACAGTTGCAAGTCTTACCTTGGCTGCTAGACTCAAAATTCCCTCATGGCAGAGTAATGTCTCTTACATGTTTAGTGAAAGCATTTGAGCCATGACCCCATTGCTACCTGGACTTGCAAAAATGTAGACTTTTTGAACCAGGTTTGCCTTTGAGAGACTTATGGGAAGTCAGTGGCAGCCAGGGGCTCAGTAAACACTTGTTGGATTGGCAAATGTGATACAACATATTTGATCTCTGAACTCAAGTAGAAAATCAAGGCCAAGGCTATGGCACCCAGTCCTTGGAGTCTAGAACAACAGCTCTGGGCAAACAAAGGTGACATTCTGGGAAGTGGCTTGTCCCATGTAGGAGTGGCACATTTGTATCTAGTGCTATAGCATCTTGGGGACAAAGACAGGCTAAGGGGGTATCTTGTTCTTTGTATGTAAACCCCTATATCTTGGAAAGTAGCCTGAGGGCTGGAGCTGAGCTTTCACCCAGTGGCCGTATGACCTTAGGAGTATCTTATTGTTGTCCCTGAGCTCAGTTTCTTCTTTCACACATGCAGTGACAATTACCTAGCAGCTTTATTGAGACAGTCAGGTGAGAACATGAGGGTTAAGTACCTGGTGCACAGGAAGGAAGAATCACGTTCTCTCCTTCTGCCAGCTCTCTGAATGTATTCAACAGCCACATAAGAGCTCACCCCCTTACATAGTGTCTTTCTGATTCTGCTGTGTCTTCATGGGCCAGCATTGACCCAGGTTGGAGAGATGGAAGTGAAGGAAAGAGAACTAACTACAAACACAAACCGGTAAGCTTCCAAAGGCCTGGGGTCTGTCTCAGCTCTGAATATGTAAATGAATGAAGGAGTGAGTGAATGAATGGATAAGGAAGGAAAAATGGGCAAGAGCTGAGGGTCCCTGAGGAAGTCCAGCTCCCAGTGCTCAGGGTCCCAGGAGCTCCTTACACTTTAGGTCCTGGATACCTTGGGCAGACGGTATTTGTCTCTGAAGTGACTCCTCAGTGTGGCCCGTTCTGCCTTCCTCTGTGTGAACTGTGCATCTCGCTCCATCCTGCAGGCGAAAAGGACATCAGTTGGGAAGTTGTCTCAGGGGTTGAAAGAAGGTGTGGGCTATCTGCAAAGGAAGGACTAAAAAGGTCTGGAAGACTTGGGGAGGAGCTGCATGGGTTCTCCAAGCTCCAGCTGGCCTGTGCCCAGTCACCTCAGACCCATCAAAGTGTCCTTCCTCTGTGTTCTCTACTCCTGCCAAGGGATGGAGAGGACTGGATGACAGTCTGACTGACTCTCTCTCTCTCTCTGAAGGTCCTAACACATATGTCCTTTGCAATCACTGACTGGGGTCTGTCGTTCCTTCTCTGATTAGCTGTGTGGAGCAGGCAGTGAAGGTATGTGTGCAAGGGTGTGTGTGTGGGGGTGGGGAGTGCTCTGGACTTGACCCATGGTTCTATTGCCACTTTTGATATGTTCTTCAGTAAATCATTTAAAACCGGGATTAAATAAAATAACAACAGTTAGCATTTCATGAAGATTTGCCATGTCCCAGATGCTGTAGTAAAGCCTGAAATCATTCAGCTTTTAGGGAAATATAAAGCATGCATTGTGACTACCATTCCCATTTTCCAGAAGGAGAAAGGAGTCACGAAAATGCTAAGTGACTTTCTTAAAGTTACTCAGCTAATAAGTAAAACAAGGCTCTGAGCGAAGCAACCCTCATCTCAAAGATCAGACTCTAGCTCATTCTGTCTCTATTCTGCACAGAGTAGGCTCAGTATTTACCAATAATCCCACTGTGGACATGTCCCTGTGACTCTGCGCCCTGCCTAATGAAAAGCACAGTTGGAAGACAAGCGGTTAAAACCAGATCGGATTAAGAGATTACCTATTTCATCAGAGCTGCACGTGCACCACCTCCACCCCACAACCACCCCACCCCAGCCCCGCACTCATCACCCTTCCCCCAACTCCCCTGGGGTAGAGAATGAAGCTGGAACAGGGGTCTGGGTTTCAAATGGGGTGGTTGTGAAAGTAGCCCACAGGGCACCTCCCGTCCTCTTACCATGTTTAGGAGATGTAAAGGGGAGCTGACCCAGGGGTGGGCATAGCAAGGGTAATGTCGGTCGGTATGTGGGTCGGTATGTGGGTCACAGGAGCGAAGAAAGAATTCCACTTACTTCTCCTCCACCAGTTGCTTCTGATACTCCTCATACTCTTCTCGGCTCATGCCCTGTGCTTCAGCTGCAGACTTGTCTCCGTCCCCCTTGTCCTCGCCGCCCCCAAGGCTCCCGGTGAGGTTCTTCAGCTGGCCGCCCACCATGGTCTTCACCATGAACGCCATGGTCTTCTCTGGCCACTGTACCAGGCGCCTGTTCGTCGGCGCCTACTTCAGCACTAAGTCCCGGGGACAGCTCCGGCTGCAAGCTTGCGCCTTATGCTTTGCTCGCTGCCCCTACTTTCCCAACCCCTCCTCATGGGGGTGGGGGCATGCACGGGGCTGAGAAGCCTGGACCACGTGCCTGCTCCTCACTCCCGCCTTTCCCATGTGCCTCCTTTAGCGCCAGCCAAGCTCTGCTGGCTACTGCTGACAGCTGATTTTAAGGCTTGCGGTTGTGGGGTCGCTGCCCTGGGAGAAGGGAATGCACTGATGTGTGCCTTGATCCCTGTGCAATGTCCTCTACTCCTAGGTCATCGAGAACCAGGACTTCAGCTAGGAGCCCCCGGTAGCATCAAGAACCAAACACCCCCAGCCTTGGGTCCCATTGCATCCTCTTTCTACCCCACCTCCAATCTGTTGACCCTACCAGCTGCCAAAAAGCACTCAAGGCTGGGAAGTGGGGAGACCTCAAGAGCATGAGCAGGAATCTCAGTTATATGGTCCGGTGAGTTTGTGCTCAGTTCCTCTGTCACGTGTCTGCCCTGCTGTCCCTGGAGCCTCAGGGAGTAGGGAAAGGGAGTGTTGTTTGGAGGCATTGAAAAGATGAGCCAGAAAGAACCCAGGGACCTCTCCTTGTCCTTGGTGAGTTTAGGAACAGAATTTTGCCAGTTGTCTCCCTTTGCTTCAGTAGTCTACAAGAAAAGGCTGTGCGGGTACCTGACCCTTGGCCTTTTTGCCTGCTTGGACCCTATTCCCTCTACCTATCTAGAAAAGGTGGAAGTTATCAGAGATTGTGTGAGTTTGTAAGGTAAATGAGGGGATCGGCATGGGGAGAGGAACATCACCTTTAATATGACGAGCTTGCCAAAAGCTAAGATGTGGGCACTTAGGAAGGATACTGGCCAAATCCTCCATCTCCCATTTGTCTCCTGATAAGACATGGCTTTGAGCTGGGTCAAGCTTGCATGCTGTAGGGGACAGGCTGTCTCCTCAGAGCCCCTAGTGTCCTAGGGATGGGCAATGCAGGCTCTAGAGGAGGGCTTCCTGTGGACAGGTACTCCTGAAGCCTATTGTCCAGCTCCTGCCTGCTGCCAGAGAGAAAAGATTATTTGAGTCTCCCTTCTGAAACCAAGACTAACACTTGTCCCTCAATACTCAATGTTCCACAGCCTCCCATATTCTTTTTGGACCTTCTGTGTCCCTTGACATGCCACGTACGTTTACATTTCACCCTGGCATTTGAAGTTTTTCTGGGTTTCTTAGTGCCAAAGCTGCACTCCTATACACACATTTTCTTCTTTGTTTTTTAGACAAGATTTTACTTTGTAGCCCAGGCTGGTCCAGATTTCAGCATCCCTTTGCCCCAGCCTTCCAGGTGCTGAGATTAAAGGCATTCATCTCCAATCCAGAATACCCAATCTTGGAAACTGGTCTTGCCCCTTACTTCAATAGTATTTAGTTGCTGCTTTTTTCTTTCCCCTAAAGATGCTTTTTTCATGCCTCCATGCTTTTTCTGATGCTCTTCCCTCTGCATCAGTGACTTTACCTATTTTGTCAGGCTGAAAACTCTTAGTCACTTTGATGACCCAAATCAAATATCCTTTCCAAGTCAATTCCCTGATCCCCATTCACCCCAACCCCACCCCAAAGATGATTCAGTTGCTTTTTCCCAATTCTCCAAGCTTCCAGCCATCATAGTACTGGCAGCATAAGGTCTGGCTATCAGTTAGTTTTCAGGTGCTCACTCCAGAGTGAGCTTTGTAGGGCAGGACCAGATGGGACTGGTGCCTGAGTGGGTGTCTGTGCTTGGTAAGTGAGGTATCCCTGGTCTATATTCTGCTCCCCACCCTCAGGTGAATTGGGTAGCTCCCATCTGAGCTTTGGTGTCCCCTATTTCAAGTTCAATGGTTGTAGACCAGAACCAAGATATATATATGGTATGGGAAATCCTGCCCGTGGGAAGACCCACCTGAAGTTCATGTAGCAGAAGAAGCCTACAGTCTGTATGAGAAGGAAGAACAGGAAGATGCTCGTGTGAAGACATGCAGAAGTTCCTGAGAGCCAGCCAGATGGGCGGGGAGCCTTGGCTGTCATTTTCTGAAAAGGAAAAGTATGAGGCCCTGCTTCAGCATCTAATGCGGGGGAGGGGGGGCTGGAATCTCTGCCTTGCCCATGGTCCCTATTTATCTCCCTCAGGCTTGGGCTATCCTGGGGCTGTCATCTAGAGAACAAGGAAAAAAAGACAAATGTCCAAAGCTGCCTCCTGCTCCAATCTTGCATGGTTCCATCTGTGGGAATAGCTCAGACGTTTTAGGTCCTGGAATCATCAATAGACCAAAGGCAAAAGAGATGAGAGAGGAGGAGCACATGGTGACTCGAGGGCAAGGGACAGAACAAGGAAGAACAGAGACCCAGGGACAATCACCACTGAATCTGAGTGGTCCCTGGCATAGTCTGTCCACTTCCCTTCTGGTCATCCAGGGCCTTTGGGTAGTATTGAGTCTGTGGGCCTTCCTCCTGAGCAAGAGATTGCAAAGATAGCCAGGCATATGCACTGGCTATCCCAGTACTTGGGAGGTAGAGGCAGGCAGATCTCTGTGAGTTTGAGGTCAGCCTGGTCTACAGAGAGTTCCAGGGCCACACAGAGAAACCCTGTCTCAAAAGAACCAGAAAGAGAGAAAGAGAGAGAGAGAGAGCACAAAGATGAGGTCTGTGCCTCTTCATACCCATGTGCAGGCAAATATAGATACAGATGTGTCTGTTAAGAGTACTGGACAGATGCTCTGAAGCTGTAGAAGTGTTAGGAGAAGGTGGCAGTGACCAGACCTCAAGGATGATCTTACCATCAGACCCCGGAGGTCCTTCTGCAGGAGGCTGAGGATCTGGTCCAGCTCAAAAAAGTGATGCTTAGTGCCCACAGGCAGGTAGAAAACATGGGCTCCTGAAGCCATTTGGGCAGCTGCTTTCCTGGTGGTGTGGTGGGACATGGAAATCAAGAAAAATGATCCACTACACTTTTTGGTTGTACCCAAATTACTTAATCTTTTCCCATAATACTCCACAGCCAGCACATGGTAAAGAATAAATATCTAAAAAACATCTCCCTAGAACCTGAGACAATTTTAGTCAATTGGCCAGGCTCCCTTTTCATCTGTAGCCCAGGGGAACTAACTCCTCTTGGACTCTTGCCCTCTGCCACCTCCAGGCATCTAGCTGGAGGGTTTACAGCCATAGGACCAACAATGTGCAAGAGATCTCCCCACCCCTAGAACATTCCACAGGCAAGGATGAACCAGAGTGAGATTCTGGGAGACTGGAAGCAAAATGAGCTTATATCACTTCCTCCAAAGGGCCTCATCTTGGTTATGCTTCCTCCAAGAACCTTTATCAAAATAAATGCCCTCAGGGACTGAGGAGATGGTTCAGTGGACAAGAGTGTTTGCTTTGCAAGCACTGGGCCTGAGTTCACATTCCCAGCACACAGGTAAAAAGCCAGGTGTGGTTGTGGGTGCCTATAGCCCAGCACTGGAGGCAGGAATCTGGCAGAGGTAAGATGATAGAGCAGCCCTTCTTCCCTCTCAGTCCACCTCCTCACCCTCTCCCTTACCTAGTCTCTTGCAGGGTCTGGAGCAGAGTCCGCTGTCCATAGAGCAGGGTGCTGACCTGGGTAGTGTTCTACAGAAGGGCTGGCTTTTATCTAGTGCCCCTCTCCGCAGAGTCCAACTTCCCCAGGAATCCTTCATTCTTCCAGAAGCCTTACTAAATAGCCACGGGTCTCCTCTGTTTGGGCACACTAAATCTCCCATAGAACTTACCCATCTGGGCTTCTAGAGGACCCTCCTTCCACACCAAATGTGTGCTGTTTCTCCCCAAAGGGCCCTTTATGCTTTCCATAAATCCTTCTCCTTTTAAAAAGTGTCCCTGCCCCCTCACTGGGGCAGAAGCCCAACTCAGCCCTCTCTGTGTCTTTCTCCTAGGCTGAGATCCAAACTGAGGGCCAGAACTGGTTAAAATCCAGTACATGGGTCCAAGTCTGGCAGAGTGACCTGGAGACACTTCTGAGGGGTAGAATCGTGCAAGTGAGGTTCAGGACATGAAGGCAGGATCAGAGATTCCAAGAGAGTGGGTCTCTTCCCTCTGTATCACTCCAACAGCCTTGCCTAAACTGTTCTGGACTGAGGACAAAAGATTAAAGCCTTGGGCTGGCAGAGCCCAGTAAAACCTCCATGAACCGCTGGCTCCCTCTGCCCACTAGCCAGCACTTTGGCTGGGTTTACCTTTCACTCCCCAAGTCAGAGCATGCCCTAGGGAATGACACCTAGAGGAGGAGCTAGGGAGGCAGCAGAGATGAAAAGAAGCTTCTGGTGCAACTGAGCATTTAAGCAAGTCTTATGCAAATCACATGTGAAGCCATATGCAAATTAGTGCCTAGTCTATTTCTGCCATTTGTCTATAGACTAGATTCCAAATACCTGGCATCTATTCTCTGAAGCCCAGCCCTGTGGGTGCAGGACAATTGCTATGTGTTAATGTCCTCTTACATACTGCCCTTTTGCATCCTGTGGCCTGCCCTCCTTTCCCTCCAAGCTTTGACAAAGCTAGCTCTAGATTGTCACTATTCTTTCCAGCTGTGGGTAGAAAATAGGGTACCCCAGGGCCACTCACCCAGCCTCCCTCAGGCCTGACTTGAACTGTAGAGCCCAGCTGCTGTTTCCACTGCCTCTTGGCCTGGTCCAACTGCCTGGAGAGAGCCTGGAGGGCCTGCAGTATCTGGCTTTGTCTGACCAGTGTATCCTCCAGGTCAAAGAACCTTCCACCTGGGGATTGGGGCAGAGTCAGGATGGAAAGACCACTGGGGTGAGGCAGCAGATCTTGCTTGGGAGTGGCAAAGGAGGAAGTATAGATTCTGCTCCAAGACCCTCCGTTAGCTGGGCGCTGGTGGCACATGCCTTTAGTCCCAGCACTCAGGAAGCAGAGGCAGGCGGATCTCTGGGAGTTTGAGGCCAGCCTGGTCTACAGAGTGAGTTCCAGGACAGGGTCCAAAGCAATACAGAGAAACCCTGTTTCTAGAAACAACAACAAAAAAAGACCCTCCCCTGGAATAGGTCTGGAGGCTGGCAAGCAGGGTGAGCAACAGAAAATGCTTGCCAGGAAAACATGACAATGTAAGTTTGATCCACAGATTCCCCAGAACCCATGTAAAAGTGGAAGGAGAGAATGGATTCCACAAAGTTGTCCTCTTACTGCCACACAAATGCTCTGGTGTACACACACACACACACACACACACACACACACACACACACACGATTGCACATGCTCACAAACACAAGTTAAAAAAGAAAATGTGTCTTGGGGGTGCAGGTCATAGGGCAGACTATTTAGCCTAAGTTCTGCTTAGATACAGACTCCTCAGGCCTCTACTTCTCCACTGGTTACTGGACTTTGGGTCCTACGGTTCCTGTGGCCCTCCAGTATGGTATGGCCCCACCTGCCTATTTCCTGGGTCCTTACCTTCTTCTTGGGCTTTGGAGTCCAGCAGTTGAATGCTGTCCTTGCTGGTGTTCAAGGCCAGCCTTGCCTGCAGCCCTTCCAGCTTCCTGGCCAGGCGAAATTGCTCCTTCTCCATGAATGTCTGGGGGGGCACCTGGAAGAGAAAGATAGAAAGTCAAACCTAAATGCATGGGAGTCCTGGGAGGGGCGGCCTTCCCCACAACAGCCTCAAGACCCCTGGGAGCCCAGTCTTCCTCCCTAACCACATACTCCTGGGACCAAGGAGGAACCCACAGCTCAACCACCAGGCTCCCATAGAGCCCTGCAGCCATATGAGCACCATACCTACCACATCCTCACATCCTTCTCTACTCACTGTGAGCTCCAGTCTTTATGTTTGGTGCTCATTTAGGTTCATCTCCTCCTGGCATCCTTCTCTCCCCTCCTTGCTGACTCAGACCCCTCTTTAGCATTCCTTCTCTTCCCACTCCTGATCCTGACCCTGGGCTTTTTAAAGTTTTGTTTTGTTGTTGTTGGGACAAGGTCCTAACTGTGCAGCCCTGGCCTGGCAGTTACAGAAATCCACCTACCTCTGCCTCTTGAGTACTGGAATTAAAGGTAAATGTCACCTAGGAAGCCTAGAGGACAAACCCTGGCCCCTACACTACCCAGCCCAGAGCTTGACTTTAGCAGAGCTCAGAGAGCTAGCTGGGATGAGAGCTAGAATGGCAGGTCTAAGATGCCCCGTTGTGAGTGGAGGCATATAAGGAGAGCCGCATCTTGGGCTACCTCTCTCAGGAAGAAATGACTGGCGTTACCTCTGGACCTGGTTCCCTCAAACTGAAGGTCAGGAAGGACAGGACATCATGGTCATCTGGAAGGGGAACAGATGAAGGGGAGATGAGGAGCTTTTTACCCAGCAGTTCATTCATCCAGACTCTACTATTCGCTGGGAAAACAAGAGGCTTGTACGACTGTGGGCAACTCTGACCTTTGTCTCATTGGGAAGGTATGAAGGTCAAATACACAAGTGTGTGGGATGTGTGGGTTGAACCACGCACACCCAGAGTGGGGCCCAACAGCCGTACAGCAGACCACGGGGCACTGAGGGCTGCTGTTACTGCAATTGCAAGCACACAATGGCTGCTTCCCCAGCTTGTAGCCATGCCACTCTTCTCTCCTTAGGAGCCTTCCATGGCTCCCCAGTATCAAAGACTAAGTCTTGGCACTCACACACTTCCATACTCTGGTTGCAGCCCGCTTTTCAGTTGTAGAACCCTCCACAAGCTCTCCACTGCAAGACATCCTTCTGTTCCCTACTGTAGCTTGTGCTGTCCCTTCTTAACCGTCTTACAGCATCCAGTAAAGTGCATGTATGGAGACTGATACTAGAATATAAATTTTCTCACGTGCTATCTCATTTGAGACTTTTTTGTTTTTTGAGACAGGGTCTTGTGTAATCCAGGTTGATCTGTAAATCTATGTAGCAGAGGATAACTTTGAGATCCTGATCCCCCCCACCTTTACCTCCCAAGTGCTGTGACTACAGGCATGCACCACCATACCTGGGACCCTGAATGCTGCTTGAGCAGTCCCCAGCAGAGCTACATTCCCAGTCTCCTATGTGAGACTTTCAATAGCTCTTCAAGGACGATGTGACTTCCTGTCGGAGAAGCCAGCCCAGCCCAGCCCAGCCCAGAGGAAGTAGTTGACCCCATACAAAGGTGTATTTTAGAAGCTGCAATAAGGTTTTGACATCATCGAACACAGCCCTACCTGGTAGGGTCCTTACCTGCTAAGGTGCTGGTGGCTGCTGAGACCCCAAAGAAGCCTCCAGGGGCCAAAAGCAGGGGCTCCACATTGACACAGACCTCTTCAGGGTCATTGGGAGTAAGGCCTCCACTCAAGGATACCTGAGGGGTATGGAGGGAGTGAGTTCTTGCCTCTGCCTGGTCTCAGGATAAGGGACCGACCCCTACTCAGACTCACCAGCCTGAGGTGAGATAGAATGGGATCAGAATGGCATGAAAATGCCATAGATGCTGGTTTCATGGGAGCCTTGTATGTTCCTGTCTGTTAAGATTCTTTGTATGAGACCCATATTCAGGAGGTCTGAGTCAGTCCTATGCTAGATTCCCGTTAGCTCCTCCTTGTTCAGGTCAGCTGTCTCTATGTGTTTCTGCAACCTGATCTTGTCCTCTCCCTCTGCGCCTGGATTCTATTTCAACTCAGTGTTATGGGTGTTTGCTTCTGTTTCCAACAGGTACTAGATGAGGGCTCCATGATAATGGATAAGTTAGTTGTTGAGCCCACTATCTGGGAAGGGCATTTATGGTAGCCTTTCCATGGTTGCTCAAATTGTTAGTTGGCAGCAGTCTTGTAGGTCTCTAGACCTTTCTTTCTTTCTTTCTTTCTTTTTTTTGATCTGAATTTTGGTGTATGAATTAAGTTATAGTACACATTAAAAGTCATGAGACATTTGTCTGTGATAAATAAGGGATTACTCATTAGTAGCCTTTTTAAGATAAGCTATTAGGTCCGCCCTCTCTCCCTTCTTCTTAATTCCAGCGAAAATCATTTTTGTTCCAGGGATGTACTTTCTGGGATTCTCCAAATACTCCATCAGGGTATCCTCTTCCCAGGTGATGCCTTTGTTCTTGTTGGCATCTGTGTATGAGAATCCAGCAGCTTGACCTGTCTTCCTCCCAAACAGACCATGGAGATTTGGTCCAGGTTTATGCTTGCCTCCCTTTTCCACAGTGTGGCACTGGGCACACTTCTGAACAAAAATCTTCTTGCCTTTCTCAACATCACCCATTTTTAATTCGCTCCCAGCTGATCAACACCACAATCGCTGCGACCCGAAGACGGATGTCCCGCTCTCTCATCTCTAGACCTTTCTTTAGGTTCAGTTTTCTTATCAAACCAATAATGGCTCCCTCTTTTATGTTCGTTTTCTCTCTCTCTCTCTCTCTCTCTCTCTCTCTCTCTCTCTCTCTCTGTTAGAAGGACTGAGCAATCTAAGGGATCTCAGACAGTGGAACCAGGATGTATTCCTGGTGCACAAAAGTACCTGTGGACACATCCCCCATGGAGGGACACTCCCTTAACCTAGAGACAGGAGGGAAGTCCTAGTCCCTACTTCAAATGACTTGACAGATTTACATGACCCCACCTGGATGGCATTGCCCTACATGTGGAATTGGGGTGGGGGGATGGGAGGGGAGGGTGGTCAGGGTGCATGTGAGGGAAGAGAGAGGGTAAAAGGGAGGGAGGGAGAGGGAACTGGGATCTACATGTAAAAAAAATGATTCTTTGTATGAAACTCAAGTCCATGTGGATCAAAGACCTCCACATAAATCCAGAGAAAGCGCAGAATAACCTTGAATGCACTGACACAGAAGACAGCTTCCTGAACAGAACGCCAATAGTGCAGGCACTAAGATAGACAATTAGTAAATGGGATCTCATGAAACTGAAATGCTTCTGTAAGGCAAATGATACTGTCAATAGGACAAAACAGCAGTCTACAGAAAAGGAAAAGGCCTTCACTAACTCCACATCTGACAGAGGGTTAATTTCCAAAATATACAGAGAACTCAATGAACTAGACATAAAGGAAAAACCCAAATAAACCCAATAAAAAAATGGGGAACATATTTGGACAGAATTCTCAACAGAGGAATCTCAAATGGCTGAGAAACACTAAGAAATGTTCAACATCCTTAGCCATCAGAGAAGTGCAAATCAAAACAACTCTGGGATTCCATATTACAGCTGTCAGAATAGCTAAGATCAAAAACACAAGCTGGACGTTGGTGACACATGCCTTTGATCCCAGCACTTGGAAGGCAGAGGCAGGCAGATCTCTGTGAGTTCGAGTCCAGCCTGGTCTACAGAGCTAGTTCCAGGTCAGGGTTCAAAGCAAAATAGAGAAACCCTGTCTTGGAAAAACAAACAAACAAAACAACAACAACAAAACCACCAAGTGACAACTCTTGCTGGTGAGGATATGGAGCAAGAGGAACATTCCTCCACTGTTGGTGGGAGTGCAAACTTATACAGCCACTTTGGAAATCAATATAGCAGTTTCTTAGAAAACTGGGAACTAATCTATCTCAAGACCCAGCTATACCACTCCTGGGCATATCCCCAAAGGATGCTCCTTCCTACCATTTGCTTATCTATGTTAATAGCAGCTTTATTCATAATATCCAGAGATTGGAAACAACCTAAATGCCCCTCGACAGAAGGATAGATGAAGATGAAGCAATTGTAGTATATTTACACAATGGATTATTAATCAGCTGTTAAAGGCAATGATATCATGAAAATTTCAGGCAAATGGACAGAACTAGAAAAAAAAATCACCCTGAGTGAAGTAACCCAGACCCAGAGAGACAAACAAGGGATGTACTTACTTATAAATGGATACTAGCTGTAAAGTAAAGAAAAACCATGCTACAGATCCAGAGAGGCTAAGTAACAAGGAGGGGCTCAAGAGGGGAATGTATGGAATCTCCCTGGGAAGGGAGACAGAATAGACATTGGGAGTGAAGGGAGGTAGGGGAAGTGGAGGGAGAGAGTACTGTGAGAGACAAATGGAATTGGGGGGCATCTTGGGGACGAGCTAGAAACCTGGTGCAATGGAAATTCCCAGGAATCTATGAGAGTGGCCCTAGCTGAGACTCATAACAATGGAGGACACAGAGCCTGAGCTGGCTGTCTCCTATAACCAGGCAAGACTTCCAGTGGAGGGGCTGGGACACCAATCCAGCCACATAACCTTTGACCTACAATCTGTCCTTCCTACAAGATGTGCTGGGGTAAAGGTGGCACAGAAATTGTGGGAGTGGACAACCAGTGACTGGTTCAGCTTGAGACCCGGGCCACAAGAGGGAGCTCATCCCTGACATTTTTGAGGGCCTGGACCCAGAGGCAGGACAGCCCAGAGACCCAAACAAAACTGGAGAGAAAAAAAGTCAATGAAATGATTCCTAATGACATTCTACTATCCTCATAGATTGGTGCCTAATCCAATTGTCATCAGAGAGGCTTCATCCAGAAACTGATGGAAACAGATGCAGAGACCCACAGCTGAACATTAGGCAGAGCTTGGGGAATCCTGGGGAAGAGGGGGAGGAAGGACTGTAGGAGCCAGAGGGGTCAAGGGCACACAAGAAAAACAAACAATCAACTAACCAGGACTCACAGGGGCTCAGAGACTGAATCGACAATTAGAGAGCCTGATGGGACTGACCTAGGCCCTCTGCATATATGTGACAGCTGTGTGACTTAATCTCCTTGTGGGACTCCTAACCCTGGGAGCAGGGGCTGTCTGAGACTCTTTTGGAGCCCTCTTCCTCATACTGGGTTGCCTCATCCAGGTTTACTATGAGGCAAGGTGCCTGGTCTTACTGCAACTTGATATACCCTGTTTGGTTAATATCCATGGGAGGCCTGCCCTTTTCTGAACAGAAGCATAGGAGTTGATGCGGGAGGGGAGACTGAGAGGAGAGGAAGGAGGGGAAACTGTGGTCTGATGTAAACAAAGAAAAGAAAAGGGAAAAAAAGAGGAAACAAAAAGTCCTCTCCACCCCACCAAAACCCCAAAAGAAACAACGAGGAAAATCAAAAAGTGTGTGATGACACATGGGTCACAGGCATGAGGCTGTTTGAATCCTAGGCACCCCCAAATCACAGCTCTACCTTTACCAGAGGCTCCCACAGAAACTGCAGGGGTGACTCACTTGCAGCCTCTGCCTCCAATAGGTGATCCGAACTCGTAAGGGGTGTGGCCAGTTCCTGAAGTCCCGGTGACAGGAGCCCAGCTCATGGACAGCTCCATCCCTATGGAATGCAGTCAGACCACAAAGGACCCACACACTGGCCAACACGGAACAGTCCCAGGAGCAACTCTGTCCAAGCCTGAATTGTCACTGTCCCCACTGGCTGACCTGGCCTGGGACAAGTCCCTATTGTCTAGCTTGACTCCCTGGCTATAGTTTGCTTCCTTGGCAGGAGAAGGAGGAAGAAGAAAGAAAGCTCTGCGTGGCAGGGTTGGCTTGAACTTGAGAATTCACAGGAACCAGGGGTGATGGGAAGGGACAGGGGCCCACGCTAACCATGCAATTTCCAATTCCTATCCCCCAGTTCACCTCCTAATCCCACTGCCCCTTCCTCCCTCTACTTCCCTGAAGCTCCAAGGCCTGTTGCTTTCCCAACTGCCAAGGCTCAGACTCTTTGAGGCAGATACTAAAGGCCAAGGACAGTATGGCTAGTTCACCTTTCCCCAAGGGAGGCTCAGCAGGTCTAGGGAGTTAGGAGCAGAGAGTTGAGACTGAGTTTCTCTGGCCCATGGGTACATACTATGCTATCACCGTCAGCCTAGAGTTGGGTAGCAGAGTGGGGGGGGGGGGACAGATTCAAGGTAATGATTGTCTGGCTCTATAACCTTGGGCAAATTCTCTCCCCTTCCCAGAGCCCTGTCTTGTTGTCTTTAAAATGAGGATAATAATTGCAACTACCTCATAATAGTGTTATGAGGGTTCACAAGACAATGTCAAATGCCTGGGCACTGTGCCTGGTATACGGAAAGCCCAACTCCATAAATGTCAGCAATTATCCTAATTGTGATGGGCTAAGGGATGTTTGCTGAGACACACTGACAAACCAGTCCAGCCACTTAAGGCAGCCAGCAGGGAAAAGACAGGAGGCCACCTCTTCTGGGAGAGAGAGACAACAGTACCAGATCCTCCCTGGCCACTGCTGTGTAACCATTCAGGTCAATTAGCCTTTCTGGGTGCCTAAGTGTCCTCACCTAGCACCCCATGCTAAATAAGGGTACCTGGAGTGAGACCCTCATGGAGTTTCAGCTTTGGTCACTTTACTCAGGGCTTGTAAGCTGAATGACTGGAGAAGGATGGGGCCATCACCCAGAAGAACAAGAATACTCTGGCCCTGGCTCCTGAGGCACAGCTCAGACCAGTGGGAAAGAATTCTGGGAGGCAGCAGGGCTCATAATGAGAAGTCAGCGAAGGTGGTGGGTCTAGGAGGGGTGGGCACTCTAGGCAAGGAAGTACAAGTGACTGCTAAACCCAGAGAAGGTGGGGACACTTCCCTCAGACCCTTACCCATACTGCTCCTGGAGGCCATGCCCATCACTGGCCAGCACTCGGATGGCAGGGCTGTTCTGTGTGGGCGATAACAATCAGGCACAGTCAGGAGAGTGAGGATTAGAGTCAAGACAGGCAGGGGGATGGGCAGGAGATGGCTACCCACCTGGACATCATTGATGGAGGAGTCAAAGAAGATTTTGATGCCATCCCATGAGACCAGCCTCTCTGGGACAGAGCTGATTTGACCCCTGTCCTGGATGTACCACATGGCCTGCAAGTTCCAGCCAACAGGTCAGGGACTCTGAAGGACACCGGTACCTGGGTGCTATCACCTACTTCCCCAACAGATATGAGTAAGGACCACTCACCATACCCAGGGCTCCCTGGTACCCCAGTCCAGTCACCCTCATCTGCATCTCCACTTCCCAGGCAGGGAAGGAGACAGAGATCTTGCTCCACACGGCACCACTCTGGTTCTTCATGGACGGAGCCAGCCGTACTTCCTCTAGGCCTGGGATGGCGTCTGTGGAGCAGGACATCTGGGGACCACTGGACTCTCATCTCTCACCTCTCTGTCTCATTAGCAAAAGCAGAGCTCTGGGGAAGAGCTCACAGCGAGACCTTGTCATTTGATATGGGGCTGGCTGGTGAGATGCAAGAGTCCATTGGGGAAATAGGACCAGCACGCAGCTGGTGGGTGCTACCCAGGAAAGGCAGCAAGAGCAGTACTTTGCTGTGTTCCACTTCAGCATCACTGAGAGTCTATGCCATGTATTTTTTTTTTTTAATAAGAGTTCATTTTATGGGCCTGGGGATGAACTCAGTTGGTAGAGTACCTGTCTAGTAAATATAAAGCTCTGAGTTCCATCCCCAGTATCCCCATAAAACTGAATGTGGTGGCACACACCTGTAATCCTAGTACTCAGGAGGTGAGGCAAGAGGATGAGTAATTCAAGGAGAAGGGGAGGAGGACACAAAGGGTCAGCCATCTAGCCACACAACCAGCCACAGAGAAGAAGGAAAGAAAGGTATGTAGAATAGAGAAAGGTAAAATTCCAGAGTCAAAAATTAGATGGGATAATGTAAGAAAAGATGGCTAAAAACATGCAAAGTTAAGGCTGAACACTCTTAAGTAAAAATAAGTATCTGTGTATTTATTTGGGAGCTGAGTAGTAGGCCTCCAAAGAACAAAGAGTGTGTGTGTGGGGCAGCTACACATCAGACTTTGTCCTGGGGCTGGGGGGATGGCTCAGTGCGTGAAGTGCTTGCTTTCTATGTAAGAATAAGGGCCTGAGTTTAGATGCCCAGCACCCAGTAAAAGCCGAACTAAAGCTGGGAGGTGGTGATGCACACCTTTGATCCCAGTACTCAGGAGGCAGAGGCAGGTAGATCTCTGTGAGCCTAGTCTACAAAGTGAGTTCTAGGACAGCCAGAGCTACACAGAGAAGCCCTGTCTTAAAAAAACAAACAACAATAACAATCTAGGCATGGCAATGCAAACCTGGCTTATATCCCTAGTACCAGGGTACAGAGACAGGTGGGTCCTGGGGGCTTGCTGGCCAGCCCATCTAAGTGAAATAATGGGCTCTGGGTTTAGTGAGACATCTTTACTAAAAAAAAAGAAAGAAAGAAAGAAAGGAAGGAAGGAAGGAAGGAAGGAAGAAAAAGAAAAATAAATGGAAGGCTGGAGAGATGACTCAGCACTTTAGAGCACTGACTGTTTTTCCAGAGGGCACAGGTTCAATTCCCAGCATCCATATGGCAGTTCACAACTACCTGTAACTCCAGTTCCAGGGGAGCCAACATCCTCATACAGGCATACATTCAGGCAAAACACCAATACATATAAAAAAAATCATTAAAAAAATAACAACTCCCCTGTCTGGAAAAAACAATAAATAAATATATATGAAAATAACAACAGCCAGGCAGTTTTGGTGCACGCCTTTAACCCCAGTACTTGGGAGGCAGAGGCAGGTGGATCTCTGAGTTCAAGGTCAGCCTGGTCTACAGAGAGTCCCAGGCCAGCCAGGGCTACACAGAGAAACCCTATCTTGAAAAAACAAGAAGAACAACAAATGTGGAGAAGCAATTAAGGAATATATCCTAATGTCAACTCTGCCCTTCAAATGTGCAGGCATGGATTAGTGCTTGTGTGCACACACACTTGAACACACATACATCATCATCATCTCCATAGAGTCTGTCTCCAGGAAATGCCATTTTTCAGAAGTTCAAACACATCTCTTTCCACTAAGGCTTCCAGTCCAGAGACAGCTATGGGAGTATAACAAGTTCAAGCTGGGAGGTTCCTAGGGGTGCCTACATAAGGCTCCTAGGGGAGGGGATCAAGGGTGGCCCAAGAAGAGGAAGGCTTGTGGAAGAGAGACTGAGACAGGCTGTGGCCTGTAGGGTGGAGGCTGGGGGAGCAGGTCAGAAGGGGCGCCCTGTGATGGGAGAAGAGAGGGTGAAAGAGAGGCAGACATGGCAGGGAGGGACGGGGTCACAGACTGCATTCCAGCTGGCTCTCCTGCCAGCCTGGAACCTGGCCCAAGGACCAGACCCTGCCAAGACTTTCCGGAGGTTGCTAATCCAACCGGTTTGCTCTGCAAAGGCCAGTGGTGGATGGGGAGGCACAGGAGCTCCAGAGCCCCCAGAAGCCGCCACTGCCTTAAGTGAGATGTTGTTTTGTTTGTTTGTGTTTTCATAAAATAGCCCAGGCTGGCCTAGAACTCTTCAGATAGCCAAAGATGATCCCAAACTCCCGATTCTCCTGCCTCCATTTCCAGAGTGCTGGGATAACAGGTTGTCCTGCCTGGTTTAGTGTGGGACTTAGATTCAAGGCAGGGTCTTGTGCATGCCAAACTGCCAACTGAGCAATATTGCTAGCCCAACACTGAGCAGCACTGCTTGCCCAAGGTTTTCATACTTTAAAACGTGTGTGTGTGTGTGTGTGTGTGTGTGTGTGTGTGTGTGTGTGTGTATACATGCAGGCACATATATAGAGGTAACTTTCAATAGTTTTTCAATAGCTGATTGTCTCATTCCACTGCGGGCTGTGGGAATCAAATGCAGCTTGTCAGGCTTGCATGGCAAGTGCTTTTACTGGCTGAGCCATCTCAGCTCTTTTTATAAGGAAGACAGGTCTTGGCAAGCAGTCCAGGCTAGCCTCAAGCTCTTGATTCTCCTGCCTCAGCCTCCCGAGTGCTGGGATTACAGGCCTACACCACCACACCCAGCTCTAGGAGACTTGCAGGAGGCAAGGCTTATCTGACTAAACTTATACTCATCTTTATGTGCAGTGTCTGTGACCTCACTGCAGACTGAGAGCCTGACTCAGTCCTGGGTATCCAGGCTGGGCACAGGGGAGCATTGGGTGGGGCTCTGATGAAAGGAAAGATGAAAGAATAAACAGCCACCACATCGCCTGGTGATCTTGGAGGACGTGCCTCTACTCCCCCACATGCTCCGTGATACTTAGCTGTGGCAAGGCTCTGAGCAGAGAGGATTGTACTGGCTCTGCTATGCTGTCCCTAAGGCGGCACCTGGCTGTGAAAGAGCCTATCCTCTGTTTACCCCCTGGGCTTCTGTGGCAGAGAATTGAAGTCTCTGCCGCCATCTTGGAGTATCTTAGTCAGGGATCATGCCACTGTCCAGAATTTGTACCTCAGACAGAAATACACAGCCAATCTTCTTTTTCTCTTTGCTTTGCCAGCTAGGAGTCTCTGAATGAAATTCACGCATGGCTGGGCAAATCTCACAGTATATTTTGGAAATGAGCCCTATTCCTGGACTCATTTCATGACCTACTCTAACTCTTAATTTTCTCTTACTCTTAATTTAAGATCCTGCATATTGTATAGTTTTCAGTACATCTTCACAGACCCTTTTATGGACAAGATCAGACAAATTGTAGGCCTGGGTTTGGAGGACCCTGAGCCCAGACCTGTGGGTTAAGATCGTCTCCTGTCTGCTTCCACCGCCAACACACAGGGAAGGGCCTGGTGCCCACTGTAACAACATGGCTGGACACACAGTGCATCCCTTCCAGCAGACCTCTAGGCCCGCAGGATGTGGACAGCAGAGAGGAGGCTTATCCCTGTTCAAGCTGCCTTGCATCAGGCACATCAGGTGTGTGCATGAGTGTACCAGTGCACACCGGTGTGTTTACAGTCAGAAGGGGAGGGGGATAGAAGCAAGGTGAAAACTCCTGGAGCATAGGAGCACGGGAGAAGCTACAGCTGCAGGTAAGGTCGAGTTGTGGTGCATCACCTGCGCTCTGGCCACCACTCAGTCCCTCTCCCCCTGTCGTGCAACCCTTCACCCTCCTCTTCAGCTGTGGCCCTCTGCTGTCCTGCATGCCCAATAGCTCATTCTGCCAGTGCCTCTGGGTCCTCCACAGATACATTCCATGAACAAAGAAAAGATGTCTTGAAAGGCAAAGCAGCTAGGCATGGCAGAACAGGAGACGAGTCTGAGGGGGGTCTTGGGCCAGGCACTGTCACTCCAGTGTCACCCCCTCCCTGCAGAGAGCCTCTCACACCCACTGTCTATCTGGCTGTAGACCCTTCAGCACTCTGAAGGACCCTGGGCATGACCAGTCCCTGATTGTTACTCACCTCCATGGTGGCTCCAGAAGGGTATTCCAACCCCAGGAACTGCCAGCCTTGGTCCCTTGAAGCTAAGCTTATACTCAAACCTGCGTTGAGGAGGGTGGCTCCTTTCAGCACTGTACAGAGCCAGGAGTGGGAAGAGAAGGCAGAGGGAAGTTGATGGACCCTTGGTCCCCAGCATTGCAAAGGAGCTGATTTCTGGGCACCGGAACTGGTCCTGACTGATCCAGGGTGCATGCGAGTCAGGCAGGGGACCTTCCAGGATTTTGGTTTTAGCTCTGTGCTTGCCCCCCCCCCCCCCAATACACACATCCTGTTTCTCTTGCAGGTCTGATGTTAGGCCCCGCCCTCTCTCACCTCCACCCTGCAGCCTTGGCTGTGCCTTGGGCTCCTGGCCAACTTGAGCTTTGCCCCTGTTCTTTGGCTTCCACTGTCTTCCCGGTCTCCCTCAGCCCCCGTAGCTGGTGACAGGATGGAGTACTCAGGGATGCTCAGTGCCAGGTCCCGCTCTTCCACAGCCCTGAAATAGCCTGCTCTCTGGCCACCCACCCGCCCCTTTCCCTTTTGTTTTCCATCCCTTCACCCTCCTCTTCAGCTGTGGCCCTCTGCTGTCCTGCATGCCCAATGGCTCATTCTGCCAGTGCCTCTGGGTCCTCCACAGATACATTCCATAAATAAAGTGTGTCTTAAAAGACAAAGCAGCTGGGCATGGCAGCATATGGCTGTAATCTCAGCACTCAGAAAGCTGAAGCAGGAGGACCATTGTGAGTTTGATAAGACTAGCTTGGGTTGAATAGAAAATACCAGGCCAGCCAGGGCAACATAAAAAACAAAAACAAGGCTGGGTGTGGTGGCACCTGTAATTTCAGCACTTGTAAGGCAGAAGCAGGTGGGTCTTTATTAGTTCAAGACTAGTCTGGTTCATGTTGCAAGTTTCAGGCCAGCCATGACTACATAATGAGACCCTGTCTTTGAAAAAAGGAGGAGGAGGAAGAGGAAGAACAGAGAAAGAGCAAATAAATGCAAAGTGTAACTGGGTGTGGTGGCTCATGCTAGTGATCCCAGTACCTACAAGGTAGGAGGATCACTCTTGAGTTCAAGGTCAGCCTGGGCTCCATAGTGAGATCCTGTTTCACAAAAGATGGGTGGGGGTGGGATTGCAGGGTGGGGAGAACAAGTAAAAATACAGATTTTGTTTGGAGTTGGCAAAATTGGAACAATGGGTATTTGATATTAAAGAATTGTGGTTAAATTTCTTGGGTATAATTTGGTATTGAGGCTATGGTTTTTCAGTATTTAGGAAAAATTTTAGGTGTAATATGGTACCAGTTACGGTTTTTCAGTATCTAGGAAACACATACTAAAGCTTTATGGATGAACCCATGTCTCTGCTATTTGTTCTCAAATATTGCAGAACCTGGGACAAGCAGGTGGTATGGACAATGGAGGCCAGACCTGGGATGGTAATTGCTGAAAATGGATGGTAAGACTCTGAGGGTTCATTATATTCTTGGTTTGTTTTTGTTTTCCAGACAGGGTTTCTCTGTCATGGAACTCACTCTGTATACCAGGCTGGCCTCGAATTCACAGAGATAAGAATGACTCTGCCTCCCAAGTGCTGGGATTAAAAGTGTGCACCACCACCACCCAGATAGTTGTTTTTTGAGACAGAGTCTCATGTCACTGAAGTTGGCCTGGAACTTGCTATATAAAGATGACCTTCACTGTCTTAACCTTCCTGCTTTGCCCTCCCCAAGATGCATTTATCATCACAAATGGGGTTTTTTTGTTGTTAATTATATATATAATTTAGATTTTTTGAGTGGTGTGTGTGTGTGTGTGTGTGTGTGTGTGTGTGAGAGAGAGAGAGAGAGAGAGAGAGAGAGAGAGAGAGAGAGAGAGTGTGTCCCTGGCTATTCTGAAACTCACTCTATAAATCAGGCTAGTTTCAAATTCAGAGATCTACCTGCCTCTGCTTTCTCAGTAATGGAATTAAAGGTGAGCCCCACCATGCTCAGCTTACAATTAGGTTTTGTCTGTCTGTTTGTTGTTGAGAGACAAGATCTCATTTTGTAGCCCTGGATGGCATAGAATGTGCTCTTTAGACCAGATTGGTCTCAAACTCACAGATATCTACCTATCTCTCCCTTCTGTCTCTCTTACCTGGTTCTTCATCAGTTTTATGTGGTTGTGTGTGGCAGGGAATCAAACCTAGGACATCATTCCAGGCAAGCACTCTACCAACTGAGCTATAACCTCAGGCTTCCTTCTGCTTCCTATTCTTCCTTCCTTTCTTTTCTTTCATGCTGGAGATCTAACCCAGGGAACTCTACCACTGAGCTATACTCCAGCCTAGTCTTTACATAATTAAAAATGTTCTTGAAAGGTAAGAAATGCTATTTTTCAAACTTTCCATCCAGATAAAGGTTGGCTTTCCATAGCAGCCATCCAAACACTCTTATAGCTGCACTGTCTGAACTGTGTTCAGTTGATCAGGCCTGGCTGGGAATACACATATTTAGGACATGCTAAAGGAAGTCACTGCACATGCTCAACCTTCCCACACAAGCTCAGGGAGAATGGATCCTGCTACACCTCTGCTTCCTGACTCTTACCTCTAACCAAGCAAGGCATTGTGAAGCCATTTCCGTGTGAGTTTTAACAAAACAGCCCTGATGGAAGTTTATTGAAATCTAGTAAATTCTAAAGATTTCAGAGAATTTCAGAGGGAAGGCTCCATAAGACTCCAAAAGATCTAAAGGGAGGCTAAGTAAGATGTGAAATACACAATCCAGGAGTCTCAGGAACCCCCTGGAACTGACCAGATGTGTAAGGGCCTCAAGGTTATAAAAGGATGAATGGCTGAGGAGGTTCAGCTTGGGGGAGTTGCCTGAAAGACACTGTGATCTATGGAGCTTCTGTACTGATGCAGCTGCCTTCAAGTCGTCCTCCCTCCTCCTGAAAATGACCCCTTACCCATACTCCTCCAAGTAACCCCAGTAAACTCATTGGTTCACCACGTTGGACTATGGCAGTCTCCTTGTTTTGGTCTGTTTCCCACTGGAACCAGTTAGATATTTTTCACATGGCACCATACACGGCCTCTATGCAGTGCTGCCCATGCTCTTGCTCACCCTTTCCCTTCACAGGGATCTCCATTTTCTGTGTGCACCTCTGTCCCCCTGCCCTTCTGCTCCTTACATGGCACTCTGTCACTGTTGTCCCTTCCCAGCCTCTTAAGTTGGGGTCCTCAAGGTCCCTTCCCCACTCTCCCTCCACCTGATCCCCTAGGATTGCTCATCTCCGCCCTTAGTTTCCCACAAGTGACTCGCAAATCCCTTCTTCCAGCCCCACCTCTCCAGCAGCTACAGGAATGAATGTCTCTGCGAAGAACAGCTCCACTTGGATGCCCCAAGTTCCTGGCATCCTGTTTGATGGAATCTCCCTTCTCCAGCACGCCCTCCCCAGCCTCCTTCAGGCTGTAGGGCTCCTCACCCTACAGAGGATGTCCTTTTATCCACACACCCTCCTGCCTCCTTCACCTCTGCCATCACTAGCTTTTAAATGAGCTCGTCACTTTTAGCTATAACCATGTGTCTCAATCTTTCTGGGCCTTGGCTTTCTTAACTGCAATGTGCGGTACTTACAGAAAAATACTGTATATATAACCATATGACATAGTATATAAAACATACAATATATGGCTCTAAGAGGTGTCTGGAGGGTTACACGACAGTGTGTGAAGTGCTTAGACCATGGCCTGGCACACACTGAGTGCTGCTCGGTTGACAAAACAGAAGCTGGTTAACCTTGTCTCTGCTCGCCCAGCTCAAGCACCACGTATCCGCTGTTGACAGCAGATTCCCCACAACTCCTGGTTCCCTTTCTGAACTCACTCCAGGCCAGAACTTCTACATTTCAGATCTTCCCCTTATCCCTCTGTCCTGCACAGGCCAATGGTAGCTCCTACTCGCAGCTGCTTAAAGCTGGGCTCCACTCTGGGTCTGTGAAGCCATGGGAGGTCTGGGCCCTGCTTTCTCCGCTTTCCTTGCTCTCAAACCCCTCCTCAGCCCTGAATGCTTCCTTCTCAGGCATCCCACTGTCTGCTCCTCATGTGTCCTCCTTTTGACAAGGGAGGCCCTCACCACCACCCAGTACTTGCCCTTTATCGAGTATCTGGAAAGTGGCCTGCACCTCCTGCCGCCTCTGCCTTATTGGCTGGCAACTGGCAGAAGGTAACACCCCAAAGGACTTCTGGGTAGCAAGCTGAGCCCTGAGAGGGTTCCCCTATCTGTCTGCAATATTAGGGGTACCCTCCAGGTTAGGAATTATGTCGTGCTCATTTACAACAACCCAACAGCCACACAGATGGCTGGAGGTTAGAAGAAAAGCAAGCGTGAACAAAGTAAAAGCTGGGGCTGGGGCTCAGCTGGCTGAATGCCTGCCTAACACAGAGCCCTGGGTTTGGTTCCTAGTGCTGCATATACTGGGCCAGGAGTCACAGGCTGGTATTTCCAGCACCTGGGAAATGGAGGTAGGAGACTCAATAATGCAAGTTTATCCTCAGCTACATAAGGATTAGAGGTCAGTCTGGGCTACAGGAGGCCAGGTATAAAAAAGAAAAAAGGACAAGCTGGGTTGGTGGGTTACAGCCCAATCCTACCACTGTTACGAGACTTGCCTAGTTGAAGCCCTGGGTTCAGTCTCCAGCACTTTATCCAGATTAAGAAAAAACAAAACAAAACAAACAAACAAACAAGGGGGAAGGAAAGGACATGAAGAGAAGAGAGCTAGAGCCTGGGGACCGGATAAGGGAGAGAAACTGAAGGATCTACAGGACTGGGACCCTGAGACTGGGGATTCAGTTACCTGTGTCTGCACTGACTCTAGGGTCCTGGGAGCTGGATCTGTTCCTCCACAAGGCTCTACTGCTGGCTTCTAAACAGGGGCTGGCTGGGAGTAGCCAAGTGGTGTTCTGAAATTTGCCACAGTATTTATGATTTAGATATTCATAAATGTTTCAAAAACTCCCACCCACACTGCTTGTTTTGGTTTTTCCTAAGTCGGGGTCTCATTTTATAACCCTGGCTGGCCTAGAACTCTTTATGTAGTCACGGTGGCTTTGAACTCCTAATCCTCCTGCCCTCTCACCCCCAAAAGTGCTGGGGGTTACAGCTGTGTATATCTGGTTTCAATCTGGTCATTACAAAGTCAATCACCAGGGCCTGGGTATCTCTCCCTCCTCCAGTCTGAGACCAACTCCAGGGAAAGCTCTACCCACCCCATCCCTGCTATGCCTTCTCAGCAGTTTGTTTTCCCCTCGAACTTAGATGCAACCCAATGTTCTTCCCTCAGACAATCGAATCTATTCAAGCATCTGAACTCCCACTCCCTCTGCTCCCATCTCCTCCCAGTCGCAGATAGGTTTTCCTGGTACTGGCCTGGCCAAACACGGGGTTCTGGGCCAGTTTGCTTGGACCTGGGGGTGAAAAACCAGCAAATGCTTCAGTTTCCATCTCTGTGCCCTTTTGGGGGGGGGGGACAGGTCCCAGTGTCTTCCACCTGTGGAAGGCCTCTGCCTGGGCCCCAGTGACACTCCCTCCTAATCCCAAGCTTGGCCTCCTCTATGCCTTGCAGAAGCTATTCTTAATTTTCTTAAAGACAGGGTCTCAATAAGTAGCCCAGGCTGGTTTCTAACTCATAATCTCCCTGCCTCAGCCTCTTCAGTGCTGGTTTTGCAGGTGTGTGAACTTCTTCCTGACCTGTTCTTAGCCCCGCTGTTTCCTTCTATGACCGTCCCTTTCTACCGTATGGACCTCATCCTTCAGGTTCCGTCCACTCGCCAACATTTCTCAATTTCCTCCTCCAGCCTGTGTTTTACCAATTCCCCACCAGCACACAACTCAGAATGCCCTAGGCAGAACCTGTGATGGTCTCTTCTGGTCCTCTCCGTTGGCAGGTGCCTAGCTACCACTTTGCTCACATCCACCCACCAGGAAAGTCAGAGGCATCTGGCTTCTCCCTTTCCTTCACTGTGGAGCATGCTGACTCCATTGCTAAGTTTCACTGATGTAACAGCTTCTATCTCCATCATCCCTACTCTATTCTCACACTTCCCTACTAGGACCCAGGGTGATCACTTTAGAATGACATTACTTGACATGTCTCTGATGCCCCAAACACATCACTGAATCCCAACAACTCTTGCCTTAATAAGAAATACACCCAGGCCACAACCTTCCTTCCCCAGTGCCATGTCTTGTCCCCAGTGCTGTCCATGGGCTATCTTCGCCCATCTTCTCAGAGTCCCTGGACAAGCCTCCCTGCCTAGGGTCCCTTCTCCCTGGGGTGCTGCTAGCCCCACTTATGTTTGTACCCATCCTGAACTTCAGCAGATGCTGCTTCTTGATTTATGATACTCTCATGCTAAGTGTTCGTTCACAACAGAGGAGCCTGTCATTGTCTCTGTGTGATTGTCCTCTCAACCATCAACTCCGCACTGCTACCTGCCAGAAGCATCCAGTAGAGTCTACCCTCATCTGGTATTTGGGCATTTGCAGCTGAAAGACTGACCTATTTGCTTTTCACAGACTGAAGGGTGTGCAGAGGGGGGCTTGGTGGGGAAGTTGCTGCACTGGGAGAGACTGGAACAGTAGGCTTGGGGAGGCACACTTAAGACATGCTTCAAGCCAAAACTCCTGGGTCTCAGGGCCTGTAGGCTGGAGGAGGGCCGGGACCATGATAAGATAAGGGAAACCCCCCTACTTGTCTCTACTCAATCAAGTCTCTCCTACCCACCGGGGTTCTACTGCCCTTTGCACAACCTGGGGGGAGAACAGCCCAGAGCTGGTCCTCATTCTCCATTTGTCTACCCCACTCGGGGCAGAAGGAACTAAATCCATGCAAAGCCCAGTTAGACCAGGACTTGGCACACAGTAGGGGTGGGGGAAAGCAAAGCTGGCACATGTCAGATGAAATGTGAGAATCCCCAGCAGCTCCCCTCCCATCACCCCTTGAGGTCAGTGTCTTCTGAGACTCTTGCCCCAGGGCCACATCCCATCTGGGCACGTCTAGACTTTCAATTCTTTGTGCTTCAGGCCTGAACAACATGGCAGGAGAAGCAGCCAGAATCCCCAGACAGCATCCCATGGACTGGTCCCAGAGCCCAAAGCAGCTCAGGTGCTGGACTCAGGTGGTAGCTGGTAGGAATGGGCAGGCGATGGGCACTCTCCCATGGGCAGACACAGGACACTGGCTCGTGCAGCTGACACAAAGAGGCGGCTACATCTTCTGGCCATGCTTCCCCTTTAGCCCCACTCACAGAGACAGGGGGATGGACAAGATGGCATGGGAAGACAACTGGGCAGACAGGCAGGCTCGGCGGAGAAATCGCCGAGGCTGGGTGGCGGTGTCCTCATGGGAGTGGTTTATTACGATTCCATCTCACAAGGCGGTGGGTGAGCGGCCACAGCACATGAAATCCAAGCCCCTGACAGACGCCTGCCTCGGGCACATGCAAACAGTGCGACATGGTCAAGCGCAAACAGAGGCGACCGAGGCAACACTGGACATGGAACACGGCATGGGGAACAGGTTGGGGTGATCGGTCCCTAGAGAGAGGCTGATTCCTCCCCGATCCCCAGGGGCAGGACAGGAAAAATAAGATTCGTACTTCTTGTAAAATGCCCATTTGCTGGGTACTTTCTTTCTCCTTATGTTGAAAAATAATAAAAAATAAACACACGGAAAAAAAATCTCAAAAAAAGGAAAGGAATAAAACTCTAAGAAGGCGAGTGATGGGAGGCCAAGAGAAGGCTGACCATAGCGGGGGCGCTGCCTCCCGCTCCTTGTCCTCCTGCCTCCTTAGCCCCTTCAGTGAGTGCCCCCAAGGCCTAGAGGTGGGTGGGTCCATGAGAGATGCCAGGCCTAGGTGAGGTCCCTGGGGGGCCAGAAGGGACAGGCAGGTCAGAGGCAAGAGGCCTACCAGCCCGCTGGGGCTCAGTTCAAGTTCAGGCCCAGGGGCAGCAGGGCACCAGATCTGTGATCTTCTAGGCCTTGTCCCTGCAGGCCCAGGGCCCAGGCGGAGGCAGAGGTCACAGGTGCAGCTCGTGGGTTCTGATGTGCTCCAGCTGCTCTCGAAGCTGCAGGAAGGTGGGCCGCGTGGCAGCATCTAGGTGCCAGCAGTTCTTCATAACCTCGTAGACTGCAGGCGGGCAGCCATCCGGGGCATCCATCTTATAGCCCTTTTCCACCCGAGGGACGACGTCCTTCAGGGGCTGTGAGCAGGTGGCATGAGTTCAGTGCCTTACAACAGAAGGGAGCCCTACCCCCAGTCCCTCCCCAGGGAGGGCCTTCACCCTGCCTCAGGCCAGACAGACCTGAGGTACAAGGCTCCAGCCGGGGAGGCCGTTCCCAATGGAAGCTACTCTTGCCACCCTGCCCCATCAGCTTCAGCAATGCACTGGCTTCCAGACCCATACTCACAATTCTTGGGTAAGGCACTCGCCCAAAGGAATAGATTTCCCAGAGAAGGATTCCAAAACTCCACACATCGGACTTGGTGGAAAATTTCTGCCATGTGGACAAGATAATCAGTCATGATCCTAGGAAGCTCGGGAGGGGAAGGGGTGACCCCAGGACCCTTGCTCACCTTCTCTCTCAAGGCTTCTGGAGCTGTCCACTTTACTGGCAGTTTGCCTGTGTCCTGAGTGCTGGAAGCTTCCTTGGTGAGGCCAAAGTCACTAACTTTGGCCACATTGTCCTCGGACACCAGTACGTTCCGGGCAGCCAAGTCCCGATGTACAAAATTGTTGCCCTCCAGGTACTCCATGGCCTCACAGACGTCTCTGAGGACAGGACAGGCACATGTTCCTCAGACGGGGGCTCCCATAGCAGGGCAGGGGTCTCCTTCAAGTTCTTAGTCCCACCCCAGGTTGCATCACTCACAGTGAGAATTTGAGGAGACAGTCTCCGCCTAGCACCGAACGACCACGTGATCGAAGATAGTCCACCAAACTCCCCTGGGGGGGCAGGGCAGAAAGGGATGAGGGAGGGAAAGGGGAGGACCAGAACACTTAGACACCATGGCTTGGAGAGGTGAACAACTTGTTTAAAGTCAGTCAATAAGTGCCTGGCCAGGCTGGCAATTTCAAAGCCCAGTGGGAATAAACTGGAGGGGCGGGGAGCAGGAAGAGGGTGAGGCTGAGCACCTACCTTGGCCATGTACTCTGTGACAATGTAGAGCCCGCCCTTCTCCTCCACAATTACACCCAGTAGCTGGACTAGGTTGCTGTGCCGAAGTTGCCTGGACAAGGCAGGACAGGGCGGTCAGAGTTCAGCCAGCCTCCTCCGCTCCACCCAGGCCCCAGGCAGCCTGCCCTTACGCTTGTCCCAACTTACGTCATGACAGAGGCTTCAGCCAGGAAGGCCTGGGCAGTGGCATCATTCTTAATGCACTTAACTGCAACTTTGTTGCCCCGATAATCACCCAGCATCACATCTGGGCAAAGAAGAGAGGGGTGCTGTTTCCTGGACTCCAGAAGCTTCTTGGCCCCTCCTGGGGCTCCCTCAACTTACCTCCAAACTCCCCCTTCCCAATCGTCTGTAGCAGCTTCAGTTCCTTCATGTTTAGTGCCCAGCCACCTGGGGGGGGGGGTCAGAATGAGTGTCAGTGAGGTAAGCAGACAGCTGAGGTCATTTGAGATGACAGGCGCAGGCCAAACTGCTGTAGATGTGGGCTGTCTGAGGTCTCCTAACCACCAGGGTAGGACAGAGGGCCTTGGGTGCGGGGAAGTAGGCAAGTGGGAAGTATAGTGTGTACTTACTGCGGTAGAATTCATCTTGGGCGGCCACTGTGCCCTCCATGACCTTTGGTTTGATGAGGCGAGTACAGAGTCCATCTGCATCTGTGGTGTAGTGCTGCAGAGGAGGGGGAGGGCAGGCCCTCAGAACCAGACCCCCGGCCAGGCCCCACTTTTCATGGACTCATGCGCTGCTCCAGTCTGACCACCAGAGGGCAGCAGAGGCTAGTTCACGCTGCCATGAGCTGCTTTGTGTGGAGGATTCCTCATTGATTCCTCATTTCAAAAGGGGTGGGAATGCCTGTCCATTTCCCGTGTCACCCCACCCACATTCAGCTACTGGACTCACTACCGCTGTAGACAGCAAAGCCCGGCCTGCTCCCTGCACCAGATGTACTCGGCCAATGTAAACCAGAGACGGGAGGGATGAGAGGGAACTTGGAGGGAACCTACAGTTTTTTGTTGCCAAGTGTGGCCTGGTCAAGAGCTGGCAGAGCTGGTATTGAAAGCTACAAGGACATGTGGGTGTGCAGAGGCCTCAAGGACCCTGGTGGCCAAGGTACACACCCGGACATGAGATTCCGAGTTGAAGAGGAAGTGAGTTCTGGATCAGAGAGCCTCAAAAGTCTAGTGACTGATCCAAACTGTGTCCTTATCTATAAAAGGGGCTCTTGCTGGGGCACGATGGGCCCTGGGACACAGGAGGTGCTCCTCTGAAGGTGAGGAAGGGGGAGCACCCCCACTCACCTCCACCAGCTGCATGAGGTTCTCGAAGTACACCTCCTCATCGATGCTCAGCTTGCTTGCATGGTACATGATGCGGTAGTGTTCCACCTTGCCCTCACAGCTCACACACAGTGTGTAGTCCCCAGGGTAGTTGGTGCTTTCCCGCACCAGGAACAAGCCTGTCTCTGGTGGGTAGAGAAGCCGCTCGGCCTGCTCCCGTGTGATTTTGCCATGGAACCAGCTGGGGAGTGGCAAGGCTGGTGATCACAATGGTACTGACCCAAGTGTCTCCTGCCAGACCCCCACATGCACCTTCCCACCCACCACTCCCAATCAGTAGGGCATCATCTTCTCCCTGTCCATTTTTTTATTCTGCTGGGGGCCTATTCCCTCTCTATTAGGTGTGTCCTCTGGTCCCTTACGCCTACAATGCCCCTTACTCAGGTTGTTTTCCTCTGACACTTTTCCAGGAGGACCACAGCCATTTCTTCTCTTCTCCCCAAACCAGGAGAGCCCAGCCCTCCTCCCGGTACTCACGGCATAAGACTGAGTTTGGTGCCTGCCTTCACGCCCTCTCGCTTCTGGACATAGTTGGCTGGGATGATGCCCTCACGGCCTACTTTGTTTTTGGCTTTGTACCAGTTTGGGTCCTGAAGAGAGGGCAACCGGACACACTCTCAGATCCGCCTCCCTTTGAAGCGGAGCCGAACCCAGAGGGAATCCCTGACAGTGCAGCGGAGCCGAACCCAGAGGGAATCCCTGACAGTGAAAGAGCAGGATAGGCATCTAAGGCCCACAAGTACCTTGGTGACCGCCACAATGGTGAGCACATCTCCTTTGCAGAAGGGCAGGTCTTGTTCAGCAGTGCCATGGAAGTTGTACTTGGCAATACATTCTGTACCGGATGGCCAGGCGGCCTGCAAGGTAAGGGATAGGTGTATGGGTGCTGCCTGGGGCCCTTCTACCCCCTGCACGCATGCCCTTGAGACCAAAGCATCTTAGCTGATAGCCATGAACCTGGGGAAATGTACCCTTCTCCAGAGAATACTGAATCCCTGGCAGCTCAAATTCCTCTGTAGCCCAGTGGCCAATAGAGCACACTGGAATTACTGTTACTTCCAAGTCCGACTAGGATGGAGGGTTGGGTATGGGGAATAGGCTGGTCTAAGCACCTACTCTTTTTCCAGATGTGGGATTGCCACAACCCCTTGGTACCTGTATTGCTGACATCTTCTTAGATCTGGCGTCCCCGTGCTACAGGAAGGCCGATCCGTCACTTGGTACCATTAGAGCTGTGGGAGAAGAGTCAAGCTGAGGATGGCTGAGAAGAGATGAACCCCACCCTCTGCAGGTGATTATCAATTCCTTCAAGGCAGTACAATTGGTACCAAAGCTTCCAAGAATTGGGACATGGATCCAGGGCTGTTCTATCTAGCCTTGGGTAGAAGCACACAGACTCAAGAGTCCCAGTGAGGTGGCCGTGAATCCTTTGTCCCTGGGGGCCTTCTAGGTCCCACAGAATGGGTCTCAATAGGATGAGACCTAGAGGGTTGTCAGGGAAAGGGAGTCTGGGGCAGGTGCTGAGTGGTCCAGGAAAGCCACTTGTACTCTGGACTCAAAAGAAAGCAGTCCATGTCCACAAAGAGAGGGGGCAGGTGCTCTCCCATGGTGTGCTCTGTAGTAAATCTCAGACCAGGAACTAACTGCCCAGGCGCTGAAAATGAAGAAGATAAAATAGGGGGAAGTCACAAAAGGGAATTCCATACAGCGTTGGCAAGGCCCACATCAGCTGCCCATCAGCCTTGGATTCTCACCAAGGAGCCAGGCACAGAGAAGCACAAGCTTTGTGATTCCCTTTGTGTCAAGTTCAAAATTGGGTCAAACCAATCCAGGCTTGTCAGGATGAATCTCTGAAGAGGAAAGAACTGGACAGGGTGTGAGGGGACTTCAAGGTGTTGGCTACGGGGACTGTCTGAGCCCCCTTGCAGGAGAGCGTTTGCTCCAGAACAACTTGCTGGTTGTAGCCTGAGAGCTGGTGCATTTCTGGATATACATACACTTTGTATAGGGAATGCCTCAGAACACTCTCCCAGAGCAGCAAGCATGTCTGCACACACATAAACATCACCAACACATTTGGGCCAGAAACAGTCCCAGACCTCAGATAACCTCAGTAGAACGCAGAGAGACTGGGGCTACTGTTCCCTTTCTGGTGAGGAAACAGCCAATGGCCCTTCTATGGTCACAAGGCTAATGACAGACTCATTGAGATGGGAGAGGTGAGATCTAGCCATTGCGTTTATGGCTATGTATACCAGCACTAGAAGAGGACTTTCAGTGTAGGTGCTTGTACATGTGTGTGCATGCATACCTGCATGTACACACGTGTGCAGGAAGCATGGGAACCGAGCCCTGAAGACTTCAAAAGGTAGAGGGTGGGAGTCAGAGTTTGATCTTAGTAGACAGTGGTTGCTCAGAATGCTCAAGACTCTGGGTTCAAACCCTAGTACATGATTTCCAATCATGAGCAATCAAGCAAATAAAAATTGATATAAAAAGATGTGTTAGAAAAGCAGATGGAGCCGGGAGTTGGCGCACGCCTTTAATCCCAGAACTCGGGAGGCAGAGGCAGGTGATCTCTGTGAGTTCGAGGCCAGCCTGGCCTACAGAGCGAGTTCCAGGACAGGCTCCAAAGCAATATAGAGAAAAGCTGTCTCCTGTCTCCAAAAAACCAAAAAGAAAAGGAAAAAAAGGAGAGAGAGTAGATGGTAGAGAGTGATGCAGAGGGATGGTTAATTGGAGGCCAGTCTGAGCTACACAGTTAAGAAGTTAAGACCTTATTTTGTTTGTTTGTTTTTTCCAGGGGCTCTGACACCATCATCACACAAAGCATCAATGCACATAAAAATTAAAAAAAAAAAAAAAAAAAAAAAAAAAAAAACTGGCCTAGTTAAGCAAAGCAGACCCAATGGCCCCTTTGGGACTTCGGGACTCTGAACTTGCTGAGCCTATTGGGAACACTCATCTGTCTGCTGTATGAGAAGGGTTCCAGAGGCCATGGCATAAACCCTGTAGGTGGCGAGGAGTTTCCCACAGCACTTTGAAGAACTATGGCTGGCCACTGAAGGTGCTAAGCCTGGGAAACCTTTTCAGGGAGCACATGCTCCCAGAGTCCAGCAGAAGCAAGGGTGAAGGATGTGTGTGTTTGGGGTGTGTGTGTGTGTGGGGGGAGGTTGACCAGCACTCCCAAGCCAAACAGAATTGGGCTTTGAACCTGGCTTTATCAACATGCCAACCTGGAGAGAAAGAACCAATCCTTTTGGCCTCATACCCCCTCATCCTGAAAGGGGACACAATGGACCTTTACAAGAAGTCAGTGGAGGGAATGGAATAAGACCCCAGAGTTGGACATGTCTGGCATGCTTCCTGCTCCCTCCAGAACAAACAATCCTTCTTGCACCCAGGGGCGAGGACAGCTCATCAAGCTGTTGTCTAGACTAGGCCCCTGAGCCCAGGCAAAGTGTGATAGGAACCACCTCCACGCACCCCATATTTCCATGACTGAGCCAGCACCAGCATAAGAACTAGCTCCTAGGCCATGTGGACTACCTGCTATGGGAGAGGAGAGTTGTGAGCCTTCCCGTGTGATAGGAGTGAAAACCAAGGTCTAAGAGGTTAATTACCAAGACCACACAGCCTGAGCACGAGCTAGAGTCTCACTGCTATTTCTGAGCCCCCAACCTTAGGGCCCTTCCATGGAGATTCCTTTAGCTCACCAGCTCCCCACACATCCTCCTTCCTCCCCAAATTCAAAACTCACTGCTGCCACCACAGGAGGGAGCGGAGGCTGGGCACTGTTAGTCACCCTTCCAGCTGTCAGTTTGCAAACACTCCTTCCTGGCCTGCAGCTGCCTGCCACCTCCCTGCTGCCTTGATGATAATAATAAAAATAATCACAGGCCCTGTTTTCTGAGCATTTACTCAGTGTCAGGCCTTCTCCTTGGCACTTCACGGCTCAGCCAATCCTAATGACACTGAGAAACGGGCTGTTATTACCAATCCCATTTTACAGACAGGGCCCCAAGAGAAGCCCTGAGGACTGTGAGACCTTGCCTGAGGTCACAGCTCTAGTGAGATTCATCTTTAGACTGGGTTCCTTGGCCAGGACTCCCTGCCCTCCTGGTAGCCGTCTCCCACATAGCACATTATATCCTCAGGAACTGCTGTCTAGCTGGGACTACCCTAGTCTGGGCAGACAGGGTGAAGAACAGCCACTAGGGACAAGGACGTGATAAGAGGATGGGACAAGGCAGCAGTGGTCAGGAATGCTGCCCAGAGGGACACTGCTGTCCTCTCAGCACCTGGATCACTGAGCAGTCACAGTGTCCTAGCTAGGGCTTGTCTTGTGGCTTCATGAGGCAACTTACTGTAGGCCACCTTCCAAGTAGCCAGGAAGTAAGCACAGAAGACAGTCCTTTGGGGGAAGCACTTGAACTTAGAGCCAAGTCACTAGGAAGGTAGTGCAGGACCACTGTACTAGGAGTGAGTGATGCTGAGTCCTGGCCCTGGCCCTATAACTGACTTGCTGTGTGACCTTTGGGAAGTCACTGGAGCTTCCCGTATGTTCTGGCTTCTAAGCACCTTGTCAGTCCCCTTGTCCCTTCTCACATCTATTCCCAGACACCTGCACTCTGCCCACTTACTTGCCCTCTCCCTTCATCCAGGAAAGTTGTGTGCAGCCTTGAGTTACAGATGGGGGCTGCTACTGTTGTACACAAACAAAAGAGCAAAATACAATAGGAGTCGCTCTTTGTGGTGGCAAGAGATGGGGAGAGATTACACATTTGAAGCCAGACGGCTACACAGTGAGACTTAGTCTTAAAAAAACAAAACATCTTCAATCCAGCACTTGGACGGCAGAGGCAGGCAGATCTGTGAGTTCCAGGACAGCCTTGTCTATAGAGCAAGACACAGAGAAACACTGTCTCAAAATACCAAAATGAAACCAAACCAAAACAAACAAATGAACAAAACAGAAGGACCCAAAGAGATAGCTCAGTGAGTAAAACATTAACCCCAGAGGCAGAGGCAGTGATTCTAGAAACTGGTTGGCTTGCCTGCCTAACCTACATAGCAAGTCTCAGGGTGCAGTGAGCGACCCTACCTCAAGAATACCATGAACAGTTCCTGAGGAATGACCGAAGGCTGACCTCTGGCTTTCACATGTGTGCACACACATGTACTCACACATGAACACAAACACATAATTAGACAACTGCCTACATAACATATAAAAAAGAAAACACACTAAAAGACAAAACTCACCAGAGTAAAGGATAGGATGCCTACAACTAGCAAAAGAGGTTAGTAGAGCAAGTTTGTGACTCACATGACATCCTAGAATCCAATCTCCCAGTGATGCAATACCAAAACCAAAACAAAACAAAAAACCAAAGGAGGGCTGGCAAGATGGCTCAGTGGGTAAAGACACTTGCAGCCAGCAGACATGACAGCCTGAGTTCCATGCCTGGGAGGAGAGAACCAACTCTACAAGTTGTTCTCTGATCCCCACAGGACACACACTGTGGCATGTTTGATGTGTGCGTTCTCATGTACATGTCCACACACCTTTAATTCCAGCACTTGGGAGGTAGAGGCAGGAGGATCTCTGTATGTTTCAGGACAGGCTACAAAGCTACAGGGAAACCCTATCTCAGAAAAACAAAACAAACACACAAAAAGAGGCAAATAAATGTAGCAAAATCTTAAGAATAGGTAAATATGGGCAAAGGACCTATGAGTATCCAATGTATGATTTCTACTTTTTAGTGATTTTGAAACAAAGTCAAAAAAGGCAAATGTAGTAGGCACAGGTGACCTAAAGTGTACTGTATGTTGTGGGTGAGAGTTTTATTTTGCTTTATAGCTGTTGTTGTTTTGGGAGTTTTGTTTATTTGCTTTTTTTTTTTTTTTTTTTTTTTTTTTTTTTGGAGACAGGATCTTTCTACCTTGTCCTGGCTATCCTAGAATTTGCTATGTAGAAAAAGTTGGTATTCAACTTACTGATATCCTCCGGCCTCTGCCTCCTGAGTGCTGGGATTAAAGGCCTGTGCCACCATGTCCAGCTGTTTTGGATTTTTGATAGCAGTTCTTCTATGTAGTCCAGATAGATTTCAAACCCCGAAATCCTCTTGCCTCAGTCTCCAGGCCAAGATTATAGGCTCGAACCAGCACACCTAGGTTATTGTGTTATTTTAAATTTTTACTACATTTTATTTATTTTATATGCATGTATATGTATATGCCACACTGTACATGTGGAAGTCAGAGGGCAACTTGTGGAAATTAGTTCTCTCCTTCCACTGTGTGGGTCCTGAGTAGTCAAGCTTGGTGGAGGCATCTTAACCAGCAGAACCATTTCGCTGGCTCACAGTTGTATTTTACACAAAACAAATACACATTCCTAAGCTTGGGGGTGCCTAAATAGTTCCTGAGAGACACAGAGTAGGCTGGAGAGATGGCTCAGCAGTTAAGAGCAACTGCAGATCTTGCAGAGCACCTGGGTTGGGCTCTCAGCATCCATGTGACAGCTCATAAACGTCTGTAAGCCCAGGTCCAGGGAATCTGATACCCTCTTCTGAACTCCATGGGCACCAGGCATGCTAATGATGTACATGCAAGCGAAACACTCACATAAAACAAATAAATACACCTAAAAAGACAGGCAAATAACACAGGTGGTCTCTGGGGTGGGATCAAATTAAAGGAAAACTTGTTTACCCTTTATTTCCTATTTGTCCTCATTTGATAAATGTCGAGACTCTTGTAATCCAGGCTAACCTCTAACTCACTATGTAGGCAAGGATGGCTTTACATTTCTGAACCTGTCTATCCAGGGCATCAAGCAGGCCCGGCAAACACTACTAACTTAGCTACATCTATAATAAACACCTGTATTACTTTCTCCCTAAAACTAAAATCGAGAACATAGCACTTTTGATGGCCACTTCCACCAGAGTCCTTCGGTTCTCCAGCTCCACCTCCAGGGCCTCTCAGACCACAGTGCTCTGGCGAAGGACCTCACTAGCAGTGGCCTATGATTGAGGGTGGAAGGGAAGCTTTGTGTCTGTAGAAGAGAGAGCTAGGATCTGACTCACGTCTGCATCCCCAGCACAGCCTGGGCTGAGAGCTGCTGCTCAGTAATGAGTAATGAATGAATAAATGAATGAATGAATAGGAAAAGCCTGGCCAGTACAGCACATTAGGTCCTGCAACCAAAAGGACTATATTTAACCCCAAAGGGTCAGCAGCTGTCACCCACCCCCAGGAGGCTAGAGGACAGGGGCTTGGGACTGTGGCAGGGCCAATGCTTCTCTCTGACTTCCTGTCCTAAACCCTGCTCCCAGCAGCCTTTGTGCTGGGGTCCCAGGAACAGGCTGGGCATTGTGCCCAAGCCTGAGGTCAGTGGTTGCAGCCTCAGGCAGGCCTTTCTTAGGAGCCCAGGCTGTCCAGGAGGGGGTAAGAAGTGGGGGAAAGTAGGAGACCAGACACTCCCAGGCTGCCCTTTCCTTGTCTTAGAGGCAGCTGCAGACCCCCAGAACCAGGCACGTGCAGAAGGTTAGAGTAGGTCAAAAGATTCCAGCCCTGCCCCCTCACCAAAACTCTACTGCTTAACGGGGCGTGGGAGCCTTCAGAAACTGTTTACACGCAGCTAAAAATACCCACTGAAAAGGGAAGTGTACCAGAGACCTAGGGGGACTGGCGATATGGCCTACAGAGACTCTGGTCCTGCTATATGACCCAGCTGTGTCTGCGCGGACACACACACACACACACACACACACACACACACACACACACACACACACACACACACACACGGATAGAGAGAGAGAGAGAGAGACAGGTAAAACCACTGGTGGCAACAGGAAGATCCTCTGCCTTCTCACTCTGCTGGAGTGTCTGGAGCCATCTTTTGCACCTCACATCGTACCTGGTGGTCAGGATGAGCAGGAGGGGGAAAGGCTGAGGAGGCCCTAAGCTTAGAAGTCTACGAACTCAGCCTCTCCTCTGTGCTGAGCCTATACTGGAGGACTGAGGACTCCAACAACATACAGTCAAAACTCCTGTCTTCCTCAATCGTCCAGGTATGCCCATACCTCAAAAAAATCCAGGGTTGTGTGTATAACTTATTGATCAAGCATGTGCATCGCATGTCCCCCATCCCAGTGCCGGAGTTATCCCCAAGTTTGCAGAAAGGAGGTGAGGGGAGTAGGAAGGACCCAGGAAAGAGGTGCCTAGACCAGGTCAGAGTTAAGACCCTACGTCAAATTCTGAGGGATATAATCAAGGTTGCCAAAGGAAATTTTCTACAGGTCACAGGGCAGACAGGGCAAAGGTGAAGTTGCAGTCTTGGGCACGCCCCCTGCAGTGGGCTGAGCACCTGGGGCGGGCAGCCTGCCAGCAAGCTGAGCTGGTTTGGCAGCTGAAGTCAGCTCCACCCCTGGTTCTGCAGAGAATTCTCAGGCAGACAGGACTGTCACCCAGTCACACACTAAGCAGAGGGGCTGGAGGGCTCCCACTATCCCAGCAGTTCAAAGAGGCCCTCAGCACCCCCACTGCACAGAATTCCCCCAGCAAGAGGAGCAAGAAAGATGCTCGGGCTCTGGGGCATGCTGCCCTACCTCCATCCTCAGACTCCCTCAGCCTTTAGCACCTCTGACCTAAGAGGAGGCCTTAGTTTAATGACTGAAAAATGTTAAAGAACCAAATTATAGCAACTCACTTGGGCTCAGTGAGACCGGAAATCCTGTCTGGCAGTTTAGGAGCAGTAGGGGTGAGTTAAGGGGAGGCTAACGGGGAGCCTCCTCCCCAGGGTACACTGTGGCTTGAGGCTGCCACTGCTGGCCCAGAAAGGTTTCTAATTACCACTCAGGAGCCTAATTACTTCTAAGCACTAGGCCTCTGGGCTTCCAGGTCTCCCCAGGGTCCTACCCCAGGCCTCTGCCTCCCACCCCTCAGAGCAAGTGCCGGGTCCTTGCATCTTCTTTTGCCCATATTTACATACAGCCTCCTCACTAACCTCCAACAACCCTTTAAAGTCACACAATGGCTTTGTTCCACACCACAACGTCTCCAAGCCATGTTACAGGAGGGGAGACTGAGGTCCAGGGGAATGCGATCATGGTCTAGAAATCTGGGGGCAGATTTCTAGCCTCCAGCACTTATGGCAGAAGCCAGTGAATCTGAAGCCAGCATGGTCTACAAAGTGAGACCCTGCCTCAGAAAAACAAGCAAATGCAACCAGGGGACCAACAGAACAAGCAGGGGCAGAGCACATAGCTAGGGGGCCACTAGCTTCCAAGTGCTGGACTAGGGGACATAAGCTTAGTTACACTGGAACCTGGGTCAGCGGACCTCTTCAACTTTTCTTGGGCAGGGTCATATGACACCTGTAAGGACAAAACAGGAATGCTAGGGGCAGCTCTTCACATCATGTCCCTCCAGCTCTAGCAAGCAGAGGTACATCTGGGCTTTCTCCTGATTGCCTGCATAGCCCGCCTTTGCACAGACATACCAGGGCACCATGCAGAGCCTCGGAGCAACCCAGAGAAGGCAGCAGCCTGAGAGGACAGAATCACTGTACAAGGACCTCTGGCTCCTCTTCAACTGATTTTTACAAGCCCTATTCTTCCTCCAGGAAGACCTCCAAGCTGCTCCAGTCCATGCAGATTCCAGCCTTGCAGGAGGAGGAACCACAGGATTGTCCTGCCAGGCTTCCCTGAGCCCAGCCTCCTTTCTGCCCAATAATGGAGCTCACACCCTCCTGTCCTTTTCCCTGTAGTGTGCACATTACATACAGGCTGCAACGCCTGAGGCTGGGTGAGGACCAGGTGCCAGGCTGGGCTGGGTTGAAAAGCTGCAGCAAGGATGTACGGGTCAGATGACACCCAGGTTTCAACCGCCTACAAGCCTTCCAACCGTGCAGAGCCCAGGGAAGCCGGGGAGCGCCCAGCAGCTCTCTTCTGCTCATTGCAGACCACGGAAGAGAGGCGGAGGGAAGCTGCGGTTGGAGGGTGTGCACTTGTATGCTAGAAGCTGCCCTTCTCACAGAACCAGGAAGAGAAAGCAAGCAAAAACAGGGTGGGCGGGGCTGTGTGGGGCCCTCTAGACCTGGGGCCTACACTCAGGGGAGCTCCCTGCTAGTCCAGGACAAGTCACTTCAGTCAATGAGCCTCAGTTTCCTCGTGGGAAAAATGGGATTCTCCCTCTCATCCTGCACCTCCTTTGTTCAGTCTACAACCAATGGGTGCTGCAGGATACATCATGCCCAATAAGAGAGCATTCCCCAATTCCTGGAGTACTCCTGACTCTGGGGGTTAGGGCTCAACCACCCAAAGCCTGTTCACATCTTCCCTCAGCCATGCAGGGAGCACACAAGCTCTCCCTTCTCCAGCTCTTTATTTTTAGGCCTGAATTTGACTTTAATCATTACTTAGCGGATTCTATTTCCAGCCTTTGGATGAAGGGACCCAGAAGGGAGGAGGGAGGCAGTGCTCCCTGCTGGGTTTAGGGAGCAGCCTGCTCCTCCACCCATCCTGTCCTTAACCAAGGGCGGGGGGAAACTGAGAAACACCCAAAGGGCTCACCCCAGCCAGGCCAGCATCTTGGGCAAGATCCAACTCAGTGACCTCATCTCACTGAAGCTATGGGACAGGAGGGCAATAGCAATGCCCATTTTCATGCCACCAGTCCGGCAGCCATGGTCCCAAGCTACAAGCCTGAGGGGATTTTGTATTTAAAGGGACACATCAGTTTTTGTCTAGGTTAGTTCTGGTCCACCTACAGTCACTTAGGGTTACAGTCTCTTGGGTCCAGAGTATGCCAAGCAGAGACTGGTTTCTTCCTACTGCCCATACTGTGGTCCGGAAGGCACTCCCAGTTATTCCAGTCACAATAATGAATAGCAGAGTATGTCAGAGATACACCTTCAGCTTAGATTAAGGGGACACTCGCAAAGAAGGACACTAACACATGAGCCTAGTTTCTAATTCTCACATGCAAGACTTCAGCAGCTAACTTTCCCCTTCTCAGGCCACTGGAGAAAACTGAGGCTGGCCTGACTACCTCTGCCTCAACCTAAGGAACCCTCTATTTTCCACTGGATCATGCAGCCTAGAACAGTCATGCAGAATCTGGGAGGCAAGGGGACTCTTCAGGCTGGTTACAGTGGTATATGTACACCTATAATCTCAGCCTTCCTGGGCACAGTGGTATACACACATCTGCAATCTCAGTGCTCTGGAGACTGTAGCAGAAGGATCTCAAGTTCAAGGCTACGTCAGCCAGTGTGTGTGCTGGGAAGCAGCAGCAGTAGTAGTAGGCAGCTACTCTCAACTCCAAGTCTAAGAAGGGGAATGGGTGGGGTCAGGCCTTGGACAGCAACTGGCAGCCTATCTTCCCAAGGCCAGCCCCATGCCCTGAGGCAACCCATCACAGAGAGATGGGAGGGTGTGGGGCAAAGCGTAGAAACAGCAGCCTAGGGCTAGAGGCGTTCAAGAGGGGCTGGGACATCTTACCAATGATAGGTGAGGGGTCAGCCATTCTGAGGCCCATAGCTCAGGGATCTTTCTCCCTTGCTAACTAGGGTAGTCACACTAACCACCACCCCAGGCATTTTCTACTTTCTTGGTAGGTTAGTTCAGTGTCCTCTGAGGTACAAGGCTCTCTATCCCTGTTAGCTTTGCTCAGAGGGCAATGGTATGGCTGGGCCTAGAATCCACATGGTTGGTGGCTAAGCTGTCTGTTCTCTACTAGCTGCTTGTGGGGTGTGTAGTAACGGCCCACAACAGTGACAGATGGGAGCTCGGCACACTCGAAGAGGGTTCTGGTGATGATGCTACAGCAGAGCTCCTGAAAATACCCTGAAGCATTTTAGAGGCAGTTACCATGACAGGTAGCTCAAGAAATGCCCAGGGACACAGCAATAAATGGAAAAAAGAGTTGTGGCACACACTCAGAAAAGGAAACAGCAACAAAGGAAGAAAATAAGGAAAACCGGAGCTCTACCAGGCTAGCAGTCCCTGCCTGGCAATTAGCGGGTAATCTTGTATTGTTTTCTAAAATTTCTAGAGTTCGTTTGCTTTCTTCTTTTTTAAAGATTTCTGGAATCAGTCTGGAGCCCAGGTTGGCCTTGAACTTGGGACCCTCCTGCCTCAACTTCCCATACTGTACTGGGATCAGAGGTACATACCATCACATATGGCCCTCATTACTCTCTAAAAACTAAAGTTAATGCATATATAGTTTATATGTGAATTCAGACCAGCTTTCCTAGGTCCTACCAGCTCTGGCCCAGGTACTCAGGACTTTTAAGCTATGGAGCATCTACTCCCACCTGGGATTATCTCTTGGGCACAAGAGGATCTCTACCTTTTCCCCCAGACATGACATTTCTATTCTTTGAGGGCTACATGTCAAAGCTTTGAAATCCTTCAAAAGATGAACCCTAGAAATGGGTGTGGGTGGTCCTGCCATTTTGGGGGGATCCAGGATTACTTGGGAAATTGAGCCACACTATGGTGTCCATCCCCACTTATCTTGACTGGCATGGAGAAAGCAGGAATCTGCCCTTTCACCAATACCTGCTGTGGACAATTCCATGTGGACTGGCCTCTGAGGACAGGGCTCTTGTAGTGGGGAAGGCATTTGCTTTCCTGGTCTTTCCTTGTAACCATCCCAACACAGAAAGAATGTCTGCTTCTGATTGGGGGGGGGGGCGTTGGATTAGTTCACTGAATGAAACCTGCAGCTGTGAACATGTGCTAGCCTAAGCTGCTTTCTAAAAGGCCTCTGGACCATGGCCACACCCTTGCAGCTAAGTAAGAAGCACCCAGCCATGTCAGGCCCAGCCACAGCCCCTGAGGCTGGACAGGAAGTTCGGGTTGGGCATGAGACTATGTGAATGTAGCCTCACATAGTATTCTGCCCCTCCTCAGTGCATCTTAGGGCAACAGGAAAAACCTTAAACAAGGACAAGGGCCTGAGCAGGACAAAACTGCCTGTGGTTCCAAGGGGGCCTAGGCACAGCTCAGCATCCTGAGGGGATCTTGAAGATCCTAGGGCACTGCCAACCTTTCCCTTGCTACTTCTGGCCTGACCCTGTTGTGGCTATACCAAGACACCATGATGTCCAGGGTACATGGAGACAGACACAAGCCCCAGAGTGTCCACATTCCTCTGATACTTTCATGCCAAGACTGTCTCCCACTTTGACCAACGCTGACCCCCATTCTGATTAAGTCAGTTTGGAAATGTGGGGAAGGCGGGGTCAGGACCAGGCTTCTGTATACCCCACTCCATATTCACCATGTCCCCATACCAGCAAGAAGGACCCAGTCCCAGGCACCAAGGGGAAGTCTCACATGCAATACCCATGATGTCTTAGCTCTGGGGCCGGAAGCCCTTTCCTTCTTCTCTAGCCCTCTGCAGAGGAACACGTGCTCACCCCACAAGGTCTCTCCTGGGTCAGGCTGGAGACTGCCTGTGTTCCTGGTAGGTGGAGAGTGGGCCTAGTTCCCCTCCACCCATAGCCAACCAACCCTGGAGAAGCAGGAATGAAGAAAGCCAGCCTCCCTCCACGAGAGGCCTGGAATATGACCTGCCCCTTGGGCCTCGGTTCCCTAGTGTACAAAATGATAAAAAAGGCTTCTACTTAAGCTCCAAAGATCCAGTGACTAGACACACCCCTTCCAGACAACTGGCCCAGGTCCTGAGAAGCTGGGAAAATTGGGCTGACTGGGGTGCTAGGAGGTGGGGGCATAGTACTAATGCCCAGTGTCACCTCTACTCAGACTGGAAGCTCTGCCCAGGTTCTCCACCCAAGGGTCAGAGGTCCTTTGCTTTAAGCCTGGTCCTCTGGCAGGCCTAGGGTGATAGGCTCAGCTCAAGGACCCGGGCTTCTAGCAGGGTCCAAGGGAGGTAGCATGGTCCTGGGCTGCTTGGAGCCAGTAAGACCTCGGAACCAAGCAAGACTGGGTACCTTCAGGGAAGCCCTGAACAGGAAAGTCCAGCCCATTTTCCCAATCTATACTGATCCTCTTACTCCGGGGTCCATCCACTTCCCACTCTGCGTTCCACACGGGGTTGAGGGGTAGGGCTCAACTGACCAAAGCAAGTCTCTTGTGGTGCAGGGCAGTACCTCCCTCCCTCGTGGCTTCCTCCCAGTAGTGTTCTGACAGTGATTCCCGGGAGAATTCGAACCCGGTTAGGAGGTGTGGGGGGGATGGGTGTGGACAGGGCAGCTGTGGCCATAGAGGCGGGACAAGCGACCTCATCCTTTCCAGGGGACACTGGGACACCCACCTCCTCCGGGGTTGCCCAGCACTCACCTCTCTCAGGGCACGGCGGTCCAGGCCACCTCACCGCGGGCGGCATCAACGGCCTGCAGGACAGTCCATGAGGCCAAGGGGGAGGGGAGGGGCGCAGGGGTCCCCAGGGGGTGCGGTACAAAGAGGTGTATGGATGCGAAAATAGGGGGAGGAAGGACGGCCAGACAGGCGAGGGGACGGCCGCGCAGCCCGGGTCGGGGAGGGAAGAAAGGCGGAGGAAGGGGGCGGGAGGGAGTCCGGGGGGAGGAAACAATGTAGCCGGCGCGGCCCCGGCAGAGTTCCGCTTCCGAACGCGGCCACCGAGGTTCGATTTGGGGACGTCGCGCCGGCCGCCGGGGGCCGCCCCGGGCGTCCGATCACGACCCGCGGGGGTTGCCCGCGCCCCACACCCCGGAGGTCGGGCGGCCGGAGGCTGGCGGGGCGGGAGGGACGGCTGGCCCGGGGACGGCCCCGACGGCGGCGCGGCCCGGGTTGGCCCTGCTCGGACCCCACCCCGGTGGGACCCCCCGGGGCAGGGCGCGGGAGTGCAAGGGAGGCGGCCGGCTCGGCGGCGGCGGCCAACCTCAGCTCGCCCGGGTTCCGATGGGAGGAAGCTCGCAGGCCTGGCGAGAGGAAGCGCGGCCCGGATCCTCCGCCCGCTGCGGCGCGCCTGCGCGAGGGGGCCTGCCCGGCGCGCAGCGGGGCGTGGGTCGGCGCCCTCTGCTGGACCTTGGAGGGAATGCGGGGGGGTGTGTCCGCGCTCACGCCCTGCCCCCACTCACTGGCCTTCGCGAAAGCTCCGGAAGGTCCTTCCAGAGGGCCACAAACTCACTAGAGCCAACCTTTCAACCTTCTCTAGGTGAAGCTCCCCTGCTAGAATGGAAGCCAGGGCTAGATTCCTTTGTGGCAGTAAGCATGCATGCATTTATTCATTCACAAGCATATCCTGGGGGCTGAAATTACCAGGGCCCCTGCTCTGGAGTCCACTTCTTCAGACCTATCTATTTCTGTCAAGTTCTCAGTCGGGATTGGGCAACTAGATTCTCTCATAGAACAAATTGATAAAATGACAAGGTGGTGTACAAGGTCCACAGGAAACAGGAAAGATGGGTGCATGCACGGGTTGACTTTAAAGAGCTGGGGGAATAGCAAGCACAGAGGCAAGGAGCATTGGGAGCACTGGTGGCTTCTGGGGACTATAGATAGCTCAGCAGGCTGTAACCAACACTGTGGGTAGGGGAGAGCGGTGGGAGATGGGTTCCTGCAAGCTACAGGGGCAAAAGACCCAAAGAGCCTCTTAGGACTTTCCTTTTGGCTTGGAAGCAATAAGGAAGTTGTCAATGGCTATGTAACGGTGGACAAGTTACCAAACTTCTCTCTGCCCTGTTGCATTGTTGTTTGAAACGATGAGCAAAACTAATACCACCAACTTTGTAAGGTTTTGTGGAGAGGAAATGAGTTAATAGGTTTAAAGTGCTCTGTGCACAGTGGCACGTGGTGAGTCCTCAATTAAACGCGAACTGTTATTATACACCATTGTTAATGAGGAGTCGGGATCCTCCCTAAGCAATTTGCTCTTAACTAGGAGGGCAAGCAGCGCTCAGGCTTCAGAGGGGCACAGAACAGAAGAGGAGCGACAAGACAGAAACCAGAAACTCCATAGAAAGATCTAAGTGTTAGAACATTTTCTATGGACCAGGACTGGAGGAAGCTGCCAGTTGGAGGGTCAGGGGGTGGATTCTTCAGGTGGGAGAAGTGAGGCCACTGGCACAGAGTTGGAACATAATATAAAGTAAGAACTAAGGGGGCAGCCAAGGTGGTGGTGTTGCATGCTTTTAATCCCAGCACTCAGCAGGCAGAGGCAGGCGGATCTCTGTGAGTTTGAGGCCAGCCTGGTCTACAGGACAGAGAAACCCTGTCTCTAGAAACCAAACCAAACCAAAACAGAACAAAATCCCAACCAAAACAAACAAACAAGCAAACAAAAACCTGAGGGGCAGAAAGGGACAGTAAACAGTTCTGAGAAAAATGGAATTGCAAACTGCAAATAACTTCAAACGACGGTAGCAGGAGCTGAGTATACTCTATCCCCACCTCCCTTCCTCCAGACTACAAGTTGGTCCTCTGGCCGAGCATGCAGTACCAGTTTGTTTACAAGGAACCCTTCTCTAGGGATACCCAGGGAGGAGGCATCCAGTAGATTTCAGAGCTAGATGTGACATAGTGTGGTGGGGGGGAACCCAACCCAGGGATTTGGGAATCAAATCTCAGGGTTAAATCTCAATTTAAGAGCTGTGTGGCTGTGTGGCTTTGAACTAGTTACCTAAGGTCTCTGAGCTATTTCCTCTTCTGTAAGATCCGGTTAAGAGCATACTTCTTTCATGAAAGATGGTGCAGATTCAGCAAGATAACAGGCCTGGAGTGTGTATCAGGCTTTTCTTTCTTTCCTTTGAGGTCAAGATGGAATGATAATATAGCCCCAATTTGGGGGCAGGGGGTGCTACTCTGTCTGAAGGAAGGGCTTTAGCAGCTTGCTAAAGAAGGAGATTGAGAGGTTGATGTCTCCTCTACTCTGTCTGAATTAGTTGGCAAAGGGGGGGGGCTGGGTGGTGGGGAGACTGTGGGGACTTGGGGGAAAACCCTGAATAAATACCTAAATTTTTGCTCCAGTTTCACCACAAATATATCTTCCTCTACCTGTAAGCACGCTTGATTGTCTCCCTAAGTTTGCTGGGGCCCAGAATATGACCTTTGGAATCAAATAAACCCATGTTTGAATCCTGCTCCACCTCTTCTCAGCAAAGGGAGGGGGAAAAATTAACCTTCCTGAGTTCCAGGCTTTGGGAATTATAGCCTGAATTGATAGTGCAAGAACTAGCTAACACCCAGTTCATCATTCTTGAACTCAGTCCCTTTCAAAAATATGGAACACCTGTTAGCTGTGATCTTCATGTCCAAAACAGAAAAGAAGAAGAAAAACAAAACAAAACAAACAAACAAACAAAAAAAACCAGTCTGATCAGCTATAGTGTGTGAAGGCCATGAGCACCCAATGGACAGAACCAAGCAGTGAAGAGAAGGATGAAATAGAAAAAGGGGCCCAGCAATACAGTAAGATGGGAGAAAAGCCCTGTTTCTAAGCCTGAGAACACGAATTTATTCCTGGATCCCATGACAGGAGAGAACAGACTGCTCTGACTTCCACACGTGTACACACACACACAAACGAACTTTTTTTTTTTTTAAAGGCCAATAAAGGGAAGGGAGTGTGCATCATTAATTAAGGTTCAGGATGTAGCTCAGTTGGTAGGTAGAGTGCTTGACTAGCTTGCATTAAAGCCCTGAGTTCCAACCCCAGACAACATGAAGTGAACATGGAGATTCCACCTGGAATCCACCAAATTGGGATATTTAGGCAGGAGGATAAGAAATTCTAGTTTATCCATGATCTCAGAGGAAGTTCATGGCCAGTTTAGGCTCCATGAGACCCTACCTCAAAACAAGCCAAAAACCATAACCAAACCACAAAGCTCAGCACGGAGGTGTTGCATGGTCCACATGGTGAAAAGGGCCGTGGGTCCTGGCAAAGGTAACGGGTGGAGAGGAGTGGACAGGCAGTGTCTAGGGTCAGCTGTCCATGAGGAGCGTGTATGGGGAAAGGGGCCTCGTGACCCTCTAGTATAGCCCTACTCCTGGGAAATGGTAAGTGGGGGTGGGGGGCAGAAACAGCCCAGGAAACACTCAAGAACACAAATTTGGTTGAGTGGAGTCTGAGTTGCCTGTAATATATGGATATATCAAGTCAGCATCTAAGATTCATGTGCCCAGGCTGGGCTGCTTGTTCTTCGGTGGTGAGGTTAGCTCCAGAAGAGTGGAGAAAAGAGGAAGGCTAGAGAGAGGAAGGGGAAGGGTGATGGAGCCAAAGACTTCTGGCAGCTTTTGGGTGTAGGGACCAGATGGCCCAGCTGCATGCAGAGCTGGGGGGGGGGGGGTTGTCCAGAGCTTTAGCACTTTTAGTGGAGTGTGTTCCCATGGTTCCCTGGCAGGGAAAGGCCTCTGCTCCTTCTCTCTGCCTCTTCCCCTCCCCCAGCTTTTATGCTCAGAGATGATAGTTTAGAGAAGCTGGTGTGAAGTAGCTTGAAACTCAGCCACTCTGGGCGTCCCCCAGGGCAGAAAACAGGAAGCCAAGATTAAAGACAGATTTCCAGCAAAGTCTCCTACTTCCTGCAGGGCAGGTACCCCTGCACAGTGCACAGTGGCTGGGCCATAAGCAGAGCACAGAACAGAGGAGCTGGGCTGCCTTCCCTTGTGTCGGGAAGGACAGGCGACTGCCTAGGCTGTGGCTGCCTCCCCAGCTTTGTTCCACGGCCTCCCTTCATCTCCTGTCTCCATCAACAAGGCCTTGTGGCATAAGCCTCTCCCACAGGCTAGTGCGGATGAGGACACAGCAGCTGGAGCTGCTAGGAGGTAGAGGGACAGAGAAGGAAGAAGTGGGCTGCAGGGTCACTCGGGCCTCGTGTGAACCCTACCTCCATGCTGTGGGGGTCCCACTAAGTTAGAATGGATAGACAAAGGGGGCAGAAATGGTGGAACAAAGATGGATGGCAAGGTGGCCTCAAAGACCAGGCCAGTGCTTCAGGTCCCAAGTCTGAAGGAAAGGACAGAAACCAGGAGAAAGCAACTGGTCCCAGTGGCTTCCGTCATGTCAATGCCTGGGTGGGCTTGCCTAATGTTCACAGCTGCCAAAGGAGCCAGGACCCAGAGAGCTAAAGTGGGCTGTATGTAAATATGGGCACCTTATCCCTGATAATGGTGATGGCTGATACTAGATTTACTCTTGAGACAGAATGGCCCTGAACTCTATATTACTGGGGATGGCTCTTGAACTTCTGATCCTACCTCCTAAGGGTCTGAATTATACACATGGTATGCCAAGTTTATATTGTCTGGGGATCAAACCCAGGGCTTCATGCATGCTAGGCAAGCATTCTGCTGACTGAGTCACATCCCAGCCGTGCAGCTTTGTTTCTACAGATGAATCTCCTGACACAGTATTATTACTAGCCCCATTTTGCAGAAAAGGAAACTGAAGAGAGATTAACTCAGTTGGTCATCAGATCTCTGGCAGGGAGGAAGGATCTGGGGTGATGTGACATCTTGAAGTTCTATTTTAATAGCTTCCTAGTTAGAGGGCTGACTTTCCCCTGCCCAGCTATATGACCTTTCAATTTAAATTTCTGCAATAGGGGATGGAACCCAGGCTCTTTTGCATGCTAGTCATGTGCTCCACTTCTGAGCCATACTCCTAGGCCAACACTGAGGTTTAAGAAAATTAGTACATTTTTTTCCCCCTTGAGACAGAGTTTCTCTGTATTGCTTTGGAGCCTGTCCTGGAACTAGCTCTGTAGACCAGGACCTAGAGGTCCGCCTGTCTCTGTCTCCTGAGTGCTGGGACTAAAGGCGTGCTCCACCAACACCAGGCTCTGAGTGAATCACTTCTGAGAGTTTGGTTCTCTCTGTCTACTATGTAGGTTCCAGGGATAGAATTCAAGCAATAAGGCTTGGCAGCAAGCACCTTTGTCCTCTGAGCCCTTTCAGTGGTCCAACTCTGCTCAGCCTCGGGACTTATTTCTAAGAAGGCAGTGAGAAGAGCAGCATCTGCTCTGAGCTGGGTTGAGTGTGGCTTAGCCCAATTATTTGGCCCTCACTGGCAGATAGATGAAACTTTTCCCCCTTTCTCTTCTGAAGAGCTTTGTAGTCTTGCTCTCCCTTGCAGTCTTCTCAGGGGTCTGTTGGCCTCTGCAGGGTGGGGCCAGAGCTTTTGTTGTTGAACCCACAGTGCCACAAAAGCTGAGGAATTGGGAGAAAAAAAAAAAAAAAAAAAAAAAAAAAAAAAAAAACACCATTCATCCACTCTCCAAATACCCAGACAGTTACTACTCTCCAAGACACTGAATGGCTGCTATTAGGTGGGGCTAGAGCGCCCCTGATTCTTACTCTCAACACCACTTGCAGGTTGGTACTCACCCCTTCATGCTCTCCCGAGGCCCCAGCCGCAGGGTGTTCTTTTTATGATAGACTCACACTACCCAGAAATCCCCGGATGATTGGAGGCCTTAGCCTCTGCTCTAGCTTGCTTGGGGGACTTGGGTGGGCAGAGGCAAGTGGAGCAGAGGCCCTGGAGTGCTCCCCTGAGGAAAGACTGGCTATCTGACAGGGTGGGGTGTGTGAGGGGAGCAGCAGGAGCTTGCTTCAAGCCCAGCTTGTGCAAATCATATGCAAAGCCTTCTGCCCAGGAGGTGTACCTGCTAGACCCAGTGTGATAACACGGGGCCTTGTCTGGCCAAGGGTGGGGTGGAGCTGTAAGGAGGGAAACCTCTGATGCAGGACTGTGGATGTTTCCTAGGAGTGGCAGTTGAGGGACCAGGAGGCCTGAAGGGAAAGGCCTTCTGCCCTCTGTCCTTAGGTCTCCCAGCCATTCCTCCTAATAGCAGGGAGCCAGTGAGGGCAGGGACTGGTTTCTTTCTCTCTGTCTCCACAAGGCAGGTGGTACAAAGCCTCTAGCAGCACACATCTGTGGAATAAGAGTGACCAAACTCTCCTTGAGGTCTCTGGCTATCCTTCCTGCCACCGGATTCAGAGCCTCCAGAGGGACCAGAGAGGAGTTCCTTGCCAGCCTTCCCTTTGCCAGTCTTTTTTTTTTTTTTTTTTTTCCTTCCGAAATAACATTTCTCTTCCTAACAATCATGGCTGTCCTGGAATTCACGCTGTGGACCAGGCTGGCCTCAGACTCAGAGATCTTCCCGCCTCTGCCTTCTGAGTGCTAGGATTAAAAGGCATGCACAGCCACAGCCCAGCTGTCAATCTTCTTGAACCCCTCACCCTGACTAACCTTGTGCCCTCCAGAAACTTCCTCTCAGATAACCTGAGACTTTCCACCCTGAAGCCTCGGGCCAGGTTTGGCTCCCTGGGCCTGTGGTCTTCAGCAGCTCTGAGCTCTCTGAGCTCTCTGAGCTGTTGGTAGCTAGTCATCTGTTACTCTGTTATCTATGCTTTGCCACAGGGTCAGCGAGCACTGAGGGGCACCCTCAAAGAGAGGAGAACTTGCTTGTCAGGAGCAGGGACTGCCCAGGGCTGCAGGGACTTCCCCTGTGTCCGAGTGAAGGACTGAAGGAAAGATGGATATCTGAACAACTGAAACACAGCCTGGGAGGAGCTGGCTGTTCCCCATGTTGGTCCTTCAAGGCGGCTAGTACGAGGATGCGGAAAGAAGGGAAACTGTGCCACAGGCACAGGACTTGGAGATTACTCCCCCTGGCAGCTGAAGTTGAGAGACCAGGGGCCACATCCTGTTCAAACCGCACTGGAGGCCTCATCTTTGGTGCCAGTCACCTCCCCAGGGTGGTTCTGTCTGCGGCTGCTTTTATGAGCAATGCATTTATTCATTCTCCACTGATGTTAGCAGAGGTCACTTTCTGTTGTTACTTAGATCCTGACTGTTAGCCCCTAGGCAGCCCACTCCCATGGACTGAGGCTGCAGGAGATGTGGTGATGTCTTCTGTGGCAAGTGCCAGGTTCTCTTTCTCTTCCTGTTCCTGGTACTAGGGACAGAGCCTGGGCCCTCACACATAGCAAGCAAGTGGTCTGCCTTTAAGCTCCATCTCCAGTCTTTTTTGAATGTTTATTACTTTAATTTATTATTTTATTGAAGTGTACAGTTATTTTGCCTGCATGCAGGTCTTTGCACCACCTGCATGCTCAGTGCCCTTGGAGGCCAGGAGAGGACGTTATATCCTCTGGAATCAAAGTTATAGATTGTTGTGAGCTGCGATGTGGGTGCTGGGAATTGCAACTGGGAAGAGCAGACGGTGTTCTTAACTTTGAACTTTGAAAGTATCTCACTAATTTCCCCCAGGCTGTCTTTGAACTCATTCTGTAGCCTAGGCAGCCTCAAATTTTTAATCCTTCTGTCTCAGACTCCTGAGTGAGTAGGTCCTGATAGACACCACCAGGCTTCCCTTAGATTTGTTGTTATTGTTGTTGTATTGAGACAAGATTTCTCTAGGTAGTTCTGGCTGTCCTGGAACCTACATAGATCAGGCTGGTCTTGAGTTCACAGATCTGCCTGTCTCTACCTCCCAAGTGCTGGCGTCAAAGGCATGTGTCAGCTCATTCATCTCCTTCATAGGTTGTTTTTTAAAAATACACACGCCTGTAATCCAGCACTAGGGAGGCAGAAGTGGGAAGAGTAAGAGTCAGTCATTCTCAGCTACGTACAGTAAGTATGAGGCCCTGTCACAAACAACAAATGAACAAAACTAAAAGCAAAACAACTCCACAAACCCAACAGCTAATAAAAATTACTACATCAGCAAATTAATAATAATATTACTGATGTTTAGAGACACTCTCGCTCTGTAGCCCCAGATGGCATAGAAATTTACCCTTGTTAGCAAACTTGTGGCAAGCCTCCTACCTAACCCTCCCAAGTGATGGGATTACTCTTCAAGGGGACATGTTAGAGTCACCTGTTGTAGATAAATGCTATTGTCTACTCCTTGCTTGACATTTACTTTCCTCCTGACTTCCTTTAGACTGAGTTTGGTCCCTGATATTGCTAGCCCCTACTCTCGTCATATATGAGAGGCAACAGCGCCCTCTGGTGTTTAAAGATCAGATTACAAAAAAGGTTCTCAAGGAAGGGCTAAGTCATGTGACTCTATTCCAGGTGCCACACCAAGTGAAGGGGCTAGTCTGACAACCACACCTAGCCTGTTAGGAGCTTGGAGAGAGAATGCCGCAAATTCGATCAGCATCAGGGCCTGTACTGACCGGAGCCAGCCTAGATGAATGACGGCATAGTGCAGCTGGAGCAGGAAGGGGATAGTCTTTTCCAGAAAGTTCGGCTGCACTAATCATCCTTCCAAGGAATGGAAGGAACAGCATTTCCTTCTCAAGGACTCTGGCCGTGGGAGAGCATTTTTAGAGGGGTATTTTCGAGCGGGACAGCCAAGTAGCAGGAGACCCTGAATTTACTTCCTTGGGCTGCTTCCTCGTCCTAAGGCAACCACTATACTGGCCCCTGTCACCAGCATTGCTGATAATCCCAGATTTTTCTGAATGAAGACAGATGAGGAGGGCACTTTGCATGTACTACTTCTCATTTGATTAGTATTCTTCAAGTAAGACGGTAGTATCTAGATCGTCTTCGAATGGTGAGGTTGATGTACAGAATCGCTCAAACTCTGACCTCTTTCTACTGCCCTAGGACATGGGAAGCCAGAGCCTCCACATGCTGGGTTTGCTTGGCAGAGAAGGGCTACAAGCTGGAGGAGAGGGGTGCTTGCCCACCCCGCTTCCATTTATCATATGGTAGCCATTGGTGCCTGCAGCCTGCTGGAAATTAGGCAGTAGACTCTGACTCTTGTGCTCGGCCAACAGGTGGGAAAGAGAGAAGGGGTATGGATGGTGGGTAGGAAGGAGGCAGGCTTTACAGTGTGCTCTGAGCGTGCTTTGTAAGATCTGGCTTGATACAGGCCCTTTGAGAGGCAGCTGGGGCATTGGTGCACACCGTCAGGGAATTCTCCACGAGCAGCATGAGCTAGCCCTGGATCAGCTCTGTGGGCATTAAAACAAATAACCAAACCAAAGCAACAACAACAAAAACAAAACAAACAAACAAAACACCCACACCAGGGCTAGAGAGGTGACTCAGTGGTTAAGGGAAACTGGCTGAAGACTTTACTTCCCAGCACTCACATCAGAGCAACTCACAAGTGTCTATAACTCCAGTTCCAGGGGCTCCTACACTTCTGGCTTCCATGGTGGGCACTGCACTTGGGTGTACATTCCTACCTGTAGATACACTCACATACACATAATTAAAAACAATGAAAGTAAATCTTGAGAAATATCCCCCTCTCACCTCAAAAGGGATAAGAGATCATTTCTTCTGGCCTGGGGAGACAGACTTAGGTTCCCCCAGGGTCCGTGCTCCGATGTGGCAGTAAGTTTTATGAAGTTTTAAATATAATAACATAGGCAAGCAGTCTTTTATATAGTGGGTGAGTATATGAGGTAGGTGGGATACTACATGCAATGGGGAACTCTCTGCTACAGGTCTCAGATGCTGCCAGATAACATTCCTAGCTTTTGGGTTGGTGGAAGGTGGGGGTCTGTTCATGCATTCCAAAAGGACGCACCCAGTAGGTATGTCAGGTCACACATAGAGGTGGGCAATAGATAGCTATTCAAATGAAAGGCTCAAGATAGCCATGATAAAGTGTTGTTATGATTTGGACCTGCAACATTCCAACTTTTCCAAATTCTAAATCCTAATCAATCAGCTTTTGTAGGTGCAGCTTCTTTCTGAGGACTTTGTTCATTATTAACACTGAAAGTGACCAGGAGTGTTATTTTAGACTTTTCACTCTGCACCTACGTATCTACCGCCTCAGTGAGCAAAAGTAATTTGTGTAAGGATTCAGGGGGAGCACACACCAGGAGGGCCAGCACCGGGCAGGTACCTGCACAAGGAACAGGCTGACATTTAAGTGGAATCAAGGGGCAGCTGAACTCCCGGTATCTCTAAGATTTTGGAATTTAATTTTCCTGAGTACACTATCTCTGAAAGGGTGTGTGTGTGTATCCTTGCAAAATGATCCATTCCTGTCTCTGTGCCTTTGCACACCTGTAATCCTCATTTGCTCACCTGTCACTGTAGGTAAGCAAGCAATGTATGTATTCTAAGTGTATCATGGGTCCCCGTGTTTCCAGCACCCATGAGATGATGGGCTAGGTGTGGGGGTCCAAATCTATTGTCTCAGCACTTGGCAGGTGGAGGCAGAGGGATCAAGAGTTTGAGGTCAGCCTGTGCTACATATAGTATAAACTTGTGGTGGAAGATGTCATTCTGTAAATATGTTTCTCGTATTGGTTAATGAATAAAGCACTGTTGGACAATAGGAAAGCAAGACAGGCGGGACTAGGAGACAAGGAGGAGAGAGGAAGTAGCAGGGAGGAGATTAAAAATGTAAGACTGAGAGAGAAATGGGTTAGTATTTAAGACAGAGTTAGCCAATAAGAAATGCTAGTAACAGGCCAACAGCATAATACAATGTCTTTGTGTGTTATTTGGAGCTGGCAGGGCTCTGGGAACAGGCCAGAGGGAAAATCTACTCGTAACAACCTTGTCGCAGTAAAGCAATCATTTGGGGCGTGGTGTCGTATACCTTTAATCCCAGCATGCTAGAGGCAGAGGCAGGAGAAATTCTGTAGTTGGAAGTTTTGTAGACAGAAGTTTCTGTCCAACCTAGTCCCGCAGCTGTTTAGTCCCAAATAAACACACAGAGGCTTATATTAATTATAAACTGGCTGATGGCTCAGGCTTCTTATTGGCTAGCTCCCATTTCTATTAATCTGTGTATCTCTACATGGTCTTGGCTTACCAGTGATGCCTGGGTTTCTTGCTTCCTCAGCAACTACATGGCCTCTTTTTGACACTGCCTACTACCTTTCTCTATCCCTGATTGGATTTCCTGCCTGATAATTCCTGTCTGTCCATTGGCTGAAACAGATTTATTCATCAATCAATAAGAGAAACATATATTTACAGCACACAGAATGACATCCCCTATCAAGGTTTCTCATCCTGCCTGCTTGTTTCCAGATATCCACTCAGAGGCTTAATATTTATTATAATTGTTTAACCAGTGGCTCAGACATATTATTGACACTAGCTCTCACAATGAAATTAACCCATTTTTACTTATCTGTGTATCACCACATGGCTGTGGCTTACAGGTAATATTCTGGCACCTTACTTATACTGCAGCTCTATGGCATCTCTGACTCGACCTTCTTTCTCACCATAACTCTGTTTGGGTTTCCTGCCTAGCTATATTCTGCCTGGCCATTGGTCACAACAGCTTTATTCACCAACAAATAAAAGCAGTGCATATTCGAAGCATACAGAAGGACATCCCACATCAAATTTCTGTGAATTTGAGGCCAGCATGGTCTACTTATGTAGTTCCAGAGCTACACAGAGAGATCCTATCTCAAAGAGAGAAAGAGAAACTAAAGAATGAAAAATTACAAATAGTGGGGTCCTGGGAAGGTGACTCAGTGGGTAAAAGTGATTGCTCAGCACTCGCAAAGACTGAGTTCAACACCCCATCCCTCCCACAAAAAGATGGGCAGTGAAGACAAGAGAATCCTTGGAAGTTCATGGGCCACTAGCCTGGCTCATTAATGCAGAGAAAACAATAAAGACACCCTGTCTCATTGTAGGTGGAAGGCAGGCTTGATGCCCAAGGCTGTCTTCTGATCTCTACAAATGCATCTTTTGCATACAAAACAGCCTTGAAGGTGGTCCTTGGAGGCACAAGAAGAGACACTGCAGAAGGAGCTGAACAAGGAACAACTTCCCCCTCCTCCCTCCTCTCCTCCTCCCTCTTCCCCTCCTCCTTATTCACATTCATTTTTGTTTACTTAGAAAGATTTTTTTATTTAATTTATGTATATGAGTATTGTGCTTGCTTGTATGTCTATCGTGTGTATGTGTGGTACCTGTGAAGGCCAGATGAGGGCATCAGATCCTCTGAAACTGAAGTAACATAGTTGTGAGCCACCATATGGGTGCTGGGAACCAAACTCAGGTCCTCTGGAAGAGCAGCCAAGGCTCTTAACACTGAGCCATCTCTCCAGTCTTATTATTAGTTTTGTTATTCCTGGCCTTCCTCTTTGGCTTTTTAACCCTTGTCCTCACTGCTTTTTTCTTGGTTCTTGAGAAATGTTAATATGTCTGGGTTTTTCCTGGTTAGTGAGAGGGGATATAAGCAGGCCTTGGAGAAAGGGAAGGTACAGTTCAGGACACATCAGTCAGCAGCCAGAAGTACCCTAAGGACTATGGGCCCCCAAGTTCCTGGGGCTAATGGTGGTTTGTGTGTTTCTAAGTTATATAGTTGGCTGGTTCTAAGCTTTACCACGAATCCTCAGTATTAAGCCCAGGCCAGCCTGAAACTTACTCTGTGGCCCAGCCTACTTTCTAGCTCAGAATCTTGAGTCCTCCTGACTCAGCCTCTCAAGTGTTAGGATTTCAGGTGTGTGTCATCACACCAATTTCTCTTTCAAGTTGGTCAAAATAAAAACAAAAAACCAGGCCAACAAATGATGCAGAGAAGGGTGTGTGTGCATTATGTTATATTATGTTATGACCACTATTAATAGTTTCTCCAGAATTTATGGGGCAGAAAGACTCGAGATTTCCCTTGAAGTTGCCTTTGTAACCACTTCCCACCTGATTGTTTGCTTCACGTGGGGTCTGTGGGTGGAAGGTCAATCACCGTGGGAAACAGTTTTCCCAAATGACCACTAGGTAGCGCTGTAGACCAGACTCAGTGCTACAGACCAGAGTTATGGAAGCCAAGGTCAGATCCTGGCTTGAGAATTCAACACCAGGCAGGAAAGGAGAATAAAACCAACAGTTTAGGTGGCTGTTGTGATGCACACATTTAATGCTAGCACTTGGGAGGCAGAGGCAGGCATATCTCTATGAGTTTGAGGCCAGCCAGAGCTACATAGAGAGACTGTGTCTCCAAAAGAAAAAGGAAAACTAGCGACTAGGGAAGAGTGGAGATGGAGGACCTTTCTTCTCACAGATCTCAGTCCTGACTCTATTTGCTTATTTATAGATGAGGTCTCACTATGTAGTCCATGGCTGGTCTAAAATTCTGAGTGTCCAACTAAAGGTGTGACTCACTATACCCAGATGGTGCGCTCTCTCTCTCTCTCTCTCTCTCTCTCTCTCCTTCCTCCGTGTAGCCCTGTTACTGTCTAAGAACTAGCTCTTCAGACCTGGCTGGCCTCAAGAAGCTCAGAGATCAGTCTTCCTCTGCCTCCTGAGTACTGGGAGACCAGATGATTCTTATTTTTGCTTGTGTGTGTGTGTGTGTGTGTGTGTGTGTGTGTGTATTGAGAAAGGATCTTGCTGTGTAGCCCAGGCTATCCTGGAATTATAAGTGATTCCTCCTAGCCTCATACCCATTCCACTTCAGCCTCATTTTTTTTGGGGGGGTCCCTCCCTTCAGTTTTTCGAGACAGGGTTGTTTCTTTGTGTAGCTTTGGAGCCTGTTTTTTGTAGATCAGGCTGGCCTAGAACTTACATAAATCTGCCTGCCTCTGCTCCCCAAGTGCTGGGATTAAAGGTGTGCACCACCACTGCCTAGCCCAGTTCATGTGTATAGGAATTTTGCCCATATATATGTCTATTTTCTACATATCTAGCATGCGTGTGCCTGATGCACAAGGAGGCCTTCCAGAAGAGGGTGGATCCTCTGAAGTGGAGTTTCATACTATAACGACCTGCCATGTTGGTCCTGGATTGAACCTGAGTAGTCTGGAAGAGACTTTATGTCTGAGCTGTCTTTCCAGACCATTTCAGCTTTTTTGTTGTTGTTTTGTTTGTTTGTTTGTTTAATTTATTTTTATTTGTTTCTTAAGACTGGGTTTCTCGGTGTAATAGCTCTGGGTGTCCTGGAACTTGCTTTGTAGAGCAGGCTGGTCTTGAACTCACAGAGATTGCCTGCCTTGCATGTGCCACCACTGCTGGGCTCTGTTTCAGCTTCTTACAGGCAGGGATTTACAGGTATTGTGTCACCATGAATAACTGGCATGATTTTTTTGTTTTGCTTTTGCTTTTGGCTTTTGAGACAGGGTTTCTCTGTAGCTTTGGAGCCTGTCCTGGAACTAGCTCTGTAGACCAGGCTGGCCTCAAACTCACAGAGATCCGTCTGCCTTTGCCTCTCCCAGTGCTGGGACTAGAGGCGTGCACCATCAGCACCTGGCCTGGCATGATTATTTATTTTAGGCGTACATAAAGTGGGATAATTTCCTTTGAACATTAGGTCCTACTAGTGAAAAAAGTGTTGAAATTGAAAGCTACAGTTCCAGCTTGACACTTTGTGGGGCAGGGATAACTTGAGTCAGGGCTGCTTGCTAGGAGGCAGGGAGCCTGGTTCAGTGATAGATTGTGTGCCTACCACAGGAGAGGCTCTGGATTCAACTCTTAAAACTGAAAAAGAACTCTCCATCTCATGCTCAAGAAACAGAGGCAGGCAAAGATCTATGAATTTGAGGCCAGACTGGTCAACAAAGTGAGTTCCAGGATAGCCAGGGCTACATAATAGAGATCCTGTCTTACAAACACACACACACACACACAAAAATTACATCTCATAGACATCTATAAGCTTCCATAGAGAAGAAATATGCAATTTTTTTGTCCATCTTTCTTCTCTGCATACATTAGCATGTACCTGTTTTTAAATGAATAGGTGGGATGTACCTCAGTTGGTACCCAGCAAGCACAAAGCCTAGGGTCCATCCCCAGCACCGCACAGACCACACCCGTACTTGCAGCAATCAAAGGTATAGGCAGGGAGATCGGAAGTTCGAGGTCATTCTAGGCCATTGCGATGTTTCGAACAAAAATGGCCTCCATAGGCTCTATGTTTCAAAATTTGATCCCAGATTGACAGAATTGTCTGAGAAGGATTGGGAGGTGTGGCCTTGTTGGAGGAGGTATATCACTGGGTGTGGGCTTTGAGGTTTCACAAGACTTACATTCCCAGCATGCCTCTCTGCCTCCTGCTTATGGATGGAGATGTGAGCTCTCAGCTCCTGCGTTGGTGTCACGCCCGCTGCCATGCTCCCGACACGGTGGTGACAGAACTTTAAGTCCTAAATAACCCTTTCCTATTAAGACTTGGCTTGGTTGTAGTGTTTTATCACAGCAATAGAAAGGAAACTAAGTCCTGCTATGTACTGAATTCCAGGCCTGTATTTTGAGAGAACCTTTTCTCAAAAAGAAAACAAAACCCAAAACTAAAACAAAGAAGCAAACTCACAAAAAACAAAACAAAACAAAAAAATAGAAATAAATGATAAGCCAAGCAAAATGATACCTGACTCTTTCTCAAAAGCAAACAAGTGAACAAACAACCTACTATGTAGGCCAGTGAGACGGCTCAGTAGGTGAAGGTATTAACGGTCAAGCCTGAACCCACATAATAGAGGATAGAACAGACTTCTGCAAATGGTCTTTTTTGTCCTCTATACATGCACACATATATACAAATAAAATAAACGTGAGAAGCAAAAACATAAAACCACTGGGGAAGCCGAGGTAAGAGGATCGTGAATGCTATGCCAGTCCAGGATAACTAAAACTACATACACTAAATATATATATATATATATATTTAGTGTATGTATATACACACACACACAAAACCAAACAATCATAAATGGATGGGGCATAGTGGTGAACACCTGTAAGTTCAGGAGTCTAAGGCAGGAGAATTGAGGATTCTAGGTTAACCTTGGGTACATGTTGAAATTCTGGGCTGGGGAAATGGTCAAGATAACTTGTTGCTCTTGCAGAAGACCTGGGCTTGATTCCCGGCACCCACAAGGTGGCTCACAACCATCTGTAACTCCAGGTCAGGGGATCCAGTGCCCTTTTCTGGCCTCCACAGGCACCCAGCACACATGGAGGAGGCAAAGCAGTCATACACAGAAAATCAAACAAAACCAAAGCAAAACAGACACACAAAAAAGAAAACCATAAGTGGTAACAAGGCTATATATGTTGGTCTGGAAAGTCTTCACATTCATGGTATTATTTTATGTAGGTCTGTCAATTTTTTAGTTGTCTTAACTATTACTGGTTTTAGTGGAATACTGAGCCATCCTAAAGAACACAGAGAATTTCTGAGCATAAATTATTGTTGTTACTATAGTTTAGTGTTAAGGTTTTTAAAAAGGAAATGACTTGTTCATTTTTATTTTGTGTGTATGGGTGTTTTTGTCTGTATGTCTTTCTGTTCACTATATGTATACAGTGCTTGCAGAGGTCAGAAAGAAGGTATTGTATCCACCGTGTGGATGCTGGGAATTAAACCCAGGTCCTGTGGAAGAGCAGCCAGAGTTCATAACTGTTGAGCCATCTCTGCAGTATTTTTATGTTTGTTTTCTCTTGAGTCAGTGTCCCAGTATGTAGCCCTAGGTTGCCCTGGACCTTGCCCTCTAGACCAAGCTGGCCTAACTTCACAGGGATTCGCCTGTCTTCGCCTCCTGAGTGCTGAGATCAAAGGTGTGCACCACCACTTCTGTCTATTGTAGGTTTTTGTTTTCTTTTTCTTTTCAGGCAGTCTCTCATAGGCAAGTCTTAGGCTTCAATCCTCCCACCTCCATCTCCCAAGTCCTGGGACAGCATATGTGCATCCACAAGTCAACCTTTCAATACTGGAGTAGCATTGGCACAGCAATACCTATGTCGTAGTAAATTGCATGTCTGCAAAGAGGCTGGGGGCAAGGAACAGGTGTTAAAGGTGAAAAGAGACTTTCGTAAGTTGTGTTGATGCAATGATCCTTGGCCACAGAATCGATAACAAGGGCGGCATCTGTCCAAGGCTGAACACAATGATAGGCAGATGCTCTCAGTGTGAGGCTGCTATAGTATGGGTGGAGTGGTGGCCATGACAGTCTTCTGTCAATAGTTTTTATAATTAATCATTTGTGAAATTTTTCTTTCTTGATTTCACTCCAGTAGCTTGTAATGCTTGACAACAGCAATTCCACTTTCATTCATTCATTCTTCTTTTTTTCTTTTTCTTTTGGAGCTGGAATCTCACATAACCTAGGCTGGACTTGAACTTCTGGTCCTCCTGCCTCCACCTCCTAACTACTGGGATTACAGGTGTGATAGGTGTGTACCACCATGGGAAGACTATGTTGATGCTGCTGAGAATAAAACCCAGGGTCTCCAGCCTGCTCTGCAAGTTTTTTACAACTGAGCCACACCCCAGCCCTCCATTTTGATTTTGACAACTGCCACAAAAGTCCTTGAACAGGGCTGGTGGCATTCACCTGTAATCCTAACACTAGGTAGACCACAGCAGGAAAATCTCATGTTTGGGAACTGACTGGGCTACAGAATGGGTTCAAAGCTAGCCTGGATAATATAATGAAACCCTTATTCATATTTTAAAAGATTCTTGAACATGCTTTTGTCATTTGTGTAAGTTTAAATGAAGGAGGAATTCCTAGTAGTGGGACTGCTGGGTCAAAGTGAATGGACTTTGAAAATGTTCATGCATGAGACCCTAGGTTTGATCTCAGCAATAAAATGACATCTTTGACACACGATGTCATATGCTTTTTCTTTGGCTTGCTTTTTGTGTTTTGTTTTCTGAGACAGGATCTCTCTGTGTAGCCCTAGCTATCCTATAGACCAGGTTAGCCTCAAATTCAGAGGTCTCCTGCCTCTGGCTCCTGAGTGCTGGGATCATTCTTTAAAACTTTGTGTTTCCAATTTTTAAAATGTTAGGAAAATGCACATACGATTTATTATCATAAACTTGTGTGTGTACTCTTGTGTGTGGGTGCACATGGAGGAGTAGACATGGAGGGGTGTACTTAAAGGTTAGATATCAAACTAGGGTGTCACAGGAGCCATCCATCTTTTTGTTTTGATTTTTTTTTTTTTTTTGAGACAGGGTTTCTCTGTGGCTTTGGAAGCTGTCCTGGAACTAGCTTTTGTAGACCAGGCTGGCCTCTAACTCACAGATCCGCCTGCCTCTGCCTCCCGAGTAACATGTTGTTTTTATTAGAGTTTTCTCTCTTGCTTTCCTTTTTAAAATTATAGCTTTTAGCCAAGTGTAGTGATGCAATACATTGCCTATACTACTAGCAGTTGGAGGATAAGCAGGGGGATGGCTTTGAGTTCCTGCCAGCCTGGTCTACATAGTGAGATTCTGTCCCAAGGGAAAAAATAAATAAGTGAACAAGTGAATGCATGAATAAATAATAAAGTTCTGCTATTTTTTTTAAAGTCAGGCATGGTGGTTCATGCATGTCATCCCAACACTCAGGAGTTTGACACAGGAGTGCCATGAGTTTCATGATAGCCTGGGCTACCCTGTCTTAACACCCACCTCCCCAAAAATTTTAAAAATAAAATTACAGTTTTTTTCTTTTTAAGCTATCCATGCAGTGTATTTCTGTAATCCTAGTAGTGGGGAGGCTGAGACAGGCGAAGTGCTGTGACTTGGAGGTCAGCCTGGTCTGTATAGCAGGTTTTAAGATAGCCTAGGCTACAGAGAAAGACAATGTCAAGAGAGACAGAGCGATAAGAGGAGGGGGGTGGCAGTCTCCTGTAATCCCAGCATTTGGGAGATGGAGGCAGGAAGCTCAGGAATTCAAAGTCAGCCCCATCTGCATAATAAGTTCCAGGGGACCAAGGTGGTAGGTGAAAACTGACTCTTACAAGATGCCCTCTGACTGCCACATGTATGTTATGACCCTATCCCTTGCCCATCATGATCATAATAATTTTTTAAAAAATCTGGGTGGTGGAAACATGGCTCAGCCTAGGTGAGGTCACAGGCTTAGGCCAGGTAGAAAAACAAAAGCTCATATTTCCTGGGGCCACCCGACAGAGTTCTAGCATGGACAAGTGGGAGGTGGACTTGCATATCCCACACTAGCCTGGGAGAGGGTGTGGGGGAGTGCACAAGGCCTGAGTTGTACAGGGTCTACTTTCTGTGAGCATATGGGCAAGTGTGGCCAGGTTCATGTCTGTGGGCTAGTGCACCTGGTGTGCTTTTAAGTGGGTCAACATGCCAGACAGATGTGTGTGTGCTTGAGGCTGGGCATGTGTTTGCAGGTGTGCCTGCCATCCTTGTGTCCTTAGGAACCTCTAGCTGGGGTGGTGAGAACTCAGTGGGGGCAGCTGTGGGAGGCAACCATCCCAGACCTGGGAAGCCTTGGGAAGCCTTCTTTGCTTCCTCTGTTCCCTGGCAACAGTCACACTTGAGGCTGGGGAGACTTGGAACTGGTGACACCAAGTCCACACACAGGAGTAGAGTTCCTGCCTGGAGGACTTAGGGCAAGAATTAGTTAGACTTCAGCATCCCTACATGCAATGGGGCTTTGTTCATAAGGCCCAGATCAGGAGGGCATAGGGCAGGGGTAGTTTCAGGTTGTCCCCCAGCCCCTGCCATGTCTTTTATGTGAAGACATGGAGCCCTAGAGCCCTTGGTCAGATGGTGCCTGGTGGGACCATCTGAGCCGACTGATCTGTCTGGAAGGGCTCCCAGTCTGAGAGCTCGGAGAGCTGGGGATGTAGGTTCAAGGGAGTTGCTATTCTACAAATAACATGCTGAGCTGAGTGCTGGAAGTATCCAAGTATCCTCAATTCCAGACATCAGCCCTGTACTTACTGGGGCATTTGGGGGTTGTTACTTCGTCCTTATATAAAGGGCAGGAACTTTGGCCTCTCCTTGTTGGATCCCTTCTCTTATCTTTCCTGGCTTGGCTTCTAGGCCCCAAGGTCTCCAGATTTGGCTTCTTTTCTTAGGCCATTCTTTCTCATTCTTTCTGTTGGTCAGTGCTGCTCAGCACTCATGGAGACTATTCTGGGCCAGGACACACAAGGGACACAAAGACCAAGGAGAACAGGGCTCTGGGCTCCTGGGAGGCACCCAACCCAGCCGCCGATGGGGGTCAGGTGTGCTTAGCTAGGATGCCCTTCTCTGAAGGAAGGCATGAGGGAAGCCAGTCCAGGTGATATAGACAAGAGAAGCCAAGGGAGCTAGGCCTGGAACAAAGAGAGGGTCCTGAAACTCCTGGCGACAAGGGGGCGGTGACCTCTCCCACTGGGAGATGAGCTTCCTTCCCAAAGCTCCTTCTCACGCAATGGACCGGAAGGGGTGGTGGGCCTATTGTTCCCTGGCACGCTATCATCCTCCCCAGCCCTCACCAGCTTTTGGGAGGGTAGGAATGGGAGGAAGTGAGCTGAGGCTGGGCCCTGGCAAGACCCCAGTGAAGAGGGTGCAAGTGCCGGGAATGCTGGCTCACATGTGTGCCACAGCTGCTCATGGTAAGCTTGTGGGTTTGTTTGTACAGAGAACAACTTTCCCAGCATGTCTGCTGTGTGTGTGTCTACTCACCTGAGGCATGACACTTTATACATACTATCACGTTAAGCCTCTTACCAGCCCTGTGAGGTAGGCTTATTATCCTCAGTTGCAAGATGAGAAAATCCACTCAGGTTATGAAACTGGCTAGTGAATTTGAGCCAACCATCTGCTTATCACTTTCCACTTCCCAATCTCTGGTGAGGTGGAACATGTCTTTAACTGCTGGCCAGGACAGGAGTGAAGAGGTGAAGGAAGGGAGGGGCATGAAAAAGCAAACAAATGTCACCTTACTGTCCTTCTAAGGCCATAAGCAAGCAGGCAGACAAGCAGGCAGGCAGGCAGGCACAGGTGGCCTCAGCCAAAACCAGAGGAAACCTTCCTCCTCAGAATGAGGAGAGCTGTAAAAGGTGTGTTTTTGCCTATAAATGTCTGTACTATGTAACCTGAGAGGGGCCAGACTAGGACCCTGTGAACACTGTGTCCTGATAGAGGGATAATCAGAAAGCAGGACCTTAGGTGGGTGGCCCATTGAGAGTTGGGGAACTCTTAATAAAATGAAGGGCAAAGCCAGGTGACTCTTTGAACTCTATACATGCTGGTCTGGGAGAAGCAGTGTCTGGATTCCCCAGTGAAGATGGTGTACTCACACCAGTTGTAGACAGTTCATCTTTTGTAGATTCCTTTGCCAATTGGAAAATTCTCACTTAGGGAGTGATTGCCTTGGGATAAAATTTACTGGCAGGTCTGGGAGACAGTAAACTTAGCCATTGGGTTCATCTGCCTAGGGACCAAGGATATCCTGGGACAGAGATGGCCTTGAGGATAAAAATGACTAGAAAAGATCACGTGATCTAGTGCCACAGCTCCTTCCAAAATGGCGAGCTGCTGTGGACTGAAAGCAGTGGAGCTGGTTGATGGGAGGTGTCATTCTGTAAATATGGTTCTCTTATTGTTTAATGAATAAAGCCCTGTTGGCCAATAAGAAAGCAAGACAGGCGGGACTAGGAGACAACAAGTATTCTGGGAGATGTAGAAGGAGATTCAAAATGTAGAGACTTGAGAGGGAAGAGGTCCCGACCCTCTCTCCAGAAAGATAAGACCGCATGGAAACACTTAGATTAATAGAAATGGATTAATATTTAAGACAGAGCTAGCCAGTAAGAAACACTAGTAATATGTCAACATCTTTATATCTAATACAGTGTCTGTGTGTGTTATTTGGGGGCTGATGCGGCTCTGGAACCAGGCTGTTGGGAAAACTGCTTGTAACAGCTGGTCTGTGGAACTGTCAGCAGACCCTGTCTTGGGGTCTTTAGGTCTGGCTGAGAACTAGAGTGAGCTTGGTTTTCACTGATAGTAGAAAGATATGAAGGTGACTGCTGGCAACCCTTGTGCACCTCTGCCTGCTTTTTCCATGGGCCTGGTGTGTTGGGTTCACCTCCCAAGGTAGTCTGGGTTTTGTGACAAACCTCCTTGTTCCATCACTGAATTACAATTCCCAATTCTGGAGTGCAGGTTGGAGGCTGACCTAAGCAATCTAAAGGAAAGGCCTGGTTGGTGGGTGTTGCTTAAGATAAAGAGGTGGGGATCTGAGCTGTACACAAATGGGGTGCAGAGAAGCCCCTTAACCTCCATAGAGAAACAGAGGCAAGCTCCCAGCTCAGGGTGTTTTCTACCATTTCTTCTTTGCCCAAATCGTCCATCTCTGGTATACTACAGTATTTTCAGTGGATTGAGAACAGCCTGAGATGATGTCTGCCCAGGACAGACCAAGATAGAACTGGCTCCATCTGCCTCCTGCCCCCTATCAGAGACAGGAGTGGGGAGTAAAGGAGCAAAGTCTCTGTGTCCAACTCTTCCTTCCTACCTTGGCTCTGGCCAGAGTGGAGCTCTAGGCCACCTGGTTAAAGATTGGCCAGGTGTTCGTGAGAAGCTCAGGCCAGCTCCAGTCCACATGTGGTCAGATTGGTCTGTGACCATCAGATGACAATCACCAGATCTGTCCTGAAACCTCATAGGGAGCTAAAACTTGCTGAATTTGGATTAAAGAAGTATAGCAATGCCTGCCTGTTGCCTCTTACGGGTTTCTACCTGCCAGTGCATCAGTCAGTGCTCTCCAGAGGAACAGCTGTGCTAGAATGAATATATATCATGAAATACAGGTGACTTATACAATAAGGGCTAAATAGATCAGCAAGAAGGAAAGGTGGAGCTGGGCATGGCAGTAGCACACACTTTTAATCCCAGCATTCGGGAGGCAGAGGCAGGAAGATCTCTGTGAGTTCCAGGTCAGTCTGGTCTACCGAGTGAGACCCTGTCTCAAAATAAACCCAAACCCACAGAACCAAAACCCAACCAAACAAAAGACGTGAAGTCAAGCAGGAAAAGCAGTGGCTTCTTTTATCTGATAAGTCTTTCTCTTCATTTGAATGTTCTCCCTTCTTAAAAAATTATTTATATTTATTTTTACTTTGTGGTAGGTGTTTTTCCTGCATGCATGTCTGTGAACTACATGTTTGCCTAGTGCTCCAAGAAGTCAGAGAATCTCTTGGAACTGGAAGTACAGACAATTGTTAGCCACCATGTGGGTGCTGGGAATCAAGCCTGGTCCTCTGCAAGAGCAGCCAGTGCTCTTAACCACTGAGCCATCTCTCCAGTGCTACCCCCAGAGACCTCTCTATCAGCAGCCCTCCATCAGGTGTTGTATACCCACTCTTTGGACCATGCAGAGATGTGTTTCTTAGATGATTCCACATCCAATCAAGATTAACCACCAATATGTGCCCATTTGCACAATAGTGACTTAATTGTTAAGCCCCAAACACTTACAGATTGAATTTGAAGCCTGCTGTCAATATCTCATAGCTGCAAGCTCATAGGCTCTGATAAAGGATTGCTACAACTGTAGTTTTGCTGAATGGATGTGTTGTCAAACCACCTTCTAAATTTTGTGGGGGCTGTCCCCACTTTGATGAGAGAAGTTCCTTTTACAGTGGGCAGCAGTCAATGCAGAGACTTAGACTTGGTCAAAGGGCCAACAGTAACTGATTGTTAAATGCTCAGCTCCAAATGTATCATTTGATATAGGGTTGTATACATGTAAGGTTGATATATCTGTATAGACCATTTGAAGGCTTGGAGAAGAGGAGGTGGAAAGCGAGGGCTGAGGAAGAGATAGATAGGATGCTGTGGAATGCCGTTTTTCCAGGCATGACATGGCCATGGCACCTGTGAACTCACAGCAGCTGTGATTACCTGACAAGACCAGGCCAGTCAGTATTGAGTCAGAAATGGGGGAGGGGATCATGAGGCCCCATCTTTTTCTGACATTGACAGTTAATGTTTCCTGGAGAAGGCGGAGACATTTTCTCCAGTGGTGTAGCCACTTGTAAGTTTTACATGCTTCTGGAAATAACTCCTCACTGGTTTGGTGTTCATGTAAGAAATCCTAGTCAAACTCATTAGGGCATACACACATGGACACACACACACACATACACACACACACACACACACACACAAACAGAGAGAGAGAGAGAGCCATGGAATCAGAAGACTGGTGGGGAAGAGTAGGGGAATCAATAGGAGTAGAGGGTGATAAGAGAGGGTAGTAGGGTAAATATGCACCTATGACAAAGTCGTAATTAATGCCTGTTATCATGTATAACTAAAACATGTCTTAGAAAGATTAACTACATGCCCTGGGAGTCTTCCACTAGGCTAAAGGCTCTGGAGGGAGGTTCCTGCTCCCTCAGGCTGAGCATGTCTCTTCTCTCAACAAGGGGTCCAGAACAAGCCTGCTGGTCCTAGCATGACAAGGGCTGGGCTGTCTCTGAGCAGGGGCATTCCCTCCTCAGTGTGGAACTCTGTCTCCCTTTTCCAATTTGAGATGTCTGGGGCTGGGTTATGGCTTGGAATCCTGAGGCAATCCTTTAGACTGAGGTTGCCCAGGGCAGAGATGTGCCCTCTGAGTCTAAGAGATAAGCTCAGTCTCCTCCTATTTGGAATTCCTTGAGGAGTTTACCTTGGGTTTGAAGATAGGCAGATCACAGACAGTGGAACTCCAGAATGGGGCTCCAGAGTTCATCACAGTTTGGCCCTGCTTTCACCTCCTAAACATTATTATTACTTTCGTTTCAAGAAGATCTATCTTATTTTTAAGTTGTGTGTGTGTGTGTGTGTGTGCACGTGTGTGTTGGTGTTAAGTGCATGTATGTGTGTGTGTGTGTGTGTGTGTGTGCATGCTAACACAGGTCGAAGTCTCTGGTCCCATGGAGATGGAGTTAAAGGCAGTTGTGAGCCTCCTGATGTGCATGCTGGGAAAGGAAACTCCAGGGGAGCAGTACCTGCTCTAAACCAATGAGCCATCTCTCCAGAACTTTGTATGGAGTTGACCAAAACATTACTTTTTTGTTATTTGTTTTGTTTGTTTTGTTTTTTGAGACAGAGTTTCTCTATTGCTTTGGAGCCTGTCCTGGAACTTGCTCTGTAGACCAGGCTGGCCTCAAACTCACAAGAGATCTGCCTGCGTCTGCCTCCCGAGTGCTGGGACTAAAGGCATGCACCACCACTGCCCTGCCAAAACATTATTTTTTAAATATATAACTTATATTTTAAATTTAAAAATTTATTAATTTTTTCCAAAACCACAGATAACTATGATATGGCTCTCCGGACTATTGGGCGATGACCATTGGACTAACCTCTTTGGAAATAAGTCTGGCTCATTTTACCTTGGAGAATCCTAGCTTGTAGGAATATTTGATTGGAACCTTATGAGTCATAAAGAAAGCACAAATGCACTGGAAGAGCAAGGGTACAGGTGGATCCTGACACAAAGGCAGGCAGATCTCTGAGTTTGAAGTCAGCAAACAACAACAACATAAAGCAACCAGCTCCTCATTTTTGCCTCCTGTGACTCTTGTTCTTATTCCGTGAAGTTACTCACTTAGGACTGAACAGTGAGTGTTCCTTTCTTTGAGCTTACCGAGTGTATGAGATGCCTTTCTAATGCCTTACAGGAAGCAATCTAGGGAGGAAGCCTTTACAGGGATTACAGTTTGAAGAGATGCACTCCATCATGGCAGGAAGGCATGGAGGAGCAGGAGTGGTGTGGACACATCATATGATAAACCTGTATTTAACTTTTTGAGGGACCACTGAATCAGTTTTCATAGTGGCTGAACCACTGTATATTTCCACCAGCAATGTATGAAAGTTATACTTTTTCTACAGCTCTCCGATTCTTATAATACTTATAATGGTTGGCTTTTCTCAACTTGATACAATGTAGAGTCACTTGGAAATAAGAAATTGCCTCTAGCCAGGTGTTGGTGGTGCACGTCTTTACTCCCAGCACTCAGGCCGATGCAGACAGATCTCTGTGAGTTAGAGGCCAGCCTGGTCTACAGAGCTAGTTCCAGGACAGACTCCGAAGCTACACAGAGAAACCCTGTCTCAAAAACCAAACCAAACCAACCAAACAAACCAAAAAGAGAGAGAAAGAAAATGCCTCCATTAGACTGGCCAGTGGGCATGTCCACAGTATGTTTTCTTGATTAATGATTGATGTAGGAGGGCCTGGCCCACTGTGGGCGGTGCCACTCCCAGCCAAGTGGTCCTGAGTAATATAAGAAAGCAAAGTGAGCAAGCCATGGTGAGGAAGCCGGTAAGCAGTGCTCCCCCATGGCCTCTGCTTCAGCTCCTGCCTCCTGTACCTTGAGTTCCTACCCTGGCTTCTATTCATGATGGACTACAACTATACATTACAGGGTGTGCCATAGATACCTTTTAAATTTATTTACTTAGACAGGGTCTCACTATGTAACCTTGGCTGGCTTGAAACTCATAAAGATTCTCCTGCCTCAGCCTTTCAAGTGCCTGGATTAAAATCATGTGCCACCACACCTAGCTAAGTTTGATTTTGTGGGGCCAGGGTTTGGCTATGGTGCCCAAGTGTATGTTGGGGTCAAGGGACCCTCCTATAATCTCCTGAGTGACTGGGCTCACAGTGTTCACTACTCACTTCATCTTACTATGATTTTCCCTTATGTGATTTTTCCTAGTGACTTATGGTATCAGATGTCTCGTTTTGTGCTCATTAGCCAATTATATAGCTTTTAAAGACTTATTTTTATGTGGGAGTTTTGCCATTATGCAAATACATATGTCATATGCTTTCTGGTGCCTGTGGAGGTCAGAAGAGGATATCAGATCCCCTGGATTAGTAGAGTTGTAGACAGTGGTGAGTGACCATTTGGTTTCTGGGAATTGAACCAGGGGCCTCTGGAAGAACAGTCAGTACAAGTAACTGCTGAGCCATCTCTCTGGCCCCTATTGTATATCTTTTGTTTTGCTTTTTTTTTTTTCAATATAGGGCTTCTCTGTGTAACAACTCTAGCTATCCTAGAACTTGCTCTGTAGACCAGGCTGCAATCGAACTCACAGAAAACCTCCTGCCTCTGCCTCTCAAGTGTGCACCAACACCGCCTGATGATTGCATATCTTTTTAAGAGAATTGTTGACTCGAGTCCCTTGTCCACTTTTGAACTGGAGTATCTTTGAATTACAGAAGGTCTTTATATGTCCTTAACATGAACTCTCATCAGATGTATGTTTTGTAATTGTCTTCCATTCTATGAGTTCCATTCCACTTCCCTCCTTTGGTGTGTATATGTCTTGTATTGTGTGTACCTGCACATGTATGTGAGAATGTACATGCCCAATCCATGCATGTGCATTCAGAGACCAGAGAAATATGCCTGGGGTCTTCCTCTGTCACTTTGAGATAGGGTTACTTAATGAACCTGGGAGTTGGCTGGTTGGCTAGGCTAGCCAGTAAGCTCCCAGGATCTACCAGACTCTTCCCCATGGATTTGGGGTTACAAGCAGGTATGGCCCTGTCCTCTTGTTTTACATCAGTGCTTGAGATTCAAAATTAGGTCCTCATGCTCTCACAGCAATCACTTTTACCCACAGAACCTTCTCTCAGAGGTCCCTATTTTCATTCCAGCCAACCCACATACTTCTGGAGTTGTTTATTTTCCCTCACCATGAAAAGTCCCACCTACTTTTTGAGGATAGGATATTGGGGCTACATATCCACCACAGGCTGCATCCCTTCCTCTCTGTCCCTTCCAAGTATTCAAAGACTCAAGTCCTATAGAGAGGAAGGAGAAGCAGAGAAGAAGCCCACTCTATTAGCTCTGAGGAAACAGAACGAGGCCTACTTGGAGTGCCAGGACTCAAGGAAGCAAGTCCTATGAACGAACATGACAATATGAGTGAACTTTGAAAGAACTGTGGTTAAGTGAACAGAGCCAGTTACAGACCATAGATCATTGGGTTTATATGAAGTGGCTAGTGTATACAAATTTATTGAGTCTAAAACTAGATTAGCATCTGGTGGGGAAAAGGAGACAGGTTAGGATGAATAGTCATAAATCTTAATGGGTGGGTATAGGTTTGGGGAGATACAATAGACAATATTCTAAAATTAATTGGAGGTAAATTATACGGTGAAAGAATTGTACTTCAAAAAAACTGCTATTTAAAAAGAAAGGTGAAAAAAAAAAATCACCAGAGCCAGACCTTGGTGGCACACGCCTTTAGTCCCAGCACTTGGGAGGCAGAGACAGGCAGATCTTTGTGAGTTTGAGGCCAGCATGACCTACAAGAGCTAGTTCCAGGACAGCTTCTGAAGCCACAGAGAAACCCCATCTTGAACCCCACCCTCCACCAAAATAAAAATAAAAATAAAAATAAAGGGAAAGAAACAAAGGTGATGGCCCATGAATGTTTCCTCCCCTGCTTCAGCCATCTTCATTTGGAAAAGCGTGGCCACGCCTGGATGTGTTTACAGACTGAAGGCTTCATGGTCAGTCCATAGATGGGTGTCAGGTCCACTTTCGTGCCTGGTGGCATGCTGAACTCCAGCTGCTGCAACAGGATAGCTAAGAAGAGGAAGACTTCCCACTTGGCTGGGATCTCCCCAATGCACCTGCGCTTTCCCAAGCCAAAGAGCATCACCTTCTCACTCAGCGTCTTGTTGATGGCTGTGTCGTTATCAGTAAGAAACCGCTCTGGACGGAACTCAAAAGGGTCTTCCCACTGCTTCCTGCCAGAGGAACAGATAGGACTTGAGCTGGGTAGCTCTGGGAGGAAAGGGCAGCTGTGTTCTCCCAGCTTCTGTGACAGTAACAAAAGATCGACAGTGGCAAGAGCCTGTGGGGAAAGTACCTAACATGGTGTTTATCTCCTTTTTTTTATGATTCTTTTGCGTTTGTTTGCTTTGAACCTGGGTCTCATGGGTCTAAAGTTGGCCTTGAATCCATATGTAAGCCCAAGTCACCTTGTGTGAAATTCTACCCTTCTGCCCCTATCTCCCCAGTGCTGGATTACAGGCATATGCTCCATCTAGTGCTTGATGGAACCTAGCACGGTGGGCTAGCACTTTCCCAACAGAGCTACACTTCTGGCCAAGTTAGTGCTTCTTTAAAATTCTTGCCTGACAGTGGTGGCCTCCAGCACTTGGGAGGCAGAGACAGGCAGATCTTTGTGAGTTTGAGGCCAGCCTGGTCTATAGAGTGAGTTCCAGGACAGTCTCTAAAGATACAAAGAGAAACCCTATCTTGGAAAACCAAATATATATCTCTAAAAGGGTCAACCTTAAAGATAGTGGACTTTGATTGTGTTTTAATTTTTTAAATTATTTTTTTTGTTAATTTACTTTGTGTGCATGTGGGTATCAGAGGACAACATTCAGGAGTCAAGTTCTCTCCTTCTACCATGTGGGGCCTGGGGATTGAGCACGGGGTGTTAGGTGTGGCAGCACATGCCTTTACCTGCTGCTGAACCATTCCCATGGTCCAAGTCAGTGTTTTGTTTTGTTGTGTTGGTTTTTCAAGACAGGGTTTATCTGTGTAGCCCTGGTTGTCCCAGAACTCACTCTGCAGACCAGGCTGACCTCAAACTCAGAGACCCACCTGCCTCTGCCTCCAAAGTGCTGGGATTGAGGACATGTGCCACCACTCAATGGGTGATAGTAGTTTTAATATTCATTTGCTTTAGTTCCTTTTTTTTTTTTTTTTTTAAAAATGTGGTTCTGGGAATTGAACCTAAAGCCTTCCACACAGCATATCCTACCAGTGAGATATAGCTCCTGTTCTCATTTGTAATTCAAGAACATAATGCTTTATCAAAAGGAAATTGAAAAAAGGAACACATATTTTTCTCCCTCCTATTCCCAACAGGCCAGTAGCAAGGGAGATAACTGTGTTCCTCAGCTTATGCTTCTTACTCCGGATTGAACATTGACAATACACACATGGGTGGTGTTCTCATGTTCAATATGTCCTGGTTTGGGTGGATGGCCTATCTACAAAGAAGAGTGGAGCTTTGCAAGGACACCATTAGACCATTCCCATAAGTCATTATTTATCCAACTGCAACCTTAGGGTATGGGGAAGCGTCCCAGCCAAACTCCCTTCCTTCCTTCCTTCCTTCCTTCCTTCCTTCCTTCCTTCCTTCCTTCCTCCCTCCCTCCCTTCCTTCCTTCCTTCCTTCCTTCCTTCCTTCCATAAATGTGTACCTTGGCCAGCCTAAAACTTACCAAGAAGTCCAGACTGGTCTTGAACTGACTGTAGCCCTCCTGCCTCAGCCTCCTGAGTAGGCTGGATTGCAGGCATTTGCCATCCACACCAGATACCTAGTAAGTTCTTCTGTTCACTGAATTTGAGGAACAGGGTCTAAAGTGTGTCACTTGGAATAGGCTATCTAGCAATGAGGTGTTGTTCCTCATATGAGCAGTTTGTGAAGGGACAGACAACCTACTCCCCCCCCCCCCGATTGCTGAGCGATCCCCTTTCCCGTCAGGGCTGTGTACTCACTCATCATGGTTGACTTGCCACTGGTTTATGAAGATACAGCGCCCCTTAGGGATGTGGAAGCCGTTCAATGAGGTGTCCCTCGTTGTGCTGAGGAGAGAAGAGAGCTCTGTCCAGCTCAGGGCTTGGAGAAGCTGTTGTGTGGCTTGCTCCTCACCCCACTCCATCCCAGTGAGTGACTACCACAGTCTCTAAGCACCATACCAGGAGGGCACATGAAGGGCCAGGAACATGGGGAGGGAGGGGTTATCCTTCATTTTTCTGGGATCCTGTCCTTCAACCTTAACACTTAATTTCTAGATTCTCCTTGTGCTCAGAAGGGCATGGGGCAGTCTCTGAAGCCAAGAATTCAGTGGTTGGGGCTTTCCCTGTGGAGTCTGCAGCTTTTGTACTAGGAATAACTAGGCTAAGGTGTGAGTAGAGGGAAATGCTCACTCTTACAATCCTACAAAGCATCTGAGGATGACGCTCTACTTGGTGAACTAGCCAAAAGAGTCTTCCAGATGGAGGGGGACACATGTGTCAGGATTGACTTTGGGCAAGGGTAGAAGATGGGAGCTGGGTAGATGTCTCTCCAGGCAGAAGGTCCAGCTTAAGCTAAATTGGCAGGTGACTGGATTACTCTTGTGAGGGTCAGTGAGGAAGGATGGGCTGGAATGGAAGATATCCACAGGGACCAAACCCAAGTGGAAATGAGTGGTTGCTGAGACCACAGCTACTGGACCTGAGACAAAGGGTCAGAAGCTGAGATTACTATGTTCAGGAATGAGATACAGCCTAAGGTGGACTTGGAGCTGAGGACCTGGGTGGAGGGGCAGTATGAAAACTTAGGGGACACAGAATAGGGTCCTTACCTGTGGGGGATCGTGAAGGGGACAAAGGATGTGTATCGGTAGATCTCTAGGGTGAAGGCCTCCAGGTACGGCAGCTGAAGTCTGTCAGAAAGCCGCGGTTGCCGATCCCTGCCAATCACTGTGTCTACAAAGCACAGGCAGAGCTTGTGGAATGTTCTGTCTACTCCGTGCATATGTGTCCCTGTTATTCTAGGGTCACTCTGTGTTGGCCTATGTTTTCTCATGGTTCTGAGACCCCACAATCCTCCCTCAACACACACCTTATCTGGACAAGTGGGGGATGCCATGTTCCTAGGACTTAACATAGGCACATAAACACATATTTGTAGATCAACAAGTGACTTGAAGGCTTCTCTGACTACAGGATTGGGAGCAACACATACCCAGCTCCTTGTGGATCTTCCTCTGCACACTGGGCCGTGTCACAAGGAGCAAAATGCTCCAGGTGATGGCTGTTGTGACTGTGTCAAATCCTGGGCAGCAGGGAGTATGATGAAGGAGAAAAAGACATTAGGGAGAAGGAAAACATTCTTAACAAGCAGCACCATATATGGAACAAGTACTATCTCTCTCTGACTCCCACCCCTCTGTACCTAGAGGGAAGGGTTAAGTCCTCAACAGCAACTTGAAAGCCAACCATGATAGCTTATACCTAGAATCCCAACACCGAGGAGCCCGAGGCAGGAGAATTGCCATAAGTTTGAGACCAGCCTGGGATACAGAGGTAATACCGTGTCTTACAAAAAAAAAAAAAAAAAAATGTGAGAACCAACCAAATCCAAAAGCAAAACCAACCAGACAAACAAGAACCTAATAGACACTGGTTTCATAGTCAGTGGCTGGAATTAGAAGCCTGGATCCTTTTACTTTCCAGGTGGGGAGACCCAGGCCCCCAAAGGAGAGGAACTTTGTTGAGTTTCTCCCAGAAGTTAGTGGTCACACCTTGATCCTAGGGCAGGTGTCTATCATGTGTCACCTGACATGTGGTTGACGAGTGAGTTAGTAGATAGGGTGGGAATGGGTAAATAGCAGCTAGTGGATAAAGGAGCAGGGGTGTGACTCCTACCAGCTCCAAAGAGGTCATTGACAATGTTGACAATCTTCTCCTGAGGGATGAGGCCACCTTTGTCTTTGGAGTTCTCACTGTGCTTGAATAGAGCACCTGTGATGTCCTGGATACTGTTCTATGAGGACACAAGTTTAGGGGAACTTTGACATTTCAAGGGCCAAATCTGAGATCATGCCCCATCCCATTTGATATATCCTGGGAGCCTGGGAACTGCCTTGGCCTCCAGGCACTGGGCTGGAGCTCAGATTTTTGAATTGGCATCAGTTCTGAACAGAGCATAATCATTTCATGCTTTCTTTCCCATAACCCCAGGAGTCAGGTTTCAGAGGAGGAAGAAGTAGGTGTGAACACAGGGAAGACAGGCTGAACATGAAGCTGGAGCTTAGCCCCTGTTGAGGTTCAAGTTCCTGCACAACAATGACCTTTGAATTAATGACACCCCACATTGCAAAGCTCTGCCAAGCCTCCATTCACATGCCTTTGTTTTCTGGGGGTTGGAAAAGTCCCCAGAGGGAACTGTAAGGAACAGGGGTGGCTAAAGGGCACATGGCAGTCTGAGTACCTTGGAGTAGGATTTGAGGGAGTGTTTTCTGGGCCTGTGGTGGTAATGGGGTTTACAACCTGCCTCCCAGTCTCACCTTGTTGAAATCTTGATAGTGCTCCTGGACTGTTTTCTGGAGAAACAGCACAAAGTTATCATTGAAGTTCTTAAACCTCTTGAGGCCTGGGTTGGGCAGGTAGCGTAGGATGGGGAAGAAGTCCACAGCATTACCGGAGGAGACATTCTCCACAAAGTCATTACTGCCCTTGACAATCCTCAGCATCTCCTCACTCTTCCGGGGGAAGTGCTTCCCAAAGCACATGGCTCCAATGACATTAGCCACAGATTCCACTACCTGGTTGACAGGTTCGAAGTGCCCAACTTCTGCCATCAGCTTCTGCAACTTGCTGACTAGATGGTTAGCCTCCTTGATCACATGATCCTCTAAGTAGCAAGAGGACAATGATGTTGGGTCTGAGGCTATGGAGAAACTTTTCAGAGCGTCCTGGGCCAGGCGCCGCCGGGCAGCCCACACTGGTCCGCAGTCTGGGTTGAAGGTCATGCTCTTGCCATTAGTGATAAGTGTGAAACTGTAGAGGTCTGGCCGGCCCTTGAAGTCATCTCCCTGCCGCACCAGGGCCTGCCGGATGGTGTCCAGGCCACTCAGCACCACCACAGGTGTGGAGCCAATGCGGATCTGCAGGACGTCCCCATACTGCTTGCTCAGCTCTGTCAGTGACAGGTGTGGGTTCTTCCCCAGGGTCAGGACATGCCCAATGAAGGGCCAGCCCCAGGGCCCTGGTGGACTCTTCAAGCCTTTGGGGACCTGGGTTCTTAAAGCCCTAGCCACCCAAAATACTATAGAGAAGATGGTGGTGGCCAGTAGTAGCTCTGTGGCCAAGGAGGCGTACTGGGGCAGTGCCATCTGTACCAGCCAGCTGCAGGAGAAAAGGAAGGATGGGGTGGTTACAGGTGGATTGTGAGCCTCCATAGATTATTTTGCTCACTCATTCAGTAGGCATACATTCTATGCTTAGCTTTTAGCCACGCACCAGGAAAATGAAGATATATGTCCTGCTCCCTCAGGAATTTTCCCTTACCCCATCACAAAATTCAAGGGCATCAAAAGAACTTAATGTCTGAACTCCTCCCCCCTTTCAGGCTCTCCTGTCTGCCTCTTCTCTCATTTCCAATCCTGAGAATGGAATAGATGCAAATGACCACTCCAAAACAATGAAGCTAAAGACAGCTTCTCAACAGCCCCAATCACAGAGTGTTTGCTGTGCTTTCTGCCTAAGGTCCCAAGTAGTGTGGGCTCCCTGTTGGTACCTTCTACACACCCAGGAAATAGAGGAGGCCCCCTTGCCCAAGCAACAGAAGGTCAGTGTCCCTGAGATGATACCAATGTCCTATGATACTCCCTTCCCTCAATGACACTCTTTCAATACCAAGCAGGGGTCACCCAATGTTCCCATCATTTCACTCCAGGCAACTGTCTTTAGAGATAACCTAGTTGGAACTGCTTAATTAAAGACAAGGAGCTAGTGCCAGGTGGTGGTGGTGCATGACTTTAATCATCCCAGCACTCAGGAGGCAAGAAAAAGGTGGATCTCTGTGAGTTTGAGGCCAACCTGGTCTACTGATCGAGTTCCTGGGCAGGCGACAAAGCTAGAGAGAAACCCTGTCTTGAAACCCCACCAAAAGTGTGGGGGGAGGTTCGGCGAGATGGCTCAGCAGTTCACAGAACTTGGTGCTAAGCACGACAACCCCGAGTTTAATCCCTGGAATCCACATGGTGGAAAAAGAATAATTGACTCCTGAAAGTTTTTCTCTGAGCTATGGCATTTGGACAGGCAGACACACACACACACACACACACACACACACACACACACACACACACACACACACACGTAAAAAGACAAACTAAGGTTCAGGGCTGAGAAGAAGGAGCAAAACCTTAGACCTTCAGTTCCCACAGGGTCCTCATTTCTCCATCTCTAACATCATTTAGGATACAGAAGCAGATGCTGTGATCGGAAAAAATACACAGACATACCTGAAGGTCAGGGGCTGCAGATCTCAGAGTTGTGAGAGTCAGTCCAAGACTTCTGGGTTCATATGAGGGGCCTTTTATAACACTGCCCTCTCCAGACTGGCTCAACGATCAGGGTCACTTGATATCAAAGCTGCATACTGCTCAAACTCAGAAGGATCAATTCTTGGCTCTGAACTGTGATTCCTCAGCTCCACCTCCTACTGGGGGTTCAAACAGGAATAGTTCTTTGGGTCAGAAGAGGTTATGGGTCCTGGAGATAATATCCATGGCATTTTAGGGTCCAGGATGGAGAATACAACTCTTTGAAAGACAGGGCAGAGTTCTGGGTGTGAAAATTAAGCCAGTGGATAAATATAGCCTCTTTTCAACTGTGCCCACAAGAAAGGGATATGTCTAGACCCCAGTCCAGGCCAACCAGGGGCAGTTCATGTTCCCTGTAAAGGCAGATAGTGACTTTTGTTCATGTGACAAACTACCAGACAAAAATAAGTTTATTTTGGCTCACAATTTTGACATGTAGTCCATGGTGGCAGAAGAGTCACAGTAGCAGGAACGTGAGGCAGAGAGTCACATTGCATCTACAGTTAGAATGCAGAGAGATGAATGGTGATGCTAAACTCTCTGTTTATATATACATATGCATATAATATATATTATATACACATATGCATATATTCCACAGTCAGGATGGGTCTCCTGTACTCAGTTAATCTTTCTGGAAAGGTATGTCCTAAGGAGAATCTTCTAGATGACTCTAAATCCCACCTGGATGACACTGGAGATTAACTATCACAGGCATGTTCTAGTTACCTCAACATGCCCAACTCCTTGTGTGTGTGTGTGTGTATGTGTGTGTGTGTGTAATTAAATCTATATCTACAAACATACTTAATGAGGACTCTGCCACTGAACTATGTCTTGACTCCTCCCCCCCACTTTTATTTTCTTCTTTAGAATTTTATATTCTGAAGAGAGATTCTCTCTACACCCTCCTTGTGTATGACAGTAAGGAATTAATAACCAATGAAGCAAATATATGTCATGAATTGCTTTTTGTGGCAGCCAGCTTAGACTCTTCCTAGTCAACGTCATTGTGGGGTAGGAGGAGAACAAACCAGACAAATTCCAGAATCAAGAAGCAAAAGAATGAAAAGCAAATGCAGGGCTGGTTATGGTAGCACACCTTTTTAATCTCAGCACTGGGGTGGTGTACACTGGGGTGTAAGTAGCTATATCTCTATGAATTCAAGGTCAGCCTGGTTTAGGTAGTAAGTTCTAGGACAGCCAGGGCTACACAGTAACTCTTCAAAAATTTAAATGCTATATATGAACTTGGTTGGAGTCTGTGTTTAACGAAAAGTAATTGTTAAAGTCACAGAAGAAAGATAATTGAGGACTCATAGACATGGCCTGGAGAATAAGCTACATTCTTGAATGAAGACTAATTTTCTCAGATGTGACATACAATCATGCTTACCTGGTATCTTAGTTACTGTTCTAGTTCTATGCACTAGAACCCAGGCAACTCTTATGAAATAAAGCATTTAATTGGGGACTTGATTACAGTTTTAGATTGCATGCACTAGTCCGTGATCATGTAGGCAGGAAGCAGACAGGCATGACACTGGAGCTGAGAGCTTTACATCCTTATCCATAGGCAGCAGGCAGAGAGAGAGAGCAAGGTTGGGTGTGGTGTGGATTTTGAAACCTCAAAGTCCACCCCTAGTGACACAAACTCCTCCAACAAGGCCACGCCATCTAATTCTTCCCTAGCAGTTTCACTAACAGGGACCAACTATTAAAATGTAGGAGCCTTTGGGGGCTGTTCTCACTCAAACTGTCACATGTGGGACAATATTCTTTTTCTTCGGAAGTTAGTGCTGCATGCTTTAGGGGTGAAGTTTCATGATGCCTGCAACTTTTAAACGGTTCTGTTCTTTAAAAAGTTGAGAAAAACCCCCTACATTTTGGGGTCTGTTGGGATGGCTCAGTGGGTAAAGATGTTTGCCAGCAAGCCTGGTGACCTGGTGGGAGGAGCTGTCTTCTGGCCTTCACATGTGTGCCTTGGGAATTCACATATTGGTAAACATACACATTCTCTCTCTCTCTCTCTCTCTCTCTCTCTCTCTCTCTCTCTCTCTCTGCCTCTGTCTCTCTCTCTCTCTCTCTACCTCCTCTCTCTCTCTCTCACACACACACACATATATACACACACACACTCTATCAGAGACATACATACATACAGACAGACAGACAGATACCACACACACACACACACACACCTGTATATACACACACACACTCTCTAGCAGGGACATACATACTTACATACATACATGCATACAGACACACACACACACACACACACACACACACACACACTAACCTTCAGGATCAACTTGTGCAACTTCAAAGGATGTTTGTTGTGGGATGTTTGTACATTGTGTAATTTTCTGTGATGGTGTAATAAAAAGTTGAATGGCCAATAGCTAGGCAGAGGAGTATAGGTGGGACTTCTGGGCAGAGAAAGAACTCTGGGAATAAGAAAGGCTGGGTCTACTCAAGACAGGACTTCTGACCCTTGACTTTCCAGGGATTTTTCTGACTCCAACTCCCTTCTTGCAGTAGTTGTTCAGGAATTACAAACATTTGCTACAGTTTGGCTCTATGTAGGCTTCTGGGATCTGTACTTAGGTCTTCCTGCTTGTGTGGCAAGTACTTTACCCACTGAGCCATCTCCCCAATCCACACCTGGCTCTTTGCATGATTTCAAGGAATCTGAATTCAGAGGTCAGGGACTGCATCCAAATCAATGCCGAGCACTACATGACAAGAGAGAAGGAACACTTCCACAGTCTTTCTCTGGGTGTTGAACTCCACTCTGCCTTTCTAACCCAACTCCTGCTCATTGTTTTATTCCCTGCTCAATTAAAATCTTACAGCACTACCCAACACTTGCCTTCATTCAGGACTATGTGTAGGTGGGGTTTTCTTGTGTCCTGGTAGTCGCTCCCAAATAACCACACAGAGACTTATTATTAATTATAAATGCTCAGTCAATAGCTTAGGCTTGTCTCCAGCCAGCTCTTACAACTTAAATTAACCCATTTCTATTCATCTATGTGCTGCTCCAAAGCTCCTTTATCTCATCTATGAATTTCCCATATTGCTTCTTCTGAGTCTGGCTCAGGATTCCTCAGACTTCTCCTTCCCAATATTCTTTTTGACTGATTCTCTCATCTAACTTTATCCTGCCTAGCCATCAGCCAATCCACTCTGCATTAACCAATGAGAGTAATAAATATTTACAGTGTACAAAGATTGTTACACAGCAACTATGAGTACCTTGGAGTTTGCTGTGACTTGGGGTATGTCCCCCCATACGTTTGAGGCTTGGTTCCCTGATCAACACCATTAGGAAGGGTTGAAAACTTTGAATTGTGGCCTTGTTGGAGATTTGGGGTCACCATAGGACTATATTTGAAGGGGATTGTGAGACCCTAGATTTCCTCTTTTTTTCTTTTTACCTCCTAGCTTTAGGGGAAGCAATTTTGCTCTACCACACTCTCCCCTCCACAGGTCCAAAATGACAAGACCTTCTGATTGTGAACTAAAACTCCAAAACAGTGAGCCAGTAAACTATCTCCCTCCCCAAGCAATAAGCTCAAGTATTTGTTGAAGGAATGGAAAGCTGGATAACACAGAGGTTGGCATAGCCTCAACTTTTATATATACCTATAGTCTCTAGTACTGGGACCAGCACACAGCGCACACCCAGAAAAAGGTTTGACAAATTAATTAGTATTCACATGCAGGGATATGAACCTACACAAGAGTTCAATGATGGCTCTTCTTAGGCAGTTTCCTGCTTTGGTCTTGCAGGTGAGTGAAAACACTGAGTGTTCCCTGATCATCTACTAAGCTCAGGGTCTCCTAACAGTTAACACAGGACATCTCTGCTTCAGCTGCTATGACTACCAGATAGATACATTATAATCTCTTTACTTGTTTGACCTAGTGATGGTAAGTAACTGACCCTGAACCAGATGTAGGAAAAGGCAGCAGTGGGCATGGGCAGAGGAGAGGGCAAAATCAGAAAGTAGCTGTGAGTGAAGAATTAGGGAAATTCACTTCAAAGAGGAGGGGCAGTGCAGGGCCGAGGCTATGGTGAGTGGAAAGACAGTGCTGGGTGTGTCACTCATGTGCTCAGGGCTGTGGCTATAGCTCACTTGGTAGAGAACTTGCCGGGCATGCGGGAAGCCCTAGGTTCAAGCTCCAGCACCGAATAAAACCCGGCATGGTTGTTTATGCCTGCTGTCCCAACATTTGGGAGGTAGAGGCAGGAAAGTAGAAGGTCAAGGTTATCTTTGGTTTCCTAGGGAGTCTCAGACCAGCCTGAGTCTATGAGACTATAAGAGACTTTTTTTAGGGATTAAACTCAAGCTGTCAGTCTATCTTGCCTGCCTGAAAAAGGGTTTCCTATTTTTGCTGTTTGTTTGCTACAACTGTGAAATGTGCTAGCAGAACTGACATGTTGAGTACTTTATTCTCTTGAATTTTAAGCATTAGACACCCACAGCTCTCCAATCAGTGCTCCATGCTGCCCCCTAAGGAAACTTTGTAAAAACTTCATGCTAGATTCCCCTCAAAGTTGCTTGCTAACTTTGAAACAGGTTTCACTAGCCCAGTCTGTGATCCCCACCCTCTCGCACCATCTTCCACTAGCCAGAGGGGCTATCATATGATTCCTCTAGCTTCTGCCTCTGCATCCACATGTGTTGTTCCCACTACCTAGAATACCTGACCCCTCCTCTGAAGAAAATGTATTGTTTTCTTGGTAAAGACTTGTTTTTACCTCAGTGTTATGAAGCCCTGCTGACAAGGCACCATTATTCCTCCAGTAAACCGAGACCTCCAATGTGTGGCTCTGGACATGGTTCCTTCATGGTGCCAAAATCATGCTGTCATAGTGATTTGGCTTCATTATCCCTCTCTAGACTGTGACAAGGCTCACTATATGGCCCAGGCTCATGGCAATCCCCCTGCCTCAGTCTGTGAGTGCACACTACCACTCCCAGCTTGGCACCCTCTATTGCTCATCTGTCATATGGAGGGTGCAGTAGTGTTCTCTGAGCACAAACTATTCTGCCAGTTGGGAAATGTAGCTTAGTGGTTGTCTCACTTCTCTACTGCTGTGATAAAAACACATGACCAAAAGCAACTTAGGGAGGAAAGGGTTTATTTCATCTCAGAACTTGTATCCATCATCCAGAGAGGTCAGGGCAGGAACTGGGGCAGAGACCATAGAGAAGTGCTGCTTACTGGCTTTGTCTCTAAGACTCCCCCAGCTTGCTTTCTTATATACTACAGGACCACCTGCCCGGGGTGGCACCACACGTAATGGGTTGGTCCCTCCCACACTAACCGCTAATTAAGAAAATTCATCACAGGCTTGCTATAGGCCAACTGAGGTTCTCTCTTCTCAAGTGATTTCAACTTGTGCCAAGTTGACATAAAACCAGCCAGCATAGTGGTAGAGCACTTGTCTAGTAGGCATGAGGTCCTGGTTCATCTCCAACTCTGAACACACTCAAGCACACACACACACACACACACACACTGCATCATTTACTGTTCTAGAAGAAAACTTCCATTTATGAATAATGCAGGCAAGCCTTGCATTCTTGAAAGAGTTTGACAATAGGCTAATTAAAACAAAGCAACCCTTAAGCTGTTGTACAGCCTGTCCTTACTCAGGAGCCTGAAATGGGAGAATCTCTTGAGCACAGGAGTTCAAGACTAGCCTGGACAACGTAGCAAGAGCCCTGTATCAAAACTAAGTAAATAGAATAATAAAAACCAAACAAACAAACTAGGAGTGGTAGTGTACACCTGTAATCTCAGCACTTGGAAGACTCAGGTAGGAGGATTTGGAGTTCCAGGGCAATCTAGGATATGCATCAAGTCCAAGGCTAGTAGGGGCAATATAACAAAACACTGCCTAAACAAAACAAAACAACAACAACAAACAAAAACAAAAAAAGGAAAGGCACAAAGCAAAACAGATGGAGAGAAGAAGGGAACGGCCCAGGTTGTTGGCCACCCCTGGCGCTGTGCACTGCCTCCTCTGTGCACTGTGACCTGGCCCCTGAAGGTTGTCAGTGCCTCCTGCTCGGCCAGAGCTTAGAAGGCTCTGGCACGGGATGGGAGGAAAGGAGAAAGATGAAGCTGTCTTTTCCTCTCAGACTCCTTTTGTGAAGATGAGTCTTCTGAGTGTCCGAGTTCTGGAGTGGAGGGTGCTGGGCAGGAGGAGAGAATAAAATGGGGGGGTTTGTCAAAGATGGAGTGGAGCAGCCCCAGAAGCACCTCTCAGGCAACAGCAAGGATTTCTCCCAGAGCCCCATTTTGATCATCCTGAAAATGTCAAAGTTGGCCATCTTGGGAAGACTGGCATTATTTCTGCAGCCGGAAACGGAAGGGTTGAGGCTGAGAGCAGTGAAGAACAAATGAAGCAGTAAGAATCCGACCATAGCTGCCTGCTTCCTAAGGCATCTGAGAGCAGGCCATAGCACCTGCTTCCTAGGGCATCTGAGAGCAGGCCATAGCTGCCTGCTTCCTAGGGCATCTGAGAGCAGGAAGAGCCTTACAGATGACAGAAAGCAGTGACCCCTCATAGACACTCAATGCAACCCAGCAGCATCACAGACTTCTGGAAATATGGCTAGTCAGCAAAGCTGCCCTGATGCTGAAGGGGAGAATAGTAGAAAGTTGAGAGAGGGTGTAACTCCTTAGGACTTTGTCCAGCCTTGGTGAGCCTCCTTTAGGGACATTGTAAGTAGGGTTTTGGGGGGTGCAGTTGAGTCAGAGCCCCACAGTATAGCTCTGGCTAGGCTTGAACTCACAGAGATCAATCTGTTTCTATCTATGGGATTAAAGGCATGCCCTGGTGTGGGTTTGCCTAACATTCAGAGAATGATGCTAGGTTTGGCTCCCTGGCTGGAAGGCTTGGGTTGTAATTCCTTTATATATATATATATATATTTTTTTTAATTTTTCTTTTGTCATTTGAACTTTTGAGTCTTATTTTAAATTGTCCCCTAGACATCTACTTTTGGCTACATAAAGTAATTTATATCAGGGTTGTAATTCTTGGACAAATTCCCAAAGCCCAATTCATCCTATAAAGTGGAGAGGAAATGAAGAAGAAAGGACAGAAGAAAGGAAAGAAAGGAAAAAGTGGGAAGAAGGAAAAAGGGATGGGGGAAAGGCCCAGTGGTGATGATTTAATTAAAATAATAAGGGTGTAGGATGGGGATATAGAACAATGGTAGAGTGCTCCCCTGGTTTACCAAGGCACTGAGTAAACAAAAAATGGCAGACCAACAAAAACATGGAGCTGGGGGGATGACCTAGTGGGTAAGACACTTGCTGTGCAAGCATGAGGACTGAGTTCACACTGCCAGCACCCATGTGATGCTCTAGCTGTAACCCCAGGGCTGTGGGGGCAGTGAACAGAGGACCTCTGGGACTTGCTGGCCACCAGTTCAGCAAGCGACCCCGTCTCAAGGGAGTAAGATAGAGAGTAACAGAGCAGGATACCCCATGTCCTCCTTGACATACACATGTGCACATACAACATACACACATAAACACATACACACACACACACACACACACACACACACACGCAAGCAAGCAAAACAAAATCATAGGCAGCAATAAGGATGTTTTGTGCTTGAGCTTCATTGGCCTTAGGGAAAACTGGGTCTAGGTTCACCTAGTTACCAATTCCCTCTCTGTGATTGGTTTGCTTGCTTGATTTTTGTCCTTCATCCCTATTCCTCTCTCTCTCTCTTTTAAACATTTATTTTGTGTGTGTATGCATTATCTGGCAATTCCATTTATTTGTTTTTGAGATGAGTTTTCCTTTTCTTTTTTCTTTCCTTTTTTTTTTTTTTTTTTTTTTTTTTTTTTAAGACAGGGTTTCTCTGTGTAGCCTTGGCTGTCCTGAAACTAGGCTGTCCTGAGAGTTGGAGATCCTTTTGCCTCTGCCTCGCAAGTGCTGGGATTAAAGGTGTGCACCACTACCCAGTGAGACAGGAGTACTGTATAGAAAAACCTGGAACCTTTCCTGTCTCCACTTTTAGTGCTGGAATTTATAGGCACTTTCTTTAGAAATGAGCCCCAGGCAACTTGTATAATAACCCCTGCAGAAAGAGGACCCCTACACCCCTCCCTGTCTCTTAGTTCTATCAGAGCTCCCACAGGAAGGAAGCTATGCTCACCACTACACCACCAATGCAATGAGCCAGGGCTGTTACACAGAGAAACCCTGTCTTGAAAAACCAAAAACCAAGCGAACAAACAAAACCCACACGAAACAAAACCAAAACAAACAAATAGAAACTTCCATAGGCATTTCAGTGGCCTGGCCTGGGGGAGGGTAAGCCTCAACAAACTTAACAGTTGAGAGTAGGGATACTGTCCCCAAAGGACAGTGGCATAAAATTGAAACTAGAAAGAATACTAAATGCTGGGTTTACAGAACCTTCAAAAGTCCAGCATCACAGGGGTGACCACGTAATTCAATGTAGGACACCCCCCCCCCAACAACCAGTCTAGAATCTTCTAAGAATAAAAGAGGGCACCTAAATACTTATGTCAGGACAACAGGTGTATTCATCACTTTTCTTGTGGTGGCAAAGTAACTGACAAAAACAATTTGAGGAAAGGAGGGTTTATTTGGGCTCCACTGTGGTAAGGGAGAGCCTAGCAGTAGGAACACAGGCAGCCACCTCACTGCATCTGCTGTCAGCAGGCAGAGGGAGGGAGGTGAATGCTCCTGCTCCTGGCTTTCTCCCTTGTATTCAGTCCTGGACCCTGACCCCAAGAGATGGTGCCATCCACATTGAAAGTCAAATCTCTTTTCTATACTTTTATAGAAAAGCACAGGAGTAGGTTTCCATGGTGATTCTACATTCAGTCAAATTGACCCTTAAGACTGACTACTACGGCAGGGTTAGAGTAGGACTGTCCTAGGAAAGTAACATTGCTTTAACTACAGCAGACAAGAGCTCAGCGAGTAGAGGGCTGGGCCATCTGAGCCCTGGGCCCTACCAACTGAATCACGGTGGCTCTCTGGGCACAGATAAGAAAAGGTACTTAGGGCTTATATCTTAACTTCACTGGAAGGTGACTGGGTGGGATGAGGACCTATTGAGACCCAAGTCACACATTTCCACTTCTACCCAAACTCTACTCTTCCCATACGTCTGCCTCCCACCTTCCACTACAGTGTATTTGTTTATACTCCTGCCTAGGTCAGCAATGTGAGTTTCTCACATCCATTCAAAGTTCCCCTAGAGTCCCTATGTCACCTGCCTCAGCCTTCTCAGGTTTCTGTAGCCCCTCTCAGGCTTTCTTTGAGGTGTGGCTCCTCTCTTTCCTGTGGGGTAAAGGATTTTTGTAGTGTTGTTTCCTGGCTCCTGCTACCTAGCCCTCAAGAACTGACCAGAATCCCCCAGCTGTTGACTCTGCCAGATTGACTTCCAAGCTATGTGCCTCCCTCCAGCCCAGAGCCCTGTCCCCTCCCAATGTGCTCCTGGTATCAGTCACTCAGAAAGCCAACTAGCTTCTCACGCAAAGGCATATAAACTTTGACCTCAGATTGGGTGTTAAACTCTGTGCCAAGGTCTCCAAACCTTCTGCCTGTCAATTAGCAAGGGATTAGCCAGGGCCCTATTCCTTCAGCTGTGGCTGGTAGTCCAGACAAGTCTTAGTGATAGTGAAGGTAAGGTCCCCATTAATCCAGAGCACAGGGTCTGGGGAGATGAAGGTCTTGGCTTAGAGCATGAGCTTGTGACCCTGAGGCTTCCCTTAGCAGGAAGAGCCATTGCCTGGAAACAAGATGCCAGAGTTTTAGGCTCTGATTTCATCTTCGCCAGGCCACTGGGCCTGTTCTTTCTGGCATCAGTTTCTCCAGCTAAGAAGGAAAAGAGGGACTGGTTTTATTAGCTAATAAAGGCTTTGGAGTAAAAATCCTGGTAGAGAACATAAGCCAAACAATGGGGCTTCCTGCGTTCCTGGCTGCAAGTCCCAGAACTAGGTCTTCCAGCCATGAGGAGCAGGCAGGCTCTCTGGAGCTAAGGTACTGGTAGGGACAACAGAAAAAGGAGGAAGAGAATGACTGTAGAGCAGGCTGAGGGATCTAGAAGGGTCTTTCTCCCACTTCCTGGCCAGGATTTATTTCTACACAAGCTCTTTCAATTCTCTGCTTCTTGCTCCAGAGTGAATACCATGATATTTCTTAGTGGGAGTCAGAGATGCAGTGAGTGGAATGACTCTAAAGATGCTGAGAAGGCCCACTTCACCTATGTTTGTTCTGTTACACAATTGATCCACCCCCCTTCTTTTCTCCTCTTTGTCATTTTTCTCCTCCTCCTCCTTGTTTTTATTTTTGCCAGTCTTGCTATGTCTGCTATCTACTCCTGGCTGGTCTAATATTACTATGTAGCCCAAGCTGACCTTGAACTCATGAAAACCATCGTGCTTCAGCTTCTCAAGTATTAGGGTTATAGGTATGTACCATCATGCCCAGCACTTGTTGCTTGGGGCTCAATACTACTGTTGCCATGTACCCATCTATAATGCAGTTTTGGCCACCATTTTTCTACCTCATAAACACTTGTATATCTAAGCTGGGCGGCGGTGGCGCACACCTTTAGTCCCAGCACTCAGGAGTCTGAGGCAGGCGGATCTCTGTGAGTTCGAGGGTAGCTTGTTCTACTGAGCAAGTTCTAGGACAGGTTCCCTAGCAATACACAGAAACCCTGTCTCAAAAACAAACAAACAAAAATCTGATTAATTTTTCATGTGCAGATTTTCTGCATTGGGACACAGAGGAAGAAGATCCAGATTGGATAAGGATCATAGCTATGGGGTCAGGTGTCCTGAGAATGGCTCTGAAGAAGTGCCGGAAAGAAGTGCGGGAATGGACATCAGAGGAACTCTAACTTGCTGTAGGGGGAGGATCCAGGCAGAAGCCATGCTTTATTTAAGACTCAAAATTGGGACTACTAGAAGCCCAGATGGGCAGACCTAGTAGGTTCTGCAGAGGTTCCAATTTATGTCTTCAGATACATACCAAAGTATTTAAGCAAAAGTGGTAACAGGAAGTCTGTACACACTTTGGGAGGCACGGTGGGGGGGGGGAGAGAAGGAGTTGAAAGAGTCAAGAAGCAAAGGGGAATCCATTCTTGAGGGAGCAGCTACAGGGACCTGAATGAGACTATGGCCGTGGGGCTAGACAGATGTCAAAGTAGACAGATGTGTTCTTGGTCCACTCTTTTCAGCACAGAAGCCTGAGTAATCTTGCTCAGATCATCCCTGCTCCACATTACAGATTCTCATGTTCCTCGGTGGGAGTACTTCTTGCATAGGGGCAAATGTCAGGAAAACACCCCCCCCCATTCCCACAACCTCCTCACATAACTAGTACCTGTGGAACCACTGTGCCTAGGAGGTGTACCCTCTATCAGGTGCATCCTCCAGGTAGATAGATGCCTGAGAGGCTTAATTCTTCATTCTACACTCAGCCCTGCTCAGTGTCATCTCAGACAGCATTCCCTGGGCCACCCCTTTTTCACAGTTGTGAACTGGCCTCTGCTTATCATTTTTGTTTCTCTTGACTTCCCCCACCCCCACTATGCCAGTCTCTGTGTTTTGTTGCTTATCACCTGTTTTCCCCCACCAGAGGGTAAACTCCATCAATGCAGCATTGCTAGATTCGGTCCTGTGTCCAGTGCGTAGTAGGTCCTTACAAATAGCTGGGCAATGCATAAGGATGGTTTGTGAGTGGAGTGGGAGGTGAGGGAGTGGATGAGGTTTTTTGTTTTGTTTCACTTTGTTTGTTTGTTTGTTGTTGTTTTGTTTTTCCTGGCCTTGGTCACAGAGCAGATGGTAGTGTTATTTCTGGGTTTGGGATCTCACAATGGAGGGAAGGTGAAGATGTTAATTAGGAACAGGTTGAGCTGAATTAACAAGTTTAGCGTTTCTCTTTAGAAATCTTACTCTGGGAGCACTCTTCAGGGCCCCAGAGCGCCTGCAAAACAGCTAGCTAGGCGTGCCGGGTGGTGCTGGATGTCCTGCCACTAAAAATGTGGACACACACTGTCAGGCCTTTGCTCTCAGGCAGAAGCCAAGCTCTGCACGCAAACCTGGCCCTTTGCACCGCCCGACTCTATTTAGTCGCACCCTTGCAAAGCTTAGAATACTTCTATCTCTCAAGCCCCACCCCAACGCCCCAAGACAGACTGGCCCTTTAAGAGCCTCACCCCCGGTTCCCCTCCCGCTGCTAGCGTGACAGCACTGGGACACGTGCCCGGTTGTGAGCTGGGTAGCTGGGTGGCTGCTCGCAGGCCTCCAGGCCCTTCTCACGCTACTCACGGACACCTCGCCCCCAGCCAGGTGGGGCAGGGACAGGCAGGCCGACCTCTGCTCCCGGAGGATGGAGCAATCTCAAGCACGCACACCCCAAGCTTGCGTGCGCTCCAAGCACCCCTCCGCTTTGTGGCCCCTGATCCTTCTGCCTACTTGCGTGAATCCTCCCTCCACCCTTTCCTCAGCTAGAGCCACAGTTCCCCGCCACTTGATTTCATTTTGTGGTCTGCTTCTGTATGCAAAAACATTAGCAAGCCTCTGGAGTCCAGGGGAAGCTACAAGAGGGGTCTCAGTCTTGTAGCTTGCCTAAGGTGACCCTAGAGGTGCGATCTGCACGTCCTCTATCATCCCCACCCTTAGATCAAGCAGCATGAACTTCGGTCAGTACCCAATCTGTGGGGGACAGAGTCAGTTCAATTGGCGCCACTGGCCTTCCTGTCCGTGACCTCGGGGCTGGGGTCGTTGTGCTTCTCACGCGAGCTTGGACTCAGGAACCAGAGAAGGAAAGTCACCAAGTCACCACCCAGCAGCTCTTCCTCCACCAGCCTTTCCTGGCATCATTGACTTTAAGTGGGCGAGAGAATCTTACACACCCAGGGTTTTTGGCGCACAAAAATAGTGGAAAGGAATCCCCATGGCCCGGGATGGAGTTCCCAATAACTGCTTTTTAGGCTGCTGTAGGATTTCCCCTCGAACCCCCTCCTTCAGCAGGATTCGGTGCCCATGGAGCATCTTGAAAGTGGGGTGTCCCAAGCCTTCACTTTTTAATGTGTCCGCACCTATATCAGGTGTCCCCATAATGGCTTCTTGCCTATCTCCCCCACCCCACCCACACCTAGAGCACTCCCTAAGGCTGCCCCTCCCCCTGGCCCACCACTAGGCTCCAAGGAAGAGGGCGTGGCCACAGACACAGAGTCCTATAAAGGTGGTGGTGCTTTCACCCTGACCCTGAAAGTTCTTTGGATCTTTCCCTGATCTTCCTTGGGGTCCCCAGAGAGCACACTCACAGCCAACGGTGAGTACTGAGGGCTCCTGGCTTGCCTCTCCTTCCCAAGAAAGGGTAAGTTTGGATGAAGGGCTGCTGGGTAGCCCCCCTCCATGATAAGAAACTAAGGTCCTTTTTTTTTTTTTTTTTTTTTGTGATCAGGCAAATTCCTTAGGGGGCAAACTAAGGGCAGAGAACTAAAAAGACTTGTAGCTAGTGTCAGATCTTTAGAAACAAATGAGATGCCCTCCACTTTCAGGTTAACTTCCACTGTCTCACTGATTAGTGGTGAGGAGGAAGGCTCTGGCATTCCTGCACATGTAGCCCCTTCCTCAGGACTGGCAGTGGAGGAGAGGGCTGCTCTCTGGGTGAGTAGGGTGGATATAGAGGAGATGCACTAAACTTTTCCTAGCTGTAGTCTTGTCTAATTTAAAAACTAACCCTGATGGCCTCTGCCCTCCCAAAGGGTAGCATGTCAGAGTTGAGAGTCTCTGGCAGGGCCTCAGCAACAGCCTTGGCACCACCCACTGCTCAGGGGTTCCCAGTCCCATCCTTGCTGGGATACAACTTGCTTGATAGACTGCTAGCTGGTGGAAATACAAGTTGCATTTCTCCTGGCTCTTCTTACAAAGGCTAGGGGTCCTTGGGGATACCAATTATTGAAAGACATTGTGCACACAGGCTGGCAGTATCCCCACTTCACTGAAGGAATTGGGTCTCTTGTGTGTTGGAGAGTCAGATCTTCCAGGAAGCCCCTCTCACTTCAAGGTAGCTGAACTATTTGGGGTAGAAGTTGTACATCTTCTTGCCTTCCATGGTTCAGATCTTCTTTTCCCAGGATCTGTAACTTCTGGATCTTTTTGTTTGTTTGTTTAGAAACAGGGTTTCTCTGTATAGCTCTAGCTGTCCCAGAACTAGCTCTATAGAACAGGCTGGCCTTGAACTCACAGATCCACCTGCCTCTGCCTCCTAAGTGCTGGGATTAAAAAGGTATGTATCAACACCCCCCCAACTGACTGGGACAATCTTGCTTTACCTCTGTCTCAGTTATATAACTAAAACCTCTAAGATAAAATGACTACTCCAAGGCTACTTGGACTGTAGTTCACTGCAAAGTGACTCTCCTGACTGTGCAGAGCCTTAGAGCAGTCTGCAAATTTGCATAGTTTTTCTAGAACAAGCTTAAAGAGAAAGTGTCCTCTTAGTTTTTTTTATTGAGATCCATTCTTGGCTTTTCTGATTCCAGTCAGTAGTTTCCTTATAGCCCTAGCCAGATGGGAATCTTCCATTTAGTTTTTGCTTTCTTACCACCTGCAAAAGTGGGGGAAGCCCAGGCTATTCATTCATGAGAATTGAGCACAATGAAAAGCCTTGCCTGGATTACTCTTACTAGGAGCTATTTCTAGCTGCTTTTAAAGTATGGCTCAGTTGAACTCGGAGAACCAGGGCTCAGAGAAATGTGGCTTGGGTGTTAGTTTTCTGTACCCTCTCCCATTCCTGTTCTCTACTGGGGTTATGTGGGTTTCTTTTGACCCTGAGATGAACAGAAAAACCTGATAATTCAATTTTTTATTTTCAAAGGGAGGCACCTGTGATAGTAGCTGGGCATTCCATGGAAATTTCCCTAAGAGCTCTGAATCCTGGCTCTGTCACTATTGCTGAATGACTTGGGGCAAATCAGTGACCCAATTGGAGGTTTATTTCCCTGCTAAAGAATGAAATGAGGCTGAAGGAGCAAATGATCTTTATTTCCCTATAGGATGGCTTCCCTAAAGGTGGCAGGTAGAACCCAAAGAAACTTCTTGGGTGATATGTGTTAATTGTGCATTTATTGAAATGGGTTGGGAGGTGGAAGCTGTGTTTAGACACAGAGGTTGTTTAAGATGATGCTGCCTGGGCTGGAGAGATGCCTCAGTCATTAAAGGCTAGGCTCACAACCAAAAATATAAGATGATGCTGCATAGTGGATGTAAAGCTGATTTTAGGAAATACAAAGTAAATGACAGCATTGGGGTTAATGGAAACCACAGACATTGGAAATCACTGTTTGAAATCTTGCAGTAGTAGTTAAGAGAGGTTTTCTGGAAGTGGATGACTTGGGTTGAAAGTGTTCCCACATTTCCTAGCTGTGTAACTTTGAGAATGTTAGTTACCCTCTCTGAGTCTTACTGCAGCCTTCCTCATAGGCTTGGGGCTAAGACTGAATTAAAAATGACTGTGTGAGTCTGGTGTTGGTGACACATGACTTTAGTCCCAGCTCTTGGGAGGCAGAGGCAGGCGAATATCTGTGAGTTCAAGGCCAGCCTGGTCTACAGAGCTAGATCCAGGACAGGCTCCAAAACAATACAGAGAAACCCTGTTTCAAAAAACCAAAATAATAATAATAATAATAATAATAATAATAATATTCTCCCTCTCGTGTGTGTGTGTGTGTGTGTGTGTGTGTGTGTGTGTGTGTGTGTGTGTGTGTAGTATGATCAAAACCAAACCACACTTAGCTTCCAGGGTACTTCTCTGTAAGAGAGCTCAGTCCACCTGACCTGAGCTTTCTGTGTGTGTGTGTGGGGGGGGGGGAAACTATGGAATTTTTGGCACATGGTGGCAGTTCAACAAATAATCTTTGTCTCCTTCCATGCCTAGTAAGAAGCTCTAGGTAACAGGCTTCTTTCCTTGGCGACCCTTTAGGATATTTGTCTCTTACCCTCAGTCTGACAGTCTGTTTTTTCTTTCTTCTTGCCTCACCTCTCAGCAGCCATCTAGATCATGTCTTCCATGTGTGGACTTCTAAACTTCATGTCAGTCACAGAGCTGCTCCTAGCCATCACCATCTTCTGCCTTGGATTCTGGGTGATCAGAGCCACAAGGACCCAGGTCCCCAAAGGCCTGAAGAGTCCACCAGGGCCCTGGGGCTGGCCCTTCATTGGGCATGTCCTGACCCTGGGGAAGAACCCACACCTGTCACTGACAGAGCTGAGCAAGCAGTATGGGGACGTCCTGCAGATCCGCATTGGCTCCACACCTGTGGTGGTGCTGAGTGGCCTGGACACCATCCGGCAGGCCCTGGTGCGGCAGGGAGATGACTTCAAGGGCCGGCCAGACCTCTACAGTTTCAATTTCATCAGTAATGGCCAGAGCATGACTTTCAACCCAGACTGTGGACCAATGTGGGCTGCTCGGCGGCGCCTGGCCCAAAATGCCTTGAAGAGTTTCTCTATAGCTTCAGACCCAGGTTCTGTATCCTCTTGCTACTTGGAGGAGCATGTGAGCAAGGAAGCTGATTACCTAATCAGCAAGTTCCAGAAACTGATGGCAGAGGCTGGCCACTTTGATCCTTACAGTTATTTGGTAGTGTCAGTGGCCAATGTGATCTGTGCCATGTGCTTTGGCCAACGTTATGACCATGACAACCAAGAGCTGCTTAGCATAGTCAATCTGAGCAATGAGTTTGGGAAAGTTACTGGCTCTGGATACCCAGCTGACTTCATACCTGTCCTCCGCTATCTACCTAACTCTTCCCTGGATGTCTTTAAGGACTTGAATACGAAGTTCTACAGTTTCACACAGAAGTTAATCAAAGAGCACTACAGAACATTTGAGAAGGTAGAGGCTGGGGAGAGGCAAATGGTTGTGGGAAGCAGGCAGGGTTCTGGGCCAGAACGTAACAGGCAGGTTTGAAGCCAGTAACAGAATGCACTCCATCCTCAGCAGGCCAATGGAACTTCTCTTGTCCAATCCTTCTGTGTATCAATCGGATGAGGGCCACTGAAGAGGAGGAGCCCTGTGTCAGTTCCTGTTGAACCAGGAAGATTTTTAAAAAAAAATCCTGTCTCATGGCCTCATGGTAGAAAAAAAAAAAAAATTAGAGAACGTCTACTTACTAAGAGTGTCAGGCTCTGTGCTTTCAGGGTCCCTTGAGTTGGGGGTCGCCAGTTCTCTGAGATAGGAAAGAGGCTTGGAGGCACAATGAGAGGCTATGACTATAGCCTCAGTGTGTCACCTCTTGAACAAAGGTGCTATTGACAGTGAGGGGCCAGGCCTAGATAGCGAGGTCAGTCTGGACTTGGGACATGTCTCACCTTGTGCTCCTTTGCTCCCAGGGCCACATCCGGGACATCACAGACAGCCTCATTGAGCACTGTCAGGACAAAAGGTTGGATGAGAACGCCAATGTCCAGCTGTCAGATGACAAGGTCATCAGTATCATTTTTGACCTCTTTGGAGCTGGTACGTCCTCTTCAGTGTATCATTTCTGTGCTCAGGTGCCCCAAGCTGCCTCATAACTAACTTCTCCCTCTGTTCTATTCTGTTCAGGATTTGACACTGTCACAACTGCTCTCTCTTGGAGTTTCATGTACCTGGTGACAAACCCTGGGGTGCAGAGAAAGATCCAGGAGGAGCTGGGTAGGTGGTAGCTCCATGCAAAGGACTCTAAGTAGGGGACCCTGATAAAGTCTGGGTAACCCCGTAATTCTCTTGAATCCCTGTATTCTGTAGACACAGTGATTGGCAAGAATCGAAGGCCCCGGCTTTGTGACAGATCTCAGCTGCCCTATCTGGAGGCTTTCATCCTGGAGACTTTCCGACATTCATCCTTTGTCCCCTTCACCATCCCCCACAGGTCAGGCCACAGAGTCATTGATATTAGGCCTTAGTGTACATAGCCAGTGAGGGCTCCTGAGAGGGACATGGCATGGGAGATGGGGGTAGATTTCCCTTATGGCACTGAGCCTGACTGAGCTTCCACTATCCCCAGCACAACAAGAGATACCAATCTGTGTGGCTTTTATATTCCCAAGGGACGTTGCATCTTTGTGAGCCAGTGGCATATTAACCATGACCAGTAAGTTGATGGGGCAGTGGAATCTCCTGGGTGGGCTAGGTTCATCCTCTCCTGGGCTGCAGACCCTCCTGCCCTTTGGGGATTGACCTAATTGATGTTTATAAGCCCCTGAACATCTTCTTCAACTGTCTTGTTTTGCTTACAGGGAACTGTGGGGTGACCCAGACAAGTTCCGGCCTGAAAGGTTTCTTACCTCCAGCGGCACTCTGGACAAGGTCCTGAGTGAGAAGGTCATTCTCTTTGGTTTGGGCAAGCGGAAGTGCATTGGGGAAACCATTGGCCGATTGGAGGTCTTTCTCTTCCTGGCCATCTTGCTGCAGCAAATAGAATTCACTGTGTCACCAGGGGAGAAGGTGGATATGACTCCCATCTATGGGCTGACTTTAAAGCATGCCCGCTGTGAACACTTCCAAGTGCAGATGCGGTCTTCTGGGCCTCAGCATCTCCAGGGTTAGACTGCTCTGTGTGGTCAATGGAACAAAGGACTGTTCCAAGGATTTAACTTCAGCCAGAAACACAGATTCTGGGGTTGTGCCTGCCTCCTACTTCGGACTTGTTTCTTCACATATTGATCACAGACACTGGGCACAGCAGAGGCCCACTGGAACTTCAGGGCCTTCCCAAGCTCACCAGCAACTAGGAGGTCTGAAATGGTAAGGAGGTTCCTGGGTCTCAGAGCTCCCCAGGTGCTCCATTGGCTGACCAGTTTGGAAAATGCTTAGAGCAAGTCATGCCAGGATCTGTCAGGTATAAAGGAGAAGCCCAGAACAGAGGGAGAAGACATCTTAAAATACTGCCACAGAGGTGCTCTTGCCATTTGCTAGGGCTGAACAGCCTTCCCACATGGGTCTAGGATGCTGTCTGTGGGGATCACCTTTATTCATCCTACATAGGAATAAGCAGGGTGCTCCTGTCCTTGCAAAGCTCCTATTCCTATTCAGGAAGTGCTGGGTCTTGTGTCTAGGAAGATCCAAGAACAGAGGGAACGACTCTCTGGGCAGTAGGACCAGGTCTAGAGTAAAGGGACGACTCTTAAGACAGGGCAGCTTAGGCTGCCTCTGAACTTGCTGTGTAGCCATATTTTTTTTTCTGGTTTTACTGACATACAAAGTGCTAGGATACAGTCATGGACCACTATACCATCTCTTGGTCTCTCTTCTTTACTGTATAAAATGTTCATTTAAAAAAATGTTTGTACCTAAGACATTTTTTTGGCCTGTATTTTGTTTATGCATTTATATTAGTCATATCTTAAGAGCTTTAGATCAATGCATTTAATACCACAGAGAAAACGCTAACTCAAGTATCCAGAAATATGTAGGAAATACCTACCTGAGCTAAATAAAATATTACCTGATTACTACACATGGAGAGCTGTTTTGCTATTATTATTGATTTCTTTTCTTCTCTGTTTTTTGTTCTTTTTTCTTTTCTTTCTTTTTGAGACAAGATTTCTCTGTGTAACATTCTAGCTGTCCTAGAACTTGCTATGTAGATGATGAGGGCCTTGAATTCACAGAGCTCCACCTACCTCTGCCTGCTGAGAACTGAGTTCAAGGCCTGTACCACCACTGTCTAGCCATGTGGAAAGGTTTTCAACCTGAAGTTAAGCCACATTCACACCTTGACTTCAATCTTATGCAGTGTTTTCCTGTGGGGAAGAGAGGAGCAGCAATGGAGAGGTGAAAGGACTGCTCTCAGGTGGACTGTTAGTGGTGCCGGCCTCTCTAATTTGTCACAAATGATACAGTGTATTCTCTTGCACTCTAAACAAAAGACTGCTTTCCCAATTCCACAAGGCTGGTGGAAGGGTCTGATCCATAAGCATATAATCTAATATGTATTAATCAGGGTTTTACCAGTCCAAATAAAGGAACATATGTTCTTGAGCTGGTGATGGGACTGAGTGAGGAGGGATGCTGGGATCCTAGGTCTTTGGAAGGGGGGCATCTGAGCAGAGCCTTCCTTAAGAATGAGAAGCAGTCTCTTGAGGGGCTCACATATCAATGCTGAAGCCTCATCCCTCAGGAATGTCAGAGAGGCAGTGCCAGATAGGGGTGATCTTCAGACAAGCTGTATTTGATCACAAACAATATATCACCACAGAAGGGTGGTTAAGTGTAGCCAATATGATGCATCTCTATCTACTTGTCTGTCAACTTCCTAGATCTGTTTGTTTATTTTTGGATACAGGGTCTCAATTTGTGGTTTAAACTGGCTCCAACTCTTGATCTTCAAGTCTTAACCTCCCGAGAGCTGAGATTTGCAAGCATGTACCATCAAGCCTGGCTAACATCCTAGATTGTAGGGGCAATGACCAGCTCACAGAAAATGAGCATTCTAACTTTGAAATACCCAGATTGTGATCCAGGCCTTTTTAGGAAAGCAATTGCCCACAAATCTGGGACAGAGGATGTAGTAAAAAAAGACAATCCTAGAACACTTGGTCATGCCAGATGGTAAAGATGCTACAAAGATTCCAGGAATGGATGGAATCACCCTGGAACAAGCTTGAGTAGGTTTCAGCTCCTGAAGACAGGATAGTTTGAGTATTGACAATAATTTCTACTGGGTATGGTGGCACATGTCTTTAATCTCAAAACTATACAAGAGAATTGCTTTGAGTTTAAATCTGGCGAGGGGTGCATAGCAAGACACTGACTCAAAAATATGTCCCCATAAATTAAAACCCTTCAAGTGTGTGTGAATCTATGAGCTCATGAAAATTTAATTTTTTATAAGAGATTATTTTATGCATTTTGGATGTTTTGCCTGCATGTATGTATGTGCACTGTGGTGGTTTGAAAGAAAATAGCCCCTAAAGGAAGTGGCACTATTATTAGAAGGTATGATGGCTATTCTTGGTTGTCAACTTGACTCTATCTGGAATAAACTATAATCCAGAAATGGAGGGCACACTTGTGATCTGGATCTTGAGGCAAGAAGGCAATAGGCTTTTGATGAATATCTTGAGGCAGGATGATGCACACCTTTAATCCAGACCTTGAGGCTGGAAGGCACACCTTTAATCTGGGCTACACCCAGATTAAGCCTATATAAGGATAAGGGAAGAAGGAATGTGTTCATTCTTAGCCTGCTTGCTCTCACCTCATCAGCACATCCATTGGTTCACTGGCATTGGGGCCTACTTTGGAATTTCAGCATATACAGAAAACCAACCGAGACAGTCTTGTGGGACTAAGCAGCTACTAGATTCTTGGACTTTCCATTCATAACTAGCCATTGTTGGACTGCAATCTGTAAGTAATTCTAATAAATTCCCATATATAAATTTAGAGTCATTCCATAAGTTCTGTGATTCTAGAGAACCCTGACTAATACAGGAGGTGTGGCCTTAGAGTGGGTGTGGCCTCGTTTGAGGAAGTGTATCACTGTGGGGATGGGTTTTGAGGTTTGCTATGCTCAAGCTACTCCCAGTGTCACAGAGCACTTCCAGTTGCCTATGGATCAAAGATGTAGTATCCTCAGCTCCTTATCTTGCACTATGTCTGCCTACCTGCTGCTATGTACTACCATGATGATAATGGACTGAACATCTAAATTGTAAGCCACCCCAATTAATTGTTTTCTTCTACAAAGAGTTGCTATGATTATGGTGTCTCTACACATCAATTGAAACCCTAAGACATACACCATGAGCTTGACTGGTTTTCTCAGAGGACAGAAGAGGGTGTTAGATTCCTTGGAACTGGAGTTATGGATGATTGTGGAAGAGCAAGAAGAGCTTTTAACTTCTAAGCAATCCCACCAAAATTTCACCTCAATAATGCTGTTCTCCTCTTCCTTTTCTTCTTTTTGGTTTTTCGAGACAGGGCTTCTCTGTAGCTTTGGAGCCTATCCTGACACGCTGTAGATCAGGCTGGCCTCGTACTCACAGAGATCCTCCTGCCTCTGCCTCCCGAGTGCTGGGATTAAAGGCATGTGCCACCAACGCCCAGTCTCTGTTCTCTTCTTAAGGACCATTAATTTCTCAGTTCCAGTCAAACAACATTGAGTATCCCAGCAAAGATTTCCCTTTAGCAGTTCTGTTAAGTACAGCTGATTCTTTAGCTTCAACTAACCAGAACCACAGAATCTTAGTTAAAAATAACAAATGGTATACTTACCTAGCAGGGGAGATACCACGATCATGAAGGTGCTTTTCCTAGGGAGAGGCTTATCCATTTCACTCCGGATGTGCTGACCCCTGCGATTTCTCCAAATGCAAGAAACTCAAAGACTGCATAATTTGTGGTAGTGGGGACCAGGTTTTCGTTCTCCCCTGAAACAAACAAACAAACAGACAAACGGTGCTACAGAGTCTTTAAATGTCCCTCTGAAACTTCACAAGCCAGGTTTCTGTCAACTGCACACTCGCAACGTTCTCATATTCTGAGCTCCTTTAGAACAACTCACTGAACTCTCAATGTTCCATGCCTTTTCTAGCCCAAAATTCCAAGGTCCTTCTGCAACCTCTGCCCCCAAAATATGATCAGGTCTGTCACAACAATACCCCATTTCTGGTACCACTTGTCTCAGTGTGGGTTCCTATTGCTGGGATGAAACACCATGACCAAAAACCAACTTAGGGAGAAAGGGTTTATTTTGCTTATATTTCATTTTTGAAGGAAGTAAGGATAGAAACTCAAACAGGGAAGGATCCGGGAAGATCCACGAGCTGATCTAGGGGCCATAGATGAGTGCAGTTTACTGGCTTGATTCTCCTGGCCTGCTCAACCCTTTCTTGTAGAACCCAGGACCCAGCTCAGGAATAACATCGCCTACAATGGGCTGAGTCCTTCCCCATCAATTACTAATTAAAAACGCTTTATAGGCTTGCGTATATTCTCTCACACACACCCTACCACTCTCCGAGACAGGGTTTCTCTGTATAACCCTGGCTGTCCTGTAACTCATTCTGTAGACCAGGCAGACCTCAAATTCACGGAGATCGCCTGTCTCTGCCTCCCGAGTGCTGGGATTAACGGCGTGCACCACCACCTCCCGGCCCCAGGTCTTATTCTTATGGAAGAATTTTCTCAATTGAGGTTCCTGCCTTTCAGATAACTCTAGTTTGTGTCAAATTGACAAACTAGCCAGCACACTTCCAGCATTTTTTTCCCGCTGGCTCCCTCAATCGCTGCCCTCATCGCTGTTTCTCTTAAATTTCCCGGGAGTCCCGCCCCCTGATCTCTTCGCTCCTGCGTATTACGCTATCAACGGAAGTGACATCACTCCAGGTCGGTGAGGCGTGGGGGCGTTTCCGGCGCGGTGGTGGTGGCTGCGGAGGTGGGCGTGAAGCCCCGTGGTGTTTTGGCGTCGTGGGATCGGCTTGGTGTGGTGTGGTGTGCTACGCAGGCTGGTGTAGACGGTGGGAGGTGAGCGTGAGGGAGGCCGGGTGTTCGCGGTGCTGGTTGGTTGGCGCTTCCGGGGTGGTCAACTCAGTTTGGTTTTTAGTCTGCGAGCTTCCAGGCCTTGTATTGGCAGGCAGGAACTGAGGGTGTGTGTGTGCGCGCCTTGTAGACCTTTATATATTGGCAGGCAGGAACTCTGTGTGTGCGTGTGTGGGTGTGTGTATGTAGGAACTCTGTGTGTCTGTGTACGCGCGCAGGCATCGGGTACTCACTGGGTTAGGTCTAGACATAGCCCAAGGGTTTGGATGTGAAGTGCGAGTCCCGATATAGAGAGATGTGAGGCGACTGCGATCTGATCTCTCAGGCAAGCTTAGGTTACCACTGCGACTTGCTCTCTCTCTCATTCACTTTGTTTCCTTCCATTTCCTTTCGGCCACTGAGGTTAACAGCCGGGAAGAGTGCGATTTCCACATAGTGGCTGGCAACTGACATACTTGGATAGAAAATGATGCCCAACCAGTGAGCACACTTGGTGCACTGCTCGCGTTGTCAGTTCTTTCTGTGACCTGACTGCATCTGTTAGTAAAACCTGATCTGTGGTTTAAGTGTTGGTGTGAATTGGAGGAATAGTCCTCACCACCTTCGTCAGTTGATTTTCAGTCTTCCAATTGCAAAGCTAAGAGGAGCCTTAATCCTTCCACAATACAAATGACTAACTCTGAGCTGTTAGTATCTCACCTGGAGCCCTGAGCTGTAACCCAGTTTTTTGTTATGCATTGGGCACAAATATCCTAGTTGTTGGTTTCTCTGAAGTAAAAGTGGTTGCAAAGTACCTTTTTTTTTGGTAGACGTTCTCACTGTGTAACTCTGGCTGGCTTAGAACTCTCTGTCTAGACCAAAAAGGCCTTTTGCATCTGCCTCGCTGGGATTAAGGCATGTCCCACCACAGGTTTTGGCTTTTTAACTACCAAGGATTATTGGTTTTGGTGTTGTGCCCACCCAGCTGCTTTAGAGATTATAAGTGTATACCACTATACCTGACTCTGCTTGACAGTTTCTAATAAAGTTAAAAGAATTTCGACTCTGATTGTACAAATGTTAGTTATTTAAAATGGAACTTAGAATTGAAAATAGTCCAACTGTTTATTTTGGTAGACAGACTAAAATAATTGAGTTGTACCTAAGTGATACAGTACAGACAATGTAATTAACTTTTGCTTCATACAACAGGCAAATTTCACAGATGTACTGTTAATGAAAGGAAGTCAGACATGAACCTGCATGATTCCACTTGTGTGAAGTCTTAAAACAGCATAAATTGATCTTTCATGATGTCAGAATAGCAGCATCTTTATAGAGACACAGTGGAGCTCCTTGTGATATTTAGGTTATAGGTCCATGGAGGATTACTGTGAAAAATTTTGGATGACCAAGTGTCATGATGCATACCTGTAATCAACAGTATCCACCCAGGAACTGGGGGATCTTGAGTTTGAGCCTGCCTGGGCTACATAGTGAGGCCATGTGTTAGGTTTGTGTAGTGATACTCTTTGAGATTATAACTAGATGGAAAAGTAGAAAATAAAAGGCCTCACTATTTGTCCTGTGCTAGGGATGTAACTCAGTAACAGAGTTTGTTTAGCAAAAAGCACAGGCTCTGGGTTTGATTTGCTAAACATGCATACACTTGAGTTTGAGGCCAGCCTGGTCTACAAAGGTACACAGAGAAACCCTGTCTTGAAAAGTAAAAAAAAAAAAAAAAAAAAAAAAAAAGTTATTTTATTTTTACGTGTATGAGTGTTACCTGAATGTATTTCTGAGCATCATGCATGTGCAGTGTTTGAGAAGGCCAGTAAAGGGCATCAGATCTCCTGGAATTGGAGTTAAAAGTTATGAACCACATTGTGTATGCTGGGTATTAAATTGGGATCCTCTGAAAGAGCAGACGTTTTTTTCACTACTGAGCCTTCTCTTCAACCCTTTTTGTTCAGCTTTTTAATTTTTAAAAAAGTTTTGACGGTGCTAAAAATTAAACTCAGAACTTTGTTCTTGCTAGGCAAATACTCCTCCACTGCTGGGTCACATCCCCAGCCTTCTCTTTGAAAAATTTCTGAACTATCATCTGTAATGCATACATACACTAAAACAACTGCATGGTTTTGGTGTTTTTTTGTTTTTTTTTTTTTTTTGTTTTGTTTTGTTTTGTTTGGGTTTTTTTTTTTTTTTTTTTTTTTTTTTTTTTTTTGAGACAGGGTTTCTCTGTGTAGCACTGGTTCTCCTGGAACTCACTCTAAAACAACTGTATGGTTTTGGTGGGTTTTTTTGTTTAGTTTTGTTTTGTTTGGGATATTTGTTTGTTTGTTTTGTTTTTTTTGAGACAGGGTTTCTGTAGACCTGGGTGGCCTCAAACCATGGCTCTGCCTCTGGAGTGCTGGTATTAAAGGCACGTGCCACCACCACCTGGTGTCTACATGGTCTTTGTATACCTGTATATCAATATTGCTTATTAATCTGCATGTCCCTACTTATTAATCTGCATGTCACTACAGAAAAAGGTTTTTGGTTTTGGTTTTTGAGACAGAGTCTTAGTGTGTAGTCCTGCTGACCTAGAACTCTGTGTAGACCAGGTTGGCCTCAGCTTAGATCCACTTGCCTCTGTCTCCCCTCTTACACCCTCAACACTGGAACTAAAGGTGTTTTCAGCTGGGTATGGTGATATATAACTTTAACGCCATCACTCAGGAGGTAGAGGCAGACAAATCTCTATGAGTTTGAGGTCTATGTAGCTAGTTTTAGGCCAGCCACTTACAATGGTAAGACCCTGTCTCAAACCAATAAAACAAAAGTAGAAAATAATATAGAGGTGTGTGCCATTATGGGCCTCTTCTTACCGAAACTGTCTTATTATTTTTTTAATACTTTACTTCCGACAGAGTGTGGCCAAATAGCACTAAGTACAGAGAACCTGACATACTTGCTGATGTAAGTTTTTCTTCACGGTGCACTGAACGGCTCCTTCTCTTCACAGTGACTCCACATCTGGAACATGGCTATGGATTGGCTAGGCAGTATTGTGTCAATCAACTGTGGAGATAGCTTGGGTGTCTATCAGGGAAGAGTGTCAGCAGTGGATCAGGTCAGCCAGACCATTTCTCTTACTCGGCCCTTCCACAATGGAGTGAAGTGTCTTGTACCAGAAGTCACCTTTCGGTAAGTGTCCTGACTAAAACTCAAAATCCCAGTCTGGTGGTCTGATTGACTGTTTTCTTGTCTGGGTTCTGTTTTGCATTGTGTTTTGTCAGGAAGGAGAGCTCATAGTCTTATGGGTCTTAGAGTTCTGCTGCTACTCTCAGGGAAGACTCTATGTTATAATACAGTTTCAAGCTAATGATTAAGGGTTCATGAAACCTGTTTATTACCTCTGTTAGACATGGCATTTTATTTAAATTCATCGAAGTTTTTTTTTTCAATATTATATGTGCTTTTCTGCATCAAAGGTGGCATCATTTTCCCCCCTTAGCATAAATGTGTATGTCTTTGTAGATTTGTCTGATTTGTCCTCAGGAGCACACTATAGCCAGTAACTAAAGTCCTTAATTATAGGAGTTCTTTTCTTAATATTAATCAACAGAGTTTATTCAGTTGTATCTTCACATCCCCATCTTCATCACTTTGAGAGTATCCTCCTGTATTTATATTCCCAAATAGGATGTCAGGTGTGAGCTTCCTTATTTTTCTGAGCAATTCCTTCATATTGATGCCTGCCCATACAACCTTTTGGTTGAGTACCTTTCTTTTTCTTTTTTTTCTTTTAGTTTTTTTTAGATTATTTTTAATTATGCATTTGTATCTGGGGTATGTTGAGTTACTTGCAGAGGCCAGAAGAAGGTTGGATGCCTTGGAGCTAGAGTTACAGACCAATGTGGCTGCTGAAAACTGAATTTGAGTTCTTTGTAAGAGCAGAAGTGCCCTTTTTTGTGTTTTGTTTGTTTGTTTTTGATTTTCAAGACAGGGTTTCTCTGTAGCCCTGGTTGTTCTGGACTCTGAGACCAGGCTGGCCCCAAACTCACAGATTGGGATTCCTTTGTCGCTCTTAGTGCTGGGATTAAAGGTGTGCACCAGAGCCAAGTGCAGCAGGTGCACTTACTGATGAGGCATTGTTCTAGCCTCAGGGGTACCTTCTCTGAGCTGCTTATCTCTGTGGTTTCTGGCCTGGTTCTTTTCATTTGTGTTTGAGATGTACTCTTCCTCTTTAAGACCTTATTTCATCTCTTCTGTGTCTTGAGCACCAACATTTGCTGTACTGTTTCTGTGTTCTAATAATTGACCTCCCTCATGTGAAGCTCCCCTCCCCCGTTGGAGTCCGTACTATTGTTCAGATGAAAATAATTTGCCTTCACTCGGTTTTGAAGCTTTATTTTTCTAGTCTCTTGTTTGTTTTTTTCTGTCATCCTGATTATCTCTTGACTGGCTTACATATGATTTAATTGCCAAATTCAGGAGTGTTCCCTTCTCTTGGTTTCTTCAACTTGCCTCTAACATTTTTCTTTTTAGGTTCAAAGATTGGTTTATTCTGGGTTCTGACTTTTTTTTCTCAACATTGGATTAGAGCTTCTAAACTTTTCTACATAAACATTCTTTTTTCTTAGACTCTTGAGATAGGGTTTCAACATGCCGCCCAGGCTGGCCTGTGTTATGAGTATGTTTTCCCTGCTGGTCTGGTCCCACCGCTGTACCAGCCTCAAATAACACATAGAGACGCTGTATTAGATATATTTTATTGACCTAAGTATTTCCACATGGTCTCATCTTACCGGAGAGAGGGCCCGGCGTTCTACTCTCTCCGTCCTCCATATTGAATTTCTTCCCTACTTCTTCCTCTCTCCTCCTAGTCTCCTAGTCCTGCCTATTTTGCTTTCCTATTGGCTAACAGTGCTTTATTCATTAACCAATACAAGAAACATATCCACAGAGTTCTGCTGGCCTCTGCCTCCCCATTACTGGGATTAAAAGAATGAGCCACTATGTCTGGTTCTTAGACATTTTAAAGTAACTATAGCATATAGGCATAGAAAGTAGGCATATAAATAAAACTAGTGCTATTCAACCATAAAGAAGTGATTTAAAAATAATTCTATGGTATTAAATGTGAAATGTAGTTGGATACTAATGAGGTGGCTGTGCTTATTTATTTTTACCTAAAGAATTCAATCTTGGGTGAATATTTGATGTACTACACAAAATATTTTCATTTTTTCATGTTAACTGATACACTGATTTTATAATTGTCTGTGCTGGGAATGATGATTCACATGTGTGGCATAAAATGGAACAAGTGTATTTAGAGCCATTTCAGAAATGATAGAAAATTCTGTACTAAGCAAAATTCATTTTAACTTCCTTTAAAATATATATGTGCTGGCTGGTAGTGGCACACACCTTTAATCTCAGCACTGGGAGGCAAAGGCAGGTAGATCTTTTAGTTCAAGGCCAGCCTGGTCTACAAAGTGAGTTCCAGGACAGCCAGGGCTGTTACACAGAGGAAAAACCTTATCTCAAAAAACAAGCAAACAAATAAAATTATTTTAATGTGTGTATGTGTGTACTCAAGTGTGTGTGTGTGTGTGCTCTGTGTGCATGTAGGAAGTCAGAAGAGAACTGGAGTGACAGTTGTGAACTGCCATGTGTGTGCTGGGAATAGAACCCAGGTCCTCTGGAAGAGCCATAAGTGTGCTCTTATGAAGAGCCATCTCTCCAGCCCAACCTTTGTGTGTGTGTGTGTGTGTGTGTGTGTGTGTGTGTGTTTTGAGATAGGGTTTCTCTGTGTAGCCCTGGCTGTACTAGAACTTGTCCAGTAGACCAGGCTGGCCTGGAAGTCAGAGATCTCCCTGCCTCTGCCTCTTCCTCTGAGTGCTGGGATTAAAGGTGTGAGCCATTACTGCCTGGCTTTTTTTTCTTTTTTTAATGAAACTTAAGTTAGTAAGCAGCAAGTTTTAGAATCAAACTTCTAACACTATACACTTTGGAAATTAGCTAATTTGATACTTACATACTGAGAAATGACTGTAGGAAGATATTGAAAGTCTTTGTTTTCATAATAAAACTATTATGTTTCTATCAGACCTTTGTAGAGTAGAAACCCTGCAGTTTATAATGTGCAGTAATCTCATCTTTGAGCTGAGATGTTTTAGGCAGTGATACTGGGTTGGATGGCATGTCAGCATGCATAACACATAGCCTACAGAAACACATTGGATTTATTATATGTTTGATTTTGAACTCATTTTTGGTCATTGTATGTTCAGAGATCTTTTACTATCGCCAAGTTTGTCAAAACCCCAAGTTCACTTGTGTGACCCAGTATGGTGCTGCAGCTTACAGTTTAAGCTGGGCTCTACATAATCTTTGTACTTTTTTATGTATTTTGGTAAGAACTCAGATGTTTCGTCCTTTGAAATTCATTGTGTGAATTGTACTTACTTTGTCTCCTGGTCCTTCCCAATTGAATAATCTATAAGATGTCCTCAGTTGAAGACTTACAAGCTGGACAACTGTTTATTTGCATGTTTCTTCTTCCAGAGGTCTATTGTTGACACCATTTACCGAAGTTAAGAAATTTAAGGATTGGGCTAGTGTAGTGGCTCAGCAAGTAAAGGTGCTTACCAATAAGCCTGACAGCCTGAGTTCAATCCCCAGAACCAACTCCAAGTTGTCTTCTGACGTCCATGTGCACACTGTGACGCCCTGTACCCTCATCTCCACCTTCCCATGTATAATGAATAAATAAATGTAGAGTATTTTTAGGTTGTGAGCCTAGGCTTTAACGGCTGAGCTATCCCTCTAGCTGAGAGTATTTTTAAAGTTTTGAAATTTATTCTTATGAGTATCTGACTGCATTATATGTTGTGTACCACATGTCTGGTGCCTAGGGAGGCCAGAAGAGGGTGTTGGATCCCATGAAACTAGAGTTACAGACAGTGTGAGTCCTCTTGACGAATAACCAGTCTTCTTAACCTCGAACCATCTCTGCACCCTAAGGGAAAAAAATTTTTTTGGCGACCGGGTCTCAAAATGTAGACTGACTACAGGGCCTGGTACTTACTAAATAGACAAGGCTAGACTTGAACTCACAGAGACCTGTTAGCATGTGCTAACAAGGCTCCAAGGGGAGGGGACTTAAAAAGAAAATTTAAGAATCTTAATACATTTCCCCCAAATGTAAGCTTGAGAGGATGCTTTTATTAGCGTTTGAAAGAAAATCCTTATCTCAGCAGCTGCCCAGTAGAGTAAAAAAGCGAAGAAAGCCATGCCATTTGAGTTGCCAGCATGGACATTCTCCACATTATATCAGACAGCCATATAGCAGTAGAGGGCTTTCGAAAAAGAATAAGGATTCTTTCTGACTCTTTTGTGACAAGGTCTGTGTAGTCCTGGCTGTCTTTTAATTCTTTATGTAAAGCATACTAGCCTCCCAGAGGTAGGGTTCAGGCAGGAGCTACAGTGTCCTGGTTTCCCCCTCCTCCCTTTTGGCATGGGAAAAGCCCATTGTGCTCATGATTTGGGCCCTGGTTATCACTTTATTTTCCTGATGGCCCTCTACAAGTTTCTTTCCTTATATAATAGACAACATTGGCAGTTCTTCCTGTGGATGACATCACATTTTCATTTCTGAACCTATGGCTGAAATGCCTTTCTCCCTGCTGTTCTCTGCTTGATTTGCTTTTAACGTCTCCCACTGTGCACACCCAGACTTAGCTTAAGTAGTCCGTATGCAGTATGAATTCAGCTGTTTTGTGTCTGGGATCTCTAGTGCTCTGTGCTTTTGTCTGTCTTATATTTGACACTTGATTGTTTATATGTGTCTTTTCCAGTGTTCAAACTGAGATATTTATAAGTATGTCCTGTGCCTGCTCCTAGCCCAGTGCTTACCACTTAGTAAGAAAATTATATATGCTTGTTGAATGAGTAAGTAGGTGAAAGAATTTTAAAAGGTCACTAACACCCAGGTCTAACCACATAGCAAGGAAATTACATATACTTGTTGAATGAGAAAGTGGGTGAAAGAATTTTGAAAGCCTAAGATGAAAACCTAAGATGGCTATAGAATTTTGTTATTAACAGTTGTCTCTCTCTCTCTAAAGGCTGGTAGCGTATGAGTTGAAAGTTGGTGGCTGAGCACTGTCTTTAAATGCTGATAACTCCCTGAAGTGCAGCTTTGCAGAGGGGTAGCTGATTTCCGTTAATCCCAGTTTCATTCTTACAACTTTTCTATTGCTGTTATAATTTTAAGACTCAGACTTTTGTGTATTTCAGGGCAGGTGATATTACAGAATTAAAAATCTTGGAGATACCAGGTCCTGGAGACAACCAACAGTTTGGAGACCTTCATCAGACAGAATTAGGCCAAGTGGGTATCAGTCAGAATGGTACAAGCAAGGTGGTCAAGAAGCCAACCTCTTCTAGTAGTACCCCTCAGAACATCCCTAAGAGGACAGATGTGAAGAGCCAGGATGTTGCCATTTCTCCTCAGCAGCAGCAGTGCTCAAAGAGTTATGTGGACAGGCACCTGGAATCCTTGAGTCAGTCCAAAAGCTTCCGTCGTCGGCACAACTCTTGTAAGTACAGTCAAATTGCTATTTCTCATGACCTAGTGTTTTGAGTGTTGTAAGCTGTTACCTCCTGTTACTCTTTAAGTGAATCCCTTATTTTATAAAAGGGGCACTGGCAGAGTTTCATAGAAAAATAGGATGCTTCTATCTCTCTAGGGCTAGTCCCTTAAGAGACTCAAGGAAAAGAAAAGGAGTTATTAGAGGTAGACCTAAGCTTCTTGCCCAGTCTTCTATTTTTCTTCCTTCAGGAAAGTTGGAGCTCTGCACCATATTGGTGTTTTAAATCTGATAACTGGTGGTGATTGTGATGTCTGAATTGACTCTACTTGGGCTGTATTAGTTGATTCTTGATTAAGACTTCTGTTCTCAGAGAGAAGACTAGTGTAGGCATCACTGTTATCATCATTTCTGACAAACTGATTGTTTTTTGTTTGTTGAGGTGCTGTGGCTTGAACCCAGAGTATATACCTGGCAAGCATTCTGCCACCAAGCTTCATCCCTAGCCCAAACTTACTATTTTACTCTTATTTTTTATTTATTTCTGTGTATGTGTGCAGGTATGTGCATGTGGAGGTCAGAGCACAATTTTCGGGAGTTGGTTCTCGCCTTCCATCATGTAGGGCCTGGGGATCAAACTCAGGTTGACAGGATTGGTAGCAAGTGCCTTTATTTTCTGAACAGTCTTACCAGACCCCAAACTGGTCACTTAAATTTTGTTGTGTTTACCATATCCACTAGAACATTAAGGAGAGCATATATACTGGAATACATTGCTTTCCAGTTTTGTTTGCTAGTAACAGATTATTGAATTCCACCTGCTGATTATAGAACCATAGATGGGTCACTAGAACCTGTAATGTTTTTTAACATGTGTGCTAGAGTAATGTAATTTTGATACATAACAGATTTGTTCACATCTATTACTATGTCATAAATACATATGAATGTTTTAAAAATTCCTTCTAGGAAGGCTGGATAGTCAGCTTGTTGGTTAAAAGTACTTGTTCTTGTAGAAGTTCTTGGGTGCTTGATTCCACCCAAATGGTGGTTTATAACTGTCCATAACTCTAGTCCTAGGAATCTGATACCCTTTTCTGATTTCCAAAGGCACCAAGCACACATGTGGTACACATATAAGTGCAAAACACTTATATGCATAAAGTAATAAAATAAATACAATTTTAAAAAATTACTTCTAGGCCTAGAAAGATAGCTCAGTAGCTAAGAGCTGTTCTTTCAGAGGACCTGAGTTCAGTTGTCAGCACCCAAGTCAAGTGACTCACAACTGCCTGCAACTCCAAAGGTCCTCCTCTGGTTTCTTTGGGTACCTGGTACCTGCATACATACATGCATAGGTACACATAAAAATAAATATTTAAAAAATTACTTCTAAATGATAATCTGTCTTAGGGTTACTATTGCTGTGATGAAATACCATGGCCAAAGCAACTTGGGGAGGAAAGGATTTATTTAGCTTACACTTCCACATCACAGTTTATCATTAAGGAGGTTAGTACAGGAACTTAAGCAGGGCAAGAACCCAGAGGCAGGAGCTGATGTAGAGGCCACGGTGGAGTGCTGCTTACTGGCTTGTTCTCAAGACTTGCTTAGCTTGCCCTCCCATAGAATTCAGGACAACCAGCCCAGGGATGATACCACCCACAATGTCCACCCCTACCCCATCAATTACTAATTTAAGAAAATACCCTACTAGCTTGCCCTCATCCCAATCCAGTGGGGGTATTTTCCCAATTGTGGTTCCTTCCTCTCAAATGACTCCAACCTATGTCAGGTTGACACAAAACTATCCAGCATACTAGTCTTACTTTTTTTTTTTTTTTAAGAATTATTTACTTTTATGTCTATAATGTTCTGCCTGCACACCAGAAGAGAGCATCAGATCTCCAAAGCAATAGAGAGAAAACCTGTCTTGAAAAAACAAAACAAACAAACAAACAAAAAACCCCACCAAAATGTGGACTTTGCTCTTTGCTAACCACTGTCATCCTTATAACTGACAGCAAAGAAACAAATGTGTCTATATTCAACAGGCTTATAATTTATATGGAATCATGTATACTACACCATGCTAAATATGAATCTATTGATGTCTCCGACTTTAATCTATTATCTCATTGTGCAGGTTAGTTTTGTGAACTTGACAGAAACTAGGGTCAGCTAGCAGGAAGAACCCTTAGTTAAGGAATTGCCTCCAACAGACTGACTTTTAGGCATGTTTGTGGGGGCCTTTTATTGATTAATGATTGATGTAGAAGGGGCCCAGCCCACTGTGGGTGGTGCCACTACTTTGCAGGTTGTCCTGGGTTGTGTGTCAAAGCAAGGGAACAAACCGTGGAGAGAAGGAAGCTAGTAAGCAGCATTCCTCCGTGACCCTGCCTGCTTCATTCATTTCTGGCCTCCTAGTTTCTACTCTGCTTGAGTGTCTGCCTTGGCTACCCTCAGCGATGGACTGTGATTGGAAAGTGTAAACCAGATAAACCCTTTCCTTTCATTGTTGTTTTTGGTTATAGTGTTTATCAGAGCAACAGAAACCATGTCAGTGTTCATGGATTAGATTTTTAAAGATTTATTTTTATTTACATGTGTGTTTGCTTGTATGAGTTTTTGAGTACCACATGCTGCAGTGATTCAAGAGTGGGTCAGATTCTTTGGAACTGGAGTTTTAGGCAGTTTTGAGCCTCCATGTGGGCTCTTTACCGCTAGCCACCTCTCTACTTCCATTATAGATCATTTTTACCTTCTTACATTTATTGTAATCTTACACTCCAACTGCGAGTGATTGATTCCTGCCATTTGCCACCTACTTATTACTTGATTCTAATGATACAGGTTAAGCATCACCAATCTGAAAAATCTAAAATTTAAAGTGCTCTAAAATGTGAAACTTGAACACTAATAGAATGACACAGTTGAAAAATTCCAAACTTATTCACATGTGACAGATTGCCATCAAAATTCAGGTACACTGAAAATATTATATAAAATCACCTTCAGCTATGTGTAAAAAGTATATGTGAAATATAAATGAATTTTGTGTCTAGTTTTGGGTCCTATCCCTAGGATAGCTTATGTATATACAGATATTCGTAGAATCTAAAACACTTCTGGTCCCAAGCAGTTTAGATGAAGAATACTTAATCTATATCAGAATTACTAACTTGTAGTCCCCATCCCTATGGGAGATTGACATAGAAAGTAATGTTTACGTGTAATTCCTCTTGCCTTTCATCTTATAGACTGCGTTTATTTTCAGAGTTACTTAGGTTTTTCATCCATGTTGTTGATTTGTTTCTTATATTCATAATACAGATGGACTGCCATTTTTCATACCATTCTGAGATTCTTCAAACTACTCAATAACTTGAAATTCATTATTTGCACACATAAAGGCTTATTACTCTTTTTGTTATTAAGTTCTGTTGGTTTTCACCAAATGCATGATTGTGTGTCATTACAGTGTCATGTAGAATAGTTTCAGTGTCCTAAACAATCTCCTGTGCTTCATCTGTTCAACTGTCTCCTTTTTTCTCTGCTTTCTCCTGATAGCTGCTGTAGTTTTCATTTTCCAGAATGTCACAGATTAAATCCCACAATATGTAGCCTTTTTGAATGACTTCTTTGACTTTGCAATATGCATTTAAGATTCATTCATGTCTTTGTGGCTTGGTATGCCATTTTCTTTATTGATGAATAATATTCTAGTTTATGGATGTGTCACCATTTGTTTAACCTTTTACTTATGTTGAAAGGAATCTTGATTGCTTCCATCTTTTAGTAGTTATAAAGAAAATTACTGTAAGAACTTGTTTTCAGGTTTTTTTGTTGTTTAGTTTTGCCTGTTTTGTCTAAGAAGCCCTAACTAATCTGGAACTCAAAGAGATCCACATGCCTGTGCTTCTTGAGTGCTGAGGTTAAAGGTGTGTGTGACTGTTTACCTGCATGTATGATATGAACCTTGTGCCTGCCTAATGCCTGAGGTCAGAAGAGTGCATTGGATGCCCTAGAATTAGAGCTACAGATGGTTGTGTGCTGCTGGATTTTCTGGAAGAACAAACAGTACTCTTAACTACTCTTAACTACTGAGCCAACTCTCAAGCCCTCTTTTCTGTTCTTGTAAGTGTTCTTCCAAGGTGAGTTATAAATTGAGGAATTTGTTGGTTCTAGTTAGCTAATCTAATGCTGATAAGATTTAGAATAAATACAGTGGTGGCCCACACCTTTAATCCCTAATCCCAGCACTTGAGGCAAAGGCAGTTGGATCTCTGTGAGTTCCAGGTCTACATAGTGAATGTTAAGACAGCCAAGGCTACGGTTGGGTGAGGATGGGTTTAAAGAATAGTTTCTGTGGCTGTCAGAAAACTTTCCAAATGGATGAATGGATCAGTCATCTAGTCCAGGTTACAGAGGGAGACCACTTATGGTTTATTAAGTGTATAGATCACTGTATTAGTACAAATCTTATTTGTCATGCTGGTGGTGTAGCTTGGTTGTTGTAGTGCATACCTAGCTTGAAAATCTGGATTAGATTCCCAGTGCCACATTAACTGGACCTTTGGTGCTATGCAGATGAGAGGTGGAAGTTCAAGGGCATTGTGTCATGGATACAGATGTACACACATATATTAATAATAAATTTAAAATTATAAAGTCATATTTTTTCCCCTCAAGACAGGGTTTCTCTATTGCTTTGGAGCCTGTTCTGGAACTCTCTCTGTAGACCAGGCTGGTCTAAACTCATAGAGATCAGCCTGCCTCTGCCTCCCAAGTGCTGGGATTAAAGGTGTGAGCCATCAACCCCTAGCTCAAACAGCATTTTCTATCATGGACCGTGCTACCTTTGTAGTGGGGTGTTTTGTCAGCATGCTGAGAAAGCTCTACAGCCATCTAGGGTTATTTTCTTTGATTTTGTACTTAGCATTTCAGTATCTCCTCATTATCTAGCACAAAATTGAGTAGATGCTATTAACTTTGTTGTTTTTGACTGATACTGTTTCATTAAGTGTCCTGTATTCAGATTATACATTTCTATGACAGTCATAAGAGCTCTTAATTGGTTCAATAATTTATTAACTTTTAGCACACCTGTGTATACATTAGATATGAGACAAAAATACAAATTAACACAGTGATACATGCCTTTAATCCCAGTACTTGTGAGGCAGAGCCAGGCAGATGCCTGTGAATTCAAGGCAAGCCTGGTATACAGTAAGGGCTACATAGAGAGACCTTGTCTAGAAAACCAAGACAAAACAAAACAAAAAGAATTAGACCATGTGGCATACAGAATGGGGACATGACATAGAGAAGATACTGGGGACAAGGATTTGTCCGAGGAACCTACTCCCTTCAGTTAGACCCAGCTTCCTCAGTTTCCATCACATCCCAGAACATCAAATTATGTACTGATTAATGAGGTTGGAGCCTCAGTGTCTGATCACTTTCCCAAAACCCCACACCTGAAAGTTGATGCTTTGGGATCAAACTTAACACAAGAGTCTTTGAAGGTTATTTCCAAATCCAGTTAAATAAGACCAGATGGAAAATATCTTAGGCTTTACAGACTACAATCTTCATCTGGAATACTTAATTTTGCCTTTGTAACAAAGTACAAAACTACAGCAAAACTGCCTTAAATCATTTATAGACAGATGAATATTACAGTGTTTCTGAAACCTTATTTGCAGAAACAGCTTGGTTGGATTTAACTTTTAAGCTTATATGACATATTTAGGATGACGTTTATTAGTGATAACCTGTGGATTTATATACAGAATAAGCTTGTTATTTTTAATTGGGTGATCTTATTCTCCCCCAGTGCTGAGGATTAAACCTGTTTTTCCTGCATGCTAGGTGAATGCTCTGCCAGCAAGTTACTGATCAATTTTTACTGGTACTCATTATCATTTAAATATTGATACAGCCAACTGTGTGGCACATAAATCTAATTCTAGCTTTCCAGAATTGCTACAGGACTACATGGCATAGTGTGTTCTAGGGCAAGAAAGTTATGTAAGTTCACTTACATGGACACACGTATTTTCTTAAGATGCTTCAAAAATGATAGTGACATGAAACCTCATATCAGATGCCAGTTTCCATAAGCATATTAAATTCATGAAGTGTGATTTCCTATGATTCCCCCGCCCCCCTCAAGACAGGGTTTCTCTGTATTGCTTTGGAGCCTGTCCTGGAACTAGCTCTGTAGACCAGGCTGATCTGGAACTCAGATCTACCTGCCCCTGCCTCCCGAGTGCTGGGACTAAAGACATGCGCCTCCAATGCCCAGCTGTTTCCTATATTTTTTTAATTAAAAGTGAATAAAATGTTTTGTATTATCTTCTTCGTCCCAGTGGATTATCCTGTTTGGACCTGGGGATGAGCACATCAATCAGAGAGGCAATTGAGTTACATGCCCGTTTCCCAGTAGATAGTTGATGCTTTTGAAGGCTTGGCTTTTTGTCCTGTTCTTTCTTGCTTTTAACTACAAATATTACTAATGGTGTAGTATTCTTGGATTTTCATACCTCTTCTCCCTTTCTAAATCCAGCTCTATTTTCTCCTGGCACTTTATGAATTTCTGGGCTGAGGAGATGGCTCAGTGGGCAGGAACATTTGCTATGAAAGCATGCTGACCTGAGTTCAGATCTCTAGCACAAAAGTGAAATCTGAGTACATCCTGTACCTACAACCCCAATGTGGTGGGGGTCAGAGGCAGGAGGATCTCTGGGGCTTGCCAACCTACCTCCAGGTTCAGTGAGAGACCCTCTCTCAAGGGAATAAGCTGGAGAGTGATAATAGAGCAGGACATCTGACATCTTGTGGGGACACAAGCACCTATAAACGTTTTAAGATTTGAATCCACACCACATTTTCACTGTTTGCATTTTTTTATTTCTCCTTAGTTAGTATTGATTATATATAATGTATTCCCAGCACCTATTTATATCACTCAGCATTCTTTCAGTAAATGTTTGGCAAACCATCGGAAATGGAATGTAGTCTAAACCACTTATTTTGTAGTGGCTTATAATTTGAATTGTTAAAGGTGTCTCTCTTCTCTTTCCCCCCATTATGTTTTTTGTTTTTCTTCTCAGAGACCAAGGTCACATATTCCATACTGAGGTATTAGAAAAACATGAGTTATATTTGCATAATATATACTCTTCAGAATAATGTTAAAAAGGCCACCTAGTGTTGATTAATTTGTCAGTTGTTTATTGACTGCCTAGAAACTGTGCTGTGGACATTTTGCTTATTGGAAATTGAAGCCCTAGGAAGTTGAACAGTGGATATATGATTATATATAATTCTTGCTTTTTGTTTTTAAAACAAGATCTCATGTAGCCTAGGCCAATGGATGATCTTGAGTTCTCACTGTCTCGCCTCCCTTCTCATGTTTGCCCCACCATTCTCAGTCCTTATGGTGCTAGAAATTGAACCCAGGGATTAATGTGTGCATGGCAAGTACTCTGCCATCTGGGCTTCAATTCCATCTCTTAATTCTGTAACTGTATGCTTGTGTTTATGTGGTTATATGCATATGTGCATGCGAGTGCACATCCTCATGTGCATGTGGGTGGCAGAGGTCAACATTGGTGTCCTCTTTCATTCCTTTCCACCTTATTTTTTGAGACAAAAATCTCTCACTTAACCTGGAATTTACTGATTGGCTAGGCTGGCTGGATTACCAATAAGCTGTCAAGGATCGTTCAGTTACAAATGCGTCCCCCTTTACATCAAGCTTTTATATCCATGCTAGGGATCCAGACTTAGGTCCTCTTGTTTGCTCACACATACTTTAATGACTGCCATCTCCTCAGCCCCTAGAATTATATCATTTTGATGACAAAACTGGATTAAATATCTTCTAACTCTTGGCACAGTAAAGGATTGTGAAAAGAGAACAATGCAGTTGAACTGAAATGAGTTGCCTACTTGTATGTATAGGGGTCATTTATTCTCTGTGAATGGTTGGTTTGGAGAATTTAACAAGGCTTTCTCTTTGGCTGCTATTGTAGTGTTGATCAACACACAGCAGCCAAGTAGAATCTACAGACACGGTGGCTGGTTGCTGCAGTGTTGCTGTTTATTTTGCTGTGGTCACTTTTCTTTGATAGTGCAGAAAATGCGTATGTATAGAAGAGATAAAGTTTTGAGAAAAAGAGATCATGGTAAACCAAGATTGAAAGACATTCTAGACTATCCCGGACTCTGTTGTCTGGATTCTTGCCAGCTGTGAGCTTGCCTGAGAGTAAATTAACTTAGAAAGGACCTTATTGGGTGTGCGGAGAAGAACTGAACAATGTCTCCCTGTAGACTTCATTCTTTTACCTTGGTGGCTATGCTGTAGCTCTTGTCCTACTTGTCATTTGATAAGCTTCTGTTGCCTTGGTGGTAGTGCACAGCTGTAATCCTAGCTGTTTGGGTGTTCAAGACAAGTTTAGGAGGTTTATTGACAAATTTCTGTTACCACCTCTTCCCTTATGAAAGGCAGCACTGATTAAGATTTGCAGGAGTCCAGGCAGTGGTAGCACATGGGAGCTCCCAGCACTTGGGAGGCTAAGGCAGGTGGATCTCTATGAATTTGAGGCCAGCCTGGTCTACAAAGTGAGTTCCAGGACAGCGAGGGCTACACATAGAAACCCTGTCTTGGGGAAAAAAAAAAAAAAAAAAAAAAAAGATGTTTCATGTTTAGTTATTTGGGTGGTTTTACAACTTTATTATTCCACATGAGATTTGTGCTCTTGCTCTTTTTTCTACTTCAGGTGATTTAAAAATGCCCTACCTTTCCCTTTGGTTCCTGTAACACTCTCAGATGACTAATATTTTCCATTTATACTGTACATGGACATACTGACTTTGTTCTTTATTTTCTTCCCCAGGGTCATCTAGTAGCAGGCACCCAAACCAGGCAACCCCAAAGAAAAGTGGTTTAAAAAATGGTCAAATGAAAAATAAGGATGATGAATGTTTTGGAGATGATATCGAGGAGATCCCAGATACAGATTTTGACTTTGAGGGGAACCTGGCCCTCTTTGACAAGGCAGCTGTATTTGAGGAGATTGACACTTATGAGAGAAGAAGCGGCACCCGTTCCCGGGGTGTCCCCAATGAACGACCTGCTAGGTATCGCCATGATGAAAACATCTTGGAATCAGAGCCTATTGTCTACCGTAGGATCACAGTACCACACGGTGTGAGCAAGGAGTTCTGCACAGGTGAGTTACGTTGAATCCACCATGGGGTGCTCTTCCTCTTGAATATGCTTAAAACAGAAAAACCCAATTGTTTGAAAGTCAGCATCTTGAATCAGAAATTAGTGAGTTGGCAGTTGATGCAGTGTTATTGTCGGTTGGGGATGGTGGCTAACTTGTCATGGAACTATGGTGGAGGGGCAGTTTCAGAACTTGTCCCTTTATGTCCTGTATCTGGCAGGTTCCATGTTAATCTACAGTCTGGTTTTCCTGATAACTGTTTGTATACTTCACCAGAAATGTAGCTCTGTTTATTAGTTATTGGCTGATCCAAGAAGAACTGTAGATGGATAAAATCCATGTGCTAAAATTGGAGTTCCTATAAATTACATTTGTTTGTCCTGCTGCTCTTATTTCTCAATATCTTGGTCATTTGAGGGTTTGGCTGGCTAAAAAAATCTACCTAACACCACTGTAGCCGGGTGGTGGTGGATGCGTGCCTTTAAAACCATCAGTTGAGAGGAAGGTGGATCTCTGTGAGTTCCAGGCCAGCCTTGTCTACAGAGCTGTTACACAGAGAAACCCTGTCTCAGCACCCTCCCATACCCCACATTCCCCCACCCCTTGCAAAAAAGAAGAGGAAAAAAAAAAGCCTCTGTATTATAGTATTGTTCTATTACCTTGGTGATTTTCTTTTAGGTTGATTTACTTTTTTATTTTATATATGTGGGTGTTTTGCTTCCATATAGTCTATACATGTGTGCAGCGACTGGAGCCTAGAAGGACAGCCAGTACTCCAGCCTCTACTCAGTTAGTTTTAAGGTTTATTTTGTTTTAGACAGGGTGTCACTATGTAGCTCTGGCTGGCCTGACCTACCAACTGCCTATTCCTGCTGTAGCTCTCTGGGCTATCATCCTTGTGACTCTGCAGAGGTGGTTGAATTGTGAAGTATGTGGTTTCCTGAAATTATTTAGACCACTTGAATTCCTAAGCTTGGGAATATTATGGTCTGTCTTGTACTTAAGTGGATAAAAAGGTAAGAGTCCATGGTGAGAATGAGGAGAACATTTCCTAAAGAGACCAAAACAAAGGTGGTAATTTCTCTTAGTTAGGGTTTCTTCTATTGCTGTGAAGAGACCATGATCATGGCAGCTGTTATGAAGGAAAACATTTAATTGGAGCTGGCTTACAGTTTCAGAGGTTTAGTCCATTATCATCTCGGTGGGAAGCATGACATCATGCAGACAGACATGGTACTGAAGAAGGAGCTGAGAGATCTACATCTGGATCCGTAGGAAGCAGGCAGAGAATATTTCACTAAGTGTGGCTTGAGCAAATTGAGGCTTCAAAACCCACCCCCTAGTGACAAACCTACTGCAACAAGTCCATTGGAGCATGCAATTACTCCCAGTACTTGGGAGGCGGAGAGATCTCCAGAACCACATAAACTGGAAGTGGGGAGATGGCTCCGTTGTTGAGAGCACTGGCTCTTCTTCCAAAGGTCCTGAGTGCAATTCCTAGCAACAGCATATAACCATCTATAATGAGATCTGGTGCTCTCTTCGGCCTGCAGGTATACATGTATGCATAATTAATAAATAAATCTTAAAAAACAAAACAAACCCCCCGAAAAAACAGGAGTGGCAGCACATTCCTGGGGAAGTAGAGAAAGGAAGATAGATTCCTGGAGCTTTCTATCAGGGTCTATACTAGTCTTGGTCTTCAAAAATAAGATAGTGAATGAGGGTGACATCGAGTGTTAACCTCTGGCCTCATTATGCACCCCCACAAGCATACAAACACCAGAAAAAAAATATTGTGCTTATTGAACCTGCTCTTAAGATTGTATTAGGAACTGGGTGGTGGTGGTACATACCTTTAATCCCAGCACTCGGTAGGCAGAGGCAGGTGGATCTCTGTGGGTTCCAGCCAGCCTGGTATATAAAGTGTATTTCAGGACAGCCAAGTACACAGAGAAACCCTGTCTTGAGAAAACAAACAACAAAAGAAAAAGGATGTAGTAGGAAGAACTAGGATCTAGCTTAGCAGTCAAGACCTTGAGTTATGTACGCAAGGCTCTGGGCTCAATCCTCATTCAGTATGGAGATAGGAATGGGGAACACTGGGAGATGGAAAGATCCCCTATGTGAGGCTGTGGGTAGTAATGTGCTAGGTGTTGAAAGGCAGGCAAACTTATGATGGGGTTGAGAGCTTTAGTAAGGAACAGAACAGCAGCTCGTGGGCAGGATTTTCTGGCCTGAGAAGAGGAGGATGTTTATCAATAAACTAGGCAGGTATTGATGACTAGTGTGAGTAAAAAGCTTGGAAGATTGTTTACTAGCTGGTTTGGTTGAGGGTGAGATTTGTAAAGGTGACTAGGAGGCAATAAACAGATTTGGACCAGAGCACAGAGGGCCTTGAACATCTTTGTTAGCCTTGTCTACACATGGAGAATGACTGAAGGGTTTTTATTTAATTAGAAAAAAATTGTAGCCAGGTGGTAGTAGTGCATGCCTTTAATCACAGTATTTGGAAGGCAGAGACGGTAGATCTCTGAGTTCAAAGCAAGCTTGGTCTATAGAGTTAGTTCCATCCAGGACAGGTTCCAAAGCTACAGAGAAACCCTGTCTTGAAAAATAAACAAATTGTATGTAACACACACATATGCACACAAATATGTATTGGTGTTGTACACATGCTACAGTTCACATGGGGGTCAGAGGATAACTTGCAGGTGGCAGTTCTTTCCTTCTACCATGTGGGGCCCTGGTATGTCAGTTTGGTAGCAAGTGTCTTTACCCTTTGTGCTACCTCACGAGCCCAACTTAGGTTTTAGATTAGAAACATCATATGATCCTAATCTTTCTTCCTGGTGTTATGGTAAGATTTAGCACAGAGTGAGTGGGACAGAAGACACTGAGGCAGGATCAATTTCTAACACTCATGATGAAACTAATGTACCAGGATTTTGGACCATCAAGTGTAAACACAAAGATGGGATAGACATGACAGGAGAATTTGATATGGGATGATTGAAAACAGGCAAACTATTAATAAGCCAGAGGACTAAAAGGCATTGGATGTATAGTTTAGAAAGAATCTCCATAGGAGTCTAGCTGTAGTTAGGTTGCTTAACTTTACAGAGAGCTATGTTTGGTTTTGTGATTTGAGGCCTCTGCCCCCCCCCCCCTTTTCTGCGATCCTTTGTGGTTGAGCCTGGAAAAAGAAAAAGGTAAAGTTGCCACTCTGAAGGATAGAGAAGGTAATTGTGAGTTTCAGTGAGAAGGATCATGAGTTATAAGGCCAGTAGGAAGCTAATGAGTCTGTGCCCTTATCTGTAGAGTTGGGGGTTCATTGTCAAATAAAGTAGACTGCAAAGCAGCTTGCACAATTCCAAGTTCCTAGTGGGTACTCAGTAAATATTTGAGTTTAAATGTAGTTGCAAAGGCTACTTCAAGTAAGATTATTTCAAAGCATCAACATTTACAAAATATACTAAGTACCAGACATTAGGTATTAGATATCTAGATATTCAGTCACCTCAGGACCTTTAGAGTGCTGGACAGCCAAATATGTAAATATGCAAATATAGAAATGGGGTACTTAGCTGTGGCCTGAAATGGGTGATGGCATCAGGTTTAGGAGCAGCATTATAGTCAGCAGCATAATAGGTAATAGGTAATGCTACATCGTTTGATTTTATGGCATTTCTGTAAGATTGTATTATTGAGTTCATTATCTTTATCATCTCATGTTGGTGACATTAGGTGACTTGATCAAGAATGACTTGACAATCATTTGAATTCTTTTCCCCCCAAGGTTCTGATAAATTCTTTTCTATTCATGAACCATTCCATTTGGGGAAACTTAATTTTTGAGAAAAAGTTGTGTGTGTGTGTGTGTGTGTGTGTGTGTATTTGAGTAATATGCATGTAAGTGCCAAATGTCCTCAGAGTCTATAAGAGGGAGTTGGATCCCCTGGAGTTAGAGTTATAGAAGTTGTGAGCCTCTTGTCATGGGTGCTGGAAACTAAGCTCCAATCCACTGTAAGATCAGTACATGCTCTTAACTGTTGAGCCATCTCAGATCGGGAGACTTTATTAATAACCTCTACCATTTATTTTCTACTATATGGTCCTCTTTTTTTTTTTTTAAGATTTATGTATGACTGCATGCCAGAAGAGGGCACCAGATCTCATCATAGATGTGAGCCACCATGTGGTTGCTAGGAATTGAACTCAGGACCTCTGGAAGAGCAGTCAATGCTCTTAACCTCTGAGCCATCTCTCCAGTCCCAAATTTAAATTAAGCTCTCTGGTTTTAGCTCCTATACTATCCTCTCAGATCCATTTCTCCTGACCTCTGGTCAGCAGGTTCTACTTTGACCTCTGGTCTGAGTTTGTTTATTTCCTGTCTTACGTTTCTTTCGTACCTTGGCAAACTGAGTCTTGATGGGGCATCTTTTCCCCTTGGGACAGGTTTGATTAATAACTCCTACCTGTCAGTTGTCTTCCATAGTTGGCATTTCATTCTGCCTCTGAGCTCTAGCCACTTTCCTCTGTTTTTTGTTACCAAGAGTCTTTCAAGAATCTTCTAGCATTTCCAAGACTAACAGTATGTTTATCTCAAGAATAAGTAGTTAGTCCCAGGACTTGGGAGGCTGTGGAAGGAGACTGCATTAGGTTCCAGGTCAACTTAAGTTTCACAGTGGATTCTAGGACAGCCTGAGCTACAGAGTGAAACCTGGCCCAAACCACATCATGAGGAAGTCTGTTATGCTTGGATGTGTATTTGGATTTTGAAAAGGCTCCTAAAGAATTTACACTGAGGAAGGTAGAGGCCTCTCTCAGCAGCTGTTATGCACTTGAGGCAACTGCTTCTTGCTTAGAATTGAATGTCAGAAGCAGTGGCACTAATTCATATCTCATGACCTCTTAGACCATGGACTGAACCCACTAAGGTGAATTCCTACCTGAGTCTCCCGCATGAGCCTCAAGACTCAGCACCTTCCCACCATAGGCTAAAACAGATGCTATAGAGAGCACAGTCCAAGAGAGACAATAGGAGTTGAATTCAATGTCTTTTGACTAGAACATGTGAATCCTGTGCCAAGGTGTTATTTCCTCTTGAACAGAAGTAATGAACTTAGTTTCTGAAATCAGATCTCTGCAAGCAGACTGCCTTGATGGCCATTTGATTGATTTGGGGAACCTCAGGTCTAGCAGATCTCCATTTCCAGAGTACAAAATGTTACTAATGTTGGAAGCCTTCAGGGTTTCTGGGCCTGTACAGTAAGGCAGCTTGTGGTTATTTGTGCTCCTGGGAAGGGACTCATGTAGCTTGTTAGCACAATTTTAAGAGTTTGAAACCAAACTAAGGGCTGAAAGAACTGACGTGTTCCTAGTTTGAGCATGGGACTGATCCCTACCAATGTGACTGCATTGCTAATCTTTGCCTTCTTGTTCATTCAGTGCCATGGTTGCTCATCCAGAGAGAAAAAAATGTTTCATTTTAGAGTATCTACCATCTTCCTTAAAGGTAACACATCAAAGCCAAGTTGTTGTTGCCCAAATGTACCCTGACTCTCCGTCATTCCCAGTTATTCGATTGGCAGTAGCCATTCTTTAGGTGTTTATTTAGCATGAAACTTTGGAGTCATCTTTCCAGCTTCTTTTCTGCAGAGAACTAAGCACTACCTTTTCTCATGGGATAGCAAGCAATGCTGGTGCCTTCTGTAGCAGCCCCAGGAGAGTGTTTTCTTTACTCACAGAGTGTTCATTCTGGTTCCGAACTTGTTTCTTCTTTCAAATTTCCTTTGAAATTTTCATGACCCTTTAGTTTCTTGTACTACCTCATAAATCCCCAGATAGTCCTTGAAATCAGTTCTGTCTGGCCTACATATATTACATATACAATTGTTTGTGTAATGTTCTTTTATTGCAGTTTAGGGGGCCATCTTTTGTTCTTTGTTTTGTTTTGTTTTGTTTTGTTTTTTTTTTTTTGAGACAGGATTTCACTGTGTATCTTCAGTTTGCCTAGAACTCTCCCATCATCCTGCCTCAGCCTCCTAAAGCTGTGATTATAGGCCTGTACCACCATGCCTGGTCTCCAGTACTTATTTTTAAATTATTATTTGAATAGGGCATGGTGGTACATACCTTCAATGTGTGTGGGGTTGGTGCTTCCACAGTAAGCATGGAGTGTGAGTTCTCTCTGACAACCTTTATGTGGGCTCCAGGGATTAAACTCTGCTTATCAGGCTTTTGTGTCAAGTGGTTTTTACCCTCTGAACCAGCTCACCCTTGATGGTACATTGCATTTTGTGATAGACTTAATATAGATCTGCAGGGGCTGCCTATTTATTGCTAGTCTGAAGGTGCTATTTTGTAAGTGTTTTTGAGTCATAAAAAGAATATTATGCTACCTCCTCCCTGAACCCCACCTTGGGACTGCCACAGAGTAGACTCAGTTCACAGATCTAGAGAAATCCCATGCCCTTCAGTGGAACTGTACTCTTTGTTCATGAGACATAGGGCACCGAGCTTTTCTACTAAAGGTCCACATTTGTGTGAAGATTGCGTTACATTGAGAGGCTCTTTGTTGTAAGAGTCTAGTTAAGCAGGAGAAAGGCTAGACCTGGATAAATGAGAGGGGAAGCTTGAATGTGGTGCTGCCAGATAGGGACATGGAGAATATGAGGACATGTGTGTTTATAAGGAGGATGGGGAATGCGTAAGTGATAGTGTGAGAAGGGACAGACATATGCAATGTTGGGCCACTGGGTTCTGTGAAAGAGGCACCCCAGCCCTGCACTGTGGAAATAAGTGATGCAAGGAGGAGCCTCCTTTCCCAGCTTGTGCATCTGTGCTTGAGTTGTTTTCCTTGATTTCTAGAGCTTAATAGGAGCCTTATGAGTGTTCTGCTTGTCACAAACTGCATAGTTATGTCCCCTTTTCTTACATTCAGAGAAACCCAGCAACTGATTTGACTGCCTTGATTCTCAAACAATAAAGATCCACCTTCCAACCCAAACATAATTAGGCTTGGCCCTTGTTCAGACTGCCACTGTTATTGTCTGCAGTAGACATGCTATGATCTTGCTTCCTTTCCTTTGGAGCTTATTTTATTCCCATGACTGTTTATGATAAACCAGTCCAGCTTCTTCAACTTTATTTGTAAATGTTTAAAAGGAATGTTTTGTAATTCTTATGTGTTCCTTTTGGAGAAGCAAACAGAGCAGGTTCTAGTAAAGTCCCCAGCATATGACTACAGTCAAAGAGGATTCTAATCTCTCTTACTCTAGGTTATAGAAATATGCCAACTCATTAACAGTATACCCTTTTCCTCTCTTCACAGACCAGGGGAGATGGTAGGAGATGCAGTTTCCAGCTGTAGGAACTCCTGACCAGGGTGGGGAGTGCTTGTTTCCTCTGACATGGAGTTTCATTCATACTTTTTCAGGGCTATGAGGGTAGAATGGGCTGAAAATGGCTCTATTTATTCCCAGAGAGCTTCCTGTCTGTGTATACAAAATAAGAGCCAGGCTTGGAAAGCTTGATTTATAGGGTAGCAGGCCACCCCATTTAAAATCCCAGCAGTAAACAGGTAAGCAGGCGAAGGAATACAGACTGAGGGAATGCTCTCCTTTGCATGACTTTGCAGGTAAAAAGGTTTTTGAAATAGATAGGTGTGTGACTAGTCTTTACTGACAGGTTTGGAGTAGGACAGCTCAGGAGTCTTAAATTCAGCCAGCCTTTTCACTGCTCTCAGGGCTTCCTGATAATATGTAACTGTCTAAAGCAGGCCATTTAAAAATGGCTGTTTTAATCAGCTTTTGACATGTAAGGTCAGGCTTCACCTCAGACTTTGTACTTGGGACACCAGTGACTTATATTTTGGAAGGGGTAGAAAAAGACACTGGGCTTTCTGCTTGGTTCCTATTGCTAAAACATACAGTATCCTCTTGTGTCTGCCTTGGGTAATCTATACAACCAGGACTGGATTCATGATAGAAATAAAAGGAACTTCTAGTTTTAGTGGTGGCGCACACCTTTAATCCTAGCACTCAGGAGGCAGAGACAGGTGGACTGTGAGTTTGAAGTCCGCCCCGTCTACAGAGTGAGCTCCATGACAGCCAGGACCACACAGACCAACTTGTCTCCTGTCTCGAAAGGAAAAAAAAAATTCTCTAGTAATGACCAGTGGGGCAGGCAAGTCTTTCTAGATGGAATGCTGGAGCAGTGGGATAATGATAAATCCCCAACAAGACTTCTGGGTGTTTTGTTTTGTTGAGACCAGGGTTTCTCTGTGTAGCTTTGGAGCCTGTCCTGGAACTCTCTCTGTAGACCAGGCTGGCCTTGAACTCACAGAGATCTGCTTGCCTCTGCCTCAGAGTGCTGGGACTAAAGGCGTGCACCACCAATGCCCAGCTTGAAGACTTCTGTTTTTAGACAAGATCATGAATGGCGTGAGGTTTGGGTCTATACATTTGACCAATTGGTGAGACCTTACCTTCCACAGAGATGCAACAACCTAACAAGCTCAGGAAACCATGGCTACTGATGTTAAAAAAAAAAAAACATCAAAACAAAAACAAAAAAACAAAAAAGTAAAGAGTCATCTCCCTACTTGGAGTTCACAGTCCAGTATAATAACAAAATTAGGTATGAAGTAGCAGTGAAGATAATTTTGATTGGGGGTCACTACAACTACATTAAAGGGTTGCAGCATTAGCAAGGTTGAGACCCACTGCTCTGGGTCAACACAAAGCAGGGAGAAACTTGCCCTCCCTCCTTAGCAATTTGGCTTTAGGCCACTATGCGTAAGTGCCACAGTAATCCATCAGTTCTCAATACTGAATAAACAGTGTGGTTGTGCTCACTGGTAATTCTAATATTTAGGAGGTGTAAACAGGAGTATTTGGAGTTCAAAGTCATCCTTGGCTACATAATAAGTTTAAGCCTGGGCTACGTGAGAGACCCTGTCTCCAAAAAACAAACAAAAAAGCTGCCATTTGCTGAATATACATAGAATGTCCACATTTTTAACCTGGTTCTTATAGTAATTTTCTCTTGCTCCTTGCCTCTTTTAACCACAGACTCTGGCCTGGTGGTCCCAAGTGTTTCCTATGAGCTACATAAAAAGCTGTTATCTGTGGCTGAGAAGCATGGGCTGACCTTAGAGCGGAGGCTTGAGATGACTGGTGTGTGTGCCAGTCAGATGGCATTGACTCTCCTAGGAGGACCCAATAGGTAAGTGGCTCTAGACTGACAATGTTGAATGTGGGGTGATAATGTCCTGCTTGGTCAGCCCACAACACCTCTCACATGCACACAGGCTCATCTCATGGGAGCCTCCCTTATGTGCCAGATGTTTTTGCTTGCCTTTCTGTTACTCATCTCCTGGAAGTCCTTACTCTTCCTTCTTTCCTGACAGCAGCTGTCTGAGCTTTTGAGTCCTGCCAGTTGACGGGCCTGTCTTTGAAAAGGCTGCATAGATCAAAAGGCTGCATAGATCTGGCCTTTGATAGCCTTTCAGTAGGAAGCATGTCAGTTTTGAGCGCTACACCTTCTAGAAACACCCTGAGAACCTAGCAGAGGAGATAATTCCTGCCTGCCCAAGAACAATGTTAGGAACAGAGCATGGTCTTACCAGTGGGTGTGTACTAGACCTTATGTTTGACAATGAACATACCAGTGACAACACACTGTTGTACCCAAATTCTGAACCCCAAAATCACCAAAAGACCCTATCCAATGCAAAAGCAAAGAGTCTTTGTCTTTAATAATTTAATAAGTTAATTGCATTAACACGGTTCCTCCATCCATTCGACACATCAGGTGGAGAAGGACTTGAAAGGACCGCAAGGCAGGGAATTTATTGGGTAGAGCAAGGGGAGTGTCTAGGAGTCAGCAACAGTTTCAGGAATGGTGCACTTCTGGGCTTGGGCGACCTGTCCTGTGTTGATTGGCCTATAGTCCTTCCCAGGATGGTTGCTATGCTCTGTCTGCCACTGTTAGTATAAAGAACCTCCAGAGCCCACCAGCTAACTTCTGATTGGTTCCTTGCCACATGGAGGGTATCTGACCTCATGGTGACAAGGAGGTTGGGCAGGGTCAGGAAGCTGACCCTGCCCAACCTCCACATTTTGCTGAGTCAGAGGCCTACATCTTGGTGTATCTTTTCTGCAGCCTGTCTGCAGCCAAAGCAGGGGGCTGAGTGAGGGTCTGGTCCCTTCACCATGATTTAAGAGGAGCAGACTCTGACTCGGAGCTTGGAGAACCACCCATGTAACACTGCTGGTGTGCTGGGAGCCAGATCTCCATTCTGCAGAGGTGCTGTGGGTGCTAGACGTCAATCTACTTTTCATGCTGGTGAATGCTTGTGATGGCATGAGGAAGGGCTCACTGGAGAAGCAGACCCTGTGAGTCAGATGCCAGCACTCTGCAGTATCTGTCTAAAGGGAGAAGTAGTACGTTTCCTCTAGAGCAGGGTTCTCAACCTTTCTAATGCTGCAGCCCTTCAGTCCAGCTCCTCGTGTTGTGGTGACCCCAACCATAAAATTATTTTCATTGCTATTTCATAACTGTAATTTTGGTACTTTTATGAACTGTAATGTAAATATTTGATATACGACCCCTTTGAAAGGGTTGTTTAACCCCAAAGATGTCACAACCCACATGTTGAGAACCACTGCTTTCAAGGTAGAAATAATGGGGTAGTGACTAGCTGGGTGTCTGTGTAGAGGATGGTGCTAAGATCTCCCAAGTGTGTTTGGGAAGGGAAGTGCTGAAAATCCTTTTTATCTTGACAATACCTGTAATTTTCCTCCCTGTGGAGGATGGTGGTTGGCACTGCTCCATCCCTAAGTCTTGCAGTTTCTCTCCTCAGCCTTTGTGCCTGTGAGGTGGGCCCCCTCCAGGGCTGTTCCAACCTCCTTAGCATTGGCTCTCAAAAACCAGAGGCAAGACAGTTGACTAGCAGGAAAACCATTGACTGCTTTCTCTAGGGCAGCCCCTTCCCCGGTGCCTAATCTTAGTTGAGAATGCCTATGTGTTGGGAATTGCTTCTCATCCAGCTCAACAGCTCCCTAGGAAATACTAGAAGCTATCCACAGTGTTGTCCCCATCAGATTATTGGCTTCTCAGGAGCAAATAGGGACAAATAGGTGTTGAGAAAAGGAGAACTAGCGTGAGTCAGAGTAATTCCCCAGAGGTGAGAGCCTTGATATAAAACTCAAAGAAAAAGTTGCTCAGAGTTTGAAAAGTGAAGGGCTATTTGGCCAGAGGTCATAGTTTGAGCATGGGCAGGAGAGAATGAGGGACCAAGTAATCTCAGGGGTCTGGGGGTCAGAGATAGAGCAGCTCTGCCACATGGCATTTTGGGCCTAGCAGTTCACAAGAAGATGTTCTTGGGTCAGAACATAGTTCTGGCAAACAAGGCAGTGTGCTCCTTGTTCTGGGTGAACTCCCAGTGGGAAAAACAAGCAATGAGGGCCACACTACAGACTTGTGGTGGGCTTGGGTTTCTCTGAGGCCTAGGACTTGGTCAGCAGTAGAGAGTGGGATGCCCCTGAGAGCAACAATTACCTGCTTACTGCTTCTTCTCTTTGTGTTCTAGGTTGAATCCTAAGAATGTCCACCAGAGGCCTACAGTAGCCTTGCTATGTGGGCCCCATGTGAAGGGGGCTCAGGGTATCAGTTGTGGGAGGCACCTTGCCAACCATGATGTGCAAGTCATCCTCTTCCTACCCAACTTTGTCAAGATGCTGGAGTCTATCACCAATGAACTGTCTCTCTTCAGCAAGACCCAAGGTCAACAGGTGTCTAGCCTAAGAGGTGAGCATCAGCATTGGAATGTCGCTCAAGAATAGAATATTTAATTTCTGTGCAAAGACCTGGATTCACAAAAAAAAGTGCCCTCTAAGTATTGGCCAAGGTTTCCTGCTTCCTTGGTAGCATGCCAGTCTGGTGGTGCCATCTGGTGGTGCCAAGTAAGACCTCATACGAGTAGAATTTTCTGTAGGTGTGATCAACTAGTATCCACCATATATCTATGTCTGACCTGGAACTTACTCTGTAGATCAGGCTACCCTCAAACCCATATACTCAAAACCTGCTTCTTTTCTAGCTCAGCTCCTAGACAAGTACCCTGGGCTTTGAGTGGTGACTAGGGTTTAGAAGGGTTCTAAGATACTCTATGAGAATTAGGGGTAGCTGATAGTTGAGACCCTACCTATGCTGGAGGTGGTGGAAATCGGTTAGCTTCTGAATAATTTATGAACTTAAAGTCAGCTCACTGGAAAGAATCGAAAAAAATGGATAGGAAGGACACCAGTGAGCAGCTCAGAAGGGCTGAGGCAGAGAGATCTCAGCTTCAAAGCCAGCATTGGCAACACAATTTAAAAAGGGGGGGTTGTCAGAGAAATGGCTCTGTGGTTAAAAGCAATTGCTGTACTTGCTGAGAGGGCCTGGATTCAATTCATAGCACCTACAGAGCAGTTCAAAACCCCAGGTCACTCCAGTTGTAGGACACCTGGCACCCTCTTCTGGCCTCCACACATGTTGTTCACATTTATACAGACACATAAAATGATAGATCTGAGAGAGAAAGAATGATCTAAATTTTTTGGCCCAAGTAACTCTAACTGCCTCCAAAGTGGGAGTTAACAGACACCTCAAGTTAGATGTTTGTTGAGTGTTCAGAGATTAGGACCTATGCCACTTTAACAGGAAATTTTGTGACTGAAATAAAAGGAAGTATCCAGCCTGGAGTTTAGGTATTGAGGGGGTATGGAAGCTGAAATTAGCCAGAAAAAGGAAAGAAGGGCAGCGGATTGAGTTCTTTGTTTCTGAAGTCAATGAGATGGGCAGGAACATGGGGGGGGGGTAGAGAAGGAGGTGCAGCTGAAAGCCAGGTGGAGGAAAGAGCTCCAAGTTAATTCACAGCAAGACTGAGGATTAGATTTAGCAGCGTGGGGGCTAGGGAGATGGCTCAGTGGTTAAGAACACTGGCTGCTCTTCCAGAGGACCCGGGTTCAATTCCTAGCACCCACATGGCAGCTCACAATTGCCTGTAACTCCAGTTCCAGAGTATCTAACATCCCCACATAGACATGCATGCAGGTAAAACAACAATGCACTTAAGATTAAAAAAAAAAAAAAGTCAGATTTAGCAGTGTGGAGCCTGGGATACGTAATAAACACAATTTTGGTGTAGGAATGTCTGACTGAGGTGAGAATGGGGCAAGATTTGGAGCAAAGATGGTCAAAGAGGAAAAGACCTGGTTAGAGCCCACATGACAGTCAGGAAGATCCTAGACCAGAACCACAGGCTCCTGTGTACAGTCTTAATCTCTTGAGCCATTCATGACCTACAGGAATTTTATACTGATGCCTTTTAAGTAAGGAAGCTGTGAATCTCTAATTGAGGAATGTTATTAATGGTAGGCTGAGTTCTGGGATGAATGCTGGGAACGGGTTGCAATCTCTGATGCAGTGCCAAGTTCCTGCCAGTCGTTCTAGCTATCTAAAAGGCTTCCCTCCTATGGCAGATGCTTTAGGAGGCTGGCCTGGGGATAATGCAGTTTAGCTCCCTCTCTGCTCCTGTCAGGTTGATTTCTTAGGTGAATCCAAGATTTATACACATCTTAAGACTTCTTTAAAAAAAAAAAAAAAAGACTTCTTGTTCTTGCACTGTTATAGGTTATAGCCTAATGAAGAGCAGAGGTGTGGTGATATCTTGTTTACACTGTAACAAATAAAGCTTGCCTGAAGATCAGAGGGTGGGGCTAGCCACTAGTTAACCATAGAGGTCTGGAGGTCTAGACAATCAGACAGGAAGTGAGGTGGTTGGGTGGGGAAAGGAATATAGGTAGGAGGAGACAGGAGCTTGAGAGTCTCTTTTCAGTCTGAGGATTTCGTAGAAGAAAGCTCTAGTGGCTGGCTGCTCTGCTTCTCTGACCTTTCAACTTTCATCCCCTAATCTATCTGACTCCAGGCTTTTATTAGAACTCATGCAGAGGAATCTTTTTTTTTTTTTTTTTAAAACATTGCTGTTACATTTTACTTTTAAGTTTGTTGGTATGCACATGCTATGGCATGTGTATGGAGGTCCAGGGGAGTCAGTTCTCTCCTTCCACCATGTGGGTCCTGGGGATCAAACTTAGGTCATCCAGCCCAGCAGCAAGTGCCTCTACCAACCATTGAGCCATCTCACTGGCTGGCTGTTAAAGAAGCCCTTTTAAGTGCTGGGAGAACACAGATTGTTTTTTCCCTATTCCTAAGTTTAGGCTGAGTAGAGGACCCATTTACATGAGGAATTCCTAGAGAAGGGCAGACTGACTAGAGGGGGGTGTGCAGGGCTGACTGCTTTCTCAGAACTTGTAACATCATCAGGGTTAGTAAGATATAAAATCCTGTCAGTAAGATATAAAATCCTGTCAGAAGGTAAGGGCCTTATGCCCTTGAGAAGGCTGGCCTTTGGAAAGGCATTATAGTGGTACTATCTAGAAAACCAGATGTTCATGGAGCCAACTAAGCCCTGGCCTGATGTGCTGTCTGCTCCAGGAATTTTCAGATGTATTCTTTTCATCTACAGATCTCCCTACTAGCCCTGTGGACCTGGTTATCAACTGCCTGGATTGCCCTGAGAACGCCTTCCTGCGGGATCAGCCCTGGTACAAGGCAGCTGTGGCTTGGGCCAACCAGAACCGGGCACCAGTGCTCAGCATAGACCCTCCTGTGCATGAAGTTGAGCAGGGCATTGATGCCAAATGGTCCTTGGCCCTGGGCCTGCCTCTGCCACTGGGGGAGCACGCGGGCCGAGTCTATTTGTGTGACATTGGCATTCCCCAGCAGGTCTTCCAGGAGGTTGGCATCAACTACCATTCACCCTTTGGCTGCAAGTTTGTCATTCCCCTGCACTCTGCATAGAGGGGCTCTGGGCAGCTGGACCCTGTATTCCCCTGCTCTACTCCTGCCGCCATACCCGACAACGGACGCCTTAAGGATGTGAAGCTTTGTGGACCTTGAAGATTATCTTTTGGATTGTTTCTTCTGAGAGGACAAAACATACTTAAAACTTGCCTGCCACCTTCCCTTAGTCAGGGAAGGCTTTTCCACTGGCATGCATGTCAGGGGTAGACCAGTGGCTCCAGGCATCTTTCTATCCTACCATGCCTCCATTCAAGTGGGGCTTTGTTTACAGACATAGGCAGCTCTAAGACTGTTTCAGGTTTACAGCCACTGGGCATGGGCTGGCACCTTGTGGGGTGGTCCAGGGCCTATTGGGGTCTCCACCCACCCTTTTTCAGAAGGCCTTGTCTTTCCCATGTTTCCTGTGGCCCTGCAGCTAGCCAGCTCACCCTTACTCTAATCATGTAGATCAGGCAGCATGGCAGCTATCCAGAAGGAGGCAGACCTTTGTTCTCCTTATGTCCTGAGAGTGCTGTCTCTACCTTCCCCCAGTGCCACCCAAGTTTGTTTGGAAGCTTTGAACCCTCCTGAGATGTTCAGTTTTATGATGGAACTTTTCCTGGGGAGTGTATTGGGATGACTGTAGTGAGATTCTGGACTGGCTGCTTTGCTGTTATCTTGCAGAGGTTTTGTGCCTGTGAGGCTACAGTGCCCATTCTAGTTGGGGGCCAGACGTTAAGGGTGCAGCTTTTCAGTACTGGGGAGATCCTGGGGATGTCTGGTGCTGAGCCAGAAGAGGCTCCTTGGTGCTTCTGTCCTAGGCCATCACTTCCTACCTCCTCCTTCCCCATAAATAATATTTGTTTCCCCTTCTGCCATCTCTGGAAATGGTCCTCTGCAGCTAACCTAGGATAGGTTACATGTCCCCCTCCCTCAGGCCATGGCCTCACTGTAGTTCTTATGTCTGGGCTTTAACCCTTTATAGTTGCCCTCCCCAGGTGTGCAGACTTGGGACTAGTGACCTGTCTCAAACATGCCAAAAATGAGCCCAGTTCTGGATGACCTTGCTGGTGGGGCTCAGTCATGGGAACATCATGTTGCTCAGATCCTAAGGCATTATCTTCAGGATTGTCCTGGACTTGGGTCCTATAGGCTAGTAGGATAGGACCTTGCCTGGAGCCTTAGCAGGGACTTGTTTTGTACTTTGAAGCTCTCTGCCTGCAGGCTTCTTTCTGCTGTGTCCATCACTGGATGAGGGTTATAGGTGGACAGGCAGATGGGCTTGCTAAAACGTTTGGGTATTGGGTAAAAACCCTGATATCATAGATTTCAAGCTTTTTTTTTTTTTTTCTTTAAACAGGAACATGGCCACAAACAGATAGCTTTTCCTTTCTTTAGTTATCTCCAGCTGCAGGAAAGAGGCCAGAGGACTATGAGCCTCGGCTGTGATTTTCAAGCCGGGCTTCTTTTCTGAACACAGGGTTACAGTTGGGACAGCAAGGAGCCACTACAGCTTAATAGACACATATATAATAAGGTAACTCTGCTCTTAAAGATGGCTAGCACAGGAAGCCTCTTCCTCTTCTCCCTACTCTTGGCCTGAGGTCTGAACCCCTGCTTGAGTTATTGAAAATGTTATTCCTACCTGTAGCTCTTCTTGGAAGGTCCTGCCTAGTGGCTGGCTTCAGTCATATGATCTGATCTGTCAGTATCTCATGCAGCTCTTGGGAAACCTAAAGCAAGCACTACAATAAAGTGTCAAGAGTTCTGTACTGTCTAAACTGCTTTGTAGAGTGTGATGGACTGTTTCTTCAATCCTTAAGAGCCTACCCTCATCACCATGATTGTTGGGTGTGTATAGTGACATGATGGCTAAGGCAAAACCAGATTCTGCTTGGCTACCTATAGTGTGCTATGTCCCTTGGGACTGTAAGATGCAAAAGTCTTCTAGGTCTGGCAAGTCTGCCACCTCATCCCTATCCTGGTGCCAAAATCACTCGGCTTAACCCTAGAGCAGTGGTTCTCAACCTTCCAAATGCTGACCCTGTAATATATAGTTCATGTGTCGAGCCCCAACCATAAAATTATTTCCATTGCTATTTCATAACAAGTTTGTTACTGATGAATCGTAATGTGAATATGTTTTCTGATGGTCTGTGACCTCTGAAAGGGTCATTGGACCCCCAGGTTGAGAACTGCTGTCCTAGAAGATGGTCCAGCTTCTGGCTTATTCATTGGCTTGCCTTTCTGTGTCTGGCCCAATCGACACTTAGCTTTCCACAAGCTGAGCTGCTAAGAAAGACTTTATTAATAAGGTCAGTCAAAGAAGGGAGAAGGCAAGGAGCCTGGAGATGGACACACTGGTACCAGGGGGTTACAAACAGTAAGAAACACTTTATTATAACTTTACAACATATAAATAGCTTGGGTCCAATCTGTGCTTTCTGGCAGCTGGGCACCACATCCCCCCGTCCCTTGCAGGCTCCTGCCTTCCTTCACATTGCACTGTTCATCGGTGGCTCTGGCTCTGAGGCCAGTGGGAGAGGCTGGAGAAAAGGGGCAAGCAGCCCAGTCCAGCTCTCCATCTCCTCGTGTGCTGGCCTGCATCTGTCATCTGCTGGGGTTACGGCTGCTGTGGAAGGACCGCTCCTCGGGGGTCAGGCCAGCAAAGAAGGGATGCAGCAATGCTTCTGCCAGTGTGATGCGCTGAGCAGGGTCGAACTCTAACATCCTCCTCATCAGGTCAAACAGCTGCACATGCTCCAGGGAATCCTGGAGCATGTAACTCTGCTCAAGGACACAAGGTGCCTCAGTGTGACGGCAGGGTTGTGGGAAGCCACCGCAGTCCCCTTGCCTCTGGGATGCCTTGCTGGGATGGGTTGAGGAGGCAATGATGCCTCCTTAGAGGGTTACTTCTGCCCTCCCGGGCAGACCAGCTCCTTTCCTTTCATGCTCAGAACTTTAGGCTACCGGGTAGGATCTTGCTGGGTTGGTGCTTCTACCCCACATGCAAAGTTCTGATGGGTGGGTAGAAATCACCTCTGCGAAATGCACTTGTCCAGGTACCAAATAACCGTTGACAGGCCTCCTTCCTGGCCACATCTAGGTCTTCCCTCCCCCTTGCCTCAGTCCTGCCTAGTTCTTCTCAAAATTCAGAAAAGAGAGGGACAGGAAGCGACAGTCTGACAGCTGGCTCTTCTGGTGTTTCCCCATTATATTCTCAGCCCCCTGTGGAAAGGGGCAGGGCTAAGGGCCCCTCAGGGGCAGCTTGCAGAAAGCCTTACTGCCAGTACCCAGCAGGCTTGGGTGCTGCCTCACAGAGAACTGGGATGGTCAAGCAGCTGTTGGCTGCCCATCCTGTCTCTGTTGCTTGTTTGCCCAATGCCTGGGGTCTCCTTGGCATGAGCTGAGCTGGGGGAGCCAGAAACTGACCTTCAGAGGTTTGCAGTTCTCCTTCACATACCGCCCATCAGAGCTGTTCTCATCCCAAACCAGGCCCCCTTTGTAGAAATATTTCTGCTTCCTGGAAAGTCAAGAATGAGAAGAAAGGGGAGTCAAAGAGCGGAAGCCCTCAGGGTCTGGGCTCAGGGGGGAGGTGGGAAAGTAGTTGCTATCAAGTCTCCAGGTAGCAACAGGGCCAGAACTGAGATGTGGGCCTGATCTTACAAAGGATAGTAGGGGCAACAGATTTTACCAGACTGGTTGGAGGGACATACAGTAAAGGTTATTAGGAGCTTAGAGAACCACAGAGTACTTGGCAAAGGCTATGTCTCTGGTCCCAGCTGATGCAGAACCATGGAGCCTTCTTACCTGGTACGGTGGATCATGTGTGATGGGATGGGCCCCAGGATCTTCTCCATCATAACCAAGTGCTCTCTGTTTTCATGGGTCTGCAGAGGACCAGGGACACAGCAACGAGGAATTAGGCCCAACCTCTGCCCACTTTGGGAGAATAAAGGGTGAAGAAAGATAGGCCAAGAGCTCTCCCTGCTCCAGGAGAGGAAAACTGTCTCAACCCAACCTGGTAGCAGCCCAGAGGCCTGGAACCAGGGCCAGGTTCATGTTCTCTGGCCCCACAGGTAGACCTGGCTGACTACATACCAGGTTGGTTCTTCATGCCACAGGATGCTCATGATATGCTTTTGCCCAGACAGAATCTGTTTATACCCAGTCTTGTCCTTGATGAAATCCTTCCTACCTGGTTTAGACTCTTCAACTGATTCCTTCCCCTGAGCAATTATAACCCCTAAGAGTCTAGATTCTCATGGTAACTGGTAGGATAGAAGGTATCAATTCCTTAACCACACAGAGCTTTCTGACTATGTACCCTGCAACCCACCAAGTCAGTACTATACCTGGAAGAGCGTAAAGCCACGGTAGTATTCGAAGAGAATGCAGCCAATACTCCAGACATCACAGGGCTGTGCCCAGCCCAGTTCTGTAAGACAAGATGGTAAAATATGAGACCCAGCACCCCACATCCCTAGGAAGCTGCCACTCTGGCTGGCACAGCTCTTGCCCAAGCCCCACTAACAGAGCTGTTTCTGACTAAAACCAGGTCTATCTGAGTGTCTCAGGTATTGTTCAATACCGGGTGGCAGACTGATGTGTACTGTCAAGTGGGTACCCTCACTTTGAGATGGTCTTGTGTAGCCCAAGGCTGGCCTTAAACTGATATTTTCTGCCTCTACCTTCCAAGGACTTGGATTACAGGTGTGTGCCACCACATCCAGCTATTCATTTTGACAACTGCCCAGTATAAACAATATTGGAGGCTATGAAGCCACTCACCAAGAATCACCTCTGGTGGGCGATAGTGACGGGTGGCCACAATGGTGGTGTGATGTTCGTGGTCAAATGTGGCACTGCCAAAGTCTGCAACTCGGATGCTGGTGTTCTTCACTGACTTCTCCTCGCAGCTCTGAAGGCAAGGCAGGCCATCTAGGTCAGTCTGCCCAGGTAGGTCACCTACCTTGGAGCAGGGCCACACTGTTGCCCACCCAGTCAGTGTTCTACCTTGTGCTCATTGTAGAGGGTTTCAAACTCAGAATTCACAAACAAGATGTTCTCTGGCTTCAAGTCTGTATGGGTCAGCTGGTTCTCATGTAGAACTAGGGGAGGGAGAAGCATGTATTGAGAACCCAGGCTTGCTCATCAGCTCTTGGCCAGAGCTACTCACACCACACACAACCCCAGCAGGAAGCTGGCCCTAACCCTTCGTAGCTTATTTCTTTTATTCATTCCTTTGGGTTTGGTTTTGGTTTCTCGAGACATGGTTTCTCTGTGTAGCTTTCCTTAGCTGTCCTGGAACTAACTCTGTCGACCAGGCTGGCCTTGAACTCAGAGAGAAATGTCTGCCTCTGCCTCCCAAGTGCTGGGATTAAAGGCGCGTGCCACCACCACATGCCCTTCCTAGCTTTAAGAGCTCTGTAAGTCCTCACAAGCCTCAGAGGCAGGGAGGGAAGGAATGCTTTCAAACAGCCCCTCTACCACTCTCTAGAGACAGACTTAACATCTCACTAAAGCTGCAGTATTAGTCCTTATCCTCAGCACTAGCTATGTAACAGGGTTCACTGCAGCAAAGGTATGATTGCTGATCAGATGCCTATGAGCCATCCCAGAGCAGGAAAGCCTTCTGCCAGTTTCACTGGCACTTTCAACTACTCATAACCTTTCAGCTTCAATGTTCCCATTTGGCCTGGAAGATCCTCACAACTCCATGACCCCATCTGAGCCATACTTCCAGCAAGTTCCCTCTCCACTACTGAGTCAACACATTCTAGACCTTTGCAGAACCGTGCCCCTTACTTGGTTCTTTTCCCCTGTCATCTACTCAGGCCCTGTACATCTTCTCAGCTCTAGGCCTTTCACTTGTCACTTTCCAAGATGCCTTTTCTATATTACATAAGTCCTAGTGCACTGAGCATTGGTTCCATCAACGCTGGTCTTCAAAGCTGGTGGATATTTGAGTGACAGGGAGCAGGACCTGAAATTTTGTCAGGTCCACCTTCTACCTTTTCCTCTTTTCTATGAAGGTGAAGGCAGAGTCAGTAGCCAGGCAACTTCTAGAGTCCGTTCCTGTTTTCTTCCTAAGAACCCAGGAAAAAGCCTGGCACACTGAAGACAGGACCTTTTAGCCTCTGAGAAGGACCTTTTAGCCAGAGGCCTAGGTCTGACAGATTTTGCAGAACCATCAACAGTGTGCTAGAACTGGAGGGTGGCAAGAACACTAGGTGATTTTGTTTTAATGGGCACTTACATCTAAGGGCATGGCAGAGCTGGTAAGCCATGTGCCGGACATGTGGTAGGGGGTAAGGCTGGAAGTTGTTCTCCTTCAGGAACTCAAAGGTGTTCTTGCCCAGGAGTTCAAAGGCGATGCACATATGACCATGGAAGTTGAACCAGTCAGACATCAGGACACACAGGCTAGAGGGAAAGGATAGGTGGGGTTCAAGCTCTACCTCACCTGACTCAGGGTAAAGCCACTGTTTTGCATACCAAGATACAAAGCAAACCTCAGAGCCAGAGTACATGTCTCAATCCACTCACTATCACACAGATGAACTCTGAGAACTGTACTTCCTATTGTGTGGAGGGATTACATTTTAGGCCCAGCTCACCCATGGCTAGAAATGGTGAGCAGCCCTGCCACACAAGTTACCGAGGGGGAGATAGTACAGCACAGGCCTCCAGGTACTATTGAGCTTCTTGAGGGCCTGGGCAGGTATATCCCCTCTGCTGAGAGTAGCACAGTGAAGTGCTTGCAGAGATTTGCTGGCAAAGAAAAGCTCTCTTTATGTGTCCAAACAAGTGTCACAAAGCGAGATAGGATAGAACCTGAAGTCCAAGGGCACTTTCCAGAAAGACCCAGCACACTCCCCTGACAGTGTTTTGAGAAAGCAATACCAAACTCCTGTGGGGCACTGAGAAGTCCCTAGGGTCCAGGCAACTGTAACTAGAGGATGCTCCCCCACTGAGAAAACCCATCCCATGCCTTGCAGACACTCACAACTTATTCTCTTTGTCCTTCTCCTTGATTTTCTTGAGAACATTAATTTCTAGACGGGCAGCCTCCCGGTACTTGCCCACATTACGGATGATCTTCAGGGCAACCTGTGACTTCCCTCTGTAGACCGAGAAAGAAGTAAAGGCTCTCATCAGCCAAGAACCCGGCTTTCTCCCCTTTTCTGAAACCCAGTAACTCAGTAACACCACTACATAAACCACAGATCCTGAGACAGTTTATACTTGAGGTGCAGCCTGCTGAAAGCAACACCAGACTTCCAATTACCAGATAAGATCCCCTGGCACCCATGAATGTTCTTGGTTCCTATGCTGTCATACACCTTTAGGCTCTCAGAAATTTCTAGCTCCCCAGAAGAATCCAGGCAGAAGAGTTGAGGCCAATCCTGACCAACCCAGCCCCTGGAAGCTTATTTGATAACCTATCCCTGTAGGCCAAGCTGTCCTACCAAGAGCTCAACCACATACTTTCTTGACCTGGGCAATAGTGAAGCTTAACTTCTTCACTGAAAGCCTGGGCCACTCCCTACAGCACACTCTAATCCAAGTCCTTTCCCCCAACTATCTAACTGCCTCAGCATTTACCACCAGCTAGAGGGCCAGGAACTCCATCAATATCCCATGAGAGTTCCCACTATTATTTTCCATCCTTCATACCCTAACCCCACTCTAGCAGGCCATTTGCAAGCTGTGAGCACACAAAATATGTCAGGCTGGGCTGCCAAGATTTGTCAGTGAGTGCTAGTATTCAGGTACCAGTGCAGACCTGAAATGAGGTGGCCCTGGCCTACCACGGTGTACCCTCTGGTGCCTCAAGGGCTGGCCTTGATGCTGGAAACAAGTTCATAGGCCCAAAGGCAAAGACTTCAGAATGCTGTTTTGCTAATTCTCATCCATTTTTCTGGTTTCTTGGGCAGGTGCAGGCTAAGGAGAGGCCATCACTTCAGATTTCTGAAACAGCCCCCCATTCCACCCCCAGTAGTCTTATCTTTAATACAGGTGTAACTCATTCTGAAAGAAACCCCTGCCAGGGCTGCTGGCAGAGCTGAATTTCACCTCCACCGGCCTGCACTGACTCCCTTTGAATTCTTTAAATGTTCCCAAGACCTTATGTCTGACCTTTAGTGATTTCAGGCTCATTTCCCACCTCCAGCTACTCAAGGAGGGAACAGCCCATACCCTGTAGCTGTCTTCCTGTGCCAGAGGTCTTGGATCTGTCTTATCTACATCTGGTCACAGGACAGTGCCCCTATACTCATTCTTGGGTTATGGTGGATGAAGAGGTATCTGAATGGAAACAGGGAGCAGAAGGAAGCCTCTCCATCACATTAGACTTCATCTCATGGCTGAAAGAATGGCTGACTTTTGGTTCAATGGTTCTTTTAATCAGCCCACTTGATGTGGGAGAACCATGAACAGCAGGCCCAGCTCAGTCATCAATGGCTGAGGTGTAACTTGGGCAACCTCAGAGGATGTTCATGTTTCATCTCTGAAGCAGTGACAGTCATGGCTCAAACGAGGACACCAGTACTCTTTTGCTAATGCACTAAAGCAATCAGAGGTTATTAGACAGGAACACAACTGGTTCCCAGAGGGTTGCTCTCACCTACAGCTATAGGGAAGAAAGCAAGGATCCTAGTCTGGCAGATGATAGGAGGGTAAGTTTTATACTGTTAGGATTGGAGGGAGTCATTTGGCCTCAGCAGAATGACACAGACAGGCACCGCCTCCCCAGTCTGGACACACTCAACATGGACTAAAGATCTTAGCCACACTGGGATGGGCACCAGCTGCTGGATGAGAAGGCAGGAGTCTCATTTCCCTCAGCTGGAACCTCTCAAGCAGACACGGAAGGGGCAAAGACAGTATGAGGAGCCAGCAGCATTCTTAACCTCTAGGCCCAGAGGGAGAAGGAGTAAGGTCCCCCTACCCTGGTCTTATTTTTAACATGGGCGATAACTCATTCCAAAAGAAACCCCTGCCAGGGCTGTTGGCAGAGCTGAATTTCACCTCTACTGGCCTTTGAATTCCTTAAAGGTTCCAAGAACCTTGTTGTCTGTCCTTTTCTCTGCCTAAGAAACCAGATAAAAAGGATGACGCCTGACCAAAATTCTCTAAAAACCATAAGCCAGGCCTTTGGTCCTTCCCTGTGATCAACGCTACAGTCAGAAAGGTAACCAGAAGTTCTTGGGCAGGGATGTCACATGCCTGTCAAATCCCAAGAATTTCTCCCTTACTTCATGAGATCAGCAACACCCAACATATACATACAGCAGTGGTGCTACCCATCAAAAAGAGCTGCACCCTCACGAACCCCAAAGTAGCTCTTCCAAGGATGCTCATACCTAGAGTTGGCTGTGCTGTTCTAGCATGCTCACCTGGCATGGTCCAAGCACTCCACCACCTTGCCAAAGGTGCCTTCGCCCAGGTTCCCCACGATCTCATCTGTGAGAGAGAAGAAGCTAGGCATGAGAGACTGCAGGGTTGGAGTCTGGCAGCTCCTGTAAGTTCAACAGCATTCAAACCCTCAAAAACAACAAAGGTTCTTTGCTCACTGCTACACTCTTAAAAACAGAAGTTGCTAGTGTCTGTGTCATTCAGGCAATTACTGGTGGCCCCACTAAGGCGCCACGCGCACTAGAGGCCCCTCCACGCAGGAGAGGTCTCATCTAACAAGGGGGATAGAAAGTAGAGAGGTAAAGTTTTACGAAAGGTGGCTGTACATCGCTCTTGGAGCCAATCGCCGATCCGGCACACCAGGTGGCCCTCCTTGTCATCTTCCACACTCCGGCTGCTGCGCTTACTGCTCTGTTGGCTTCTCTGCATGCACCGCCCCCCGAAACGCCATCCGACCAATCGCATGGTAGGCGGTTCCGATTGACAGATTGAGGTGTCAGTCAAAGGCAGAGGTGGAGACGGTGAGGAGCCGGTGGGTTGGTTGGTTGGATTTTCCAGATCCCAGCATTTCATAAGGCACACAGCATATATAACGATAGGGATATTGCAAGGGACACGTCAAGACACAAACTGACTTCAAAACAGAAAAGCAAAAACAGCTACAGGTATGTAAGAAAACTCGGACATTATCTCTAAGAAGAGTGCCACAAATGCTCAGAAAGATGTCCAGCCTCTGACACAGAGGGGCCAGGCCCCAAGGACAGCCACAGCCCTGACTCCCTCTTCTGAGTCTCCCCCGCCCTGACCCTCCCATGACTTTGGCCAGAGCTGAAGACGCAATGAGAACAAACGGCACAAAAAGGCGGCTGGCCCAAACTGGTCCAACCTTCTGGAATGGTCAGAGGGCTATCCTGGCTTTAGCTGCAGCAGTATGCTCAGCCTGCCCTTGCCTGCCTCTGCTCGCCCACATAACCTTACAACATGCTCAACAGCTGCCACATAAAACCATACTACCTGCCCCCACATGACATCCTTGGCCAGACTTAACCAACTACCAGAAACAGCCTTCTGCCAACAGCTCTCCTGCCACCAGTCTCCAGCAGGAAATGAGCCTGGCTGAGATCCTCCAGGACAGCCGACCTTCAGGCTCCAAGCCAGCTCCTGACCTGGCTTTAGGACCTGTGTCACTCACAAACCAATCCCGTCCCATAACAACAGAGGGCACCAAAAATAAGCAGAGCAACAGACTTACACTGCCATCCTGTGGCAGCATGTGGCAGCATGTGTCTGAAGCCACAGGCCATGCTGGACTCAACCTTCAACCCATGCCACTCAAGTCACAGAGCACTGAGCAGAAAAGATACCTCCAATGAACCCACCACTACTATTCAGAGGCCTCTTGGCCAGCAGGAGGACAACATAGGGAGAACAGATGGGGAGCAGAGAAGAGAGCACAAAACCTCAGAAACACACAAGTGACTTTCCTTTTCCAGGGGATTGAGTACAGTGTGGACTCTTGGTCTGTTCACCCCACCACCCTAGAATGCTGGCCAACCTGTTTTTAAGTGGTTTGCAACAAGATGAGGCCTGGGACCCCATCACACAGAGAGCTGCCTCTCCTTATCACAAGTACCCCACCTATCAAGGAACAAGGCAGAAGAGAGCCTAGCTGGAAGTTGGAAGCTCCCCATCTGAGCTGTCTGACAGGGTAAAGTGATATGCTCTTACAGACCATCAACTTGGAGAAGGCTCAACACAGAAATTCAAGATCTGTATCAAAAAAGAGAAAGGGCTAGGAAGTCAGGCAGTGGTGCCTAGCACTCAGGAAGTAGAGGTAAAAGGATCAGAGTTTTAGGCCAACCTGGAATACATACCAAGATTTTCAAAAACAAAGAGGAAATGTAGGGATTGGGGTGTGAAATAGCTCAGTGGTAGAGCACTTGCCAAGTATGCATGGGCTCCGGGTCAGACTCCCAGCATTTAAGAGGAAAAAAAACATGACTGGTAAAGTGTCCCTTTTTATTGGGTAATGCAGACTCTGGTCCTCTGGGAAAGCGGGGGTTTGAAAGTGAGGCGACAGAGGTGGTCAAGTCCACACTCAAAGCACTTAGCTATGTGCAGAGAGATGAAGGGGACAAGACCTGATATGAAAAAGACCAGGTCATATAAACCTCAAATCGCAAACCAGCAATCTTAGTATGATCCCTGAGAAGTGTGTCCCAGGCATGTGTACCATGTAGCCTATGTCTGGAACAGCGGGTAGACACAGACAGGCTGGAAACCAGCCAGCGCCGGAGCCAGAGCCCCTACAGTTGCCACTGGCAAGGGGCCAGAAGATGGAGGGCATAACGTCCTTGCTTAGCCCTGTACCAAACACACACACGCACACGAATGTGTGCACACACAATGGTATGTGTGCACAGGGCTGCCAGTACTCACCCAGACCAGCCAGCCTGAGAGAAGGCTAGAAAGAGATGAGGCTTTTAGGCCTCTATTAGCACACTCTGGCCACCACTCACCGAGGAGGCGCTGCTACAAGACCTGGTACGGCGTTTGTGACAGTGGTGGGCATGCTTTCGGGTACGGTATGGCCCCCTCTCTCGTGACCGTCTCCGATGTCGAGAACGTGAAGACCCATAGCAGTCCTCTCCAAAGGATGGGCTCCGCTCTTCACACCTATATGTATCACTATCACGGTGTTCCCGGTATCTCCGCTGGTAGGGTAGGCGGTCATGGCTGCCAAGAGAGGGTGAGGACATGAGTCAAGAAGGGCCCTACCAGCAAGGTTTCTGCCAGCAGGCAAGAAGCCCTTGGCAGGGCCCCTGCAAAGGCTCTTAAGGAAGGCCTGTCAGAACTGAAATAGCCAAGCTGAGGGAAGTAAACAGGAAGAGAAGGTGCAAAGGTACCAAGCTTACTCTCCAGAGCCTTGGGTAATGATAGTGTCCCCCCAGTGCCCCAAGGAATAAAGAAAGTGAGCACAGGGAAAGGCCTCCAACAGTGACAGAGTTGTCTAGCCTGGTACAACTGTTACTTTGGTCTAGGGACTCAGACAGGACTTGGGACCAGTTCCTACTTGCCACCGAGGAAGGATCACAGGTGGGGTACTGGCCTAGAAAATACAGAGGAAGAAGGACCACTTTGTGACAAAGAAAGAAAGGATGACAAGGAAGGCAGCTTCTGCTGAGGCCAGGAAATGGAAGTAAGGATAGGCAAGGAGTCCAAAGAGGTCATGGCAAGGATCCACAAGCAGCTGGGCAGAAGCAGCCATCTAAAGGAACCTAAAGCAACCAGAGCCTCTGGGCCATCTGCTCATCTAGCTGAGGAAACAAGTGTTTCTTTCCTTCCAAACCAGATCCCACTCACCTTCTGGACCGTGATCTCCTTGGGGGAGGCTCCCTTCGGGATGGGTATCGTAGTCGACCTTCATGCTCCCGACTGTAAGACCGCCTCCTCTTCCAGCGGTAGCTCAGGTATGGGTCTGGCTCTGGAGAGCGGTATCGCTTACAGTGATGCATCTAGGCCACAAGAAAGAGAAAACTCCGCTCAACACACAGTTCACTGCTTCCAACCACAGGGCTGCCTGGTGCAGCCAGGTGCTCCTGAAGAAGAGGCCCATTGTTCTATTTAGGGGCAGCCCCCTGCCCCCAGGGTTTATGAAGTAAAGAAGAACTCTGAGGTCACAGTGACAGAACAGCAGACAATGGGTGACTCCATCCTTTTGCCACTGAATAAACAAACAGGTGCCTCTCCAGCGTGGCCTAGGGGCCTGAACACTTGAACTGGATGAGTCAAGGCCAAGATACAGAAGTAAATCTCTTAGGGGGGATACTAAGCAGTGCCACAGAGATGTTGCTAGGACAGGGGGAAAGAAGAGCTTTGCTCAAGGTCTTCCTGCCTATGGAATCCTATAACCTAAATGTTCTAGGAGCCTGAAACTAAGAAAACTAGTGGCATGGAGCCAATGGTTTCAGACACTGAAAGCTGTCTTGCTAAAGCACTGAACTACACTCAACTCAAAGAAGTTGTGAGGAAACACAGTACAAATGAGAACACTAACCCGAGCAAAGACAGTGTCTCATCAAAATTCCCTACCTCTACTAGGGTCTAGCCAAGTGGGCACGGGCCCAGAGGCCTGCCCAGTCCTTGCTAGCCCATCAAGTCTCAGGCCAGAAAGGTGCCACAATCCTCAGAGACTCTAAGCTGCTTGCTTGAGGCACATTTCAGAGGCCCTCAGACCAACTACAGTCCCATACCAGGTGTTTCACCTTTGACCAACAGCATCACTGACATCCCATCTAGCTCCTCCTGATCAGCACTACTTCCTGTGCCTAGAAGAGGTGGCTGCAGGTTTACACTTGGAAGCAGAAGTAGGCTTTCTATTCACTATCCCTAGCCACTAAGGACTTATATCCAATACAGGAGACTCCCAAGCTGGATCAGCAACCAATTGAGGAAGGTGGCTACATGAGGCTGGTACCATTTTCACCCATATCCTGCCCCTTCAAGTTTTCTCCACCAGATGGCCAGGCAAGAGACCTCTGCTTGTTTGCTTTACAAGCCAGCAATTGCTCATATCCAATCTCTAGTCTTGCACAGTCCTAGGCTTGCCTGGCCCAGCACCTTTTAAACAAATTCATCAAGGTTGTTTCATCTCACCAGCATAATCCAAAAATGAAAACAGCTACTTGTGTATGAGCAGGACAGGGAGGCCAATTCATCTAAACCTCCAGGAGCCTCTGAGGACCCTAAGAAAGGCACTGCCTTCTATCTCCCCACTAGCAACCCTCTCACTGAAAAGTCTGGGCTACCCAGAAATCCTTGGAGATAAACACTACATAAAATCAGTACATTTGTTGTTTTCACAATCATCTGAATAATCTTTGTTTTTGTTTTTTTTCCCCAGTTATCTTATGGCAGGTGCGCAAGCTATGGCCTGAAAGCAGTGTCTCATGTCTAATTGACCCAAAAGACATCTTACTGGCCAGGGCACATATCTTCCCACAAGGCCAAGTGTGGTCCAGCCTGCCCATCCTTACCAGGCAGAAAAAGCACCCTATCTGGAGGATGTGGTCTAATATCCACCAGGTCAAAGTTTTCCTTCTGGGCCTTAGAAAACTTTTATGACCACATGTCTACTTGAGCTTCCGAGTCCAATGACAACCCAATTCACGGCATTATCCTTTCACCGCCTTCAGCCTCTTCTTGAAGCAAGGAGACAATAATCTCTTAAAAGATCTACAAGAATTAAAAATGTCTGCCCTATAAAGTCAAAAGCCTAGGCAGGTTTGGGCCATAAGAAGTACTGAAGACAGCCTTTCATTAACCCTGAGAAGGTTCTGGGTAACACTCAGGGTTATGATGAATGCCTTAATTTATAATCTTTTCCAAGGGATCTGGTAGAAAGTTTTGGCAGAAAACCCCGAACTCAATCCCAGTGCTGCCACTTACTGGCCCCGTGGCCTTATTTATACAAGTCACTTTAGACCTCAGTTGCCATGCCTGGAAAATGAAGATAACACCTGGCAAAGAAAGCCAAGTATGACGGCCATGAAGTACCACTTATAAGGTAGTAATGGAGATCACCTCCTTTGCAACTCATCCCGGACAGGTGAAATATGGGAAATATCAAGTGTCCCACGTCATCATACCAGCCAGGGCTTTCTGGGCCCATTTCTCATAATCCCTCTGATTTCCTGAGACTCAGCAGAGAGGCTTTTTAAAACTTAAGAGCCACAATTATGCTTTGGGAAGTTCTGCTCTGCACGATGAAGAATAAAAGTAAGCTAAGCTAAAAGAAACCAAGCTAAGAATGCTTTTCTCTGAGCAGGCCTAGCTGGCTTCTCATTTGCTGTTCCTGGCTAGAGAACCGGGCTTACAAGAAGAACAGCCAGCCAGGTCAGCGGCTGCCCTCCCGGATTCCTGCCACCCAAGCGACCCATGGTTATTTTTGGCTGGCAGTGCCCCACCACTGCAACCTCAAACCTGCCACCTCGCAAGCTGCGGCTGCCACCGGGCAAAACGCTCCTCCTTTTCAAGGGCACGGAGGAGGGAAGATGGAAGGCCGCCAACTCCGCCTTGACGGGGGCCAGACTCAAGCAATTCCCACCCAAGCATCAGGGCACCCGCACCCGGAACTAAAGCATAGAGGCTCCCGGCCGGACCGAGGAGCAGCCTGGACATTTGTACTCCCGGCTTGGTCTGCCCCACTCTCCGGGATGGAGCGGTTCCATCGTAACAAACACCGAGGGGGCCGGAGGCCCGCACTCGAGTCCCTTCCTTCCTCCTGGATCCCGGGGACCTCAGAGCCCCGTTCCCCGTAACCGCCAAGGGAAGACCCGGCGGCCAGAGGGAAGGCCAGCCTGGGCCAGAATCAAACTCCAGGCGGCGCGCGGCGGAGGTCTGCGGGCGGGCTAAACCTCGAGCCCGGGGCAGGGAAAGCCTTTCCAGGTTAGCCTAGGTCGGACGCGACCACAGCCGGCTGGCCCGCGCGGGGCCCAATGTGGAACGTCCCAGCCGCCTCGGAGGCCGCTAGGGCTCCGCCTCCGACACCGCGGGATCCAGAAAAGGGGTCTACAGTGACCGCCCTCCGGGAGAGAAGCGGCGGGTCAGGGGTGAGAGGTCGGGACCGCGGCCTGACGTGGGCCGAAGAGGGAAAAAGGTACACGCTGAGACCCGACCGGGAGCTGAGGTACCCGTACCAGCTTGCCCGTCCCCACCGACTCACCCAAGCCGCCCGGCCGTGGGCTCGGGCCCACACTCACCGTCTCCCAGGCTCCGGCTGCGGCTAGGCCCCACTCCCCACTCCGAGCGCCTCTTCCGCTTCCGGCTCCGGCCTCCGCCCGTGGCAGCACCGCCCCTTCGCGTGACGCAGCCGTCGGAGGCCCGGGCTCGACCCGGCCCAGAGGCCTGGCCGCTCTAGCCCCCAACTCGCAGGCTCTGGGGGACCGGCCTGCCCCTCTGGGGTCCGGGCCGCAGCGGTGGAGGTCTCTGCTGGGAGGTCCCGGGAGCATCCTCGGGCCGCGACCCGCCCCTCGCCGTGCTGTAGTGCACGTAGGCCCCCGAGGCCGCATCGGTGCTCGACCGCCACCGCGGCCGGTGCCCGGCTCTGGGCCGAAAGGAGGAACCCACCGGACTGCCAGGCTGGGTCCACCCCGCCGCCGCGGCCCGGCCGTGCTCGCCAGCCTCTTTCTGCGCGCGGAGAGGACTGGCATTGTTCTCCCGGGGCCCAGGAGGGCGCTAGAGACGAAAGCGGTCGGTGCGCCCGGGCAGAGGAAGGCGGGCGCGACTCCGCTTGCGCGCAAGAAGCAAACGACACATTCTACTCTCGGCTTGTGCGGGTTTTTTGAAAGTCTTGGCGCCACGCCCCAGCTCTCGAGCTTGCGGAGCAGTCTCCGGGAAGATCCCCGCGAGCCTCGGCGGTGGGGTCTGAGGAGAGGACGTCCCCTTTTCTTGAACACCTCAGAGCGTCTCGCTGCCAATCAACACGGTTGCTGGGCTAGGAAATCCGTGCCACACAAAGCGCTCCGTGCAACGCTCCAGCTCTGCCAGTCGAATTACTCGGTCATCCTTTTTGCTGCGGCCTCTGGCGTGACCCCTCCCACCTACTGTCCCATGCTTTGTCGTGGTAGGATCATGAGGCCCTATTTTTCCAGAAAAGAAAACAGGTCGCGGTCCTTTGGGAAGGCCTCGCTTTGACAGCGTCTCCGCCCCCGCGCGTCGCGCAGCCAAGCGGGCGGGTGCGGCACCTAATTGCCCCACGCCACTCGAGGCTCGTGAGGCTGGAGCAGCCGGCCAGGGCGGGGCATGACTTCCCTTCAGGATCTCGCTGACTCAGCGGGGACAGCCAGGGTTTACCATGTGCCCTGCTCCCCGTGCTGGATGAGATGCGCGCCCACCAGGCCCTGTCGCCACTGAGCCTCCCTCCTATGCTGAAAGTGTCGCTAGAGCCTCTGTCTCTGACGTAGATGGCCTGATATCTTCATCACCACCAAAGGAAACAGTGGCCAAGTTAAAAAAAAAAAAAAAAAATGCTGGGTGATTACGATTGCTAAGGTAACCTCAAACTGGCCCCATGGTCCCCTTCCAACCACACAGACATTCAACAGCAGCTTCAGCTGCTGCTTCCCCTAAGTCTCGCCACAGGAGCCAAAGATACTGAAAATTCCAGGTGTTAGAAGATGCAGTTCCCACCCTAGGCTCAGGGCCACAGTAACAGAATTTCATACGTTCACAGGTTTCTGTGGTGTCATTGCCTCCCACCAATATCACCCACTCACGTTTCCTCAGCTCTGGGAAACCATTATTCTCTGGTTTAATGACTACATTCTCAAAAAGCTTCTGTCTCCTGCCCTATACCGGGCATCAGGAATGGGCTATCGTCCTGCCTGCTCTCCTAACATGGAAAATCCAGGCGACCTACCCGAAGCTCCTCACCCCCACTCCAATTCCAGAAAGCACCCCTCCAGACTTAAACAGGTGCTGTCTCCTAGCCAGGTCCACTCCCGAGGTTGCAGCTTGGCGTTTCTCTTTGAGGGTCTCCTGTTAGAGCCTCGTTTTCTTGTCTCTCTTCACAAAAGAACTCTCATCTATCAGAAGTAAAGAATTGGTCCTGGAGTCAAGTTGGGTTGACTCATGCCTCCATATATAAATACACTCTTCATCTCTCCAGTGCTCTGCTGAGAGGTAACTCAGACCAGGCCATTCATCCTGGGAGGAGCCTTGCTGCTCACCCACTGCCCTTTGCTGGTAAGCCTTTCTGTGTGATTCCTCTCAGCACCAAGGAGATGTCTTTTTCTGCTTTATTCAACCACCCACAGCTCTGTTTCTCCCCACTTTTTTTTTAACCCCTCGGTTCTTGAGCCCCTATTCTCTCTATGTAGCTGTCCTTGCATTCCCCTCTGCCTGGAATGAATTGATGCACATTTGAGCCTGAGCCCCAAGGTCACCTCCCTGGAAAGCATCCTGAGAGAGGTCAGATTCCCCTGTGGTGCCACCCTCCCTTGGTTCCCCACACCCAACAGCCTGGTTTGGAAGGCCATGAACCTCTTAAAACAATTCAGCACAACCTTGCTCCTCAAAGAGGAAAATGGGCAGCCTAACTGTAGAGGCCTCTCTTCTACTCAGACCCAGTTAAGAGTGGAGTTGTGGGTCTGTGCTAGGGTATGAGATTAGTCCTCATGGTCTGTTTTAGAGTGGCCTTGAGTGGTGCTGATGTAGGAAGACAACCAAGAAGGGCTGTGGGAATAGGCCTAGAGTGGAGGGAGTAACAGGCTTAGAGGGGTAGGGACCGCTGGAAGGTTGTATTAACTTGAGAGGGACAAAGTTCTATGTGTTAGATCCATGAAAGGTGGGGTAGGAGAGAGGTCTGGCCACCATCTGCTCAATGGAGATGTCCTCTAGGCCCTTCCAAACCTGGAGTTGTAGACCTTGGAATGGGAAGGTCACAGAGTGTTCCTATAGGATTCCTGTGAGTGGATGAAATCCCAGGAGGACTTGATCCAGTCCTTGTAGGTGAAGAAGCCAGTGGTGGGGAAAGATGGTACCAGCTGAACTAGCTGATGAGTGGTGGGCTGAAGCCAGAAAAGTACCAGAGCAGAGATGAAGGCTTCTGGCTCCCTCATCACAAAGTAGTAGCTTGCAAATGTCCACCTGAGCCTATACTTTCCAGATTCAGTACTTGGAGGAAGTTCACCATGCAGTGGCAGAGTTGGGCAAAGTGGACTCTTCAGCCAGACAACTCTGAGTGCAAATTCCAGGCTTCCTGAGACTGCCAGCAAGACCAGAGACGCATATCATCTGTTTTCAGCTTCAGTTTCCCTTTTAACCTGGCTCTTGAGAGGATCAAACAGTCTTGTTGGTTGAGGATTCCCATAGCTCAGGGAAGCCTAGAACTGAAAACTAGAGGGTCGAGGCTGATGTTTATGTGAAGTATGAACCAAATCATCTAGGGACCCTGGACCAGGGGTATGGGGTGGGATGGATCCCCATTCTGCTTCTCAACTCAGACAGGACTTCATAGTCCTGCAGGGAGTTGTTGCATAGTGTCTGTGGACCACATACCCAGCCCTGCCAACTGTCCCTGGGACTCCTACCACCTGGGGCCACTGTTCTGTGACCACCCAGTGAGCCCCACTAAAGGGCTCAGGTAAGCACCAGCCTCCTGAAATCCAGGGCACAGCCCCTCTCTTCCTGTCAGGTGCTCAGCAGAGTCCCAGAGTGGGACAAGAGGCAGTCAAAGGGGCTTCAGGTCAGGCTGGCAGAGAATGGGCGGCAGTGGACCAAGCTGGACTAGCCACCTGTGAGTGGTGCCAGAGGCCCTGTTGGAGTAAGCCCAAATTCTGCAGAAGTGTGAGCACAAACGGGTAAAGCCAGGCCTGCTGTGAGCCAATGCTCACAGAAAATGAGTCTCCCATCTTCTCCCTAGGTCTTCTTTGCCTACCTGCAGCACCAACGAAGCCTTTTGTTTGTTTGTTTTTTGAGACAGGGTTTCTCTGTGTAGCCTTGGCTGTCCTGTCCTGGAACTCACTCTGTAGACCAGGCTGGCCTTGAACTCACATAGAGCCACTTGCTGCTGTCTCCCAAGTGCTGGGATTAAAGGTATGTGCCACCAACGCCCAGCCCAAGGAAGTCTTCTAAACTGACCAGAATGAAAGTTCTGGAGTGCTTGGAGCTTCTGCCCACGCCAGGATTCATGTGCTAAGAATCAGGGCATCTGGAAAAGAGAGGGGAATGGAATAGCTAGCAGGGAGACCCTGTTGAGCAGCCCTCTCTCATGGCTGTCCCTGGAGCCCTGCTTCTATTTGGAAGGCAAGTGCTGGGTGAGGCTAGGAGTACTCACTGGCTGGAGACAGAAGGGCCAGGAGACAGAAGAGCTTCCTTACATAACCAGACAAAATGACTATCACTGTCACCAGAGAAAGGGAGGTGACTTTGTAGGCTGAGGCTTCCTGGTAAGGTTATACCATCCCTGCTCTATGCAAGGGTATGGATAGAGCCACTTTGATTGCCATGATGTTAGAGTATTTAATGACTCTGTGTCTCAGCCTATTGACCCTCATGGGTCCACTGCTCTCCACCTGGGCTGGGTGACCCTCAGAACCCAGGTGACAACCATTTCCTTAGCCTCTCTGCTCTCTAGTATTGCACAAGAGTCCCCATTCCTCTTATTGCTGCCCTGAGCTCTGGAGTAATTTTCAGCTACAAGGGAGAAATGGTGTGTGTATAGGACCAGGTGTGGGTGGACAGTGTGTGTCTGAAGCTCTGCAGTAAGAGATAACAGCTGAGCAGCCTACCTTTCACCCCCACCCTGAGCTATGAGCCACACTCCCTTGTGTATAAGCCATCAGCTAGGCCCCTGGCTAGGAATCTGCTTTATCAGAGGCTGCAGACTAGGATGAGCCAGCACTCCTCAGCTTCTCTGCAAGGCTGCTGCCTTCAGCATTCTTTCCAGAAGGTGGAATGCTTTCTGGCCTACCAGAGCAGGAGGCACCTGCTGCAGGGACAACAGGAGCAAAAAGAGATGGAGGCCAGAAAATAAGTGAGGGTAGAGACTAAGAGGGAATGGGAGTGGTAAAGGACAGACAGCTCCCACTGCAGACACTGGAGGGAAAGGCACAGCATTTGGACCAGGCATGTTGACAGGCTCTTGGCCCAGAATCTAGCCTAGAGACCCCCAGGGTAAGGACGATACAAGAGCCCCTCCAAACTGGATGTATGGCAAAGCTCTGCTCCCGGCTCTGTTACAAGTTCAACTATGCCCTGTACTTTATTCCCTGGTCTTCCTTCTTGAAGCAGGACCCAAGGAAGGCGTATAATAAGCAGGCTTTTAGCCAGAAAGAGGGACCCCCTTCTTTACCTCTCATTTAGGTTTAGGAGGTGAAAACTTGTTGGAGTAAGTGTGGCCTTGTTAGAGGAAGTGTGTCACTGGGATGGACTTTGAGGTTTCAAAAACTCACATTAGGCCTACGCTATGCTATCATTCTCACTCCATGCCCCACTCTCCTACAGCACCATGCCTGCCTGCTGCCTTGCTCTCTGCCACCATGATAATGGACTAAGCCTCTAAAACTGTCATAAGAGTTGCCTTGGCCATGGTATCTCTTTCAGCAATAGAACAATGACTAAGAAAGTATTCCCAAGAAAGAGTGGCTCAAGGGTTCAGGGAAGAGGGGACTTTATGGGTAAACCCTTCAGGGCTAGCCTGGGCCCCACAACTCCAGCAGAGGCTGAGTCTCTACTCTGATGTTTTGGGTTCTTCTTAGTAAACAAGGGCCTCAGAAAGAGCCCCAGAAGGGCCCTTTTGGAGCAGTTGCAGCAGCTGCAGGGAGAGCTGACCATATTAGAGGTCCATGCACAGGCCCTCAAGAAGTCATGTGGTTGCAGGCAGCTCTGGAGATCTGTAACCAGGACACCTGGTAGATGGTTGCTTGGGCACACTCCTAAATTGTGCAAGTTATGCTGGTAGGGGCTCCCTGTTCTTACAGAGTGAGATGACTCCATTGGCAAGAGCTCGATCACTGGTTGGTAAGAAGGGTCAGAACCGAGTCACATGGCCAGAGTCCAACTCCTTTCTTGTGTATCTGTGTTCCTGTTGGTCACATTCGGGATCTTTTATGGGGCACTAGGGGAAAATTTTAGTTTTAAGAAGTCTTATCGCAGGCCGGGCAGTGGTGGCACATGCCTTTAGTCCCAGCACTCAGGAGGCAGAGGCAGGTGGATCTCTGTGAGTTCAAGACCAGCCTGATCTACAAGAGCTAGTTCCAGGACAGTCTTCTAAACCATACAGAAACCCTGTCTTGAAAAACAAAAAACAAACAAAACAAGTCTTATCTCAGTTAGGCATGATAGCATACTCCTGTAATCCTAGCACTTAGAAGGTGGAGGCAGAAGGGTCTGGAGTTCAAGGTTATACTCAACTATACAATAAATTTGAGACCTTGTCTCCAAGAAGTGAGGAGGTGGGAAGTTCCAGGAGGCACCAGTGTCCCTCAGGAGGGAGCTGGAGGAGCAGGAATTAGTTCCCAGGTTGCCTCACAAGGAGGGAGCTGACTACTGGAGGACAGTATTTATGGCTCTACTTCAGAGACTCCAGAGACAGAGTTTCCATTCTCTTCCCAACTACAAAGCCAACTAGGCCCTTCCTCCTAGCTTTATCCTATGTCTCCTTGCTTCTCTACCTCCCCATTCAGCATACATTTGGTGAGCATCTACTAAACACCTGGGCCTCTACCATGTGTAGAACCCTTGTTAGAGCAGCCTGTTCCTTGTCCCCCCCAAAGTGCATGACTTGAAGGTATATATGTCAAGAAATAAGCATTTACAATTTAGTGTGCCAGTGAGGAGAGAGCTCAACATGGAGAAGGGCAATAGATAGCAATGGCCTCTCCAAAGAGGGGATTCTGAAGCTGATTCCTCCTTGCGAGTTGACCGGGCATTTTCCAGAGGAAAGCTGGAATGCACAAAAGGAGGAGCAGGCAGCATGTACAAAGGCCCAGAGAAGAGATGGGGTGGGAGCTTATAAATCATGCCCGGCCCAGGCTGGGTTCTGAAACAGTTCCTGAAGATGCACGCATGACCAAACCTGTTTGCTCAAGATAGGGAACTAAGGACAACGTGAGGATACCACCTGTACTGGCTGATTTTGTGTGTCAACTTGACACAAGCTAGAGTCATCAGAGAGGAAGGAGACTCAGTGAGGAAATGGCTCCATGAGATCCACCTGTAAGGCATTTGCTCAATTAGTGATAATGAGGGAGGAGTCAGTACATTGTAGGTGGTATCATCCCTGGACTGCTGGTTCTGGGTTCAGAAAGCAGGCTGAGCAAGCCAGTGAATAGCATCTTCCATGGCCTCTGAATCAGCTCCTGCCCCTAGGATCCTGCCCTGCTTAAGTTCCTGTCCTGGTTTCCTTTGGTGACGGAAATGTAAGCCAAATAAACTCTTTCCTCCCCAACTTGCTTTTTGGTCATGGTGTTTCATCAAAATAATAGAAGCCTTAACTAAGACACCACCCAAGTCCAATTTAGGGAAAGCAGCGAGTTTACTGGGGTTCCTTTCAGGTCTATGAGTGAGGGGAGATTCTCAAGAGCAGAAACGACTCAAAGGCAACTGTGTCACTGAAACCCACCCCAGCTCTGGTGATAGCTCTTGAAGCTGGACACTTGGATCTCATTGTTCAAAGGTAGCTCAACCAACAGTTTGGGGAATGTCTCTTCCAAGCAGTGTTGCCAGTCTGATGGTGTCCTTCAACAGTTCTTACTGCATATATAAGCTTGGGGAAACAAGCACATTTGGGCCCTGTAACATTTGTCTTAGGGACTTCCTGAAGCTTTTTGAATTGTTTACTTCCTAAGTAATGAAGGTCTCTCCAAGGTATGTGTGATATTTGTGTGTGTGTGTGTGTGAGAGAGAGAGAGAGAGAGAGAGGATATATATATATATATATATATATATTTTTTTTTTTCAAAACAGGGTTTCTCTTTGTAGCTTTGGCTATCCTAGAACTCACTCTATAGACTGGCTCAAATTCACCTTCCAAGTGCTGGGATTAAAGGCATGTGCCAGCACTACCCAGCAAGCTGGGATGTTTTATCTCCTGGAAAATTGCTACATAACAGCTGGTGAGATGGCTCAGGAGGGAACAGCTCTTGGACAAGCCTGGCAACCTGAGTTCATCCCTGGACCCCATGTTGAGGTGGGAAAGGAGAACTGATTTCATAAAGTTGTCCTCTGGCCTCCACAGGTGCACATGCACACACAACTGAAAATAGTATTTGGTAGGGCAGTGGTGGCACACACCTTTAGTCCCAGCACTCGGGAGGCAGAGGCAGGCAGATCTCTGTGAGTTCAAGACCAGCCTGGTCTACAAGAGCTAGTTCCAGGACAGCCTCTAAAAACACAGAGAAACCCTGTCTGGGGGTGGGGATCTGTCCCAGATGACAAGCAGAATTGGTGAGGGGGGTTACTGTGGGATGTGGGACAGGAACCAGTTCAAGGGCTCAGGTGCCTTAGGCCCAGACATTCCTCCCCACCCCCAACTCCAGTCCCAATCCAGTTGCTGGCAGTCTTTTCCCTTTGGTCTCTTACAGCAAATGCAGACATGCACAGGCTTACACTGGGGTGTGCACAGGCTTACACTGGCATGCGTATGCACACTCCCACAGACACATCACATATGAACTTCCTTCCAGCAGTGTGCACACAGAGCAGGACACAGATACCAACAAGGGCTATCACAAGGGAAACCTGGTGATACCGTGCTATAAGGTAGGAATGGGGTTCACACAGAGCCACAGGCCTCTACTTAGGCCGATCTGCTGATGTGGCTGGAAGTGATGGGACAGGCAGCTGGCTCAGGACAACCTGTGAACTGTCCCAGTTCTGAGCCTGTCAAAAGGGTGTGACATAGAATGTGGACAGCAGTTCATAGAGCCCTATGGCACATGAATCACAGACCATGGACCAAGCTTACCACAGTATTCTTCTAAGCAGGCAAAGGCTTGGCCAGATGGGATAGCAGTTGGCCAGGGGCTGGCTGCCATCCATGCCATGCCATCTAATTGGCAAAGGCCCAGCACTGAGGACCCCAAATTTTCCAACAAGTTTTGCCTTCCAATTTCACTCTTGTCTGTCCTTAAATCCAGGAATTCATGGTCCTTACTGTGTCTAAAGCAGAGATGAAGAGTATGAATGCTGGTCTGAAATCCTGGCTCCATATTACCTCTGTGACCTTGAGCAAGTCACTTGTATTTCTCTGGGCCTCAGCTGTAAAAATGGACAGTTCTCTTGCTCATCATCAATGGTCACACGTGTCACTAATTATTACATGCTTCCTGGGGCTGCCAGAGTGACCATGCAAGAAGAGAAAGTTCCCTTTGAAATCAGGATCATCTGGGGTCCAGAGAGCTGCCACGTGGGGTTCTGATCCTTTTTCCCCATTTTAGTTTGCTACCTAGCCACAGCTGAGCACCTCAGTCTCAGGCTAAAACAGTTCTGCAGGCTGGAATTTCAGTGGGAACCCTGCTGCAGGGTCAATGGTATGGGTTCCTAGCTGTGGGCTCTGCTGGATCCTGAAGTCTTTGCCATTCCTGTCACCTGGGTCCCTGCCCTTATATCCATGCTCCCATGCCATCCCTGTGTCTGGCTTTATCTTTCCCCTTCTGTAAAGATCACAGTCATGTGGGGTTAGGACCTAGTTCAGGGGCCTCCTTTTAACCTGGTTATCATCTCCAAATATGGTCATGTTTTTGAGGTGCAAGAGACTACAAGAACTCTTTTTAGGGGACACAGCTCAGCCCACAACACCCCCATCTTGCTTTCTGCTACTTTCTTGTTGGTGAGTGGGTGTGACTTAGGATCTCAGGAACCAGCTATTCTTTCACTCATCTCCTTACATGACCCCAGGAAGATCACAGCTGCAAGAGGCCCCAGTGTTCAGAGGGTGGTGGAGGGCAGGCAGCGCTAGGCTGCAGAGTGATGCTGTTTGCAGTGGGGCTCTGCCCTACAGCAAGGGGAATATGCGGACTTGAGATGGGGGTGCAATTTGCCCCCTCACAGGCTTTCCCTGGCCAGCAATAGAAGCAGGACACAGGATCTGGGGAAAGAAAGCAATCAGATGGCTGCTGTATTTAAAGGACCTAGGAACATCAGGTGGATGACCCACATGAAATCAGGACCCTTAGTGAACACTTCTGGAGGAGCCCAGAGCTCTTGAAAAACCGTGGGAGGTACAGGCACTGCTGGTCACTAGCACCCTTTTCCTTATGGGGCCTCAGCCCTTCTTTCTGTACAATGGGCCCCAAACTCTCTTTCCAGGCACCTATAGTTACTGGTATTCAGACTCAAGAGTATGGAGCTTCAGGGAGTATTCTATTCCAAAAGTAGACTCCAAACATGGGCAGAAGTATGGTAACTATGTGTGTGAGGATTTGGCCACTGCTGGGGTCAGCTGCTAAGATCCAGAACTGGTCCCCTGGTCAGTGTAGCCTGAACTCACAACCAAGGACAGTCAGGGACATGAAAACCTGAACAATTCAGCCAACTAGAAGAGAAGACAGTGTCTCCTGAGACAGCCCAGGTACTCCAGTGTCCTTAGCACCTGCCTTGTCTCAGAGGTAGACCTGTGCAGAAGCCTCAGATCAGTTCCTGGAGCCCAGCAGAAGGTGGACCCCAGTTAGGCATCTCTTTGGGGATCACTCAGGTGACCTCCCTGACTCCATAGAGTAGGGCCTATGTCTCAGTAGAGTGAGCCACTGGCTGTGGTTGGACCTAGTGATGGTCAGAATGGCGTGGAGAAAAGGGGACAGGTCATACCTCAGTAGCTGCTCCTTGTCCCAGGACCCAGAGGCTGAAGGAGCTGAGGCCTGTAGAGGTGCTAGAGTCTGCATGGACAGAGCTCAGGGAGGCAGGCTCCAACAGAGGTCAAGGACAGAGTTCAGGGAGCCAGGCTGCTGTGGGCTGCCACAATCACTTTCACAGATGTGAGTTGGCTGAAGGTAGTATGAATACACTCTCCCAAACACCAGGCTGGGGTAGGGCCTGAGATTGGACCTCCCTAGTACAGGACATAGCTGTGGTCTCCCTCTGTACTGTGAATGGAGTCCTCAAGGCCACACTGAGCCCTTGTTTTCGGAAGCTAGAGAAGCTGAACCTAACAACAACAGATGTATAAGTAGGGTCCAGGCTAGAGGCAGGACAGGTTGGCAAGGTGTGCAAAGTGAATAGGGATAGTGAAATCTCCTCATGGGACCATACATCCTTTCTAGACCCAGAGCCAGGCTGCTCTGCCTTCTCACCTCCTTGGGAGCCCTGGTCAGCCCAGCCTACTTGTAGGGGGTGGGTGGACTTGGCATAGGGAAGAGCAAGGACTCCTTGGGGGAGCAAGCTCTATGCTATGGTAGGTAGCTATAGTCAGAGGTCTTTGGCAAAACCTTGTCCTTGTCTGACATGGGACCTAAAATGCCTGCGCTGATATAACTGTTAAGGTTCCTGACTATTGGTGGATGAGGCCATTTGCATGCCCCTTTCCTGGTGGATCCTGTGGCTATGAGAGTTGGGAACAGACTGAGCAGTGTGTGTGGGGTGCCAAGATCCTCATAGGGCTTCAGGTGCTTGTCGCCATAAGAGTGCCACCAACGACCCTGTGTCCTACTAGAAAAGCCCTTGAGTACTAGTTTTAGATAACTCAGTAAGTGACTATTTATTGATGCCTCAGGCAGCTATATAATCCTCCTTTCAGGCAGGAAGACTGCTAGAAGAGTTGGTAACTTGCCCCAAGCCACACAACCCAAAAGCAGCTAAACCCTTGGTCTCATAGCCTGTCTCAGAAAGGTGTTTGCTCTCAGCCAGCTGGTAAAAGCATTCTCAATAGCCACAGGCAGTAATCAGTTTGGGATCTGCATCTCCCTCAGCTTCTCTGGCTGTGTTGGCTAGTTTTATGTCAACGTGACACAATGTATAGTTATCAGAAAGGAGGGAACCACAGGGAGGAATGTGGTGATACATTATTTATGATTCTTTAAAAGTTTTCCTGAAGATCAGAAAAGAAATCAGTCAGCCACTAGCTCTTACCTCCACCTCAGCTCATACCAAAGGGTGATCCTCAATGTGGCTAGAGACTAATCAATGCCTTCCTATCCTCAATGTGGCTGGAAAATGAATGACAGCTCTGAAATCCTGTCCTGTCTTAAATACCTCTCATGAGTGTTGGGATTAGGGGCGTGTGATCCCAAGTGCTGAGATCATTTTCGTGGGAGCCATTTCTCTTTAGGACTGGATCAATGAGGTATAGCTCAGTGTGGCCTTGAACTAACAGAGATCTATCTACCTCTTAATCCTGAGTCCTAGGATTAAAGGCGTGTTCCTGGCTTGGGCCTGTGGCTGACTCTGCTTTTTGCATCCTCAGGCAAACTTTAATAAATCATAAATAATATATCACCATAGAGGAAATGTCTTCATAAGATTGGGGTGTAGGCTCCAGGACTTGGTGGCGTATGACTTTAGTCCCAGCACTCGGGAGGCAGAGGCAGGCAGATCTCTGTGAGTTCAAGGCCAACTACAAAGCTAGTTCCAGGACAGGCTCTGAAGCAATACAAGGAAGACCTGTCTTGAAAAACAAAACAAAAATAAACAAACAAACAAAAAAAGACTGGGCTGCAGGCAAGCATGTAGAACATTTTCTTAAATAGTGATTGATGGGTGGTGCCACCCCTGGGCTGTTGGTCCTGCATTATGTAAGAAAGCAGGTCATGAGCAAGCCCTGAGGAACAAGTCAGTGGCAAGCATCCTCCATGTCCTCTGTATCAGCTTCTGGCTCCATGGCGCCTGCTGCATCACTGCTGAGTTTTCTGAGACCCCAGCCCAGCTTTTACAATTGCTCCAGGAGCTCCTCTACACAGAGGTGCTGTGGATCCTTCCTGAATTGCTGGATGTGCACTGTCAATTGCACTATTTCACTACATGGAGACAGCTGGATTTTGATGAGAGCAGATTGCCTCTCAGGAAGTGGATTTGATGGAAAGATTTCAGTTTGGCCAAGGAGGTTTCACACATGGAGAAGGCATCAAGTTGTTCCTTTGGGGGGGTGATCTTTACCAGGAAAGGGGGACCATCCATAGGCAAAACATCCCTAGTTTTGGGTCCTTCTAGAGGCCAATGTGGAGCCAGCTGTGTCTGGACTTCTCCACATACCTGAGAGGCCCAGAATAAACTCCTCTCCTCTTTGCTATTCTGGTTTATGTTGCATCCAACTAACTCTCTCCCTCATAGGCAAATCCCTGAGTTTCTCACAACCTCAACTCCTGTTTGTCTCAGTGGCTCCAATGTGGGGAAGGCCACTAGCTTGTTAAAACTGCCCACCCCTCACCATCTTGGCCTCTGGTCTTTTGGGACCACATTTTGTAGCCTGGGCTGGTCTCAAATGATGCTTCTGTACCAGCTCCTCAAACGCTGACCCTACAGACATACCACTATGCCTGACTCCTTGTCCTTCATCTATCTTAGCCACTGTCTGGGTTTGTACTTCAACATCCCCAAGCTCAGCAACCACACTTTACCCTTTCTATTCTAACCATTCTTTAGCAGTTCCTTCTCTCCAGCTCTGATTCCAACCCTCTGTGCAGGATGATTAGGCATCCCATCCATGCTCTGTTTCCACTGGCTCTGGGGAAGTCCAACAGAGGAAAGGTGGCCAGCTAAGGACAGCAGCAAAGGCTTTCCCTTCAGGATGCTAGAGCCACTACATAGGTGGTCCCAGGATGGGCACAGCAGGGTATAGCAGAGACCTGTTGACAAACACCCCCGAATCCTCTGCCTCCCCCACTCAGATCCCTTTCCCTTCTTAAAAGTGCAACCACTTTGGAGTCCAATCCTAGCACTTTGGCTCCTCAGGCACATTTCTGCTCAGAATTTTCATGTGTACAATGAGCAGCCAGTGCCTTACAGACTGCACCCCATGAGCAATGGGCACAGTGCCAGGCACAGTGGTTACCAATGATCCAGGCCTGCTCACTGCGTGGCCTAGTTGTTCAACCTCTCTGTTTCTTCATCTGTAAAATGAGTAAACATGACCAGCCTTACCTCATAAATAGGTAGAGGACTATATTAGTTACCTGTCTATTGCTAAGAAGAGACATCATGGCCAAGGCAACTATGCTCATCATAGTAGGGAACGTGGCAGCAAGCAGGCAGGCATGATGCTGGAGCAGTAGCTGAGGGCTTACACCTGATCACAAGGAGTTAGAAAAAAAGAGAGCTAACTGGGATGGTGTGGACTTTTCAAAACCTCAAAGCCCCCCCCCCCCCAGACACACCTCTCCAACAAGGCCACATCCCTTAATCCTTCCCAAACATTTCTACCAACTGGTATTCAAAGTATTCAAAATCATGAGCTTATGGGGCCATTCTCATTCAAGTCACCACAGAAATTAAAGGAGTTAATACATGTAAAAGCCTGAGAAGAAACCTGAGCCCACACCAGGTTCAATGGTTGCCATCAGTGCTCATCTCTATGGCACACACCCAAAAGTGCATTTTCACAGCCCTGGTTTCCAAGACTATCAGACTATCTCCTCTTCTGAAACACACTTGTTTGTGGCTCCTACCTCCTTTTTCTTGAGACTCAGTCCCATGTAGCCCAAGAAGCCTCTGACTCCTTATGCCAGTGCTTTCCTTGACCTTCCGATAGTATTGTCTCCACCTCACAAGTGCTGGGGAGCCTGAGTTGCTACACCTAGATTTCCTGTTCCCCCTTTTTTTTGGCTTTTGTCTTAGTAATGAATAAGCATTCAACAGTCCATCTTTGCAAGTACCTTTCTCCAGTTTGTCCTTTCTTGTTTTTGGAAACAGGGTCTCATTATATAGTGGCTGGCCTGGAACTTGTTATGTAGACCAGGCTAGACTCAGTTTTACAGATATCTGCCTGCTTTCTGAGTACTGGGATTAAATGTATGTGCCACCACATCTGGCTTTAAGATTTCTTTTCTGTGTATGAGTATTTTGCTTGCATATATGCATGTATGCCTCCTGTATGCTTGGTGCCCTTGGAGGCCAGAAGAGGGCACTGGATCCCCTACAACTGGAGTTACAAATGGTGTGAGCTACCCTGCAGAGATTAGGAATCAAATCCAGGTCTCCTGAAAGAGCAGAAGGTATTTCTTCTAATACCTAAGCCATCTCTCTAGCTGTTTGTCTTCTTATTTTATGGTTTGAAGAACTCTGTGTGTGTGTGTGTGTGTGTGTGTGTGTGTGTGTGTGTGTGTGTATGCACGTGTGTGCATGCGTGCATAAATGACTGGGTGTTAAGTTTGAAATTTTCTGCCTTTTCTGAAGCATATTTTCCTCTTGTTTTCTCTGACATCCTGCAACAGAAGGAACTGCAGGGGCTTGGTGTGGTCCTTAGACTCTTCACCTGAGTGAAAAGAAGCATCCATTCTTTTATCTCCATCTGTTGTGGTTTGAATGAGAATGCTCCCCATTATATATTTGCATGCTTAGTCCCCAGTTAATGAACTTTTTGGATGGACTGGGAGGTGTGGTTTTGTGGAGTAGGTGTGTTACCGGTGGGGTGGCTTTAAGGTTTCAAAAGCTCACACCAGGCTAGTCTGTCTCTGTCTCTCTCTGCCTATGGATCAGGATGTGTCAAGCCCTCAGTTACTGCTCCAGCACCATGCCTGTCTGTTTCCTACCATATTAATGGGCCAACCCTCTGGAACTATAAGCAATACCAGAATTAAATGCTTTCTCTTATAGGTTATCTGGGTATGGTGTCTCTTCACAGCAATAGAACAGTAATAAAGACAGTCTCCAACATCCCTGGCCCATTGTTACTCTTTACCTCTCAGACCCCCAGCCAGAGGCTGGCTTATTCTTCATGTGTCATAGAAAGCTCTAGATGTGACAAACATGACTGGTGACCAGTGATTAAAATGCTGGTCATTTTTTCCCCTTCAAATAGGGTTTCATGTAACCCAGATAGGCCTGGAACTCTCTAGGTAGCTGTGATGATTAATCTTGATTGTCAACTATACCTGGAATTAACTAAAACCTAAGCATCTGGGCACATCTGTGAGGGATTCTTCTTGTTGGTCCCACTCTAAATCTGAGCTTCATCTCCTGGTGACAGCCCACATAAAAGAACACGGGAGAAGGAAGCCTTGCTTTTTGCCTGCTTGTCCTCACTCTCACTGGCAAGTTCATTTATTCTGAGCCATTCCTTCCCTAGTGCTAGAATCTATTTCCTCAGGATTTCAACATGGACAGCTCTGTAGGACATCCCTGAGGCTCCAGCACCAGTCCTGTGGACTGAACAACCTCTGGAACCTTGACCACTGTTGGACTACTCCAGCAGTTCTCAATCTTCCTAACACTGTGACCCTTCTATATACAGTTCCTCATGTTGTGCTGACCCCCAACCACGAAAGTGTTTTTGTTGCTTCTTCATGACTATAATTTTGCTAGTTATGAATTGTAATATAAATACTTGTTTTCTGATGGTCCTAGGCAACCCCTGTGAAAGGGTCTTTTGACCCTCAAAGGGGTCTTGACCCACAGGTTAAGGAAGCATTGGACTACTCAGATCACAGTTCATACGCCACTCTAATAACTTCCATATTCATTCCATCAGTTTTGTTCCCTTAGCCAACAATATCTTTGATCCATCCTTTTTGTTATTGAGCCTATTCTCACTCATGGCATCATCATTATAGCCCTAGCAAGCCTAGAACTCACTATGTCTCAGCTAGGTAGAGGTGGCACATGCCTTTATTCCCAGCACTTGGGAGGCAGAGGCAGGTGGATCTCTGAGAGTTCGAGGCCAGCCTGGTCTATAACAGAGTGAGTTCCAGGACAGCTACAGAGAAACTCTGTCTCAAAAAACAAAACAAAACAACAACCCCTAACACCCCCCCCAAAAAAAGCACAGTGTGTCTCATTAAATGCTGGGATTAGGGTATGCCACTTTTAAAGAAGAATGATACATCTTCTTAAAAAAAAAAATTAAAAACTGACTGGATGGTGGTGCCCCAAGCCTTTAATCTCAGCACTGAGGAGGCAGAGCCAGGTAGATCTCTGAGTCTGAAGCCAGCCTGATCTATAGAGTGAGTTCAAGGACAGCCTGGGCTACACGGAGAGACTGTTTTCAAAAATAAACAACTTTTATATGGGGTCTGTGTGCATATGTGCCACAGCACATGTGCGAAGGGCAGAGGACAACTTTGGGGGCAGCACTCTTCTGCTAAATCAAACTAGGTATCAGCTGTGGGGCAGAGCCTTTACCTGCCAGGTCCTCCAGGCGCTGGGGTACAGAGGTATAAATCGTTACACCAGGCCTTCTCCCCTTTTAGGACAGTTTGTGTGGAGGTCAGAGGACCAAGTTGCAGGAGTCAGTTTCCCCTTGTACCATGTGGGTCCCTGAGGTCTAACTCAGGTCATCAGGCTTAGTTAGAAGGAAGCACCTTACTGGCTGAGCCACCTTGCTGGTGGTTTTCATTTTACCAGGTAGAGGATCTGGCTAAGTATCTCATGATGGCTTAAAACCCAAGATCCCTGTGCATCCCTGTGTACAGTGTGACAGTACAAAAGTATACTGCTGTTACACTAGCTAATGAGACTCATGGCTCTGCTCCTAAGGTTCTAGTACCTCTGAGAGCAATGAAAGGGGCTGTTCATGGACAGATGAGCTGCTTGCAGTCCTGGATGGAGGTGGCATTACCAGCCCATGCAGTCCCTGCCTCTACACCCAGCCTGACATCTGGTTCTAGGTCACCCTTCCAAGTCCATGCCCTGGTTAGAACACATTCTCTAAAATTAAGATGATGATGACACACACAAATCCCTTAGCTGAGGCCCTCCTAGGTAGGGCCCAGACACATCTCTTTAGAACCAGACCCAGTGAGAGCTCACTCAGCAAGAGTCTGTTAAGCCATGGAGGTGGCTCCCCATCAATCAGATACTAAGACATCACTGCTGTCAGTTTTGGTGACTGGTAATGCCAGGAGACTCTGATGGCAGGCACATCAGAGAAATAGAGGTCCAGCCCTTCGGGGAAGCAGACAGTGAAGGGGAGAAGGTTCAGGAGGAGCTGGGGACCTGAGGCACAGTTCATGAAGTCCTTTTTCACTCTGAAGGATCTTGTCAAGTGCAAGTCAGTGAAAGAAACCCAGACCTACTCATGTGAAGAGGTAGAGTTTTATTGAAATATAAACATTCAAGAACATGTAAGACAGAAAATAACCACAACATATACAGACACTTGCTGTGAGAGGACGTCTGAGGTATTTATTCACGGCCTAAACTACCATGTGCTATCACATTTTTTTTTTTTTTTTTTTCCTGGTTAGAATACATACAAGACATGGAAAGAGGGATGCTGTCCCACCACATGACTTACAGGACTATGCCTGCAGGGGGAGCTCCACTTGAGCCAGAGCCCTAATGCTGGACACACAGGCACCCCAGGCCTTGCATTTTCTGGCTAGGAGCCTGCTGCTGGCTTAAGGGCAGTGAGGGGAATGGAGAGGGACAGGTGGACAAGCTGCCTGGGGAAAGAGAAAGAGGATCCCACGACCAGAAAGACCTGCGTTGTTCCTGTCTCCCCTGGATAGGAAGGGTCTATCCCTTCATGACTAAATCCTGAGACACACTGGCCAAATAGACTTCTCACAATACCAGACCCCAGATGTCCTCCACCCAACCCCGCATGTGCCTGGTGGGTAAGGCTTCTGAGACCGGAAGAGAGTCAGACCCCAGTCTAAGAGCTATGTGTGTGTGTGTCAATGTGTGTGAGTTACTATGTGTGTCCTGGCACAGGGAGAGAACCCAGAAGTCAGCAGTGTGGCGCTTGCCAGGCTGAGGTATATTTGTGCACATGCTTTCAGTTTCCCTTTCTTGTCCTAGTCAGGACTGCTGGGCCATGCTGTGGTCTCTACCACAACCCACGCAGTCCCAGTGGGTGATGCTTTAGGTAACAGAGTAGAGCACACTGGGATAAGAGCAGAGCCCTGTGTAAAGACCACCCTTTCTCTACCACAGTGGTCTGTTCCAGCTACATGCTAGGAGGAGACAGAGCTCTCTTAGCATCCTCTTGTCCCTGGGTCTCAGCCTCAGGCAGGGCCCACAGACATTTGCCTATGTCCCAAGGTGAGGGCTCCAAGGGCACAAAGATACCCTGCCCTACTCTGTCAGCTGGGGTAGGGGCAGAAAGAACCAGTGTGGTTTCAGGATCCACCAGCAAGCATGGGCCCCTCCATCCCATCCTCCTGCTGTGGTGATCCCTGAGTCACCCTTGCCTGCTCCACCTCCTGGCCAGAGCATGGGCAGGTTGGAGGGAGGCTGGCTGCAAACAGCACCTGGCTGGGGTGATCTGCTTTCATTTCTTTGGTGCTACAACAGCAACAATAAAAATTTAAAAAATTAAAGTCAGCAAAACACATAAAAAAGATTACAGAGATGCAAATACTTCCTGAAGAATCAAATAGCAACAATTACAAATCTGAGGTATTTCAGTGAGCCTGACATCAGCATGTCTGGGGCTGCTGGTGGGGCTGAAATAGCCCCAAGAGACGACAGTAGGGGTCAGGGATAAGTGGTATCTTGGGAGAGCTGAACAACATGGGCAGGCAAGGAGCTGAGGTTTGGAGATCAGAACGGAGTCTTGTTGGGTAAAGTACCAGGGCCCAGAGACCATGAGCTCTTCCTCTTTTTCATGTGTAGAGGCCTTGAACCTGAAGCCTACCCTCACACATTTATTTCTTAGAATAACAAAGGGGTAAACCAGGGCCCTGAGGAGTGAAGTTAAGACTTGGATTGAGCGGCTCATGCTCAAAGAATCAAGCAGTAAGCAAGGAGGACTGGGAAGGCCCATCCCCATCCCATGCTCAGTAGACAAGAGCAAGGAAGACAAGCTCCCAACTCCTAGAGCCCCAAATGGGATTTAAACACTGGGGGACTGGGCAGACTAAGAGACTGGTGATCCTGGGGTGAAGGCAGAAGGCAGCAGAAAGGAAATAAATTAAGGGGAAGGGAAATGGAAAGCCTCCAGCCCCATGTCGCCTTAGAGATTGTCAATACACTGCTCTGGGATGGGAGGTGGTTGGGAACCCTCAGGAAGCTGGATGCCCAGATGCCCCATCCAGTTCTCCAGGAAAATCCCTGATTGGACAACGCTGCTCTGTCCTGCCCCCCAGCCCCAAGTCTCTCCTTGTCCCCAGAGTACAGCAGAACCTGAATGGAGCCTGGACAGATGGACACTTCCAAATTCAACATCTGGCCAGATGGTGTCTGATGTGGGCTCCATGAGATGAGGTAAATTTTGTGCATCGATCTCCCTTACTCTCTGCAGGAGAGTAGGAAGTGGGTGCTGGGTGCTGCTCATCAGAGGGACCAGCTGGTAGAGGGCTCTGCACTGGGGGTGCCCCGGGATGAGGTAGGACTTGGTGAGCAGTGAGAGCTGCCGCTGCCGCTGCCGGCACTGCCAATGCTCTGGGGAGCAGAGCCTGCAATGAGGTGGACCACTGGTTTCTGGGCAAACAGCACACCTGGGGTGGGAGGAGAAGCAGTATGGGCTCAGGAGGAGAGACTGCAGCTCAGTTCAATTAAACAAGGCATGACAGCTGGCCTAACCCTGTGTGCTCCATTCTCCTACCATGCCAGATGTCAGTGGAAGCTCAGACAATTGTCCTGCTCATCAAGGACAGGCTGCTTAAGGATAGGTATGTAATCACATCTTTGTTAGAATGACATAAATGTAGCCAGGCATTGGTGGTGCACGCTTTTAGTCCCACCACTTGGGAATCAGAGGCAGGCGGACCTCTTTGAGTTTGAGGCCAGCCTGGTCTACATAGCTAGTTCCAGGACATGCTCCAAAGCAATACAGAGAAGCCCTGGCTCGAAAAACAAAAAACAAAAAACAAAAAACAAAAAACAAAAAAAAAAAAAAACAAAACCAAACAAACAGAATGACATAAATGTTCTGAGACTGCTGTAGCTCTGCTAGGGACATTGTAAGGGTTGTGGACAGAGGAACAGAAGTGCAGTCCAGAAAAGTTTTGGTGGAAAGCGTGTGTCAAAATTGCTTGAAAGGGAAAAAGCAGCAAACCAAAGAAATGGTGGCCAGGGAACCCGGAACCCAAGACACAGCACAAAGACAGAGTACCCCATTGGGGCTGGCAGAGGTGTAAATGCTTTAGATAGCAGGTAGAGTAAGGGGTTAAGGAGGTCGGAGCTATAGGAACTCATTTGGAGGCCCTGAAAGTTTTAAGCAGAAGGACAGGAAAACATCTGGAATTCAGGATGTTCTCTGGGAGGTCAGAGGATGAGGATGCTCAAGTCCTAGGAGGCCTGAAGAGGAACTGGCCTAGCAGTGGCAGCAAGCACAGGAGTGAGCAGCAGCAGGTCGAAGGCCTTGAGTCTCAGAACCACCCTTAGCTTCCTGGACACCACATCCCGACTGAGAAAGCCTGGGACAGACAGTGTCAGGACAGGTGACTAGCCCATTGTCAAAGTGTTGGGAGCCTTAACTTCTGACCCTTCCTATTCTGAGAACAAAGGAGAAAGTCCCCCCACTTCTTCCTCCTAGGAAGATGACAAGAGGGAGTTGAGATCTAGCCACAACTCTCAGTTTCTGTTCTCTTCAGGACTCAACCCAAGCCACATCATGAGCACAGGGCACCAGGACAACACAAGAGACTGGCAAGCCACAGTGGCATGGCTGTTCTAGAAACCCATCCTTCCCTGGCTGCTCTATGATGCTGTGGCTGGTGGCCAGGGGCTATCTCTAGGGAAATATGCTGGTTAGAATGCAAAGTTTAACTGGTTTGTGTGTTGATGTCACCAGGTAGCTGACACACTTCATGCACTGGTAAAATCAGACAGAAGTCACAGCCTGAGCTTGTATGTCCTCCAAACAAATGGGGGTTGGGATTTATTATCTATGTAAACTCTATGTTGAACACCTCTGAAAAAAACTGTTAGTTACAGATGCAAACCCAATTACCCACCAAAATATTGGTAGGCAATTAGGTTAGGGAGATCCAACTGAAAAGTGGCAATGTCCCCAGGGGCTAAGGCTGCCTTCTGCAGCACTCAGATTCACTGCTGATGTATTTTATTTATTTTTGTTGGGGTCTCATTCTATAGTATGGTTTAGCTTTGAACTCATGATGTGACAGCCTTAGCCTCCTGAGTGCTGGAACTGCGGATATATTTTGCTCCACTTAGCTATGCTGGTGTCATAGTCCTTGGTTCGTGTAAAAAAAGACAGGAAATGGAACTGGAGTGATGGATCAGCAGTTAAGAGCAGTGGCTGCTGTCCCAGAGGACTTGGGTTGGATTCCCAGCACCCACATGCAGAAATACAAACAGATACAAGCAGACAGATGAAACATTCATGCACACAAAATAATAATAAGAAAAAAAGAAATGGAGCTGGGCATGGTAATTCAAGTCTTTAATCCTAGTACTCAGGAGGCAGAAGCAGGAGGATCTCCGAGTTTAAAGCCAGCCTCATCTACAGAGTCAGTTCCAGGGACAGCCAGGGCTACACAGAGAAAACCTGTCTCAACATCCCCTTATCCCCCCCCCAAAAAAAAGACCATTTAATGAGTCTTTTGCAGTTAGGGAAAGGAGTCTTCTCTGAAAGACTGTGCATGGTAAATGGTGACCTAGCTTATAATGTATGCTGAAATTTGTGTGGAGGGAGGGCTATTGACAAACTCTCACACTAAATGACATCTTCAACTAACCAGCCATTGACTGGAAGGGTCATCTTATCAATCTGTCAGGATCTCTGTATCTTAGGACAGACACACACACACACAGACACACACTCCCCACAGCTTCAGGATCCTACCTGTATAGGTGGTGCCATCAATATCCACAGACATATTGATGCTCCCAATGCTGCTTGTAGTCAAGTTCAGTGCTGCAGCCGAAGTCTCTGCTCTGTCTTCTGTGGAATCAAGAGAGGCAGTGGACCTGGTCACTCTTCCTGCTGTCCTCTGATGCTGCTTAGTCAAGCTGGTCTGTGGTCACTTTCTACAATCTCTGTCTCTACTACCTCTCATTATAGGTCTGGCAGCAGAGTCAGGCTCACCAACTTCCTGCCAAGTTATTCCTGAACTCTTAGAGTGAAGGGACAACAAGCCAATACTAGCTGAGCATTCACTATATATATCAACCCCAGAAATCAGCCGTGGCCTCCTCCTGCCCCTGGTACATCTGAACTGTGAGGATTTCTGGAGAAGGATCTTTTGCCTTCATCACCTAGCCCTCCCTGCCCTGTGAGGCAGCTGGCACACAGGGCTTCTGCCAAGCTCACTGACCTCTGCCTTCTCCTTCCACAGAGTCAAACACTGTTCTATGTGAGTTGCCTTTTCCACTGGCCTCTAAGTGGTTCCTTCTGCCCATCATCCAGGAGGGCTGCCTGGGCATCTCAACAGCTCCTTTCATAACTGCCTCTCTTCCCAGCATACAGCTGTCCCTATTTGCTTTGACAGAGAGCTAAAGCAACAATGACATAGAAAGGCTTGAATGGGAGAGCAGGAAGAAGAGTGAAGGAATGTGTGTTTTAGGAAGAGAAGGCGGAAAACTAGAGAAATGAGGAGGGGGAAGGGGGAAAATGTCAAACATACTGCTAAACTTGCATTACCTGCTTCTTTTCTTATTCCTGAAGCACCTAGTGGCTCCACTGTTTCTCAAGAATGACAGAACTGACCACAGCCTACATTTGGTAAGGTGGATGGGATGGATATAATTTACACAGAGCCACACAGAGCTGGGGAGTACAGCATCTGTTCCTCTGTGAATAACCACTTTCATTCTTGTTACAGAACAAGGACTTCACTGACTGAAGCACCTCTGATCGAGAAAACATCGGGGTGGTGAAATCATGGCAGGCTCTCTTCTGGCCTCTAGAATCTTCTAGGGCAATGAAGGCAATGAGAAGGCTAGTTGAAGAGGATATACTAGAGTCACCCAGCCTCAGTGCCTTGGATGAAGCAGGGGTGTGGCAGACATCATGAAGGAAAGATGGAGTTACACACTAATGCTTACCCCTGCCGTTGATTCTGATCTTCATGGGGAGCTGCCGCGCCATGCTGAAGAGGTTTCGCTGGAAGGCCTGCTGCACCAGGCGCTGTTCCTCCTCCGACAACCTTGATGCCTTCTTCTCAGGGGGCTCCCCTGATTCTAGGCGATCTCGTAAATGCTCCAGTGAACCTGACCGGTTGCCAGTCTGCTGGCCTGCCAAAGTCCCAGGCACAGCCAGGCGATTTGGCACAGGCACTGTTGTCCCTGGGACTCCATCACCTGTGAAACAACAGTTAGACTAGTCCACAATGACTTATCACTCTACCTCAGTGCCCATCCTAGACAAAGGGAAATTGGACTTCTTTTCTCTATCCGTTCACTCCTCCAAGGCCCTGCTCACCTTTCCTGAGTGTAGATGCTGGGGATATCCGAGGGCTACTGGCATTGGTACCACTGTTGGAGCCAAGCCCAAGGATGGAGAATCGGATCTTGGGGGGTGATAGAAGGGCAGGGGTCCCAGCAGTGGCAGCACTAGCAGCAGCGGCAGCAGCAGCAGCTGCTGCAGCAGCAGTGGCAGGAGAATAGCCAAAGAGGGAGGAGCTATAGCTGGGCCTCCGACCTTCCCGACGGTTGCCATCAATGGCTGCCTGTAGTTCAGCTGGGGAACTCAAGGCTTTCTTCTCACACTCATAGGCATATAGATACTTCATGTACCTGCAGGAGGAAAGAATAATCTCAAACACAGTACCAGAGACCGTAGAACAGCCTTGATCAGGGAAGAGCTAGGGTTTGATAAGTACAGCAGAAATTAGAAGAAAGTCTGGGCTCACTGGACACATTTCTTCAGGCTTCTCTAGCACTACTCAGGTACATACACTGCTTGAATCTGAAGCACTGGACATAAAGGGAACTTTAAGGGCTTAGCTAACATCTTTTCCACTGGCCTCTATACCTTTGGAATGCCCCTAGAGGCCTGTGTTTTGTAGTGCCTTCGTGGTTCCTTATGATTCAGTCAAGCTGGTCAAACAGGAGCAATTCTTCTCATTGGATGGGACCCAGGAGGGCTATCTTCCTTTGTGTGTGTCACCTGTCCCAAGGAGCCATTCTTTCCCCCTTTATAAACACTGACATTCTAATTACAGCTATTTCTACTAGAACAGTCCTATGGATAAGCCCTTCTTTCTTACATTTACTTATTTTGTGCGCATATGTGTGCATATATTATGGGCATGGGTGAATGCATGGCATGGTGCAGGTATGAAGTCAGAGAACAATTGTGGTGGTCCTCTTCTTCTACAGTGAGGGTTGTGTCTTAGGGTCTGAGCACAGGTAGCCAGCTGTGACAGTGAGCAGCTACCCACCGAGCCCTCTTTCCGGCCCTCCAACCTCCCCACCTTTCTTTTTCTTTCTTTTTTCTTCAAGACAGGTTTCTCTGTGTAACAGCATTGGTTGTCCTGGAACTTGCTCTGTAGACCATTCTGGCTTTGAATTCACAAAGATCTGCCTGCCTCTGCCTCCCGAGTGCTGGGACTAAAGGTGTGCACCACCACAGCTGCTCATCCCTTACAATCTTTCAATAAAGCCAGGGCATGATATTTGACAGATATGCCAACTATTCATTTACAGAGCAACTAGTACATTATAAAAGAATACTTTCCACTTTGGCTTTCTACATGGCTACTCTCAGATTTACTGTTTCTGTCAACCCTTGTTAACTAGTCAATCAGTGACAAAACTGGTCAGCAACCAGTGAGGCTGGACTGACCTGAGGCTGAATATAGGGTAAGAGAAGCCACATGAGTGGTTATATTCTGGAAAGAGTGTAGACTGCAGGGACAAGAAGCCCAGGTTTGAATTTCAGTCCTACTGGCCCAGTATGTCACTGGCTAAATTGATTAGCCTGGGGCTTAGGTTTTATAATCTACAAAAATGTGGAGTTATCCACTTGCCAAGACTGATTATGAAGTTTAAATCACACAGAATAATAAAATATTGGCATATAATAGCCATGATGAGGGCAGCTTTTCAGATCTGAGGGAGGAATTTGACTCCTTTAACCACCCTGATATGTGCTTCGCCTTCTTAGCCCTGGCCACTCACTGGGTTCTGAGGGTGAAGGCAGCACTGGTGATGGACGTGGGCAGGTTCAGGCCTTTGGTGATCTCCCTCCAGATTTTCTTGTTGATGATCTCCACCAAGCCCCCTTTTTCTGTGACCAGTTTATAAAGCATATACAGGTCCAGGATCTGCTTGGCCATTATGGGAATCCGGTTGATAGGGGTGCCTGTGATTGTCCAACAAGAGAGAGGGCTGTGTCAGTCAAGTTGAGCAAGAAGGTATCAAATCTGCACACTCACCACTAGCATGCTCCTGTGCAGACTGCCTGCCTTCTCTCCTGAGACAGGATGGAGAAACATGTTTTCTTTTTCTCTTATGACTAGCCAAATCAAAGTAGCTACTGGACATAAAGGTCTCCCAGGGAATAAAAAGCTACTCAACAATTCTTTCCCCACTCACTAATCACTCCACCCCCTCCCTGGCCTCTGAAAGAGGGAGGGTCAGAGCAGCTTCCGCCCACTGGCCCAGAGGGGAAGTGAGAGGGAGCCAGGGACTTGATTAGGAAACCTGGCACTGGGCAGGAAGGGCTACTAATGAGCACCGGGGGACAGGAGGGAGGGAGGGAGGGGCCCAGGTCCTTTCACAGAAGGCTGGGATGCTCGTCAGGAGGCGTGATGGATGACTGTCATTTGGCAGCCTCGGGATTAATGATCTGGAGGTCAGAGGGGAGAATTCCACAGGGAAGGGTCAGCATCCGGGGCAGTGAATGAGACTTGTTGCCTTTTGATGGCAAACTCCTCTTACTGTACACAGGCTGCTGCTGCTGCTCCTGCCCCACCCGTTCCCTGCCCCCACCTTACTGAGTTGCCTCATAGTGGCAAGCCAGCCTGAACAGAGGCTGCTCCTTTCCAATGCTGCTCCTTTCTCCCTCAGCTGAAGATCAGCCTCACTTTTTTTTTTTTGAGGTAGGGTCTAACTAAGCTGACCAGCTGGTTTCAATGTAAAACCTTCCTGCTTCGTCTCCCAAGTGCTGGCCTCATGAGATGTGACAACACATCCAGCTCATCAGCTATTTCATAGGATAATCCAAACAGGAGAATAGAATGAAGGGCTTGCCCTGCTTAAAAAAAAAAAAAAAAAATCTTATACATGTGCTAGAAAGGTGGCTTAGTAGTTAAGAGCATTGGCTGTTCTTCCAAAGGCCCTGGGTTTGATTCCCAACATCCACAAGGAGACTCACAACCAGCTATAATTCTAGTCCCAGAGGATCCGATGCCCTCTTTTGGCCTCTGTGAGAACTGCATGCACATGGTACATGGACACATACAGCAAAACACCCCCACACATCCAATAATAAAATAAATGGGCATGGTGGCACATGCCTATAATCTTAGCACCTAGGAAGGAGAAATGAAGATCTCTGATCTGTGAGTTCAAGGCCAGCATGGTCTACAAAGAGAGTCCCAGTCCATTCAAAGTAACATGGTAAGTCTGTCTCTAAATAAATAAATAATAAAATAAAAATGCACACTGACCTCATCTTCACCTCCTTACCCAGGCTCCCTTGCCCTCTCTCTGCCCGTTTTGCCTCAGCAATACCACAGTTCTTACAAGTTAGGCAGGAACCTCTGGATTTCTGGCTGTTCTCATCACCCACTTTCAGGTCACTGGGAGGCTCCACTACCTCCTCCTCTGAGGTACCTCTCAAAAGTACCTTTCCTTTTTAGCCTGGGCCACCAACCTGGGTCAGGTCAATGGTTCACCCGCAGCAGCCTGGATTCACACCTATGATCTGTACACCGTGGCCAGATCACCTACTTTTACTAGGTTTTTCATTTGCTTTTTTTTTTTTTTTTAAAGATTGATTTATTCTTATTTTATGTACACTGGTGTTTTGCCTGCATTTGTGAGGATATCAGATCCCCTGGAACTGGAGTTACAGACACTTGTAAGCTGCTGTGCGGGTGCTGGGAATTGAACCCAGGTCCTCTATAAAAACCCAGTGTTCTTAATCACTGAGCCATCTCTACAGCTCCTCACTTGATTATTTAAAAGCCTACAGAACCTCAAGGCTTATCCCACTTTATACAACTAGGTCATGTGATCCACACTCACCAATGCTCTACAAAATATGGTCTATTTTCAGCAAATCCCATTAACTGCTATCGCTCTAGTCAGCTGAGCCTTTTCAAAATCCCCAAGTCAAGCCCACTTTTGCCTCTACTACCCATCCTCAGGTCTGATATGACTTATCTTGCTCAAGTATCCATCTGTCTGTTCTTCAGCAGCCACTGAAGATTTTTTAAAATGTGTATTATTGCTTGTGTGTGTCTGTGTGAGGGTGTCTGATCCCCTGGAACTGGAGTTACAGAACTGGAGTAAGCTGCCATGTAGGTGTTGGGAATTAACTTGGGTCCTGGTGCTCTTAACAGCTGAGCCATCTCTCCAGCCCTGGGAGAACTTTTTAACTACTCCATTTCACACAGATTCTTTCCCTCTCATGATTTCTGTGATACCTTTCCAAATTCAGCAAACTGCTCTCATTATTTCATATCTGTTCAAATGGTTCCCCGGGATTGCTAGCTTTATAAAAGCAGGGACTATTTTTCCTTCATGCTCTAATATTATTGTGACTAAATCAGCATATTAAGCAGATTAAACAATAATGTTTCTTTCGGTACATGGCTATAATCCCAGCAATTGGGAGGCAAAGGCAGGAGGATCTGGACTTCATTTTTTACTACATTGGCCAACCTGGGACAAAATGAGACCCACTAGCTTTGAATGTGTAATGGTGGCGGGTCTGAACAGGCTGGCTCCTCTCATTTGGATCATAGCCATTATTGAAGACTTGAACAGAAGTTCAGAATGAGCAAGGTCTTTGCTCTGGCTCTTGGTTACAAAGACTAGCAGGAGAAGACTGGATGCAGAGGTATGGCGCTGGCAAGGCAAAGCTACTGTTAATTCCATCAGTGGGACGAGCAGGGAGGGAAAGTTCAGAGAGAAGATGGCTGGGTATGGAATACATGGGTCACCTGTAGCTGAGCACATAGCCAGCATAGCAGGGCTTATCATCCCAAGATGCACTGTTCTTCAGAAGGTTTGTGGAGAGGCAGATACATTTCATATCACCATGTCTGAAGAGCCCTATTTTCTTCTGGATTACAACATTAATACAACTTCAACAGAAAAAAAAAATGTGTCCTTTTTGAAAAAGTCATTATTCATCTGGAGACAAGCCAGGTGTGCAAAGATGAAGGTTATTTATCCTGTGTGTTCTCTCTCTCTACCTCATTGTTGACTTTTTTGAGACAGGATTTCTTTGGGTAACCCTGGTTGTCCTAGAACTTGCTCTATAAACCAGACTGGCCTTGAACTCACAGAGACCTACCTGCCGGCCTCTGCTGGGATTAAAGGTGTTCATAATGCCATTGCTGGCAGTTCCTCAGAAAGGATTTTCATGTTCATCTGAAGTAGTCACTAGGCTAGCTAGGTTCTGGCCACTGGATGTTTGTGAAGGGAAACACTATTGCAGAACGCTCAGGTATTAGACTGGGAACTGTTTAGGGAAGAAAACAGACCTGGGAAGGTAAAAAAGGACAGAGCAGTGTTTGAAGTCAAAGCTATACCTTCACCAGGAACTTCATCTAGCTCCCCTACAGGGAGAGCAGACAGCCCTGGCAACTATCCTCTCACACCAGAGACTGCAGCTATATGCACCAAAAGCCAGGGCTCTGCTTCCTTTCACTCCATGAACTCACACTGCCCAGGCACCCTGGTTCCAGGGGAGGTTCCTGGTACTGAGTCCACAAGAGGGCTGGTACTTCCTGTTTGGTTTGAGGCTAGCCCTCTGTTAGTGTTAACAAGGCTCCCAGAGCAGGCTGGCTTATGCCTTTAATCCCAGCACTTGGGAGGCAAGGGCAGGCAGATCTCTATGAGTTCAAGACCAGCCTGAACTCCAAGAGTTAGTTCCAGGACAGGCTCCAAAGCCACAGAGAAACCCTGTCTCAAAAAAAAAAAAAAAAAAAAAAAAAAAAAAGAAAACCACAGTATGCTTTTCTTACATTTATCTAGATAAACCAGACACAAAAACCTGCCTTGCCTTTGATTTTCCTGACAAATAGGAGAACCAACTGGAATCCTCAGGCTGGTCTCTCGGCAGTTTGCTTTGCACTGAGTGGGCTGGGACCTGGCAGCCATTTCCCTTGTCCAAAGGAGATGCTACTATGAAGACAGAGGGTAGTCTGTTAGGGGACTGTGCCAATATCAGTGTGTGTGTATACATGGGAGATAGCAAATTCCGTGAAATTGTCTTGGTTAGGATTTCTGTTGCAACTAGGGAAGGATACTTGGCTTGAGTATCCTAAACCACAGTCTACTGAGGGAAGTCAAGGCAACTTAAACCTGGCAGGAACTTGGAGACAGGAGCTGACACGGGGGCCATGGGGGAGTGCTGCTTACTGTTTCAGCCTACTTTCTTATAGAACCCAGGAGCACCAGCCCAGGAGTGTCTTCTCCTACAGTGGGCTGAACCCTCTTCCATCAATCACTAATTAATAAAATGCCCTACAGGCATTTTATTATGGAGGTATTTTCTCAATTGAGGCTCTCTCCTCTCTGATGACTCTAGTTTGTGTCAAGCTGACATAAACTAGCCAGGACAGAAATGAAGAGTGTGGTTTAGATGACTTTCAGTCTTAAAGGCTTAAGAAAGTGTGAATCAAAAATTAAAATAAAAATTGGTACTTTTGATTCCTACTTAAAGTGAGGGTTTGGTTTTAGGAGCCTGCCTGAATTAGGGACTAATGCTGCCAAATGACCTCGAAATGGTTAATTAGGCCTCTTCTCTTTTGAAGGACTACTATGAGACTTAAGATCTGGTCTAGGAGGTTCATGCCCACGAGCAATAGCTGCTTCCCCAGATTTTCAGAGAAGGGGAAAGGGTCTCTGGCTGCTCTCTAGGCTGTGTTAGATCCTTCTCTTTACTAGTAGTCTTTGCTTCAGAGGGGCATGCAAAAGCAACTGCAGAGCTGTAGCAAGGAGGCCAATACCCATGGAAAAGAACTCTGTGGGTCAGCTGTGTTGATCCTGCAGGAGAGGATCTCCACTGTGGTGGGGGGGGAGGGGGTGCCTGGGGGGGGAGCACTTGACAGGGAAGCCTGCAGACTGTCAGTCACTGCTATCAAAGCAAGAGCTAGGATTGAGAGTAATTAATCATGCTCACTCTGACAGGAATCCAGGGTCTTATCTGTACCCCAAGAAATGCCACTGGTCTCTAGTTCCCTCCTCAATACAGGAGACTGACAGTTGCAACAAAGAGGGCCCTTATCAGATTTCAGGCAGGGAGCCTAAGGCAGCCCCAGGGACGGATGTAAAGGCTTTTATGAGGGCTAGGGACCCAAGCAAAAGCCTGAGACTCCTGGGGCTTTCTTTAACCCTTGCCGGTAGGAATGCTGCTGCACAGAGTACTAACAGGCTAGACCTGTCATCAGGAGCTTCCACTGTAGAGATGGCTGGGCAGAAGCCACTCCTTGGCCTGGCACCTTCTGCATCACTCAGGTGACAAAGATGTAGCTAGAGTAGGGGAACAGGCAAAAAGAGACAGCTGCCTCTGGCTCTCAACACAAAGATGGGAGTCCCTGGCTGTCAAAAGAGCCAACCATGGAGTCTAGAGGAGTTAAAAATCCATGTTAGACCAGGAATGTGTACAGGCAGGCAGGCAGGCAAGCTGGCATCCCCACCATTCCTCTATATATTAATCCTTGGCCTGCATCTCAGGAACAAGAAGAGAAATAACTGGTGATTTCTTCCTCTGAGTAGTTTATGAAGAACATATCTCCAGTGGGGCTTGAGTAGCAGTGTCCAGCAGTCTGCAGCAGTTTGTGCCATGGTGTTCCACAAGGAAAGGCAAAAGCAAGGATATGCCAATATCCATTATCCATTAGAATGACCAATATACTTGAGCCTTATGCCTCCAAATGCCCATAGCATGGATCTGTAATTTACACATGGTGTAGTACACTAATCTGAGTAGACAAAGGATTTTACACAAGCACCATGGAATAAACCCTTGGGTCAGAATATGAAACATTCCCAGTTTCCCTCAAAGCCCTTCCCTCTTAATAACATTCACCCTCCCACCTCCTAGTGCTGGAGGTGTCCATCATTCTGATATGCATTTTCTTGAACTTTATACAAATGGGATCATACATAGTATGTCAGAATCAACCTGGGTGTTCCAGCAGCAGTTCACCCTTATGGTTGTGTGGCATCACATTATCTGACTGAGACAAGACTTATTTCTCACATTTACATGACCATCAGAAATGACTAAGATTCTGGGAAGCTAATTTTAAATGAGTCTTTTTTGATAGTTCAGCTTTGGTTTGCTTTAGGTGAAGCTACATTCTGCTCTGGTTAATAATAAAGTCATGGTTATACCATCTCTTATTTAACAGCCGAGTGAGAGCTCAGAATGCACAAATCCCTGAGTTCAAAGGTTAACAAAGAGTTTGAAGGAGATGGTCCTACTATTTGTTAGTGGATCACATCTTGCCAAAGTTCAGAGGACAGGGATAGTAGCCAGGCTGGGACATATATAGCTCTCTGCTTCTTCTGCCATCTGTGGCAACAACCTTATGGATCCTCACCTTGTCCTAATGGTTTAAGTGAACCAAAACCTCAGCTCAGGTTTTTCCTTAGGTCAACCCTTAAAATGCTGACTCATGCTACAACAGAGGGTGCAGAATACTATAAATAACTTTACTATTTGCTAATTCACCAATGCAAGGTTTAAGAGGAAAGAAGGTGAATTTAATAAAAGCGAGGAATTCAAATTAATTGTACCACTGAAAAACCAGACTCCCTTTCCCGTTATTATGGATAGCTGGGGAGGTATAGGGTATTAAATGACAATTAGAGATGGAAGGGGGAGAAAAAAAAGTGTATTTAGCAGTAGCAGCTGGGGGAGAGAAAAGTCTCTAATTCAAAGACTAACCCTGATTATCACAGATTTGCATTTCAGGCTCTCACTTGTGGATAAACTTTGAAGATAAAGCTTCCAAACCCATTTCATCTGACAGACAACATCTTAAGTCTATAAGAAAGGGTGTCTAGGACATAGGGCATTTATGGCAAAATACCAGAGCACGGGAGAAACCACTTCCACCAAAAGGCAAATCAGTCTATGTCAGGAACATTTCCTTGCCTGAGATGGATAGATAAGTACACAACAGAAGGAAAAACACTCAAGTTGCACTTTGAGGCAGACCAAGCTCTTTTCCCACAGTAAATTCTTTGTATATGTACATCAAAAACAGATCTAACAATCCACTGGGGACAGAACTGGCATAAGGGCAGAACACTGAGTAAGGTCTTGACAAAAAAGTTTTCTCTGTGACCATGTAGTTGCTTACTCTTACATGTAAGGGTGGGGGTGAGTGTGTAGAGACAGAAAGGGTAACTTGCTAGAGGGTATTCTGAGTCCACTGCCTCTTCCTGCCTCAGCAAATAGCAGATTGCTGAGTTTGTCACATTGTCCTTCCAAGAGACACAACTGACCTAGAGATGAAGATTACCCTTACATGCAACATTCTACTCTGTGTTAAGCAAATCCTAGACAGTAGTTAGTGAAGTGGTGGGTACCCTATGCTACAGGAGGGACAAGGCTTGCCAAGTCTCTCAAAGGCATTGCAACAAGAGTACTGGCTTAGGACTTAGGAGACCAAGTGCTAAGTCTGCTCTCTAGATTTGGCTAAGTCCCCTAACCTTGGGGCTGATTCTTTATGGTCACAGCTTAACTTTTGCCCTTTCTATCCCAGAGGGCTTGAGATTGAAAATGTTCTGCAAGGTGTATGGAATAATAATAAAAGTAACTGTAAAATCACACCACCACTACTGCCATCACCACCACCAGAGCTCACACTTGTATTTTTCCTCTCAGAGAAAGAGTTTTTCTTTCTTACTGAAGTGAAAATGCAATTACCTATACATGGCCCTTGCTTATCAGACTTACAAATTAGCCCCCTCCCCTTGGGCATTGGCAAACTAAATGGGCTTATAATGAGAGCCCAGAAACTAACCACAGTGAGTTAAATTAACAATTTTATTTACTGTTTGGCTTTATTTTTGGCAACACACACACACACACACACACACACACACACACACACGAGCTCTGAAATCTAAGCTTCATTCTGAGAACAATGTTCTCCTTGGAAAAGAGACTAGTAATACAACATAATGTGCTTCAATAACACGTTTAAGAACGTGTTATTTAGCAAAAGGGAAGAAACATTTGGTCTTAGAGAATCTTGGGGTATTCTCATAAAATTATTTTGATAAGAGAACTGCCAACAGAGCTTCTCTTTTTGTTTCTCCCCAAGGGTTGCAGTGGCCTGTAGGAGCTTAGCAGATCAGCCATGGAAGAACACAGAAGCTTCCAGACTGACTAAGTGAACCTTCAACATCTTACAGATAAGGAAGGCGTGGCCAATGAGTGGCTTTGCTTGAGATCATGGAGAAGGGTGAATGTTTGCCTGGCTTTGCACAATCCACAGCTTTTTCCGTCTCCAAGGGCCTCATTTCCTTAGGCCAGCAGGAGCTCAACCCACTGTGATCCTCTCCTGACAGACTGACCTATTGGGAGGGGAGGGGCCACCATGGTGTAAGTAACTGAGCTGGGTGCTAGAAACTAAAGGCCAAAGGCTGAAAGGCCCATCTGCTGCAGTCAATTCACCCAAATGTGTTAACAAGGGGGAGACAGCACAAAGCAGCAGTTACAACCTATGCCCCTTCCCACACACTGGCTGTTTTTATCACCTGCAGCTGCAGTCATTTGGGGCAGCCTGCTGTGTGTTGCCTCCTTCAGATCCCTGTCCATTTCCTCTGAGGTGCTTGCTATATGGAAACTGCCCAGCCCAGCTCCCAGCCCAGAGGAGCACCACCAGGACTTTAAAACTCAGGTTTGTACAATAGGTTCAGTGGAGCTGTCTGCTGCCGAGATCCCAGCTCAGGAAACCTACACTTCGAACACCCTACACATTCCACTCTAAAGAATGATAAGTCATGCTCCTCATGACTAAAGATGTAACCTGCTTCCCAGCTCATAGGAACCCCACCACTCTAACCTAGACTAGTAGCTAACAGTGTTCCAGGAAGGAGGTCATGTGTCTGTCTCAGAGACTGTCTCTGTACTTCAGTGCAGTGTGGGCTCCTGGGGTTTCAGACACACTGCCTGACAAAAGCAGACCCTAAAATGAGGTAAGATGATTTTCATGGAGGTTTATTCCTACTTACTCTTTCTAGAGACATGACAGTGGCTCTTTCTAGAGGGTAATTTTTTCCCAAGGCCATTTACAATTTATAGAGGCGTTTCTTGGAGACAGGATTTCTTGTAGCCTAGGCTGGCTTCCAAAACACCATGTATCAAGGCTGGCCTTGAACTCCAATGTTCCTACTTCTCCCCTCAAAGTGGAGAGATTATAGGTATATACCCTACATCTCCTAGAGACATTTCTAGCTATCATGACTGAGCACTGCTAATGAAATTTACTGGAAGAGGCCAAAGATACTGCTCATATTCTACAGTGTATAAGTCTACTTCCACAAGAAGGGATAATCCAGTCCCTAAAGTCAACAGCTGCTAAGGCAAAGAAAATATGCATTAGAGTAACTAATAAGCAAGAGATTCAGTTATTTTTACTTTCTTGGTGATGCCAGCAAATGGTGAAGTATCTGGCAAAAGTGCTGAAATCAGGCCCAAAGAGCTACAGACCAACATCACCAATAGCTGCCATCACTCAAAAGCATGCTGGATGACCAGCTGGCAGCCCAAGGATAGCAAGGTCATGGAGATTGCTCCCTGCCACTGACTTAACTACAGTACTGCAATGGAAATGAAGCAGATCAACACCAGGCTCCAGTCAGCTCAGCCACCTGCAGGGCAAGCTGAGTCAGGAGAACCAAGATGCTCAGACAGCAAACACCCTAAGCAAGGCCTGCCTGGCTCCAGAGATAGAAGTATGACAAAGTGACATGTGCTCCAGGAGCCACAAGTCTAAAGGAAACATGAAGGAGTAAACAATTACCAATCTTCACCCATGACTAGGCTGATCTAGTTTACATTTTCTTTTTAAAATCCTTCTGGGAAGAGAGAAAAACAATAAAGTAGAAAAATAAAGCCATGGAGTGCCACCGCTGATTCAAATCTATATTGCTATGGCAGCCCCTCTGAGACAGGATCAGCGCCTGGCTTTGCCCCAGCTGGGCTTGTGGAGCTTGTAAATAATTAAAAGGTAATTGGAAGGCGAGCCCAAAGTATTAAGTGGATTTCTCTCTCAGGGCACCAGGAGTTTCCCTGTGCTAGTCACATTATCTTTCAGGGCTGTATTTTTGTTTTTTACTCACACATATCAGCTTCAGATAACTGTTGGAGGAGTAAACTAATTAGGGCTGCATACACGGCTCTGATAGGCTTGGAGACAGGAACAAAGCCTCTAACCTTTCCACTGTCTTTTAAAGCAAACCAGAGTGAACACTCACTACACTGAAGGCACAGGCTTTAGAAAAGAGGAGCAAAAAAGAGAGAATGGGGGAGTAAGGAAAGGAAGCGGGGAGAGGGAGAGGCAGAGGGAGAGAGCAGGAGTTGTGTATTCAAGAATATTTAGCTGCTCAGCTTAGAACAAAGAAAAAAAAATTCCCAGATTTTAATTAAGTTACTGACAGACCTTAAAGCATGTGTGATCGGATAGTAGCAAGGCTCTAGGGAAGGGGCTGGTGGTGGCTATATTTTGAGGGTGATGAACATGGAGCTAAAAGGGTTTTCTTACAGAGTGGCTGAAGTCCTGGCCATGCTTCCTGAGGCCTGACCTAGCTGGTGAACCCATTGCTGTGACAGGATATAAAGCCAGGAAGTTGAGTCATTGGGCTTAAGAGTCAGTCACGACATGGTCCAGAGTGAAGCTAGCTATAGGGGTAGTGTAGAGGGAGAGGAAGACAAAGAACTGAGAAGTAGATTATAAATGGATGTCTACATACTCAGCAGTTAACTTGCAGGAATATTCCAACTATGTCAAAGAGATCCAACAGGTAATGTTGGCCCTTCCTTTTCATGGAACATTTCATACTCTCCAGAACAACCAGAAGGGTTCCTACACTTTCACTTACCTTTCTCAGTCTATGTGGGACTAACTACACTAACAGTACATGCCACATGCTTATCTAAATGAAACGTGAGACAACTCTAAGGCTATAATAAAAACATTTGAATTTGAAATGTCTCCAGAGACATTAATTAGAAGAAACAAAAATAAAGCAGGGCTAAATCTATCTTTTGCTAAAGTCCTCTCTGCTTCCTTCAATTTGGCTGTCAATTATTTAAATAACCTTTGGACATGGAGGAGTGAAGGAGGATGGGCAACAGTAACACTGCAGTTACTCAGTAAGCACTTAGTTGGAAGAATGAGAGGCAACACACTTACCCCTCTTCTGCATAAAGACAAAGAGGTCATCCAGAAATTCTTTCCTTTCAGGATCACTGTCCAGTTCATACAGCTGCAGGCCAGACCCCAAGAAAAAACCACAATGAAATATCCCATCTCACTGCAGGTGTCACCCCAGAGCTACTACAGACATCTGAGTAACTACAAATTTGATTCCTTTGCCATTCACATTTGTATGTATAGGGAAAGATACAGCCCACTGCAGAACTGCTTCTATCTATATCACAAAGACATTACAGACCTTGGCAAAATCTCGAGAGATCTCTCTTCCCCGGCCTCCATCAGCATCATCGCTCCAGGCCAAAGCACCATTCTGAAGGGGACAAAATACAACATTGAGAGGGGAATGGGAACTTTCATTCAGGGAAAGATGTCCACCCTCAGCATTCCTGATTTCCTGGCTCACACTAGAAAAGCCTATTCAGGACCCTCTACTACTTTCCCAGGGACTTGCTCCTTTGCTTTTGATGATGGTTTCAAAATATGGTGTGGAGCTGGGTTAGAGGGTGGGTTTCAAAAGAACCATCCCCTTTCATTGGCAAAGATGGATGTCACTCATGCTTGATAATGCTAAGAATGACACAAAAGCCCAGTCCCAAGAACCCCCATCCCATCGGATTTTCTACAAAATATCATTATGAGACATATCACTGAGCAGTGGGTGCAAAGATGCTTAGCTCAGTTCCCAACACTGCACTGAACTGAAGGGCCAAGCCAGTGGGGCAAAGATTGACAAGTTTTAGTCTCAACTCAGTCTACCATCAGAAACCCTAAGATTAGTGATGAGAATGCCTGAGTGGCTGTAGGCCACCATAGCCTGAGACTATGTCTGAGGTACAGATCAGGCACAAAAGTTAATTTTCACTAGGAAATTAAAAAACAAAACAAACAAAACCCAAACTTTGGTTAGATCAAAACAATACCACTCAGTGGAGTAGGAGGGAAGAGGAAGGATTTATGTTTATGTTCTTTACTTCAGCTGGGTAACTTATTCCTTAAGCTACCTCTTTACCTCTTCTATATGAAACTTACCCTTCACCCGGTTGCATTAAGAACCCCAGAAGCAGTTTGTCTACGCTAGTTCAGAATTTCACAGTCTTTTGGAATTATGTCATCTCTATCAGAAATTAATCTTACTATATTCTTTGTACCCTAGCATAATATCACACTGCCTGGTACATAATCAATTTGCTATTTGAACTAAAAATCTCTTCCAAATACACAAACACATATACCATAGAGTTAGTCCAGCCACCTCTGTGCCAGTGGTAAGTATGAAATCTCCCAGTGTAGTTTTCTGTTCACTCTGTTGTGGATACAATTAGATACCTTGAGCTGTGGCTCCCCTCTCCTGGACTACAGGCACATGTAGGGACACCACCCTGCTAGTAGGAGTGTGTGAGTGCTGGAGAAGGCATGAGGGGTTAGGAGCAGAGATGTATTGAAAGAATACTCTTTTGACTGCACAGATCTTGTTCTAAAACCATGAAATGACAGCCTGGACAATTCTATTCTGCACCCATATGCACACCCTACATACACCCTTGTGCCTGGAAAGCAAGAGGCCATTATTTAGCTGTATCTTGAGGCCACACTTTGCTTCCCCTACTCAAAAGTTGACTCTGAGATGGAGACCCACTTCTTCTCCATAGCAGCAAAAGCCCACAGTGAGATTAAGTCTGACAGAGAAGTGACACCTTGTCAGTTGAAAAGAAACAGGCTACAACAAATTGTTTTCCCACTTATCTAGTGAAAGATGTATGTTAAAAAAAAGTGCTGGATCAGGGATTGGACTGTGCACATACCAGGTTCAGAGGCAGACACTAATTACCAAGCAGAAGCAGCATTCTTTTTTTTTTTTTTTTTTCTATTGTTGCTAAATTCAACCCCACATTGTAATTATAGTAACCAGAAATCTAGTATCATCTGGTGGCAACTAGCACAATGAATAATCAAGATGAATTATGCCTGTTAGGTCAGCAAAACCAGACAGTTACATTTGAATCCCTTTCAAAGGGTGCAGTAGGTTGCCCTAATGCCCAATGATTTTGTTTGAGCCAGTAATTCCTGCTGGAAAGTCAATTATCCTGGGAGCTCCTATTGGCTGGAAGACATTTAATGGGGGATCATTGTGCTTCTGTTATGTCAGCTGTTTACTGTGGCAGCTCAATTTCCAACTCTGCAGCTAGAGATCTGAGGCTGATGCTCACAGGAGGGGTCTTTATCAGTCACCAAGATGAAAACACTGAGTATTTGCTCATTACAGTAACTTGCAGGCATTCCCAAGGCTTAGAAACTAAGTCACTCTCAGTTGGAAGGAGAGGACCTAATCCACAAACTTGAATCAGTGGGGCTTTCTGAAGTGGGGGAGGGGTGTGAGAACAAGCATGCCAGTGTGGCCACCTTAGGGCTATGTGTGAAAATAAACACCCAAGTGACAGCAGAGCTCCACAGACAAAAAAGAGAAGAATGCTGGGGTAGGGAGGGGGTTGGGAAAGAGGTTGGTATCCACTACATCTCCTCTACTTTCTTTAACTCTGCCCCAACTGCAAGGGATTCTAAGCACTGGCTATTGCCAGGAAGGAAGAAACAGCTTATAATGTGTTTGGTCAGAGAGGACTCAGCAATATGGGGTGCAGTGGAGAGAGTGGAGGAGAACAAAGAATTGAGAACTACATTATAAAGTGGATGCCAGTGTACTCTACAGTGACAGGATCTTAGCCAGAAACATCTCTAACCCAATGACTACAGAGAAGAACACGGGCCATAAGAAAGAAATAAGACACTGAACTTTATTCTTTAAGAATGCCAGGAATAAAAAGTTGCCTGAGTGTGTGAGCCTTCCTTCTCCTGTTCCAAGGCGAGGACAGTCCATTCCATTTCTTTTCTTCTTGGTTTTTCAATACAGGGTTTCTCTGTGTAGCCCTGACTGTTCTGGAACTTGCTTGCTCGGTAGGCTAGCTTCAAACTCAGAAATCCGCCTGTCTCTGCCTCTCAAGTACTGGGATTAAAGAAGTATACTACACTGCTCAGTGATAGTCCATTTTTTAGTTTAAAATAATTGGTTGGAACCTATACAGAAATCCTTCATATTATTATTTTGTCTTGAGGCATTTATTAAACTTACTCTGTTTTGCAGGTTTTTCTAGGTTAAGGTGAGATTAGTCCTATAGCCTGCCTGTCCATCACAGTCCAGCTGGGATGCCAGTTTCTTCATGAAGTCTCCTGGCTTCCTTCTGGGCTGTCACCTCATGTTCTGGTTACCTGTGTCCCTTCATCTCTAATCTTAAACATCTTGAGGTTATCCCCAGCCCTCAGCAAAGAGACAGTACTGATACCTGCTGAGAGACATGGTCAGTTCCCCTAGGACTCACTGCCTCCTGCCTCCCCTCCTGCCTGTGCTGAGGGGTGGTTACAGTTCTTTTCTGTTTACAACTCTGACAGAATGCTAGAAATGGCTCAAGCTTTCTTCACCTATCATCAGGGTATGGACATGACTAACTAAAAAGTTATCAATCCCAAAATAATTTTTCTTAGGTATCAAGTATGGCTGACAAAATGCAGTAGTGGGAAAAAAAAAAAAAATAGGGAAAAGTAGAGGCAGATGGAGAATGGGTAAAACACGTGCAAGAGACATCTCAACCTTTTGGGGATCAAGAGGGTCCATAAGTTGCAGAGTCACTGCAGATAGGTCTATCCTTCCAGAATAGGTTTTGAACCCACTTGCACAGGCAGCAGTATTAAACATCCCAGAAATGGGGGTTAAGGGAAAATCAGAGTAGATGTCAACAGTAACCAGTGGTTACTTATTGCCATTTACAGCCTCCTCTTACTGCAGAAATCCCTTTTCAACATCTTTGATCTCACCAGGAGCTCACAGGAAACTAACAGTTTGTCTCCAAATACCCACCTAAGACTAATTTTAGCTGCCATACCCACATTCAATTCATTTTCCCCAGCAAAACCAGACTATTTTGCCTTTAAACTCCTCCCAAAAGGCAATGAAAGAAGACTGCCAGGAGATGGGGGAGGCGGGAGGAGAGGGGCAGGAAGCTAGGTGTGCTACAGTGTACTCTGTATTCCAGGCATACTTTTCTCACTTAATCCTGCATATAGAAATGCCTCCAGCTGGGGAAAGCATGGGTTCGGGTTAAAGAACGTAGAGGCCACTTGCCCAAGGTTTCACAGCTCCTAACTGGCAGCACCAGTGCTGGGTTTGCCTTGCTTGCTTGGTGACATCATGCTACCTCTAGAGTTGCAAAAAACAGCGTAATGTATTCTGCACAAAAAAATTAAGAATGGAAAAAAGTGAGAAAAGAGTATAGAGAAAAGTCTGTCTATAGAATGACTAAATTATGGACTGAGTGGCTCATTAATGGGAGGGTCTTTTATTCTTGAGCCTCTCGATTAGCTTCATCTGTGTATTTCAACCAAACAAAAATTGCCTTCATTTGCCCTGGAGAGGTATCTGGGAACACCAAAAGGGGAAACCTTTACTTCTACCTCCAAAATAGACCATCTACTCTAGGATGACCCTCTTTCCCCAGAGGGACAGGGGGCCAGGAGAAAGGGAAATGGAGGAAGAGAGAAGAGAATATAATTAAGGCACCAGAAGAATGTGGCACCTTCCATTGTGATATGTACATATAAAGGTTTCAAAATAAAACAAGTCAAAGTCTTAGCTACTGAACTTCCAAGTTCTTAGTCCTAGAAGATCAACAAAGCAGAGGGAAAAGAAACAGATTCATTCTCTGAAAATCTAAAAAGCTGCCTGTGGAAGAGCCAGCCTCAATCCCAGTGGGCAAAGCTAGAGCAGGCGGGTAGGAAGATCTCAGTCCACAGAGGAAGGCCTTTTTATAACAACCGCCTGGCAATGGAGGAAATCTGCTCAGGAAGTGAGCAGCTGCCTGGTTCTGCACAACTATCTATTTGGGACCTCAAGGTTTGGGATCTTACACAAGGCAGGGATGGACCGTGTGGCCTTTTTGCTCTTTTGGTGAAGCAAAGATCTGATGACAAATTCATTCAGTTCAGACTTTCTTGAGAACACACCCCATATAGAGCAAGCTGATGGGGAAAATAGCTTCCCTGCTTTCCAAAACAAAAGTGGTCGCCAGCACTGGGAGGGTTACCAAGTAGTTGGAAAAACAAGTTGAATATACACATAGTAAAGCCACAAATATCAAACCAGAAAGTGCTTGGGAGGTAGAAGGCTAAGGCTCAAAGCTGGAAGTTAAGGTGGCCTTGAGGAATATGGACTGAGGGGAGATTTATAGTTCAAATGAGCATTGGGGTAGAGGATAAACAAGGCATGTTTTGGCAGGAGGATGTAAGTACATCAAATCTAATAGTTAAAGTGGAAACAGGCTGTGAAATGCCTTGAATACCAGGAGGGAATTTAAACTCTGAACTGTGAACAGTGGGGAGGGAGGCAGTAAACAATTTCTGAACTGAAAAAAGGTAAGATTAAATCAACATTCTAGATAGTTTTAACAAACTACTTTTGTTGGAAAATATCTAAACATGTGGATGTACAGATACCTAATGGAGCTAGGGTTTTGGGTATCTTTTCACTTTCTGGGTGTCTTTCACTTTTCATTTTTCCCCATTCTGTTCATTCATATACAAACTTCTGTTCTCCTAGGACATACTAGAGTTTCTAAGAAGTACTGGGGGGGGGGGAGAGAAGACAGAAGACAGATCAAAGCTTCTGACTTAGTGGAGCTCAGAGTCTCATGTAAGGAGATAGAAAAAAAAATTATCTGTGCTGAGGCTGTAGCTTAGTGATAGTTGCTCATGTTAGTTCCTGGGTTCAATTCCCAACCATGGGTTGGGGGGTGGGAGGTAGGAACACAAAATAAATCCCATTTATGTCTACGAGGTTTTCTTGTTTGTCTGTTTTGAATTTATGAGTTTTTAAAAAGCTTTATAAAATCTGTATGAGTGTTTTCCCTACATGTACGTCTGTAAACCACATGTGTGCCTAGTGTCCCTGGAGGCCAGAAAAAAAGGTGTCAGAAACCTTGGAACTGGAATTATTGATGTTTGTTAGCCACCATGTGAGTGCTGGGAACTGAACCTTGGTCTATGGAAGACCAGCCAGTGTTATTAACTGCCAACTCAATGCTCCAGTCTCCTGTCTATGATTTCTTTAATCATTAATTTTTTTTTCTATATTAGCTTTTTTTTGAAACAGGATCTCACTAGTTCCAAGCTGGCCTCAAATTCAGAGATCTGCCTGTCTTTGCCTCCCAAGTGCTGGGATTCAAGGCATATGCCACCACGCCTAGCCCTCCATTAACTTTTTTAAAAAAATATTTATTTTTGCTGGGTGGTGGTATTGTCTACCTTTAATCCCAGCACTTGGAGAGGCAGAGGCAGGTAGATCTCTGTGAGTTTGAGGCCAGCCTGGTTTACAAAGCAAGTTCCAGGACAGGCTCCAAAGCTACAGAGAAACCCTGTTTCGAAAAACAAACAAACAAAAAGCCCAAAAATAAAAATTATTTCAAGTATGTGTGTGCCATGTACATGCAAGAGCCCTTGGAGGTCAGAAGAGGGCAGTAGATCTCTTGGAACTGGAGTTACAGGTAGCTCTAAACCAGGTCCTCTGCAAGAGCAGCCAATGCTCTAAATCACTGAGCCATTGTTCTAGCCTCTACATTAACTTTTGACTCATGTGTCAAGACTACTGCATGCTCCCTGTCTCTCAACCCAATAATGAAGACTAGTGCTTAGATTGTCCTGAAAGGATAGAAAACCTGTCATAGAAATAACTCCTTCACAGTAACTAGTCTTTCAGGTAAAAGGATAGTCTGACTTTTCATTTATAAAACACCTTTTTAATGTCCCCCAGTACTGACAGATGGGTGGGTGGTTTTGCCAACTCTTAATCTGGGTTGGGAAGGGGAACAGCAGAACCAGGGGAAAATGACTCTCCTAAGAAGCAGCCAACTCAGAGAATCAGTTGGATTGGGCTGAGAGGATAAAAGAGGATGACTGAACTCTTAACAGGAGAGAAATATGCTCCTGTGCAAACAGAAAGAAGCCAGGCAGGGGATCAAGCAGGAAGCCTTTGAGCACTAATGAAAACAGACCACTGTCTAGGGGATGGAGTGACAATACCAATCCCACAGTTAGGAAGAAAGCCAGGCTACAGATGCAGAAGCCAAAGGCTTATTACTGCCAAGTGTGGAAAAAAGGTGAAATATTAGCAAATGCCTCCAGACCCAAGAAGGCTTGGCTTTTGTTTTCACTTGGACTGGGGGTAGGGGATAACCCCACCAGACCACGCCTCTAAGACCTCAGGAGCCAGCACTACATTCCTCAGAGCCCTACCTCCCCAGAGACAGGAGCCTGACTTTAAAAGCAATTAAGTATCTAGGCTATTTTAGGATTACTCCTTGACCACCTGGAATATCTTATTAAAGCACAGCTCAGATGTCCAAAGCAATTTTAGTTCCCACTCCTCACTTTTCCTCAAGGCAAAAATTAACCCTTTTCCCTAGGGTTAAGTACAAGGGTGAAGCTACCACCAATTCTTTACTTGGGGTCTCTACATTCTGACACTTAAGACATTGTCCTAAAAAAAGAAAAAAAGGTAGAAAGAAAAGCTTTCTTCCTTAACACCTTTGTGCAAACTGATAACTCTTAGGAGCTTGCTGACCATTTCTGAAAAGACAAAACTATAATGCATTTCCCGTCTACTCTATAATCTAATAGATATGAGCCCCAAGGGCAAGGAGGTAGGCAAATTCCTAGGAACGGACCCTCAAAGTAGTCATTAGCAAAATCACCAGGCTTCAAAGGCACTGATCTCAAGCTCTTAGATAACAATTAATTGCTCTGAAATATAGTCCCTATCTAAAGAATATGGCTTTCCCCTCCCCAAATAAGCAGCACATAACCGCCCATCTTTGTCCAGATCCATGCCTCAGTATTATATGTGATATGTATGTGACAGCTTTACTGATGACCTGGCTGATGAAGGAAAGAAAAGCACTCCTGCACTTTTTCTAATTTTAACTGATTACAGGAAGCAATGAGACATAGAAGGGTAAGGGGCAGGATTACAGGAGAATCCTAAAGGGAGAGAGGAACTCTAGGAAGTAAAACAGATACTGTTGGAAGCTACACTATTGGGACTACAAAATCTTCCTGATAAGATCAGGATTACTGCTCTTAACTAAATCACTCTATCCCTGCAAGCACTAGAATTATAATTATCAGATGCTCACCTTCCGCTGTCAGGTAACTTTAGCAGGAACCAGAAAAAGCTTGCCCACCTCCCACTAGCAACAGAGATCATTCAAACTCGGTGGCTTGGAAAAAGAGCCAAGTGACACTTCAGCTTAAGTAGCACAAAGGGGGCAGGGTGGGAAAGGAAAGGACAGGATCCTACATTCTCACTGAGATGCAAAGTCATACCATGCAATCAGGAAGACTGGCAGAAATGAGGTGTTTCTATGAAACAAGGGAGAAAGATGAAAATGCAAAGTTGGTGATGAGAGGACCTGAGGCCAACGGGTGAAATGCAAGGCAGCTCCTCTTTGTGGAACCCTTTCCAAATTCTGAGCTGTTCCTTGTGCTTCTGACAAGACAGCTGACATGGCCACTAGAGTTTACTCAAAACTACAGAGCCTGTGAGAACAACTATAATGGGACACAAGAAATGGCTAAGCAATTAGGAGACTGGCCAGCCACTGCTCTGAAGGTCTCATAACACACAATTTAAATGTATACGAAGCGAACACTTAAGGGGGGAGGAGTCTATCATGCATCAGTTTATAACTTTTTTTAAACGTTTCTCTTATTTATTTATTTGGTCAGGGTTCTTGTGCAGCAAAATGGGATGGAACTTTCAATCTTCCTGTTTCAACCTCCCAAATGTTGGAAGGACAGACACGAGCTACTAGGCCCAGATTAACTTTTATTTTATTATTTATTTATGTGCATGTGCCCATGCAGGTAAGTATGTGCACATTTGTTTGGGAACACATAGAGGGTATCAGATCCAGGAGCTGGAGCTACAGGGGGCTGTCAGCCACCTGACATGGTGCATAGTCCTTACAGAGCAGCAAGTGCTCTGAACCAGCCATCTCTCTAGCCCTTTAAGGTAATTTTTTAAACTCTATGTTTATACTCTCAATTTTCCTATAATTGTTTTTCGTTAAGTGCCTATTCATAAACAGTGCTGTAGTTTTTTTTTGTTTTTTGTTTTTTTTAATTCTGAGGTAAGTGACTATAAAATCATGAGTAAGTAAGGGGTAAAATGCAGTTTTGTGGTTAAAAAGAGCTTGCTTAGCATGTACCAGAACCTAGGTTCAACCTTCAGTACTGTAAAAGAAATAAAAAAAGAAACCATGCATAAACACATCTTCATAACCAGGTGGTGGTGCATGCCTTCAATCCCAGCACTCAGTAGGCAGAGGCAGGCAGATCTCTGTGAGTTCAAGGTCAGTACAGTCTACAGAGCCAGTTGCAGGATAGCCAGGGCTATATAAAGACAGCCACAGTATTAAGAAAAAAGAAAGTTGAAGTACAATACAGAGGGTTCCTGTTTTTGTTAAAAATATAAACAAATTATGATTTTTAAAAAAAATCTGAAAAGGTATAGACTTACCAAGAAACTATCCCAAAGTCCAGCTGACTTTTATTTCATACATTTTAAAACTACTTGTCCTTTTTTCTTCTCAAATGTTTTAAAATACATTTGGCATACATTATTCAAGTCTGTAATCCCAGTACTTGGGAGGCAGAGGCAGAGGCAGGAGGAGTCTAAGTTTGAAGCCAGCAAAGGCTAGTCTCAAATTTTTTTAAAATATATTTTATTTAATTGAGACAGAATCTTACTATGTAACCCTAGCTGGCCTGCAGCTTTCTCTGTAGACCAGCCTAGCTTTGAACTCACAGAGATCCATCTGTCTCAGCCTCCCTAGTACTGGATTAAAAGTATGTACTAAATGAAAAAACAGAAAAGGAACATGACTGTTCACTGGTATGGTGGCGGAGGTTTATGTAGATATGTAGGAAAGCATAGCCAGAGGCAGACACGGGGACATCTGGGAGAGTCCAGAGTGGACATGTCCAGACTAGGCTGTGTGATGTAGGAAGAGGGGGAGGGGGAAGGAGAAGGGAGAGAGGGGACCAGGTGCAGCAGCCAGGAGGCCAAAGGTACAAAGAGAGCAGGCAACCAAAATGGTTAGATTAAATGGGAAAGAGCAGCCCAGCCCCCTGGGCTGGAGAGCTCAGGGTAGTCAATGTGGAATGTCAGCCAGGAAGGCCCTGTAACAGGTAGGGATTGAAGGATGAAGGGAGAACCTGGTGGCCATGTCCAATTTGATATGTTACATAAGCAACTCAGCCCTTTTTGTCCTGGGTTTGAAATCTAACACGTATCATTATTAATTAAATTTTAAAAACCACACTTTAGCATTTATTTAAATAACAAAAATTCTGTAGACTATTCAGTAATGAAAGCCAAGCACAAAACTGTATATAAAATAAAATAGTAAACACCCAGTAGGCATAAAATACAAAGGAAATACCACAAATGTTTACAGTTATATCTAAGTTGTATACTGTAGTTGATTGTTTCTTTTCTTTATAAATTTGAGTATTTTCCTAAAATGATTCCAAATGACTCCTACAATCAGAAAGAAAACACAGAAATTTTATAGACTGATTACTGAGACAGGGTCTTAAGCAGTCTAGGAATGGAGTATGTATCTGAGGATGACATTGAACTTTAGCCCTCTACCCTCTGCAGAAGTCAAGACATCACATGCCCATTCTATATGGTGCTGTGGATTGGACCCATAGCTTTGTGAATACTAGACAAGCTCCAGACCACAAAGTTATTTTTAAAGTGCTGAAACCCTTGAGAGACTATACCTCTCAGAAGGGTGCACAGGGCTGCAAGCCAGACTAGCCTGGGTTCACTGCCCAACCTCTCTCTGGTGGGACCTTAGACAGCCCACTTCCCTCTTTCCTCAGCTGTCAAAAAAAGGAACAAATGGGTATGATAGCAGGGCTTGCCTGATACCAGCTCAATGGCTCAATGAAATAAAGCCAGTAATTGTCACAGAGCAGGTCAAAAAACCCATAAGGAAAAAAAAAAAAAAAAAAAAAAAAAAAAAGCAAATAAAACCACCAGCAAGGATAATCTGATGTGGAAGAATTCTACTGACTTCCTGCAATTCTTAAAACAAAACAAAACAAAAACAAAACAAAAAAAAACCCAAAAAAACTACAGAAATGTTAGATGAAATTTAACTCTACACCTCCTACACAGAGCTAAGCAAGAAGTCAAGGAAGGGCTTCATAAGTGGGAATAGGAGCAAGTGCTAAAGCTAAAGGCTAAAGAATGTCTCCCAACTCGTTTCTAAATTTTAAATTATTTATTACTTTTTATATATTTATTATGTGGGGGGCATGTGAGCCTTGACCCATGTCTCCTTCCATTATGTGGATCCTAGGGGGACAAACTTAACTCAGAGATCTGCCTGCCTCTGCCTCTTGAATGCTGGGACTAAAGGCATGTGCTACCATGTCTGGGTCCCCCAGCTATAATTTTTAACAGGGCTGAGGATTGAAATTTAATAATTTTCCCCACCCCTAGAATTCAAGTTGCAGGTCTCAGGCATGTCAAGAACCAGTATTGAAATAACTACATAAAAAACAAACTGTGAAAAATTACATCTACTACTACCCTGAAAAAACCTGCACACCAGATCAGAGGCAGCATGGAACTTTGCCATCCCCACAGAGTACCAATTGAAAGTCAGGCTCTTACAAGGCACAGATCTACACTCCAAATCCACACCAGCCAAGCCAAAGCAACGAGCTAAGCAGGTGGAACCCCAGCAGAGGACAAAACAAAACACCCTTAAGTAGACAAGTCTTCCAGAAATAAACACCTACAAAATGAGTTTATGAAAAAAACAGAACAAATAAGCACAAGAGGAAATGAATCCTTATGCAGGAGGACAGGACAAAAGAAAAACATGCATCTGAATTTAAAAGCATGTATCAAAGGAATGGCCAAATATAAATACTTGAAAGAAAGCTTAAGCAAAGTCCTTTCACTCCTTTTGTATGTTTAAAGTTTCCATAACAAAAAAAGCATTGACATATCCTATGATTCATGGTTTTAAAAATT